>NC_090937.1:1444830251-1445455251 GCF_040938575.1 Ambystoma mexicanum | reverse complement strand
GCAGGCTGTGCTCATTCTCACAAATTGTGGGAGTTGGAAAAGATTGATGGGGGTAATTCAGTGAAGCAGGTGGCTGGTCAGAGGTGGATAACAATTCTGGGTGGTAAGGGTCTCTTTCCACTGGTGGGGAAACGCAATGAATCAGGGAACTTTAGTAAATGGCATACTTGGCACAGAGGGGACAGTTCTTCTCTGATTGATTATATTTTTGTAGACACTTCCCTTATGAACTCTTGTCTGTCATTTGAAATATTTAAAAATTATTGGAGTGACCATTGCATTCTCACGGCACAATTTAATTGGGTTCTAAACATTAGGAAATGTCGGCAAAATTTACTGTTAGTGGCCAAGGTAGTGCGCAATGCTGTTAAGTGGACTGACCCAAAAACGTGTGCCTTGAACTCCGAAATATATCATGTACTGATTGGAAACTCCTAAATTTTAATGCAGTCAAGTTCCAATCGTTTGTGGGTCAAATGACTGATAAAATGCCCCTGGGAATCAGAACAAATGGTCCGGGCCAAGTTAGGCATGCCCACTGTTACATTACTGATGTAGCATCTGCAAAAAAGAAGTTACGCAGAACAGTGAAGCAGATTCAGAGCACTAATCAGGACGAGGCACAGCGCAGAAAGCAAATTGGGAAACTCAAGCAATCATATAAGAACTACTGTAAATCTATTAAATCTGCAATACTTCAGAAAGAATCAGAAAAAGATGCTTGGAACCCTAATTGCGGCAGATGGTACTTGGTTAATGGGCAGGACCCAAACTATACAACTTGCCAGTCAAACTCTATTTCTGAAAAAGAATAGATCGAGTTCTTGGAGAATACATTTGGGAAGTCCTCTCTTGACCCACCATTAGTTTTGGACCTGACTAGAGAGGACAGGTGGGATCAACAAGTTGAGGTGGAAACCATCTTAAGGTTGATCGCTAGATGTAAGCGTTCAAGGGCTCCAGGCCCAAATTGCCTAACAAATAACACTTTCAAGGACAATCCTAATTTGTGGGCCCAGTTGTTGTGCCTGGAGTTCAGTGATATCCTGTCCTCAGGGGTGACCCCTGTATCTTGGAACACAGCTCATGTTGTCCCACTCTTTAAGTGTGGCAGCAGGACTGATCAGGTTAACTATCGTCTGATGTCGTTAATTGATGCAGACTGTAAAAAATGTTCTTCCTTCCTGCTGTCACACTTGGAGGAGGGGCTCTCAGGAGTCACCCGCTGGATCAATTCCAGACGGGTTTTAGAAGGGGTCATTCGACCAATGTCAACGGGCTTGCCCTGAAGTGTGTACAAGAGGTGGCATGGTCAACAGCCGGTGGCTGCACGTATATGTCTTCAATTGACCTGATGGCCGCGTTTGACCGGTTTTGGCGGTTTGGGGCCTACCTGCCCGGCTCCTGAGACTAATCAGTGGGGTTTATGAGGACTGTGGGATCCGGGTTCGCTTGAATCAAGGAGGAGATCTTTCAAGGAGAATTAGATTGTTTCAGGGGGTCAGGCAGGGTTGCACATTGGCACCCTGGCTGTTCAACCAATATTTTTCAGATGTAGCCATCTCACTTGCCAAAGAAGGACTCCTGGCCCTCAAGATCGGCAAGGACAAAATTATTTGGCTAGCATATGCTGATGATCCGTTGATTTTTGATAATACCAAGGTGGGGCTGCAACAGTATTTGAGTAATTTTGAAGCATATGCTAAAACCAATGGTTTAACAATTAATCCTTCTAAAAGTCGAATTTTGTCCTTTCGGAAAAGCGATGGTCAAGACATCAGGTTATATTGGTAAGTTGGGTGAGACTCCTTTGAAATTTGTTGAGTCTATGCGATATTAGGGTTTCAATATCTCTGCTTATCCTGGCTCTAAGGCTTTAATCAAACCTATTTTACATAAGGCAGAATTGTTAGAAGCGCAGGTGATCAGGATCGATCGAAAGTTTGGCAAATTGTCTCTGAAGCCAGCCTTGATATTCTATGAGAGGAAAATTATACCTAAATTAATCTATGTCCTGGAATTGCTTCCTGAGAGAGTGAGCGATACATTGAATCACATTGAGGGCTGCATTTGGAGAAGACTGGTGGGTATGCCGAATACGATCCCGATCTCTGCAATTAGGTTCGAATTGGGTATTGTTTCAATGTGGCCTCGGTTACAGTGGGCCTGTATATCTCAGTACTCAAAGGTTAAAACCGGTGTGCCAAACACATTGTATTATCTATTGGATAAAAATCTGGATCTCTCAAGCACATTGATTTCTTTAAGTGACCGATCAGAGGCCATATTAGAAAAGATTGGGATGTCAACTGAGACTTTGATTTGTAATCCTATGTATGTAAAGCGTGCACTATTCAATCTTGATTGGTGTGAAACTGTAGATAAATTCCATTCTTATCCTTCATTAGTGCATTTGAACCATGAACATAGAGCCTGTGGATCCCCCCCGAAGGTTATTTTACAATTCCCAGATAGATTATATTGAGGTACTGTCCTTAGAGCTCGATGGGGAATGTCCTTCCTACCAGAGACATCTTGGTCAGAAGAGGGTTTATTTCTGCGGATCTTGCTAGATGCAGGTTCTGCCTGGCCTATAAGGAGTCCTTAAAACATTTGGTTATGGAGTGTGTGACCCTACAGTCACTCAGGGTAAAATATCTGGAACCTCTAAAAGTCAACCCCATTGTGTATGAGGAGGAGTGGGCATGGAAAAGATGCCTGAATATCCAAACCACTCATGAGGGCTTGGCTCAATCTGGATTTATTAAAAGCTTAAATTTGTAATATATAGTAAAGTTTGTTATTCTGTCAGGAGTGGGGAACGACTTATGTAATGTTTGAGTACAATGAGTATTGTATTCAATATCTTTGTTTTCTCTCTTTCTCTTATAATGTCAAATTCGACTCTGTTTGTATTGGTGGTAGAGCTATATTGGTATTTTGTGGAAACATTTTTAAATGCTTGTCTTGATGTTTTGTAAAGGGTTGAATAAACCATATAGAAATAAAAAATGGAGGTATGTTGCAGTGCCAAAGAATAGAATATACATGTATATGAACATGATCATTAATTCTAGCACAGCATGCAGGATATTTAAGAAAATACGTTTTGAGATGAAAGTCAACATCATTAAGGTTCCTTGATATGAGACTGGGTAACAAAAATGAAAGTTGGGAGCAGCTTGAATACAGTTGACATGGATTTACTGATGTTACAATTGGGTACCAAATCCTGTTCAATCAATGAAAACACATAGATGATTGCCTCTGTATTGAAGCAAATCAGACAAATTACTTCTCAACCTACATGCTGAAGAAGTTCACTCAAGAGTACACTGTTCCTCTGTTCATGCACTACACATTGGCAAATGTGTAGAAAAGAGCATTAGAATACATTTGGTTTATCCACATTTTCAATGTGGGTCGTTGCCAAGGCATAACTTTGCACAGCTGATTAAATCCCGATTCACAGTGAAAATAGTGCATTGGTCACATACGGACCAGTATACTTCTGTGGTAGTTTCCAAAAGTGTCATAGGGCAAGGAAATGTTTGTGGAAATTAGCACCCTCAGCAGAACTATGCTATGATTTGATATGATATTTTATTTGTATCTCGCTCATACACATGGGATCAGGGTGTTTCAGATCCTCTCAGCCACTGCCCAAGGTCCTTGGAAAAATCTTGAAATCAGAATTCAACCTCAACATACTGATGCAGTCTGGTAGCTAAAATGCACAACAGACTGCTATTATAGGTAAAATCGGGAACCAGGAGCAAGTTGTAATATTTACCTTCGAGCTAGCCAATGGCGCTAGTTATTTTGCCACAACTTTTTATGTATCTTCTTCTGCAAAACCATCCCATAAGTCGGGTGAGGGTCATAAGGTCTGTTTATGAGATCTTTAAATCTATATTACTCTCTAAAAAAGATGATGCACCAATGATGTTAAGAGCAAACATAAGCAGATCGATTCGGGAACACCAAAACAGCTACTGCTGGCACCATGCACTTTACTCGAGCACTGCACGCACCGTAAGATTGCCTCTTGCCGAACTTTTAACAGCCTAAATGAAGGTTGTCGTAGGCCGTGTTATGTTGAGGGCGGCCACCCGTGCCTCGGGTGGCCCACACGCACTCACAGCAGGCATGCACACGCATACATCGACAGAGACAAGGGACGCGCTGGTGCTAGTTACGCGTCCCGGCGGCAACTGCCGTGGTACGCAGTTTATTTAACCTGCGCATGTGCGGGGCCCGAAACGAGGCTCGCGCATGCGCGCACAAACTAACTGGGACGTCACATCCCTTTTTTTCTTTAACGACAAACAGTATAACACTCAGGGTGCGCAGGCTCCCCTGAACTTGTAAACATGAACACGTTGTCTCACCAAACTGGAACGGCCTCTCTTGCAATAGGCTCAGTCCCTTGAGTCCAGTAGGTAGTCCTTGAGACGAACCGGTGGCTTGTGGGCTCGGCGGACGGGATACCGGGGAGTGACCGTCGGCAGGGGGCGGTCACCGTCTCCAGCGGGAGTGCTCTCGCTCGATGGCACGTCCTCTTGCGCTCTGGGGCTCCTTTCCAGACTTAATGTCTCACCCGGGGTCTGGGCTTCATCCGGTGTGTCCACTTTCTTGAAGAAGGACCGGTTGCGAGTGACGGTGCCACGCTCGCACGCTGCCGTCACCATTGTCCCTTTCACATGCGTTACCTTCCAGGGGCGAGGTTCAAAAGGTAGAGACAATTTGCCTTCTGGGTGCCGGTTCCAAACCAGCACCGAATCTCCAACTTGCATTTCCGTTTCTCGCAAACCCCTCCTCTCACTTTCCTTCTTGTTGCGCAACACCCGTTCTTCTTGAACCTTCCCCGGGCCCTCGGCCCTCCACTTCCGGTAACATTCCCCTCGGGCACCGCCCAAACAGCGCCTCGGCGGGAGCAACCCCCATGGACTGATAGGGCGTTGCTCGATATTCTCGCAGGAATTCCACGAGCTTCGTCAGCAGGTCTTCACCCCCACTGGCTGAAATCCTTAGTACCTTGTTGAGCGTCCGCATCATTCTTTCTGCCTCTCCATTAGCTCGTGGCCAGAGTGGAGACACCCGGCGGTGATGTATCCCTCTTTCTCAGAGGAATTGGGCAAACTGGCTGCCAGTGAATGGGGGTCCATTGTCTGAACACAGTATGTCCGGGAAGCCATGCGTTGCAAACATTTTGTCCAACGCTCTGGTGGTGAACTCCGTTGCAGTCGACTCTACCTCCTCTACCTCAGGGTATCTCGACCACTGGTCGACGGCCACCAGGAAGTACATGCCTCGACCAGTCGAGCCAAAATCCACGTGAACAGTCCCCCATGGCTTCGTGCAGCGCTCCATCAAGCATATTGGTGGGGCCTTGTCTCCTGGGGTTGCCGGTTGGCAGGACAGGCATCTTCTCACAAAACGTTCAACCTCGCTCTCCAACTCTGGAAACCAGACCTTGGGCCTTAACCTCGCCTTGGTCTTGACGACCCCTTGATGACCAATGTGCACCAGTTCCAACACCCGTTTCCTTAGCGCCTGTGGTATGACAATTTGTCACCCTCTGAGGAGTAGTCCATCATCAGAGACGGATAGCTCGTCTCTAACTCATCAGAGCGCTTGCAGGTCCCTCCTTGCCTCCTCATGGCACCGTGAGTTATTGCGCTGCACTTCCCTCCAATCTCCGCTCTTCACTTTGATAATGCCAAAGACCTCATCGTTGGAGGACTCCGTCGCTATTGCCAGTCTCGAGAGAGCCATTGGCAGTGCTCCTTCCACTACTTGACAGAGCAAACCTTGGCAGTCCTCTTCCCCGCTCTCCAATACAGCATTCTCCTTGTTGGGATGGCGCGACAGATAGTCTGCTGGGTTGTTGGTTCCCGGTCTGTATATTAGCCGCACACCGTATTCCAAGAGGGCCAACATCCACCTCTCCATTCTTGGGGGCACTTTTGACGAAACTCCCGCCAATATGGGCAATAGCGGTTTATGGTCTGTCACCACCATGACAGGCTTGCCCAAGATGTAAAGGCGGAAATGGCGACAGCCCCACAGGATGGCCAGGGCCTCCCTCTCAATTTGCGAGTACCTCATTTCGGTACTGGATAGGGCTTTACTCGCGTATGCAATTGGCCGCATGTCCCCCCTTTCGTCAGGCTGTACCAACACTGCCCCCAGCCCTACAGGGCTAGCATTCACTACAATCTCGGACTCCACCGATGGATTGAAGTACGCCATCGTGTCTTCATCAGACAGGGCATTTTTGAGAGCTTGAAATGCCTCTTGTTCTCGGGCTTCCCACTTCCATACAGCATCATTTCGCGTCAGTGCCCTGAGTGGTTCCGCCAGTGAAGCCAAACTCTTAATGAAGCGCCCGCAGTACGTCACCATACCCAGCAAACTCCTTACCTCCGTGGGGGACTGTGGTGCGGCGGCTTCCCGAATGTCTCTGATCTTTGCCGGGTCAGGCGACACGCCGGCGGCGTGAAAGATGAATCCGAAAAATCCAATTTGGTCTTTAAAGAATTCGCACTTTTGATGGTGTAGAGTGAGGCCCAGATTGTGCAGTCTCTTTAGTGTGTCCTCGAGCCTTTTTATATGTTCAGCTTCAGAGTTGGCGAACACCAAAATATCGTCACTCATGTTCAACACACCTTTTAGGCCTGCCAAAGCTCCCCTGATGGTGTTTTGGAACACCTCGGCGGCCGACGAAATGCCAAAACTCAGGCGTTTGAATTCGTAGAGACCCTCGTGCATCGTAAATGTGGTGATGAATCTCGAGTCTGGGTGGAGCTCAAGCTGGTGATAGCCCGCCCGCAGATCCAATTTAGAGAACACTTTTGCTCCCTGTAGCTCCCCTACGATGTCATCCAGGGTTGGCGTCAAGTGTCTTTCCCTTTTGATTGCGGCATTAGGGAGGCGCATATCTACGCAGATTCTCACCGCGCCAGGCTGTTTCGGCTTGGGCGCGACCACTATTGGTGACACCCAGGGCATAGGCCCTTCCACCCTCTCAATGATGTCCATGTTGACAAGCGACCGCTGCTCCTCCTCCACCTTCTCCTTTAGATGGAATGGGATCCGCTTATGCTTCAGGGCTGTTGGCCTAATTGAATCGTCAATGTGCAGACGCACAGGGGGCGCCTTCAACTTTCCGACCCCTTCGAAAATGCCCCCAAACTTGACAAGCAGTGATTCAATGTCCGTCAGATAAACCTCATACGCGAAATGAACCAGGTTCAGTGCTTCAGATGCTGCACAGCTAAGTAACGAATGGGGACTCACATCCGTGACAAAAAATCTTGCCTTAATCGTTTTTCCTCCCTCGGATACAGGAGTTATGAACACGCCCTTGATTGGCAGCAGAGTTTCCCCGCCGAACGTGAATATTTTTGCCGCTGACCTGTCCAGTGTGGGAGGGCCTGGAATTTTCTGATAGTGTTCTTCCGCCAGTACACAGACCGAGGCCCCGGTGTAAATTAGCACTTGTGTCGGTACTCCTTGTATGTCCACTACACACTTGGGCTGTCTCTTTCTCTTGACTCCAGAGGCAATGTTTGAAATGAAGAACACTTCATCCTCGTCTTCCTCTTCCTCCTCGGCCAACTGTAGTCTTTGCATTTCCTGCTCCAGGGCCGCAATACTCTGTTGTCTTCTTGACCCGCTCCCCCGAACTCAAGCCGGGCCTCTCTGTACAGAGACGGGAGCAGGGGCACGACACATTCTCGCATAGTGTCCCGGTCCATTGCACCGGCCACATGATCTTGATTTTGCCGGACACTCCTCCGAATGAGGCAAATCATACCCACAGTCTTGACAAATCAAATTAGACCCATGTGGTGTTTGAGTCCCTTCCCTTATCTGGCACCACTTGTCTTTCGATCCGGCTCGCTTGCTGATGGCAAACGCATCCTCAAATGCGCCCGGTCACACTGCTGCGTCCATTTTGGCACCTCTCGCTTCCGCCAGCTCATACGTTCTGCCACTGTCTAGTATGTGTTGTAGTGTCCACCCTGGCTCTCTCAGTATTTGTCTCCGTAGTTTCCCAGATCTACACCCTTGGATAACCTGATTACGTATCATCAACTCCTCATTGTCCCATCGACACGTGGTGGCCATCAGCAGCAGTCTAGCACACAATCGATCCAGGGATTCCTCTTCCTTCTGTTTTTCCCCGCAGAACAGGAATCTTTCGTAATCAACATTGGAAAGTGGTATGAAGTGATTCTCCAATGCAGCCTTGACGGCATCATATGTGACTACTTGCAGGTTAAGAGATTCATATATGCGAATGACGTCCAGACCTGCGGAATATAACAGGGTCGCCCTTTTTGCATCATCGTCAGTTATCCCCGTTGCTGTGAAATACATATCAAGTTTCTTGATCCATAGCAACCACTTTGGACCTAATTTCGACGGGGGACCTGATACATCAAATTCTTGCATTGGTAGCAACGACCCCTGCTGTGCTCTCGTCACTACTGCCGCAGTTCCTCCTTCGCCATCACTTTCTGCCATGTTCACAGGTCGCACAGGCACCTCTTAATGTCTCAGAGGCCGCAAACCTGACTGGGATGGATTTCACACATACCTCAGTTTGCTGCTTGCTAATCCACCACCTTGTTGTGTCTTCCAGCACTCCTCCACAGGGTGTCTGTGTTGAAAAAGTCGTCCTCCGGGCTCTGGGTCGACCAAAAATTCCAAGAATTACTTGGTTGCACTTAAACAGCAGCGCACAAGCACCTTTTCAGGCCGCTACTGCTGTGTTCTTGCCTCTCGACATTACCGGAATGTTCGCGCCGGGTCCGTGCTTCCGTCCGACGTAGCGTCGCTGATTTTTTTTTTCTCTGCCGTGTAGATGGGGCGAGCGCTACGGCGGTATCCCGCCTCGTCGCCAGTTGTTATGTTGAGGGCGGCCAACCGTGCCTCGGGTGGCCCACACGCACTCACAGCAGGCATGCACACGCATACATCGACGGAGACACGGGACGCGCTGGTGCTAGTTACGCGTCCCGGCGGCAACTGCCATGGTACGCAGTTTATTTAACCTGCACATGCGCGGGGCCCGAAACGAGGCTCGCGCATGCGTGCACAAACTAACTGGGACGTCACAGGCCGCCTCTTCATCTTGAACAGCCTCAAACTGTGCTTCCCACTCAACGCATTCTTCCTTGCTCTGCTTCGGAGCGTTAAAGCTGCCGGTGTTGCGGTAAATTCGGTACGGTATGCAACAACTGAAGCGGAGGTGAAAAGAACCGTTCCGTTCTGTACTTATTTCGTGCCGGTGAGAATGCTGAAAATGCTGCCCGAAACTGTGCTTTCCACTCAACGCTGATGGAGTACATTATTTGGTAGATCAGCAGATATGTATTTTAATGAACTATCACAATTGGTTTCATGAATGGCAAGAAGTGCTTTGAAATATACTGTTTCAAAAATGTAATTCATGACATCTATTTTTCTGTTACATTGTGTTATAATATGGAAACAAATCAAACAAAATAATAATACAGTGACCATGTTGTTATTGAAAGGAAAGCAAGAGGCACATTTCATTTAAATTAAAAAAAAACACCCCTTGTTTCAAGTTAGTCAAAGAAAGATTTGGGCATCAGATTTTATTTAGTTTAAACTAAAATGCATATTTAAGCAGCTAATACTACTGCATTATTGATGTCAATTAATATGTATACACTGAATAAAAAAGGTTGTGGTATGAAAAAACGAACATTTCCTGCAGAGAGGGAAGAAAGTGTTACAAAATAGTAAAAACCTGTAAGTTTGTCATATCACACATATGGCATCATTTGCTCAGTGCAACAGAGGCAAACCTCGTCACCTTCCTTGGTGCCCCGTTTAGATGTTCACTCTCCATGACATAGCTAACTTGTTTCATTGTTCCTCTTACATCACAAAGTAGTTTATCTAACTTTATACCTTTTCCCTGCTGACACTTTTCTTCTTTTCTATAGCTGCTATATGCGTAGAGAAATGAACATCCGTGTAAGATTAATTATTTCAATGCCTTAGATGAAACACTACATGTTGTGAACTTTTTAAATGTTCATTGCATATGTGGGCACTTTAATTCAAAATATTTATGAATAATAATGCTATCATCATTATTGCTTCCTGTTACTGGTTAGACTGGGAAAGTAGGCACTCCTTTTGTTGCTGTGAGCCTCTTTATCATGGAAGAGCTTTTGCGTGCGCTGAAGTGTTTCACGACGCGCGCGCTGGCAGTAATCGCGAATAGCAGCTACGCGGATTCATGCCATCAATCCCATGGATACAATTCTTCCGGTGTCCGCAAGCAGCTCCGTTCCCTTTTTCAATTAGCGACTAGAGCTATTTATTGGTTGCGCCATACCGCATATATTGACATGTCACCTTTATTGACAGTAACTGAATAAATAAACACATGTGCTGCTGATAAAATGTACTCAAGATGAGCTTTATATTTTGTGGCAGTGGCGCGAGCCTGCACATAAATGTTTTCCGTTTCCGTGCTGTGCAACGCGCTGTGATAATGCACATCAATATTGTATCCATAAGCGTGTCCCTGATGATCTGGCCCAACTGATGCAGCAAATATAGTACTTTAGGTATCGGCTTTCTTTTTAATTAATGGCATATTTAATTACATAATTCACATTGAGCCTCATTACAAGTTGAGCAGAAAACGTGTTTAGTGTTATTGCCATTGGTAACATAACACCTCGGAAGTAGAGGTCAAGTATTGACAGTTGTTGCTATTCCCCCTTATCACACTATTGGGGTGTGGAGGATGTACTGCAGCACATCTGTCTGGAGGAAACACAACATCACATTTGCTGGAGATATTTCATTACAACCATGGAATTTGGTAGTGCAGTAATACATGGTATATTGCCTTTATTAATTAGTTTTGTTAAGCACCACCTATAAGCTGAAACTACTGCATGGTATTATACAGCTAGGAGAGAGATACTATGAGAAAAGAGACACACAGTTTGTGAGTGTTCTTTGATGGCCCATGGCCATTCTAATTCCTATGGCCATTTCCATCCACTACCTGCCCCTCCATTCCCAAAACACACCCTCGTGGGATCTTCTTTGAGCTACCTTTGTCAAGCAGTATCATGAAACTTTGGTCTGCCGTTGTGATTTCTACTCACTCTGCTGAGAGTCAAAGGCTGTACAAGTTAAACAGCTGTAAAGAAAATGGTTTTAGGCAAATATATATGTTCCTTGCATTGATGGCCTACTAAAAACAAGTATTGTCAAACCAAACCGTTTTGTTGTGAGTTTAGGTATCAGATACGCATTTGCCAGGCACTACTATCATATGCCCAGGTAATCACACAGTTTACTTATTGACAGGTAACCCATTTATGGAAGTGTCAGTAAATACCTACCAATTGTCCCTAGAATGATAGCAACCTCGTCTGTCTCCTCCTCTTACTTGTCCCCCCCCCAGGACTATCTGAAATGTTCTCAGGTCTAGTACGATAGTCGCTTGTTTTGTTCCTCCCTTCCTTTTCTGCACCCCACTCCCTCACTCTTGGTTTTCGCCAGCTCTACCAAAAATGACGTAAGGCCTAGTACAGTAGTTGCCTGTCTGTTTCCATTTCCTTCCCACTCTCCCTCTCCCTTCCTTATCTATGGATCTTGCACTATCTGAAATGTCACCAGGCCGAATACGATAGTTAATTTCAAATCCTTAGTTCATTTCAAATCCTTACTCTTTATGGCCTGTAAGAATGTCACTGTATTTTCCCTTGTTCCCTCCCTTGCCTGGAAGCGCTTTGAAACACATTGTGTATAGGCGCTACATAAATAAACTATCATACCATCATACCAAACACCTACACAAAAGCCAAAACTGTTGGCTGCGATGCTTGTTTAATACTACTGCCAAACTAAGCATGAGGGCCTTTGTTATCACTTGTACGCAGATGAAACCCTCTTTTGTACAGATTGCAGGGTTCGGTATTTTTGCCTCTTTTATCAATGGTTGCATTCGTTCACTAATTCAGATTGTACGTTTGTATGGTCTGGACCTGTATAACTGAGTAGATGATACTCAGATCTACCTTAGATTTTAAGGCAGGCATAAGGCTCCACAAGAATCAATGAGACACTCTTCCATATTTATCACAGGATTAGCATCACCAGTTGAAACGGAACCCATCAAAAACCGTTTTTCTTTTTTTTTTTTTACCAATCTTTGTATGTCTCAGTCTTAGGACCCTATTGCCCTGATTGACAGAAAAACGTGCAAATCTTGTATACAAATGTTAGCGCATGAGCTAGAATTGTGTGGCACAAATGCATCGTGCGAGAAGGCGATTTACAGAAATAAGTGCAAGGAGGGACCAGCAGTGCAAAGAAAATAGGATTGAGCCTGCCACGCCAACAACATGTCTCTAGTGCAAACCAAGGAGCCACTGAAACTGGTTGTTTTCCACACATCTCGAACTGTGACACCAGATACAGTGAAAAAACCACATCCTGGATGGCGAGTAGCCACAAGCAATCACCATTAGCTGCATCCATGCCAACCATCAACAACCCCATGAGTGAAATAAATCTGTGCACCCCACATGCAAAGGGATCCTACACCCAACACTCTTACTCCCTGTACACCCACCAAACTAAGTGACCCACATGCACAGAGCACCTACACCCACTATTCCCACTCTCCGTACACCTTTGAAACAGAGTCACACACATGCAAAGGGCACTTACACTCACCATTCATACTCCCTCTGCACCCATCAAACTAAGCCACCCCAATGCACAGTGCGCCTACATCCACTATTCCTACTACCTGTACACCCACAAAACAGAGCCACTAAAATGCAAAGGGCACCTAAACCCAATAAACCCAACCCCTGTACCTCCACCAATCACCACAACAGACACATATCCCCCCACAAACACACACACCCCTCTCAAAGGAACAACACACACAAGGTGCAGCCCAAAACCGCAAAACACAGCATCCATGCATCCCCCTGCAACATAAAAATGGCGCACATGTTCAAACCAAAAATGTGTCACTTGGCTGTCACCATCATCCCACATCGGTGGGGGCACAACAGTGGAAGAGAACTGTCCACCACAGCTAGTGGTTGTGTGGTACAGCATGTGTATGCCCCACCTGCAGCTGTATGTGTGCAACAGGACGGCAGGAAGCCAACCACCCCACACCAGGCTTGTGTGTCCACATTGCATGCATCGCCCTATTGCCCTGAGGACAGATTGACGCTGAAGTGAGACTCAAAGCTGTGGGCCATGTGGGTCCCTGCCTCTGGCAGGGACGCCAGGGGGAGAGCTTGATGGCACTGTGATGTGGATCATGACCACTCTGCCATCAATCCTGACCACTGGGCACCAAACACACTGATCAAAATGGCCAGAGATGAATGTGAGTCACAACTAAGCAGATAAGCTGGACGCACATTCAAGGAGAATGCAGTGAGGGCTGGACCGCGGGCTCTCTCCTCCTGGCACTGCACTCAACAAGAATTCAGCTATGTGCCCAAATGAAAAATCCACTGCATGACAGTACACAGCCCAATAGCCAACAGATTCCACCAGAAGAGTCACCATCTTCAGTGTGTAACCACAACACCGTACTATAACCTATTGATGGATATTGGATATTGAGCAAACATCATCTAAACTACAACCTGTGTGTGTTACTCTACAATTGAGTTTCCACAATCACTGACACAACTAGTATTTGTCACCACCTCAATTACTGACATTGTCACCGTATGACAGGTGTAACTACTGCTCAACCATAACACCCCTCTACAGTAAATTGAATCCACATGTCTGGCCACAATAAAAATCGTGAAGGACTACCATCTGAGTGTATCTGCACATTCACATGAATGTATCGTCACACCATCCCTCGAAGTGTGAGTAATCAGTGGTCCATCACATTCCCACCCATCCTAATACACTGGTTAGACAGATACAAATACTACACAAATGTGTCTCACATGATGTACGCCATGGAGAAATCAATGACCACATACATCGGGGGCACCATTGGTGGTGTTGACACACATTCATCTGAAGCACATGTACAGCTACAAGCACCCTTACACACACATCTGTCAGACCTACAGATGTCGGAGTGCTGCTTGGTGAGTAAAACATGCATTAGCAGCCATGTGCGTGAAATGAATGCAACCCTGCACAAAAGTACACATCTGGCAGATATTAGTCCTCTTAACTATCTCTGAAAATAAATGTATCTCGTAGTGGCATGTCTGCGATACTAGAGCAAACAGGGAACTGTACCTATAAAATAGACCAACCTGAGAAGAAGAAAGAACCCACCTTTACCATGTAAATCTCTTAAAGGATTTGAAAGAATATTGTTCTGCTGCCTCCATCTCGATATTGTCTTGTTTGATACCAGAGGAGATAGACAAGTCAAAGCTTATTCCCGAAGAACTATCTAGACAGAAGCAAGAATATTTAAATGACCTGGTCATGGTATCCTCCGATGTATTCTGTGAAAAACCAGGGAGTGTACATGGTACTTAGCATTATATCAGAACTCCAAAGGGAAAAGTGGTCCATTTAAAACCTTATAGACTACCAGAAGCCGAAAACAAATAGTGGTAGTGGAAATAAAAACAATGCTTAAGGCAAACAAACATTATCGAGGCTTCTTCTAGCCCATGGTCTTCTTCTATTGTATTGGTGAAAAAACCTGATCATTCTTGGATGTTTTGCATTGACTTCATTAACGTTAACGTCATCTCCTCCTTCAATGCCTACCCTGTGCTGCGAATCAATGAGTTAATAGATCAAATCGGAAGTACCATCTTTTCTATCGACCCTAGACTTAACCAAGGGATATTGGCAGGTCCCTGTACATGGACCCGATAAGGAAAAGACACCCTTCTCAATGTCCCTGGGACTATTCCAGTTTAAAGTCCTCCCTTTTGATATGCATGGGGCCCCAGCCACTTTCCAATGGCTTATGGACTGAATACTGCAGCCCTACTCCGATATCTGTAAGGGTTATATTGATGAAATAGACAGTTACAGTAAGACTTGGGAAGACCCTCTTTTCCATCTCTTAACTATCATGCAAACCCTCAGGAAAGCCAGCTTAACTGCCAATCCATCTAAATGTTAGCTGGACATATCAGTCGTGAACAACCTCTGCTTCTTTGCAGGGAATGGCAGTGTCAAGACGCAATGAGAAAAGGTGAAAGTCGTCTTAGATACCCGTACACCTAAGACCAAGACTGACCTTGGTGCATTCCTAGGATTGATTGGTTATTACCATCGGTTTATCCCTAATTTCTCAGATAAAACAAATTAAAGAACGCTGAACCCTAGAAGTTTCATTGGACTGATGAGGACGATATCTGTTACAACAACTTAAAACAACCCTTGTGCCAGAACCCAATCATAAAGGTGGTAGACTTTTCAAAGTAGCTTCTGTTACAAACGGATGCCTCTCTCACAGGGTTATGAGCAGTCTTATCACACATGTGTGATGGATTAGAACACACTATCCTATTCACTGGTTGAAAACACTTCCCCCATGAAAATAACTACTCTGTGTTGGCGTTAGAGGCCCTTGCCATCAAATGGGAAATCTCCCATCTAAGATATTACCTTTTAGTATGGATAAGCCAACAAAAGGATTCTAACCCTCGAATCATGCAATGGTTCTTAGACCTGCAACCCTACTGTTTCCCGGTGGAGCACCGAAACGACTAAAGACCAGGGGAACGTCAATTTACTTTCCCGGTTTCCCTGTGAAATGGATGCGGCTACATCGCATAGGGAGGGGTATGTGAGAAACCAGAAGGGGTCTCACACGCTAGTCCCTGTGGATCTCTTTCTCAGGTGGCCAAGCACAGCCATAGCCTTTGGATCCAGACCCTGGGGGTGGCCCAGTGAGGGAGTATCACCTGGGTGAGGGGTCTTCAGGGACTGGGACACCGGATGGCGAGATGCGTTATCCCTCACACTGTAAAGTCTTTACCCCATCCTATCAGGTAGGATATGGGGGATCTGTATCTCCCACTCCCTTTCCCTTACAAACACTTCCACGTGGACAGCCTGCTCTGGGAGAAAAAAGATTCACACCCAAGCAGTGTACCTGACATGTCCTGCTACTATGGTCAGGCGAAGTCAGGCAATTGCTGACAATTACTCACACCTGACTCCCATTAAACTTCCCCACACGGATAAAAGGCAGAGCACGAGAGCACACTCAGAGAAAGGCAAAGCACACAAAGGAACAGCAGTTTCGAGTCGGCAGCTGAACAAGACAAGAAAGACGGCTAACCAAGAAGGGTTCACAAGGAGGGAAAAACCCTTGACCTTTTCAGCAAAAAAACTTTACTTTCAAGAAACCTTTGAGTCAGAAAGTGTAAGGCCAGGAAACCAGACTGAAGACCCCTGCATTGTGTGCCGGAGATACCAGAGGCCCTCCCGTGTAATCAAACCAGGCGGGGAGGAGAAGCTACCGCCATTGTATCACCCTTGACTTCAAGAACAAAGAAGCGCCAGAGAGATCAACACAGCCGGTAAATTGGGGAGACCGATACAAGAAAGGTCTGTGCTGAAGTCAAGGTTGCAAGCAACAACACTGTGTAACGAGCACTGGAATGAATATTGTTAAACGCATAGTAAAGCTAAATGACTGATAAATGGTTGAGCTTGAGAAGGAAAGATACAATACCATTGATAGAGTGGTCCGGCACCGTGAATGTGCTCAAGCAAAGGTCTCTGTAAGTTATCCCACCAAGAAGAGGTAGAAATGAAAGTAGACGATTGATCAGAACATTGTGCAATGTGAATCCAAGTGGTTGTGCAAATGTTCAAGCAAAACCCATTGCACATTCAAAAGTCTTCGATTTTGATATCAAGAGGAAACCGTAGAAAGTGAGATTACGTGGTTTGAGCCCGAACAAGGGAGACCAAAAGTGAATATTGTGGAAAAGGCATCCGAACCCGAAAGAGGGATATCCATGGTCCGAGCCCAAATGAGGGAGACCGAATGTAAATATTGTGGCAAAAAGGGAGTCAAAGCCTGAAGGAGAGAGACCCCTGATGAATACTGGAAGCGAGAACTTGTTCACGTGAAGATCCTGATAAGAGTGGAACTTTGATATTAGTTATGACATGCCCTCTGCACTGAGAGACCGTTAATGGAAAAGTGGCTTTGGCAGAAGGCCCTGATACATATTCTTTGATACATATTCTTTGAACTGTAGAGAAGCCAGAGTGTGTGTGAAGCTTGAATGTGCGCCTTGCCCTGTGCTGAAAACATGGCAAAGGGAAGGCAACTGCTCAACCGTCCTGAAATCTTTTTTCTTTAAAACTTTTCTTTTTGCATACACAATTGTCCTTTTGTTTGTAGAAGTAAGGATTGGCAATAGGTTTGACATAGACTCGACTAGGACTGAGTTATTATTATGTTATGGTCGTAGCTTTTTTCCCATCCTTAGATTTAGTTTAGATAGGCGTTCAACTAAGCCATTGAAGTTCAATAAACATCCTTGAACTATGATCACTTGTGTCTGTCTTCAATGTTTGATACCATGCCTTCCTTACACTTCCCTGAGGGACACCATCAACATCCAGATGGATGCATCAAGGGCTGCTATGCAGGGGGACATGATGAGACATGTAAGGGGAGTCACCAGGACCTTGTTGCAATTGGCAGCCTGTTGCATGCCTCTGTGTCACGTGTAACAGGTGTACAGGAGGACACAGTATTGTCCTTGCGTGGCTATGTTTGGCCATAGTTGGGATTTGGCCAAGTTAGGCTATCTTTTGTTATCCCTGAACTATGTTCTCATGTTGCCTCTCACCTTCCCACCACCCTTACTCATCACTCCTGACTATGTGCACGTTGATGGATATGATTAATTTTTTCTTTGCCAGACCAAGATGGAGTAAGTTTGTTTGTTGGGTGGCCATTGCCATGTTGCAACATGTGCAGTTGGTCCTCTCACAATGGAACTTTGAATGTGATGATGAAGGTGTCATGTTCTGTTTGACATGTTCAGTGACATTAACTGACATGCTGGTTTCCCGAGGGACATGTTCATATATTCAGGTAAACTTAATGTTGAACCATGATGTGCATGTGTGATAGGGAACATGCACACTCATGGTCATGTATCTGTTGTAATTTCAGCCCACTTTGCACAGTCAGCTCACGTGCACCCTGTGATTGCAAACAGCACACTCTTCTTTAATACAATCCCCCATTCCCTCTGCTGGACACTGACACTCATGACTCAAATGAGGAGGTACATTATTAGGTTGAGGTGGTGGAGACGCACAGCCTAATGGCAGGGACATGAGGTAAGGTAGAACACGACAGGCATTTGTTGTCCTATGTATTCCAGTACTGTCCTGTTATGGCACTAGTAGGGTGGTGCATGATTGTGTCATTGTGTTGTTATATGGGTGATTGATACAGGCAGAAGACAAGGGAGTGGTAATATTTCTATTGTTGAGGATGCTGTTTATGAGTCTGCTGCATGTTGGTGGGAGCCTGTCCACTTGCAGTGCTTCGGTGCTCGTGTTTCAGGTGCTGACCCATACACTGGCATCTTTGTTGGTAGGTTTTTGGGGGTCATGTCCTGTGTTTCTTGCATGCCATGTCTTGCTATGATTGTTGTTGAGTAGCCAGTCCAACATGCATGTGCATCCTGAACACTTGAGTCTCACATTCCATGTGAAGAGATTTTTTAAGTGACATGCAGCAGCATACTCTGTGCTTTACATGTGTTTGCTTGGTCATGATGTGTGAGTTTAGCTGTATTTCTATGGATGGGTGCAGGGGAAACTTCACCCTGTGTGCTAAACCACTTAGCCATGCCATGCTGTACGGCTACTGTGGGAATGCCCCCCAGCTCTGCAGCCTACTGTCATGCTAGGGTATTGCCCTCTCCCACACACCCGGCACTGCGTGGCCAGTTCCCGGGTGCCCTATGGCCAGTCCCTGTGAGGGTGCTGTGGAGGCACATGTAGTCACGTGAATCTGCCAATGAGGCACAGGCACAACCAGTGTGATGTGGAGCTGGCACAACCCTGCTGAGTCAGACACTGCACACGCATTGTTGTGCTGGAGCAGCATTCCTGCTGCCCCCAGCAAATCTTGGGCAGATGCTGCCTGCAGCTGCAGGTTCTCCCTGGCACCACCCGGCCTACACAGCCCTCTGGACACTCAGCCAGAGGAGCAGGTCCGCTTTTAGTGGCATTTGAGTAGTACATGCTCATTATCGGGGGTGTCATTCAGTCATTTACAATGTACTTGTTGGGGATTCATGCGTCATCAACAGATGATGGAAGTGCATCAATATAGCATGGTGTGCCATGTTCTTAGTTTGCCTTTGTTTGTCGTTTTACATGACACAGCTGGTGCATAGAACAGTACTCCACCTGAATAGTCAAGGCAACGGAAAGGAGATTTCAGCACTTCAAATGTCTGCTCAATTATGCCTCCAGTCGCAATGTGTGCTGTTTTGTAGTGGGCCGCTGCTGGTGTGGAGGGATTTCGGATAGGCGTCATCTGGAATGGTGATAGCGAATATGCACTGTCCCCTGTGGATGACAAAAACATTCTTTTGTTCTGGGATGTGATGACATGGTGGTTTGCATTTTAGGGACCCCTCTTCAGTGTGCTTTTGTGTGTGTGCTGACTGATAGTCACGAATGAGCCACCTGTTGCCGAACGTTCCTGATGAATGGCATAGTATAACTATAATTGTTTTTTTTAATCATGAGCTAATCATGAAGGTCATACAGATCTCAGATAGCCTGAACACAGACCATGAACTATCTGTCTTTTTGTGATTACATGTTGTTTAAAAGTTATGGTACACGTGTGTTTTTTAAGGTCTTCGCACATGTCATGCCAATAGGTACCGATTATTTGTATGGATGTCAATGGTAATCAGCCGCTATCTACATGTCATTACTCAACTATCATGCTATCTACCCGGGTGCAGCGCCCCCCCCCCCCTTTTTTTTTTTTTTTTTTTTAATGAATATACTTGCTAGCATGGGCGCAACCGTTTTAACACAATCCTTGCATATCCAGTCAGGTCGAGGCGCACTTCCTTTATTTAGCATCTTTTTCAGCACATACAACACTCTTTATTATAGATGCAGGCACAGGTGTTTTAAAATACACTACTGCCATCCGTGGACAGCTCAAGTGACTTCATACTCCAATTAATTAACTAATGTCTTCCGGATCTATGTCCTTCTGTCTCGCAATTTTTTTTTAAAATTTTTTTATTTATTTATTTATTTATTTATTTTTTATTTATTTTTTTGTAATTCCAATTCTATTTGTGTATTTACCATGCGCAATTTATTTCCGGCATACGCACACCTCAAACATATCCTTGTCTATATGGAGTAGCCTTAATGATTTCCTTTACATGATATCTACACTAGTCCATCATGGCGCTCTTGTTTTCCCATTAACTCTGTGGTGACTCGCCTGTGCACGGGCGTTTTCACTGTTGCTTCCCTCACATCTCCGAGTTATACTCGGCACACAGAGGGTTCCCGTTTGGCTCCAGTTCCCCACATAGCAGTGAAAGTACTGGTGAGTCAACGTTGACAATTTGTACACGGACCCTTCCAGCAAGAATTCTTGCTGCTTCAGATGTCCACAGAGATAAACCACTCAATTAGCTAATTGACCTCTTGTTGCTTTGTTTTCTTTGGCTCTTGCCGCACCTGCATTCTTCGTTTCCTGCCCGTGCTGCAGCAAGATAATAATTTACTGAAAATTCATTCGTGCAACTGCAAAATAATGGTATGTCATTTCTTTATTTTCAAATGACTGCTAGGTGGAAATCTAGTCAGTCAGATTCCTACATAAATAGCCATCCCGTCTTTTGCTTTATAGGGAGCCCACGCCTAACTTTGTCAGATTACTCAACTTCTACCTTTGGTAAGTGGGATAAAACTATATATATAATATTAAAACAATTTTCTATGACGCAACATATTTGCAACCCCTCTTTTTATCGTATTCGATTCATTAAGTTGCCACTTGATAAAACATTTTTTAATTTTGCATTTTTCTCTAGTATTCAAAATACACACTAGCCAAGATTAAGGTACAATTTTAACAGTCAGTGGCCTTATACATGTATTTCTGGCTGATTACCATGAGCATCTTCTCTCACTGAATAATTTTGTTGTTCTTTTGTCTTTTTTCTCTCTCCTCCCTCTTTTCATTGTTTTATAATGTGTTATGTTTTTTCCACCGAATTACACACTTTTTGTGTTTTCATTTTCTTTCTTTGAATTGGGTTGATTTGATATGTGCATTCGTTGCAACTGTCTGTTACTTTAAACCATATACTCAATGTGTTGGTTTGGCAAACCCTAACTGCCTCCTTGCCCTGGGTCTGGGGACTGGTTTGTTTTGCTATTGAATCATGCTTAACAAATGTTTTCGTTGTACATCAATGTTTTATAATTTTGCACAAGCAGCCTCAGTAGAAGAGCGGGAAGCTCGAAACACGTGTCAGGCTGCACCAATTCTGATTAAAACCACTCATTTAATTTGCAATTGCTTATTATTCTATGTGTGTGCGCAGTTTGAGAGCAAACCCTTTCTTTCTCTAATTCCAATTTCCAGTGGGAATTTGGCAGGCTCCTACTCAAGCTCTCAGCCGCAGCCCTATCACAGCCACATAAGTTACCGTTCTATGCGCTGTATCCTGCTGGCCTTTTCTGCCACTTTTTCTTCAAACCCGTTAGGCCTAGTGACACAGCAGCTCTATTCGGCATCACTATTTCTATCACCACTATGGCTGTAACAGCTGAATACATTCTAACTAGAGATGATGATATTAAGGCTCTATTTGCCCCTAGGGGCTCGACATTGAACCCTTTCAAAAGGATGACCTCTGAAGTAGAGGACTTACGATCTAAATTTATTAAGCTTGAACGCCTTAGCATCAGAGAGATCAACAAATTTTGGGAAAAGACTACCCTTACCCATTATTTACAAGAAAATAAAATACCTAGAGGCCTACGTATATTAATTCTTCCGGACTTTGAAGACCCCTTAGATAATGACCTCGCCACGGACTGGGAAAGCAACCTATCCACCAGTTCCAATAATATGCTCAAGTTACTTATTGAACATGCTAAAAGAGAACATGCCAGAATTGTCGTCCAAATCGATAGTTTGAAAGAAGAAATTGCTCTCTATGATGCACCCAGCACTACGATCGACAAGAACTATAAAACTTTATATACTCGTTTACGCAAACATCAGGATGAAGTCAAACTACGCAAATCACGGAAATTCTCACGAGATGATAGAGATTACCGTGATAACAGGGTATATACTTATCAACCTAAATATGATCAAGTATCTCGCTCTCGTACGAGTAGTCTGGCTTCATCCCTTGCTAGCTCTGAAGTCGATAGCGACAGTGACAAACCATCTTCTGAGACTAATTCGGAAACAGGTATTGCTACTTCTGAGCCTAATCTCTCTGATGCTACCGAGTCCAGAGAAGGGGAACAAATACCCATTATTCTGCCCACGCCTTTTTTAGAACAAATACGCAGGTACAAAAAAGGCAACCGCCAAGCCGCATTAGCTGCGGCCAAACAGGTTCGATTTCAATTACCTCCACCCGTCAATATTTCAACCCCAGACCCAAGCCCAGGGGCACAAGGGGCGGCCAACCAACCAGGCGCAAACGCCCCGATCGCCCAACGCAGAGTCACCCGGGCATCATACCAACAGACTCTCAGGAATCAAATCAGATAGATTTAATTCATAACTTGAGTAGTTATTCGCTCTCCTCTGACGAACGTTCAGTCCTTAACCGAGGGCTCTCTTTTGCGCCTACTGGTCTCAATGAATATGTTCAAATTCAGATTGATTTATTCAAATTTGTTCGTAAATTAAAACTAAAGAAATTTTTCGCTTCACAAGTTAAGCTTTATACAAGTAAGCCCCAAGAACCACAACCATCTGACATCACATTACAAACCATGTTGAGCACTCATGTACTCATGTCTATTGATGAATATGGATCAGACCCGAACATGAATATAATGAACTTGATGCATGACCTCAATATTGAACAACAAACTTTGAAAATAAAAGAATTATCAAACAAATCGAAGTTCACTCCTGTATTTCCTAAAGATAACTTGATTGATACTTTCCACCAAGTCGTAACCAATGACATCCACAAATTACAAGACTCTGTCAAACAAAAGAACACGAGATTTAACCTCTCTATCAAAGAACAACAAGCTCTGCACACTCTGGCTTCAATTGATACGATTATCATAAAGGAGGCAGATAAGGGAGGCAATGTTGTGATTCTGGACAAAGTAGACTACATCACAATGGGCCTCGCCCACCTTGATTCTCCTGGATGTTACGAAATTTTACCTGGTAACCCTACGACCTCCCTCCGTGCAACAATCAAATTAGTGGTGGACAAATGGCTTACAGCAGGCCTGTTAACCGATGTGGAAAGACAATTCTTAATTGTTGATGGGCCAACAATGCCAACTGCTTATTTCCTGCCAAAAATTCACAAACCGTTTGTTAAAATACCAGAAGGGAGACCTATACTGAGTGGAGGTGGTGGTATCCTTGAGCCCACCTCCCTGTACATCAATGAATGCATTTCACCATTAGTCAACAACATACCTACTTTCATTCGTGACACAATGCACATTCTCCAGATGCTTAACCAACTGCCTATGTTACCTAATCTTGTCCTGGTTACACTTGATGTAAAAGCGCTTTACACATCCATTAATCATCAGCAAGCAATCAGCAGTATAGACTTTATCTTTCGTGCTCATTCAGCCTCGTTTTTCGAACATATCGAAATGATCATAGATTTACTATCTGTTGCCCTTACCAACAATGTATTTCTTTTCAATAACACTTACTACAGACAGTTCATCGGAGTTGCAATGGGGGCAAGTTATGCCCCAGCGTTAGCTAACATTTTCATGCATAATTATGAACAACAACTCGTTTTCTCTAACCAGCTTTTCACGCCACATATTCACATGTGGAAACGTTATATCGATGATGTGCTTTTGGTTTGGAATGGTTCTATTGAGCTTTTAAATGAATTTGTTGCTTATCTCAATTCCAACAATTGGGGCATTCAATTTACACACACGTATAGCCCCATATGTGTTAATTTCTTAGACCTTACTATCAGTATCTCAGATAATCAGTTTGTAACTAAAACTTTTAGAAAATCTACATCCGTGAATGCAGTTCTGCATGCTACTAGCTGTCATAGGAAAACTGTAGTTTCCAATATACCCAAAGGCGAATTCATTCGGGCAAGACGGAATTGTCTGCTTACGAAAGACTTCGACCAGGAATGTTCATTGATACGCCAAAGGTTTATAGCTAGAGGCTATGACGTACGCTCAGTAGTAAAAGCAGAACATGATGTACGGACCATGAAGAGATACGATCTACTCACTCCGAAAATAAGGAACGAGACTGTTCATTCTCAGAAACTCAAATTTATTACTAGATTTAATTCCGATAGTTCGCTGCTTTACAATATAATCAAACGGCATTGGCACATCCTACAACTTGATCGTGATATTACTCCTTGGGTGGACAACTCACCAAGTTTTATCTATACTAAGGCAAACAACCTCAAGAACATACTTTCTCCTTCATTCATGTCAATCCCACCCAAGCAACATACTTGGTTACACCAGCCCCCACGCCCTGGTTTTTACAAGTGTGGGGGCTGCTCCACGTGTTCACATGCACTGGAGACTACCTCCATCGACTTCGGACACTTAGGTACACATAAGATTTTGTCTTTTATTAATTGTAATTCGAAATTCTGCATTTACTGTATTAAATGTGTCTGCGGCCTATTCTATATTGGCAGTACAATACGCCCGCTGAAAATTCGTATCAGGGAACATCTGTACTCAATTACTCAATCTGACTCCAAATATCCCCTAGCTTTGCATTGGCAAAGATCCCATCAAATGGATAACAAGACAATGATCAAATTTGCTGGGATGATGAAGGTGTCACTTCCACAACGTGGAGGCAACCAGATACTCAAACTTAGACAATTGGAAGCCCGATTGATTTGTCAATACCGTACTGTAGAGTTTGGCCTGAACACAGACCATGAACTATCTGTCTTTTTGTGATTACATGTTGTTTAAAAGTTATGGTACACGTGTGTTTTTTAAGGTCTTCGCACATGTCATGCCAATAGGTACCGATTATTTGTATGGATGTCAATGGTAATCAGCCGCTATCTACATGTCATTACTCAACTATCATGCTATCTACCCGGGTGCAGCGCCCCCCCCCCCTTTTTTTTTTTTTTTTTTTAATGAATATACTTGCTAGCATGGGCGCCACCGTTTTAACACAATCCTTGCATATCCAGTCAGGTCGAGGCGCACTTCCTTTATTTAGCATCTTTTTCAGCACATACAACACTCTTTATTATAGATGCAGGCACAGGTGTTTTAAAATACACTACTGCCATCCGTGGACAGCTCAAGTGACTTCATACTCCAATTAATTAACTAATGTCTTCCGGATCTATGTCCTTCTGTCTCGCAATTTTCTTTTTTTAAATTTTTTTATTTATTTATTTATTTATTTATTTTTTATTTATTTTTTTGTAATTCCAATTCTATTTGTGTATTTACCATGCGCAATTTATTTCCGGCATACGCACACCTCAAACATATCCTTGTCTATATGGAGTAGCCTTAATGATTTCCTTTACATGATATCTACACTAGTCCATCATGGCGCTCTTGTTTTCCCATTAACTCTGTGGTGACTCGCCTGTGCACGGGCGTTTTCACTGTTGCTTCCCTCACATCTCCGAGTTATACTCGGCACACAGAGGGTTCCCGTTTGGCTCCAGTTCCCCACATAGCAGTGAAAGTACTGGTGAGTCAACGTTGACAATTTGTACACGGACCCTTCCAGCAAGAATTCTTGCTGCTTCAGATGTCCACAGAGATAAACCACTCAATTAGCTAATTGACCTCTTGTTGCTTTGTTTTCTTTGGCTCTTGCCGCACCTGCATTCTTCGTTTCCTGCCCGTGCTGCAGCAAGATAATAATTTACTGAAAATTCATTCGTGCAACTGCAAAATAATGGTATGTCATTTCTTTATTTTCAAATGACTGCTAGGTGGAAATCTAGTCAGTCAGATTCCTACATAAATAGCCATCCCGTCTTTTGCTTTATAGGGAGCCCACGCCTAACTTTGTCAGATTACTCAACTTCTACCTTTGGTAAGTGGGATAAAACTATATATATAATATTAAAACAATTTTCTATGACGCAACATATTTGCAACCCCTCTTTTTATCGTATTCGATTCATTAAGTTGCCACTTGATAAAACATTTTTTAATTTTGCATTTTTCTCTAGTATTCAAAATACACACTAGCCAAGATTAAGGTACAATTTTAACAGTCAGTGGCCTTATACATGTATTTCTGGCTGATTACCATGAGCATCTTCTCTCACTGAATAATTTTGTTGTTCTTTTGTCTTTTTTCTCTCTCCTCCCTCTTTTCATTGTTTTATAATGTGTTATGTTTTTTCCACCGAATTACACACTTTTTGTGTTTTCATTTTCTTTCTTTGAATTGGGTTGATTTGATATGTGCATTCGTTGCAACTGTCTGTTACTTTAAACCATATACTCAATGTGTTGGTTTGGCAAACCCTAACTGCCTCCTTGCCCTGGGTCTGGGGACTGGTTTGTTTTGCTATTGAATCATGCTTAACAAATGTTTTCGTTGTACATCAATGTTTTATAATTTTGCACAAGCAGCCTCAGTAGAAGAGCGGGAAGCTCGAAACACGTGTCAGGCTGCACCAATTCTGATTAAAACCACTCATTTAATTTGCAATTGCTTATTATTCTATGTGTGTGCGCAGTTTGAGAGCAAACCCTTTCTTTCTCTAATTCCAATTTCCAGTGGGAATTTGGCAGGCTCCTACTCAAGCTCTCAGCCGCAGCCCTATCACAGCCACATAAGTTACCGTTCTATGCGCTGTATCCTGCTGGCCTTTTCTGCCACTTTTTCTTCAGATCTCAGATAGGGCTACACTCCGTAACCATGTTATATCTAAAGCAGTGGACAGTGATTTAAATAGCGCAGATAACTGTACAACACCACATAGGATACAGCACTGGTCCACATTAACTTGTGAATTACTGCCCCTATGGGAACATACGTGAGAATAGCTGCAATATCAGATTGGCTTGCAAACATTCAATAGATGTAGGGACAAGAGTGGTTCATGGTGACTCTAATGGAATGTCAAGGTCCCCCCATACTATGCAAAGTTAACTTCACCCATTGCTTAATTCATCTGTTGAAAGTCTGAGAGCCCAGAGGCAATGGAGGTGACAGTGCTAGCCTGCACCAATTGGGGGAAGAAAGACTTTTGATGCTCATATCAGCAATAGTCATTGATTATTGGACACAGGAGGGTGCACATCCCATGAGAACTTCCTCGAATTTGCTGTAGCCCAATGGAATGAGCCAGTAAGGTCTCCTTCCTTCAGGTTTGAGTATGTAACCCAGTAAGAGGAATTTCTGAAACAGCAATGTTGCATTTCTGTCAAAAAGGTGGGATGAGCAAGAGATCAAAAAAGACAGCTACTTCGGGTACCTGTTATTAGTATCATAAACCCATATTATGTGCTTTCATGGATCTCACCCACTCATATTTGATAGAAGCACATCTTGGCTTGTCAAAGATGCTGGACCATTGCTCTCACTCAATTTTCTGGCATGGAATATATAGTCACCTAAATGAATATGGTGTTACCTTTCCCATCTGTGATTCAGTTTCAGGCAGGTCTTCATCCCGGCAGGTCTGCGTTTTTATTGTTTTTTTTATAAAGCACTTAATACCAGCGTGTGGTTTCAAAGCAAGGGATCGAGATTCGAACCTGTGTTGCGCTGCGGAAGACAAAGACGTTGCCGCTGAGCTATCCTTCCTCCCTGAAAACGCATAAAAACGTATGTCATGAAATGCAGATTTAAATTTGGGTCAAAGCTTGAGGAAGGGCCACCCAATAAAATTGGGACATTTGTGGCTGTTGAAATGATCAATTATAATTGCTATGGCAACATTTCAGGCAAAAATTAGGGAATATTTGAGATCAACATTAGAAGACTGAAGAATAAGGAAGCATTTTAGTATACACATGAGAAGACATTTACTGTGATTGAAAATGGTCTCATCCTGATGAAGGTACCTAGGATTAGAGGAGTCATAGGATAATAAATTGATATAGGCTAAAACACAATGGCCCTCATTACGACCCTGGCGGAAAGTGACTGACCGGACCGCCACAGCGTAAATAGCGTTTCCGCCATTGCACGAAGGAGCAAAGTGCGGCCCATTCCGACCCATCGGGCACGAGCACCACGGCATGGCGGAAGTGCAAAGTCTGCGATGGCGGAAATGAACCCAAAACGGCCCACACCGCCGCCGTACGGCGCCCTAGGTGCAATACCGCCACCCATCACAGCGGACACCGCAGTGTGCGCCTACCGGAAAGTACGGTGACCGGAAATATACGGAAACGGAAGTTAAAACACGGGGCCAGAACGGGAAACATCCCGCCGTACACCTATAAAACCACTAAAACCACACAACCACTAAAATCACTACCCTGAGACACACCCCAACCCGTCATCCACCCTAGCGAAACCAAGAAAAATGGGAAAAGTAGCGAAGAAAGCGTGCGACCGCAAGCGGCAGGTCCACTTCTCCCGTGAGGAACTCACCGTGCTAACAGAGCCCCTCCAGGAGAATGCTGCCGTCGTCTTCTGCACGCAAATGACCAGGACGGCACTTGCAAACAAGAAGGCCATATGGGCTCTGGTGGCACAGCGGGTAAGTGCGGTGGGGACCGCACCCCGCACCCCACAGCAATGCCGTAAGCGATGGGACGACCTGCAGATACGCGTCCGCAGCATACTCTCTGCCAACCGCAACATTGCCACAGCCACCGGGGGAGGTCCTGAATCACCCATCAAGTTGACCCCCTGGGAAGAAATCTGTGCCTCCACCATCGGAATGGAGAGCATAGAGGGAGTCGGAGGGATGGAGAAAGGAGTGCAGACATCCGAAGATTCAGGTAGGTGGCCCAAATAAAACAATGCCAAATCCACAAAGTCCATCCATGTGAAGTACCATGCGTCCACATAGTGCAACAGAAACACATGTCCAGGAGAACGGCCACACACATCGGCCTGATAGCGCACGTTAAAACCCACAATAAATACATAAATAATTAAAAACCCCTAAAACACGCACTACACGTGCAGCAGGCACACCCCAACTGCAGGCTGCCAAACAACTGCACCCTCACTCCACACACAAATGAGAGCACCTCCAAGGCCCCGACCCAAATCACCCTCAGGTACCACCCCAATGCATGTGATACAATGCCATTCCAATTCCCACAGACCCTCAATAACCCTCGCCCTCCTTTACTCCACCACAGGGTCCGATCCAAACGACGAGCTCCAGGACACCCCTACCAGCACACCTGCAAAGAGGGCCAAGACCAACGGCCAAAGACCCTCCACCTCAGCTGCACGCATCAAGTCAGATCCATCCATGACCTGTCCCAATCCCCCTGTCTGTCCCATCCCGTACAACATGAGGATACCACGCAGGGGCACCCACAAGACGACGACTGGCCATTCCCCACAAGCCCTGTGGCAGGGCAACATGAGGACAACAGCCCCTCTGTGACACCCCCGCAAATGGCCATGGCCCAGCAGAGGCAACAGTCCCTCGACCAGTTAATCGTGCAACAGCAGCAACTGGCCACGCTCCTCAAGGACCATGCCGATGAATGTGGGGGCACTAAGGCAGACATAGAAACATCAACTGAGACACTTAGGGCAGAAATGGAGAGAGGTACAGAGACACTAAGGGCACAAATGGAGAGAAGCACCGAGAGCCTGAGGGGGGAACTGCATGCGACGTCCAAGGACGTATGTGCCAAACTTGACGCAGTGCGCCGTGTGCTCACTGAGCTCTCGCAAACCCTTAGGGACATGCATGGACGTGAGCAGGCAGAGACATCATCCGTTGCAAGTTCCGTCCAGGGCAGCCCCCAACGTAGATCTGGGAGGAACCTGCGCTCCACAGGCAGGGGTGCCCCTGATACCCGCAGAGGGGGCTTGCAATAGCGACTGCCCACTGACAATGAGCATCTTTGGACACTGGTGTTCGGGGGGGAGGTGGGAGGGTGGAGGGGGTGTGTTGGGCTCACTTGGGTGGCGGGTCGATAGGGTGTACAACATGATATCACATATGGCATAAAAAGTGCACAATCAACCAATGAGATGTGTGGACATTGATCTTTGTGTACTAGGCCATCATAGGCGTACAGTCCATATTGTGCATGTCCCAGACACACACAGTGCCACGAGTCCCGTGTCCATGTATCAGCCACCAGGCGTGAGTGCTAGAAGCATACATCAATGAGATGCTGACGAATGTCACGGGCCTCCGGTGCCTCGCAGACTCCTTGAGGTGCTGCCACATCCCCACCCTCATCATGACCATCATCAGGTGCTTGCAGTTCTGCGTCAGGGGGCATGGGCACATTTCTACGTACGCACATGTTGTGGAGCATGACACATGCCATCACCATCTTTGCAACCTTCTCATGGTGGTACAGGAGTGCCCCGCCAGACCTGCTGAGGCAGCGGAAACGACCCTTCAGTAGGCCGAATGCCTGTTCAATGACTACACGGGTACGTGAGTGGGCATGGTTGTAGTCCTCCTCATGCTGGTCCCGTGGGTTCCGGACTGGTGTGAGGAGCCATCTCTTCAGTGGATATCCATCATCACCTGTATGTGGACGAGAAACGTATGATGTGGAATGCCATTGCTACGTACGCACACCCCCCCCCCTTCCTGCCAGGTCATTGCCGAATCACATACCCCACATTATCATGCATGTAATGAGACTCACCGAGTAGCCAGGATCTGTTCCCTGCGTGTCGCTCCATGTAGCGTGGTATTGTAGAGTTCCTCAAGACCATAGAATCATGGGTTGATCCAGGGAATCGGGCACAACAATGTGTAATGATCCTGTTGGAGTCACACACCATTTGTACATTCAGAGAATGAAATTGTTTTCGGTTGCGGTACTGGGCCTCCATGGCATGTGGGACGACCAATTCCACATGGGTGCAGTCGATGGCACCAATGCAACCCGGTATGCCGGCAAGTGCATGGAATCCCACTTTTGTGTTGGTAATTTCCTGCTCCGAGCGTGGTAGGGAGATGTAGTCGTCTGCGTGCTGCAGGAGGGCATAGAGCACTTGCAATAGTGTCCATGAGAACAGTGGCTGAGAAATGCCATGCAACTGTCCGACTGTGTGCTGGTAGGTGCCTGTGGCCAGGAAGTGGAGTACAGACACCACCTTCAGTAGGGGTGGGATGGTGGTTGGGCTATCTATCATGCTGACAAGGTCAGCCTGTGTCATGTCCACAATGGCGGCTATGGTGTCCCGGTCCAGACGGTAGAGGGTGTGGATCTGCTCATCAGTGAGGTTGAACGGATGTGCTCGGAGGCGTGGGATTGCGGGCTGCCTGCGTGGTGGTAGTGGCTGTGCTGGCGGCCCTTGCTGGCCCTGCCTTGGCCTCCTCCTCCTCCTGCGTCTCCTCCGTGCGGCCGGTTGTAGTTGGTGTTCGTCTTCTTCTTGGTGTTGGAGTACTTGCAGTGCTATCAGGTCCCCCAGGGCCAACATCGCGAGTCCTGCCGGTAGCATTTCGGTGTGGTTGTGGGAGGAGACTGGCTGTGCAATTTATGTGTTTTCAGGCTGAATGGCCTCCACCTGTGGTGATTCATTCCACCTGTGCAAACTGCTCTCCCCTTTGGCCGAGCGCGTCCCGCGCACAACGCTGCAATTCGTGGAATGGCATCTTGCTATTGCAATCATGTATTTGTACCCGATGGCCGTGTAACATTGGTTGATATGTTCATTCTGCTGTGGTCCCATTGTTTCACATACTATCTGTGCAGTCGCGAACAGAGTCGTGAAGGGTCAGTGGAACGTAGTACTCGAGTAACGGTGGGCCCTCATTCATCACTGTACCGAGTTGCAACGACGGGCGGGGCGTCCCATTCGTGGGTGAAGGCAGTTGCCATTTTCACACACAGCCGCACTCGATGGATTAATTAGTGTAATCAAACGGCCACAGATGCCTCTTCGACGTGATGTTGCAAATGAGGAATTTGAAGGGCGGCGCTTTCGGTTTCCAGCTAGCGGCGAGGAGATGCCCACAGGTCTGACTGCAAATATAACGTTCTATTGTTCAATGTCCTTGGGACAGGGGCCATGGCGAGAATGCAATGATTGATATGAATAGTATGGGATGCGCAATAGCGTAGTGGACGATAAGGCAGGACGTTCCCAAATACATGTTACTTCACTACACTGGAATTACGGGCTGGGGCACTGTGGATTTTGCAGGCTGCATAACGCACAGACTCAATGGATATTTCTAATGTTATGTGAGTAAATATTCAGGCGTTTTAATCCCGGGATGAGGGAATGATGAATGGATGCATGGGCAGGTGATTTGATACAGAGTTTGCCATGTACAGGGCTTCTTGGGATCTATCCGCCTCCCCTACGCTATGTGATGCAGGGCTGCCATAGTGGGACCATCGTCTATCTGGCCTTGTTGAGCCCTCCCTGTCTCGACGCGCCCTCAGACACTTGTGTCCATGCACGTTACCAATCCCATCAGATGGATTCTGTTTTCACAGGCGCATGCACAGGTACACTCGTTTGTGATGGTGTTTACACCTCGATATAGATAGTTATGAGTCGCAAGTGGTTTTTGGGTGGTGATGGACCTTTGGAGTGGGCTAGCATGCATGTGGCTGTGGATTTAGTGTGATCATTGCAGTGAGTTGTTGGAATGTAGTACTGATGGCCATTCTGTTCTTTTTCTTTTCTTTTGGTTGACAGGTATCTCCTCCCCTTTTGCCACTGCCATCTCTATGCCACTCCTGCAGATGGGTTTTACTCCCGACACCTGCTGCTTCGTGTTAATCAGTGGAGCAGCATTACGATCTTATGGGACGATCGCCAATGGGCCACATGCCCTTACGCAGTACTGGTGGCTCGGAGCAACATTTTGGCCTTTCAGCTGGACTAGTGCCTCCCCATTGGGACGGCCCTGCGGTTCTGTGCGCTTCCATGTTGCCTTTTCGTACGTGAATGTGGCTCTGTGTACCATGAGGGAACAGGGCGTCACACAAGTAGTGGCTGGTCATTTCTTGCGGATGCAGCCCACAATGGTGAAATGTGTTTTGGAGTTCATGGCCTGATGGCTGTATGGGCTTGGTGATTTTGATGTGCATTAAATTTCTATTCTGATTTGGCCCGTGTAGCGTTCTTCTTTGCAAGTGATGTGGCATATGCCTATTTGGGGGGCGATGTATTGTGAGGAGATCTGCACTGGGTTCCAGCTTCGGAGTTTAGTTGCGTGGTACTGTACTGGGCGCGTTTGCCTACGAAGCCCGTGAGGTCAGGGATGGGGGCTGCCAATATGACTGTTTGAATGTTGTCATGCTCATGGGCGGGGGATTGGGTTTTGTGTAACAGATGCCGGTCAGCCAGGTGGACTGGTGGAATGATGTGATTTTCGGAATATTGCTGGTCACAGGTGCCTGTGTTTGCGTGCGTTTCTTGGTGGGGGACTGTGGTCATGTCCATTGGGATGGCTTCTGTATTCGTGCCATCTGTGCCCTGCAGCTCCCATTGGCCCCTGTTGTGTTTCTATTGTACGTTGGCATGCATGGGTGACTTGTTCATTTCACTGGTTGCATTGTGGCTTCATTGCACCTACGGGGAGTTGTACTTTGTGGGCAGGGAGCGGTGTACGGGCACTCAGTGGGGCCGTTTACGGTTGATTCGCGATGCCGTACTTCTCACCATGGCGGAATGGTGCATTCCGCCATGCTTGATGGCGTTAGGTACATGTCTGCTAGGGTCGGAATTGGCGTACCGTTGCGCCATGGTGGTGTTTACGGTTTGGCATGGCGCGCGCGCGCGTGCTTGGTGCAGTTAGCGTTGGCGTTCACTACGGTGTCGCTAATGGCATCGTACTTTGCGGTGACGGGTCATAGTCGCACCGAGCGCTATTCGATGGCGGTATTGCATTTCCGCCATCGTTTTCCGAATTCCGCCAGGGTCGTAATGAGGGCCAATGTGTGAACAAAAACACACGTTTATTTCAAATAAGTAATGACAACAGTAATAGTTGATGATATATAACATATTAGGATTTGTGGTGATGTGAGAAATATCATATTAATCAAAGAATACATAAAGATGTGGTGTTGCTGTATCCTGTGTAATGAGAGTTTGTGTTTTAAAGACGTTCTCACACACATATTTTATGAATGTGTTTAAAAAATGTTTTCATAAATGGTTTCGATGTGCAGACAGAAAAGGTTGTTTTCGATTAACTTTATGATAATTTGATATACACTGAGCACATGTTTGGCAAAGTTTGGCTCATTTCATAATTGATATGATATGATATGATATGGCATTTGTAACGCGCCTATACACAAGTGTTTCAAGACGTGACAAGGCAAGGAAAGGGGAACAGAGGGAGAACAGAGACAACGATCTTACTAGGCCAAGTGACATTGAGATCGCACAAGTCCATGGGAGGGGGGGCAAAGGTTCCAGGGGAAAGGGGAGTTGGCTGTGCTGTACATGGAGTCAAAACAATAACAAGAAGTGTGGCCAGCAGGTGGCAGGTGCAAGGGTAAATGCAGACAGGTGTCCAAAAGTGCAGGTAGGGGGATTGTAGGGTTACAGATATAAACTCAAGTGCAAGGGTTGCTGGTAGGCAGTGTGGGTGTGCAACTGGGAGGGTAGGGTCCTGGGCCCGAAATCAGAGGGTAGCCAGGTGACCAGTCCATTATCAAACAGCAAATCAGCAGTCTAGTTTTGACTATTTTTCACTAATGCCTGTGGATCTTGAGGAGTCAAGATGGAGACCAGGGACCTCAATTGTGTACTCCCATCTGTGAGAAGACAAATCTAAAGCACTTTTCCAACCTTTTGAGATTATTAGCTTAACATTCAGTTTAAAAGTGTTGTACATCGTGGCAGCGTTAGACCATTAATGAAGTTGAAAACTGCTTGTTTCCTAGTAGCAGGTATTTCCTGTTGAGTCTTGATTAAGCCACTCATTATCCAGAGGCCTTTCTGCTTAGAGCTAACATGACTCAGAACATTATGAAGCATTACTTCTCTTCAAAGAACCATATTTTTGAACAACATACGGACTAGATCTATCAGGGAATGTTTGCAGATGCTAATGACTAACTGCTCATCCCCAGGGTGATGCCTCACAATGGGTAGTTGGGCAATGGGCACCAGATTTCTTCTTCCGTAGAACCATTAGACAGGGTTGCATACCTGTTGATGAATTAGCTATGGGTGAAGTGACTACGGAATAGGTGTCATGAGAGCAAGTGAGAAGAGTAAAATAAAATCTTCATTGAGACAAAAGTCAGAAAAAAATAACGATGGATCTTGAAAGTGCATTGTGGCTAATAGAACAATTGAAAAAAAGAGTTAGATAGCTGGCAGTCAATAAATACAGCAAAGATTCCTTACAATGGAGTTACAAAATATACAGGAATTACCGGCTTCAGAATTAAAGCTCTTAAGTGTAATCAGATTAGTTTGATTGAATCTAGGTGGCAACTAATACAATATAAAGAACACATGATAATTGAAATCGATAATAATGTTAAATTAAGGAAAGACACCAAAGAAAAGATGTTGAGTTTGATGACAAATAGGTTTCCTGGAATAAGGGAGAATTTACTATTCCTGGTAAATACTAGTAGATCTGGTAGTTCTGGTCCTCACCAAGACAAGAGAGTGCCAGGTATACTGTTTTGTATTCTCAAACACATGCACAGAGACAAAAAGAGCTGAGTACCCTGTCAGACACCGAGTAATATCTAGAATTCCATTTCAGAGGTGGGGTGAGTGGCCCACTTAGTATGTCAGGAGTGGACAAAAGAGGAAATGAGTGTACTCGTAAACTTAGAATCAGTGAAGAAATGTAACAAAATGATTTAAGAGAACACGAATTACAAAGTATGATCCAGATAGGCTATTTCTCCCATGTGGCTACTATAGAGAAACCATGAATGCAACAGAGAGGCCATCCTAAAAAGAAACTTTGACACAAAGACAGTGACAGCGTTGAGAAGGGTGTTGGTCACCTGACCGGGCCCTGCCCCTCAATGGCCACCCACCACTCGTTTCCCACCATCCAGGCTGCTACATATGGGCTCCAGCTGAGTTCCAGGTAGACAGCATTGAGAAAGCTGCTGGTCATGGGACTAGGCCCTGCCCTCTGCTGCCCCACCCAACACTGATTCCCTATCTTCCACGTGGCTACATTGGGGCTGATGCCCAGCTCCAACTAAACATTGTTGAGATAGCTGCTGGTCACGTGACCTGGCCATACTCATCTGCTGTGGCACCTACTGCTAGTTTCCCACCTTCCAGATGGCTATGTTAGGGTTTCAGCCCAGCTAGTGCGTGACAGCATGAGTAGGCTGCTGGTTACTTGACCAAACCCTACCCCTCCTTTGCCTCATCCACTGTCAGTTTCTGCCTCCTTGCCAGCTAGATTTGGGCTCCAGCCTAGCTCCAGGCAGATAGCATTGAGTAGGCTGATGGTTAGAAGACCCGGGCTGCTCCTCTGAAGCCCATTCCACATCAGTTTCCTGACTTCCAGGTAGCAAGATTAGGGATTCAGCCCAGCTCCAGCCAGACATCATTGAGGAGGCTGCAGGTCATGCGGACATGCTCTACTTCTCAGCTGCGCTGCCCACCACCAGTTTCCAGCCTTCCAGGAGGCTACATGACGGGTAAAAGTCCAGCTCAAGGCAGACAGCATTGAGGAGGCTGCTGGGTACATGACCAGGTCCTATACGCTTTGCACCCCTCAGCAAGTGTACACAGTACTTCAACATACCTAGGGGTGTAAAACAGGGGGTGTTTTAGCATCACTCCTGTTCAACCTCTACACTAATTTCTTAGAGTCTGAGTTGAAGGCTATGCTTGGCCACGTCCCCATGATTGGTGGTGTCCACCTTCCAACTACTGAGTTACGCAGATTACATGGTCTTAGTAGCTAGGACAGCAGGAGCACTTCAGGCTGTTATTAACAAATATTCTGAATTCATAGGATCTTAAAAGTTATTGCCACTAAGTCTAAGGTGATAATAATCATGGTGCGGGGGGCGTCACCCTCTTACTTTATGCAGAATAACATTAAACTTGAGTGGGTGGACCTGTTTAATTATCTGGGAGTGGTATTCACAAATAAATGGCAGGGGAGTAACCACTTATCTAAGAACGCTCAGTTTATGGGCCAGATATGTGGAGCCATTAACGGTACTGCAAACTCTTTATGTTACCAGTCTCTGAAAATCTACATGGATGCATTGTATGGTGCTGAGCTTTGGTGAATTGAGGACATCTACTTAATCAAATTAAAGGAGGATGCCTTTGTTAGACAATCTCCCGCTCTCGGCCCTGCTTTTTGGAATGCACTCAGAACTGAACCATCCCTTTATAAGCAATTTGCTCAGGTTAAGGCCTATTTACATATGGTTAACCCTATGAACTCATTCTGAAGCTGTTCTGTCTATTTAAATGTTGAGGGACCTTATGGCGAGAGATAACACACATAGAATCCCCTGGCTAAACTATATGCTTAATGCCTTACTGAAAGTGAACACAGGAGACCTCTTTACAAATTTGAGAGCTATCTCCAAAAACAATGTTGGGTAGATCTGTGGGAAACTAGACTTCATATGGGATACAGAGAGGAGGGAAATCAAACTGCTCAAAGAGTCCTATAGGAAGCATACCATTATCTCTATCCCAGGCCAATGGATGGATTATTTGGACCAGGTTGCTCTTGCAATGGTAGGTCATTTTAGGTTCAGCTTCCTTCCAAGTGGCACATTATCCAACTGGGGAATACACACCTCCCTCCAAAGGTCTGCCTGCCCACACTGCCCACGAGCAGAGGAGGGTAATAAGCAATGTATGCTCATCTGTAATTTATATCCAGGGATGAGGCAGAAGACCCTTGTCCCCCTGTTTAGTCTTGTGGGCATCAGAACCATGCGGTTGTCTTTGCAATATCTATTAGCTAGCGCAGAGCCGACAGTTTTAGCAGCCCTGCAAAGCTATATTTGTATTGCTCTAAGGCTGAAAATGTGATAAATATATGGGTAACCAGCCCCCCAATAAGTACATGGATCTATTTTTAAACATTATATGTTGTGCAGTGCTAATAATGTGTAATGTATTTTATCCATGTATTTAGTTCATGTTTTGTTTTAAATGCGATGTACTTTTAAGGTTTTTGTCAAATAAAGTTTTATGATGATGAAGACCAGGTCCTGCCCCTCAGTTCACCACCCACCAACAGCTTCCCAACTTCCAAGCAGCAACATTAGGGCTCTGCCGAGTTTCAGGCAGAGAGCATTGAGGAGGCTGCTGGTCACATGCCATGTTCTGCCACTCTGCTGGCCTGTCCACCCCCAGTTTCCCACCTTCATGTGGCTACATTAGGGCTTCAGCCTAGCTCCAAGTGCACAGCATTTAAGGAGTCTCCCTGTCAAGTGACAATCTGCTGTATCACCCACAACCATTTTTAAGCCTTCCAAGCAGCTACAATAAGGCTCCAGACCAGCTCCATGTAAACAGCATTGAGGAGGCTGCTGGTCACATGACCAAGCCTTGCCCCCCATTTCCCCGAATCATCACCAGTTTCCCACCATCCAAAGAGCCTCATGAAGTCTCCAGCCCAGCTCCAGACAGACAGTATTTAGGGGCTTTTGGTAACGTGACCTGGCCCTGGCCCTGCCCTTGCACTGCCCCACTGGCCAACAGTTTCCCACCTTCAGGTAGCTACATTAGGCCTCATACCCAGCTCCTAGCAGACAACATTGAGTAGGCAGCTGGTCATGTGACCATGCCCTTTCCCTCCCCCCCCCTAATTTCCTTCATCACTAGATCTTTTTAGGAACTGAACTCCAAACGGAAGGAGTGAACTTCAAACATAAGCAATGGGGTAAAGTGTTTGTTCCATTTGTGATTTCAAAATGTATTTTTAGTGCTTGAACGGCCCACCTGATGTGGCCCTATGTAAGATGGTGGTGGTTCAGGGTCAAGTTCATGGAACCCTAAACATGAAAAATTTACATTCGAACAGTCTTCTTATTCACACATCCGCTATACATTTGAATTGTAAGATGAGAGTTTTTTCATACCTGTCCACGTTCATATAGCTGTAATTTGTCCCTCCAGAAAGTTAAGTATGGGTGGGGGATCTGTAGCAAAATGATTGATATTAATGTAGCACCTTTCATTAAAAAAAGAACATTTTTAATGGCTTTGTGTTTAAGTATTATGTAACCTAATGTTTAACATAGAAAGACAAGTGTTTTATTTGAAAAATGAAGTTAGCTAATGCAAAATAGTTTTTGTATTTATACAGCCATGTTGCATAAAGAAAATGCATACTTATATAAATAATATGTATTTTTTTTAAGTTATCAGATGTAGTGAATTTATTATTTATTTATTTTATTTATTTATTTATTTGTAATGCTCCGGTAACTCGCGAGTCTCGGGCGCAGAAACATGGACACAAAGACAAACAAAAATGAAACAAGACAGTTCCTAATGAAATCAAGGTTTAGAAGGTCAAGGTTGGCTAGGTCAGTTGAAGAGAAACGTTTTCACTAACTTACGAAAGCGTAAGTAGGTAGGTTCTTTCCTTATGTGGACAGGCAGTCCAGATACCCACTGGAATGACTGGGAAGGATCTTCCCAGTCCAGACCTACGTTTGTGAGGCATCACTGCGATCCTGTTTTGGTCCAAGGATCTTAAGGCGCGGCTTGAGACATAGGGACGCACTTTGGATTTTAGGTATCTTAGTGCCTTCCCGAGGATGCATCTGTGGGCTATTGTAAGCGCCTTGAAGTGGGTTCTACTCTCCACTTTGAGCCAGTGTAATTCCTTCCTGGATTTACTGATGTGGTCTGATTTAGATTTGCCTTTGATTATCCTGACTGCGTTATTTTGGATAATCAGGAAGGCCTGTATGCTTTTTTTGTTGGCTCCTAGCATGAGTGCGTTCTCGTATTCTAAACGAGAGAGGTTGGTTGCTCTGGCCAATGTGGCGCAGTTGTTCTCTGAAAGGTACGGTCTAATGGCTCTGAGGAGTCTCAAGTAATAATTGTATGTCTTTTTTATGTACTGAGTCTGTGATTTGAATTTGTTAATAGGCCTAGACTTTAATCAATTGTCATTGCCAGTAACGATTATAGAAAGAATGTTGTTTTAAATATAACCTTGACATTGTCAACTTAGTTTGATCTCTGAAAGGTTGTTATGCAGAGATCAGCTTTGTGATGAATCCAGCAGTCATCAGTGATTTCCCCTCAGTGACCTCTTCCCGGATGCCCATAGGAGAGCAGTCACTACCTGATCGTCACCTAACAGTTCCACCCTATGGTAAAAATCAGAACACATTTCCTCTACATTACTCTCAGGCTTCCATCTATGATTAAAAAAATCATGACTCTGATTGGTATTGATGTATCATTTTGTGAGTCTTTTGAACAACCACGACCAATAAAATAAGTAACATCTATGGACGTGTACTTTCATAAACCCACAGGTACTGAGACAAAGAAGAGGAAGAAGGAGTTAATGCAAAGCCTGAAGGCTAGGTGTTTTGTTGGTTTTAAAGTGAACTGAACTTTCAAAAATGGCAGAGGCAGTGTAGGAGTGTGCTGTGCAGGAGAGGACCAGGAACTCCATGCCAGGGCTCCTGACCGTGAGGTATCCAGACCAGTGTGTGAGCGGGGAGTGAAGCACAGGAGATGTAGCGCTGTGCAGAAGCTGGAGGCCGAACAAAGACTCCTGGAAATATGACCACCCATGCTAACAGTGAACTCCGGTCCAGGGAAGCAAGTGGTTACTCACAGAGCTGTGTCAGATGCTGACCTAGAGTCTGAAAATTCCCAACAGGGTAGGAACAACACTGTGGAAGCATGAGCAAGTCTGGGAACACAAAGAAGACCCAGTGAGTCTGACTAGACCAACAGAGGAGCAGAGGGCATTACCATGTGCAGACAAGCAAATGTTTGAACACTCGAAAGTTGCAAATGACAAGAAGATACAAAGCTTGTTTAAATGCAACCATGGAAAGTACAAGTTCAAATGCCAATAAGAAGAACATTTGAAAGCAAACAAAACAAAGCACAGCAAAAAGCCCCAGGCAGGTACGGATGTAAGAGATATTAATGTGGGGGAAAGTTGAAGCAAGTGTTACCATAAGCAAATGTACTGAACACCCCAGGGTATGTGCTACAGTGGTACAGACTCTACAACCGTGCCAGAAAAAGGGACCACATCCAGGCACGTATATCGGGTGCATCCAACAACATGACTGAACTCTTTATAATCTGCAGGGAACTAGTCAATCCATCCGCAGTCTCATTCTTCCCTCTTCTGTCCCAGGCCCTCTCAAAAGCACTGGCTACAAACTTCAACACTAAAACGCTGGACATCCTGACCACCCATGCTACCCTCATGCCCAACCCCTCCTTCCCTCCCTTGCCTCCTAGGGCCTATCGCCTCCTTCTTCCTATCTCTCTACCCTGTCCCCTGTCACACCTGAAGTGGTCACCAGAGTTGTCTGCTCCATGAAGGACTCTTTTAAAGAGGATCCCCCTTGCTCCTCCAGAACTATCAAGGACAACATTGGATCTCTTGCCCTTGTACTCGCTGATTTCTGCAACCACTCTTTTGCCACCGTATCTTCCCATCCTCCCTCAAGCACTTCCTTGGGCCCCCTCGCATGAGTAAACCTTCAGCAGACCGTACCTGTCCAGCCAACTACCGCCCTATTTCTAGCACCCCCTTCCTAGGGAAACTGCTGGAGAAGCTGGCCTTTCCACAATTTACCTCACCCATGAACCTGTTGGTGGTATACACAATCATCAATCTGGATTCCAAGCATCCAGAGGCACAGAAACTGCTCTTCTAAACACCCATGAAGAACTGCTTGCTTCTCTGGACTGTAATGCTCCAACTGTCCTCATCCTACTCAATTCTCTCCTCTGCCATCAATATGGTTAACCATTCCATCTTCATAAAAAGGCTCCATGATACCCTTGGTATCTTGGTTCAGTCACTGGATTGGCTTACGTCCTTCTGAACTGATTGTTCATCTCAAGTCATTTTGGGCACCTTCTTCTCAGCTACTTCCTTCTCAACCTGTGGTGTCCCCAGGAATCAAACCTCTCGCCTGTCTGTTCAACACTTACCTTGCTCAGCTAGCATTCCTCATTTCCTCATTTTCCGCCAACTTCCACTGCTATGCAGATGGCACACAACTCTTTTCTGCTGACTCTCTTGCATCTTCCATCATCACTGACTGCCTATCTGCCCTTCAGTCCTTGAGTACTTCCAATTAACTCTGACTCAATGCCAGCAAGACTGATATTCCCATTGGGACCCCTGCTCCCTCTTTTTTCCTGGCCATCCTCCATGGGCTCTCCCCCTGCTCCTTCTTCTGAAGCCAGAAACCTTGGAGTCATCTTTGCCTCCTCTCTCTCCTTTCTCCCTCACACTCAGGACATTGCCAATAAGTCCCACAAGCTCGATATTACCCAAGCCCTGTTTCTCGCTCGGCTTGACTACTGCAATAGCCTTCTCCTGAATCTACCTTGTTGCACTTTCTGACCCCTCCAACTATTTCAGAATAGCGCAGCAAGACTTATCCTTGGCATTAAGCCAAGGGACTGCATCTCTTATGCCCTAAAAACTCTTCACTGGTTGTGGCACGGATTAAATTCAAATCCTTCTGCATCATCCACAAGGATTTGTGGGACCTGTGACCATGCTCTCTGCAACTTTCTCTTACTAAATACTCTCCCTCTAGATCTCTGCGGTCCTCTGGCACCAACTCTCTTTGTATAAAGCATTTCGATAAACAGAGAGCCGGAGGCTGATCATTTTCTTCAGCTGGCTCCCACTTATGGAACAGCCTCCCCCTTCCTCTTCATCTATCTTGAGCAGGACTTCCTAAAATTCCGGAAGCGCCTCAAGATGTTCCTCTTCACCACCTCCTTCCCTTCTTCCCTCCTCTGCTAATCTAAGCGTTGCTGTGATTGGTTGCCAGGGCCCTTATCTATCCCTTCGGGGACTTGGCCTCCCACACCCAATTGTCCCAGCCTCTGCCTACCTCTCAGCACTTGCTTCAGCACCTATCAGCCTCAATCCTTTCTACCCAATATGGCTGCAGGCTGCATAGCACTTACCATACTGTGCACTTCATCTGCTGATCACTCACGAGCACTGGTATTCCAGCACTTAGCCCCACACTCCAGTTCCCCTAATCTCACTGCACTTGCACATTCTGAATATTCACAAGGAATAGTAGCTTTGCCTTTTATCTTCCAAAGTAATCAATGTTTCAATCCCAAGTTCCATCTCTGTTGCCCTGTGGGCGCTTGCAAACAGAATTGATTTACTGTATAAGCGCTGAACAAATGCACAATCAAATAAAGAATACAATAAAAATACAGTGAAAAGAACAGTGACATCAATGAGAGGTCCTGGCAGAGGAGTATACCAGGCACCTGAAGTTGTATAAAGAGTTTGGCATTGTGGGAAGATACCTGGCAGAGAAGCAATGTGTTCTGAGAAGCCCATGAAAGTGGTCCTGGCAGGGGAGTACACCAGGCACCTGAAGTTGTATGAAGAGTTTGACATTGTGGGATGATACCTTGCAGGTGAGACTACCAGGGAATCTGACAGTCCCATAGATGGATTCCGGGCATGGGGGCATACCATGCAATCTTCAAAAGTGGCAAGAACAGCTAAAGAAAGACTGTTATTGAATGTATATTGTTTGAAGTTATAGAAAGACTGTTATGGCTATTATTGATTGAACACAGACTGTGAATTCAGTACCACGAGACAAAGGAACTGTTGGATAAAAAGACACTTTGGTACAAAGAAGGTGTTGGACAAAAAGATACTTTTGACACAAAGGCACTATTGGATAAAGAGACACTTTTTGCCATCGTACTTAAAAACCCAATGAAAGGAAATCCTCCCTGTATCCAAGGCTCCGTTCTTTGAAACACCTTTTTGTTGAAACTATTGGTTGTGAAAATGTTTTGCTAATATCAAGTCAAAGCCATTTCCATGCACTCTTTGTTGTTTTTTTGTTTCTAGTTTGAGGGTCAGCTTAGAATGTTTTGGACAAAAGAATGGGTTTTAAGTTACTGACTACTCGACACAGACAGAACGCTAGTTTTAGTTTTCCAGGGACGGAGAATCCTCTTTAGAATAGGGCTAGAGGCGTTTTTCCAACCCATTTCTGTTTGATAACATTTCTGACTTCGCGAATAATAGTCCTTTGTGTCTGCCTCTCATTTCTGACTCCTTACAGCTTTCTGTAAAACACGTCCAACTATCAATGACTGTGATCTAGCCAGGAATTAACGGACACATCTGTTTGTACCAAGGATACAAGCTTGTTGTCATGGCCACAGGCCCTAGAACACAAAAACCACACCATCTAGTGATGGGGGCAATGGGTCACTTGACTTACTTATGTTCCTTTGGGACCTATAAACACAGGCCCTTTGGCACCAGGCTCATATAGAGATGTGCGCAGGAACACTTTATTTCAGTGCAGGAGTGCATTTATTTTACAAGAACTTTCCAGGAGTTGAAAGTCTTTATTCCAGAGAACATCCTCATGTGCTGACTCATCAGGTGTGGCTCCCTAGGCCTGGTCTTCATGTGCTGACTCATTGGGCGTGGCAGGGTGTGGCAGGCAGGCTGAACCTGGTGGGCGTGGCTTCAGAAGGTCAGCTATATAAGCTACTCCAATCATAAGGCTGGTGCTTCACGTTACTGTGCACTCACGTGCAACGTGACACTCACCGCCGCTTGGACCAGTTTACTTACCTTTGAAACCAGGCGTTCTCCTGCATACTCACCTCCAGGAAACTCTGCATCCACAAACTCAGACCCTGTGAAGAAGAAGAAAGACAAGGTTAGAACATTTATCCTAGGTTCCACATTTGAACCCAGCGCGTCTCCTTCACCAAACTCGGCAGGTGAGTGTTGTGCCCCCGACCTCCATTTTGGGCCACAGAATCCACCTGCAAGGCCCCCCCTGATCCCCACTGCACGCATCCCTCCCTGAGCGTATCCCTGCTCCCTCCCGCCTCCCAACCCACCCACCGCCTGTGATTGGTTCCTCTCCTTCCGTGTGAGCCATGTGAGGGGTCTAGCGACCCACGCTGCAGGCGCTCACTGCCTTCTCCAAACTCGTCAGGGGGGTGTTGTGCCCCCGACCTCCATTTTGGGCCACAGAATCCACCTGCAAGGCCCCGCCTGACCCCCGCTGCACGCATCCCTCCCTGAGCGTATCCCTGCTCCCTCCCGCCTCCCAACCCGCCCACCGCCCGTGATTGGTTCCTCTCCCTCCGTGTGAGCCGTGTGAGGGGTCTAGCGACCCGCGCTGCAGGTGCTCACTGCCTTCTCCAAACTCGACAGGTGAGTGTTGTGCCCCCGACCTCCATTTTGGGCCACAGAATCCACCTGCAAGCCCCCCCTGACCCCTGCTGCACGCATCCCTCCCTGAGCGTATCCCTGCTCCCTCCCGCCTCCCAACCCGCCCACCGTCTGTGATTGGTTCCTCTCCTTCCGTGTGAGCTGTGTGAGGGGTCTAGCGACCCGCGCTGCAGGTGCTCACTGCCTTCTCCAAACTCGGCAGGTGAGTGTTGTGCCCCTGACCTCCATTTTGGGCCACAGAATCCACCTGCAAGGCCCCCCTGATCCCCGCTGCATGCATCCCTCCCTGAGCATATCCCTGCTCCCTCCCTCCTCCCAACCCGCCCACCGCCCGTGATTGGTTCCTCTCCTTCCGTGTGAGCCGTGTCAGGGGTCTAGCGACCCACGCTGCAGGCGCTCACTGCCCTTTTTCTAAACCCGGCTCTCCTCCCCTCCCACCTCCCGACCCGCCCAGCACAGCTCTCATTGGTCCTCCCAGCCTTATCCTTGGTCCCCACAGGGCAGCCCCCTGCAGCTAAGGGCCCTAAGTCCAAGGGAGGCTCCAACAGAGGCGGATCCAAAAAGTGTCAGCCGGTGTGTGCAGGGGAAGCAGTGGCCAGCCGTCAACCATCATCCACAAGGATCAGTAAGGTAGGAGTGGCCTGGGTCAGGATTAGAGCAACTACTCTACCCCAGACTCCGAGCCACTTACCAAACCCAAAGAAAAAAAAGAAAAAAATAAATTGCATTTCATGACGCTTATACTGCATTGATAGACATCTCCCCCAATATACAGGTCTCTCAAATTTAGCAGGGGCTCCGTCTCCTAATTGCACTGTATGAAGTTTAGATTGCACTGATAGGCCTCTCTCCCACTATAGCAGGGGTACTGTCTCCTAATTGCATTTTATGATTTTTAGACTGCATTTATAGGCCTCTCTCCCACTATACAGGTCTCTCAAAACCAGCAGGGGTCCTGTCTCCTAATTGCATTGTATGATTTTTAGACTGCTTTGATAGGCCTCTCTCCCACTATACAGGTCTCTCAAATTTAGCAGGGGCTATCTCCCCAAATTGCTGTGTATGATGTTGAGGTTGCACTGATGGGCCTCTCTCCCACTATACAGGTCTCTCAAATTTAGCAGGGGCTCTCTCCCCAAATTGCTGTGTGTGATGTTGAGGTTGCACTGATGGGTCTCTCCCACTGTACAGGTCTCTCAAATTTAGCAGGGGTTTTGTCTCCTAATTGCACTGTGTGATTTTTAGACTGCTTTGATGGGCCTCTCTCCCACTACACAGGTCTCTCAAAATCAGCGGGGGTCCTGTCTCCTAACTGCATTGTGTGATTGTTAGGCTGCACTGGTGGGCCTCTCTCCCACTGTGCGGGTCTCTCAGGTTTAGCGGGGGCTCTCTCCCCAAGTTGCTGTGTGTGATGTTGGGGTTGTACTGATGGGCCTCTCTCCCGCTGTGCAGGTCTCTCAAATTTGGCAGGGGCTCTCTCCCCAAATTGCTGTGTACGATGTGGAGGTTGCACTGATAGGCCTCTCTCCCACTATACAGGTCTCTCAAATTTAGCAGGGGTTCTGCCTCCTAATTGCAATGTATGAAGTTTAGATTGCACTGATGGGCCTCTCTCCCACTATAGCAGGGGTTCTGTCTCCTAATTGCACTGTATGATGTTTAGAGTGCACTGATAGGACTCCCACCCACTATACAGGTCTCTCAAATAATGTAACTGCGCTTAGTTCAGTACCCTACCAATCCCGGAAACCCACCACTACTTAACTCAATTAAATCCCATACCAGCAGACCGCTAACACCCTAACCCCCCCAACAGTGTACACTTAGGAAACACCCCCCACCCTCTGACAGAAAGCAACACTGAGCCAGAGAACACCTCAACATACCCAGAGAAGGAAACCGAGGTCACTGTGACCGCACAACACAGCATAGAGGACCAACTACCACACTACGCCTGCACCCAGACCGAAAAATGGCCCGTACCAGAAAATGACGCCGAGAAAGAGAACAAGATTGAGCAACGAGAGACGCGAACACACAACACCGACAGAACCCGCAAGAAAACACGCCTAAAGCAGCCACAACCGGAACAAAATCCACAAGAGAAAAATCCTTATACCTCACACCTTACCTCGCAACAACCACGGTACACCGACACCCCAACACGGAAACCTCGAAACATGCAAAGAACTTCCTGAGAGAAGCAGAAAAATGATGGGGGCAATCAACAAGAGAGTGGGAGTGCACCGACCCCATTACCCCTTATATTACAAGAACAGAGGGACAACACTGACTCCCACTAAGCCCTGCACAATACGGCGAAGTACCAACAACCAGCAACGCCACCCCCCACCCAACAATCAGACCCAATGAAGAAACCACCGCTGATCTTCATCCGAGTAGCATCGCAGCAGAAACACCAAGACTCATCAGCCCTGTCACCAACTTACTAGACCGCTTCAATGAAGAAGCATCTGTCGCCGTTCTTCATCCTACCAACATCAATGCGGAAACTTCACGAACAGACAATTACAAACTCAACCAACAAATAACCTCAAAACAAAATCTCACCCAGAGAATCCACTGTAACCTAATAAACGCAAGGTCAATGTCCAAACACGCAACGGAAATATACGACCTGCTGTCAGAAGGAGGCATAGACATCCTATTTGTAACCGAAACATGGCTAGACGACAACTACAAGATCACCCTCAACTACTGCCTGCCTGAAGACTTCAAATGCATCCAAACAAACAGAAAATCCAAAAGAGGGGGGGACTAGCGATCATCCACAAGGAAGAACTGGCCATCAATTTGGAAGATCCATTAAACATCGACACATGCAAATCCTTAATACTACGACTTACAGTAAACCCCAAAACCAACCTGAAATTCATTCTGATATACAGACCACCAACCTACGATGCGACTTTCATAGACGCTTTCACGGAAGCAATCACTACCCTAGCCATCAAGTACAATCATCTGATCATCCTCGGAGATTTCAACATCTGGTTCGACGAAGAAACCACAACCACACAAAAATCCTTAACCACCCAACTAGCAACCATGAACCTACAACAACTAGTCAAAGGAGCAACCCACTCAGTAGGGCACACACTTGACGCAATCTTCACCAACAAGGATCTCATCACCACCGCACCCCCATTCCAAATACTCTGGAGCGACCAACTCATTATTCCGTTCATAATCACAACGGCCGCCCCAACAAAAAAGCAACAAGAAAAACAACCCATCATGATGAAAACAAATTGGAGAACCATAAGAAACTCCAACCTAACCAAGCTCCTAGAACTCAGCAAACCACAAGCATCAATCATGGAAGAAGCAGACCTAGACAGAAAAGTTGCCCTACTTCATACCTGGATCGCAACAACCCTTGACGACATCGCCAAAGTAAAGCCTTTCACCCCATCACGCAAGAAAACTACAGCAAAATGGTTCACCCCACTACTCAATGCCATGAAAAGGAAAAACCGAAAACTAGAAGCCGAATGCAGGACCAACAACACCACCGCAAACAAATTGAAATTCCTACAACAGATCCGCGCATATAAAAAGGTAATACAAAAAGCGAAGAGGAAACACTACGACAACCGAATCGCCAGAGCACCTAACGCTCAAAAAGAACTATTCAAAATCATAAACGAAATAAAAAACCCACCGGCCTGCAACAACACACCAATCCCATCGACAAAACTTTGCGAGAACCTCAGAGACCACTTCAAAAACAAAATAACCGCCATCCAACACAACATACAAAACAAACCAAGCGCTCACAGCTCAAACCCCACCGTCACAGACGAGGAACACACAAACAAGCTACGAAACTTCCCAGAAATATCAGTTGAGGCTTTCGTCAAACTGGTAAACCAAAGCAACAAATCGGGCTCTCCTGAAGATCCTTGCCCCCCGGACATATACAACAAAAATTCTCAAACAAGGAACCCCCATGGAATACCACAGGAATCTCCTCAACCTCTCAATCGCAACAGGCAAAGTACCTCAGGCCTTCAAGTCAGCTTACATCAAGCCACTACTTAAAGACACAACAGGAAACGTGGAGGACCCATCTAACTACAGACCCATCTACAACATACCCTACATAGCCAAACTGCTAGAAATGTACATCTACCAAATAATCCAAGAATTCATAGAAGAGCATTGCCTACTAGACCAGGCACAAGTTGGCTTCAGACCTATGAGAGGAACAGAATCGCCTCTCCTCTCAATATGGGACGACCTAAAAACAAACGCAGACTCAGACAACAGCACCGCCCTGATTCTCCTGGATCTGTCCGCAGCCTTCGACACTGTCAACCACGTCATCCTCATAAAAAATTAGAAGGAGGACTAGGGATAACAGACACTGCCCTACTATGGATCAAATCCTTCCTAACAAACAGAACAGAAACAATATGGATGAAACCTTGTAAATCCAAACCACGTGCGGAGTACCACAAGGATCATCCTTCTCCCCGCTTCTATTCAACATCTACAAGTACCTATTAATCAAACTCATCAAAAAACACAGCCTCACATGCTACAACTACGCCGACGATACTCAAATAATCTTCAACATACAAGACAACCGAGAGGAAAACACCACACTAGAGAATTGCCTTTGTGACATATTCAACTGGATGAACCTCAACCATCTCAAAATCAACCCAGGCAAAACAGAGATAATGATTGTTTCAAAAAAGGGAGGAGACATCAACTACATCCCCTGGCCAAGAGAGCTCGGCACCACACCAGAACCATCATCAACTGTAAAAAACCTAGGGGTCCTGATGGATAACAACCTCACCCTGGAGCCACAAGTAAACTCGGTAATCAAGAAATGTTTCTTCCTCCTGCGAGCAGCAAAAGGATCCTACCGTTCCTGTCGTTCGCCAGCAAAACACTTACCATCATCGCTCTGATCATGTCCAGAGTAGACTATGCCAATAGCCTTTACCTGGGCATGCCCGAACGACTTCTAAAAAATCTACAATGCATACAAAATGCAGCAGCCAGACTCCTCCTCAAGCTACCCAGAAGAGAACACATCACACCCGTGCTAAAAATACTACACTGGCTACCACTGAAACAGCGAATAAAGTTCAAAGCCATGTGCATCACACACAGAGCAATACACAAACAAGGCACAGAATTCCTAAGAGACAAACTACGCCTACATCAACCAACAAGAACACGAAGATCAAGCACCGACATACGCCTGGAGCCAAAACCATACAACAGAAAAAAACCTCTGAGGATCGTCTTTCTCTCACCAGGCACCTAAAACGTGGAATGACCTACCTAAGAATATACGGAATACAACAAATCCCCTAGCATTCAGGAAACTCCTCAAATCATGGCTCTTCAAAGCTTAACCATAACAGAGACGAACTTCAATGCCCATACATCAAAACAATGATGAAAACAACTCCAACCTCGGCCACTCTCAAATCGGACAAACACTCAAGCTAAAGAACCAACCACTCGACAGAGCACAAGACATCATGGAAAACAGCCACAAAGGAAGGCTACACAGACTGACCACAAACCTAGACCCAGACAAAACCCAGACCTAGACTCCCCCGCTCGTACATACTGTACGAACACACCCAGACCGGCAGACGCATTTAGATAGACGTTGGCCCGCGTAGCATCTGGATAGGATCGAGTGAAGGATAACATGCCTGCGCCTAGAAAAACGTGAACGCAAGCATGTGCCACACTCAGAGCTGTGAACACCAGCCTGCGTGGCGTTCAGATGGATGTGTGAATGTTAGCTTGCCCACACCTGGACTGATCTCTAAACACCAGCCTGCGCCGCGTCTAGATAAAGTGCGAATGTTGGCATGACCACACCTTTATGGAGCCCTAAACATTGGCCTCTGCCGTGTATAGATGGGAATGTGAGGGCCAACAAGTGCACACTCCTCAGAACTACGAGTGCTAGCATTGGTAAAGGTCAGGTAACCCACTAACCTATATAAGCTCAAACTCTGCATACCTATCTCACTCAAAAAACTCACACAACCATCTCTCGCACAACAAGCCGCACGCACTTCACAACACTGCAACAACACATAAGCCGGAACAACAACACACGCGGACTGACTCCGATCCGATACCCGCACCGAAGCTCAGCACCCGGTGTATACTGAGTTGAAGCTGCCAACAGCACACCACTCATCTCACTATCCTACTCCCTTCTTCAACCTACTAACCCATCCCACCTTTATCATTTACAGATCCGCCTGAGCGCCTGGGGACCAATTCCGTTGGTGATGGTGCGCGGTACAAATACCTTTAACATTTAACATTTAACATTTAACATTTAGCAATTTACCAGCTACTCTACCACTGAAGCTTCGTTCCTCATTCCCTCCGGCTGTCGCCTCAAGCTCCGCAGCTTATGCCGGGCCGGCAACATCACCTGCAAGGGAAGAAGGCAAAAGAGCAAACATCAAAAGTGGAACGGACGGCAATACAGGACAACAAACTTTACAATACAACAAAAACAGATGAGGAAAGGCAAAGGCAAACAGGAACACTTACCTGAAATATAGTGGCTGAGTTGCAGCAGGACTGGACTACCACGTGCAAGGGACCAGTGAAGGAACTCGGTCCAGATCATACAAGTGCCACTGCCAGAAGCAGCAGGATGAAGTGCTCCCCATAACTAATCAAGAGGAGCAGTCCCGAGCAGCATCACCTATTACCACCAGTCACCACATAAGCGCAGAGTGCGAAGTCTGACCCGAGTGACCTCACCTCCGCAGAGACCAGGTGAGTGTAACACTTGCATGTAAAAGACAAGAAAAATAAGACAAGCATTCCAAATTCCAGATTTATCTGCCATATTATTTTAAGTTTACATCATCGGCCACCCTAAAACGAACTTGATAATTCCTTGCAAGTTATTAATGGCAACATCAAATAGATTAGTCCTAAAACATCACCTAAAGCATGGCTTGACAGAGCCGCATTGTAAAATGTGTCTGTGTTGCATTTAGCAGCCTAACAAAATGATTCATTTATTTCACTGAATATCTGTTTCAGCAGTGGTTTTCTGTTGATAGCAAGTCTCCAATAAAACATGTAATTCTGTGCAGCCTTAGATATGATGGGTTTTAAAGTGGCAAATAATGAAATATGTATATGGTCTACTTTTTTAAGATTTGTTCAATTTAAAAAACTAAAATAGATTTGAATTCAGGGTAGTGGACTCAGTCACATGCATATATGAATGCTATTTTAAAATGTATGAATTATTGATAAATTCACATATTTGTATAACTGTTATGTATGCAGCTACGGAAACATAAAGGGTGTTACTGACTTGTGTTGGTACTCCGAATTTATAGTTCTCATTATTTGTATAAGGACTTACAAGAAATGATAAGAGAAAGACACATTTAAGTCCAACTTGATTATAATTCCAAAGGGAATAGATAACTCACAGCTAGGTGCATCCCGTCATGTCATGTTAGAGTACTTTGGACAGCTGAAGCAAACATGAGTATCCACCTGGGTGTAAATGTAGGGAACCTATCACAGGCTATGGCAATCCAAATTTGGTGTGTCAAATAATGCTGCATGGGTGGAGTTTTATGGGTATTTGAAGTCAAACACATAGAAAAAGAGGGATAGATTTGGGGGAAACAGAAAAGATAGAAAGCCTGAATAACAGGAGAAACGTGGATTTTTGTTCCAACTTGAAGGAGCCGATGACATTCTCCCTAAGAAGGCCTTCACAGTGAGCACTGAATGCAGAAGACTTTTCCAAGTCAGAACCAGATTGCAGAGGGGGGATTTGGGAGCACGTGGACAGGTTGAAAGGAAGAGCTTTCCAGGAAAATTTTCCATGAGCTGTTGATGTCCCTACCTTTCTGGGCCGTTTAAAGGCAAACCAAAAGTGAGTAGAATAACACAAAAACATTCAGTTAAATGTCGCAATTGTTCATTTTATCCCAGATTGCAATTGAAAGTATTTTGGGAGAACCCTGTGTACACACTATGTTTCTAAAGGGGAAATGTGCCTGTAAATGAAGATTTGTGGAACTATATCTAAAATAGAGTGCCCTGGAATGTATAATTGGTCAGGGCATAATAGTTTCTGGCAGTAACCAATTATTAATGATTTTCTTTTTAGTATTCACATGAACAAATTATATCTAGGTTAGCCAGCTTGGTGTGCAATGTGTCTCACAGATTTTCAGTTATTATTGAAATGCTTGACAATTGAATATCTTATTTCATGTGAATGAAAAATCATCAAATGAGCTTTCTACTCCTCAAAGTAGAATAGGAATGTGTTTACTTTCTCCCCTGCCTTTCCCAAAAAATAAGGACAATGTAAATGGCAAGCATAATTTTTCCAAATAACATTGATCAGATAAAGGAATCTCCCTTATATAGACTCCAAATGCAAATGAAAGTCAACTTTCTGATTCCTTTTCCATTTAAATGTCATAATCACATGCTTATGTGACCCTTTCCAGATAAGGATTTCCAGATATTTCAAATGGAAAACCTTGGTCACTTCCAGCAGCATTCTCCAGGATGCTGAAGGTGAAACTGATGGTTTACATTGTCATATACTGGAAATGCAACTTGCTATTTGGAAATGACTGTGTGAAATATAAGGAACTTGTTTGTTTCTTCTTACACACCATAGGCTGTTAGTACAATTTCATCAGTGTAAAAAATAATAATTTGGCCCAGATTGTTGAACTGTTTTTTCAGAGTTATGTGTTGCTTAGAACAGAGAATTATGTATTTAGGTTTCAGTATCAAAATATATCAGACTGTCCTTTTTTGTTTAGAATATCCATTCATGGTTGATTGTATCTTAATGTTGGATGTTGGTGTGATTAAGCAAAATAACTTACACATTTTAGTATGATGAAAACATAAGTGAGAAATTGGCAGACAGGTTTTTCTTATTTTTGATAGGCAAATTGGCTCTATTTATGGAGAATGCTGTGGGAAACCCCCCTGAGTTGAAAGAAAGGGGATCACTTTTAAGTTCTTCATTTGTGGATTTTTAAAAGAAAATACAATATTCAGTTTCAAAGCAGCCTGTTTCTTGTCACAGACTTTAAAGTTAGGCTGTCATTCAGAGATGTTTGAGAATGTGTAATCTGTAAAAAGAATCAATCATTAGAAATGTAGATGCATTCCATAGATAGAGGCCATTACAAAGCAAATAATCAAACACATCATTTAACCTTCTCATCTAAGCTCAATAGTTCACATGTATCTTTCATCTCTGAAAAAACATGTATGCTGTGAATCAGAGCATTTCCCATCATACACATTCCAATCTTTTACATTTTGACAATCTGAAGTTATGTTAACAATAATCCATATTAAAAATGTTTTCAAGTATGTTAAAATAATACAGTAGTATCCATGAAAATGAATGGCTGATAAGTGTTTTTCTTTTAGCAAAATAATCCTCATTAGTCTTATAAACTTTGTTTTCTCATTTAACACTCTCTTTACACATGAAATGTTAATCACTTGGGGTATAGATAAGAAGTGGTATAACATTTGACACATCTGCTTTTGTTATTTTCATATACTTGGACTACTAGTGCACACGTCAGAGGACAAGTGATTAAATGTGCTACCACAGGTAGTGATTTTACTGTTATGAACATTTCCATTTGGAACAATTGATATCTGTATGTGGTAAACTAATGCCTCCTTCCCAATCAAGAGCACCAGAAGGTAAGTAGTTTACATGTAGGTTTATTTCTCTTGTTCATAAGTAGAGAAAGCACTGGGACATCCATCCAGCCCAGCACATTAATTCCAACTGACACCAGTGGAACCCAGCACTCCAAACATCCATCAACACTCCACCTAGTATCTCAGCGACATCACCACAACAAAACTCCACCTAGAATGTCAGTGACATCACCAGACCATCATAACACTCATAGCCATAATAGCCCAGAACAGATTATGACATTGTACTATGGTACTGTACACTGTGAAAATGAGCTTATTGTGTCTTCGGCAAAGTTGCAAATCACTCCCGAAAATAAGCACAAAAAGATATGTATTACTATATTTAGAAATATAGTTTCTTTCAAAACACATGATCAGCTTTAGAATCTGCAGAAATACTGATGAATTTCAAATGTAAAAGGGGAAAAACAATATTTGAATCAAAACATAGACAATTTGAATGCTGTTACGACTAATCATTTTTGATTTTTATTTGTAGAATGTCAACTGATAAAATATGCTATTGCATTTAACAATTCGATTTTTTTTCAACTTTTCTGTATATTGAGATAATTTAAAGTGCAAGATGCCAATGCCAATATTTGTAAATAGTGAAAACTATCTAATCTTTACATACAGAACCATATCTCATCTCTTGCATCTCAAAGATGCAACCTAAAAACCAATAGAAAGGCCAAAAAGCACATTGCATATACATTAATTTAAAAACACTCTACACACCATTTTGCATAGCAAACATGCTTTTATAGATACCAAAAAAGAATCATGCAAAGTAAATTCCTGTAATTGTTTTGACTCAGAAAGCAACTACTTACATAAAGTGCAATCTTTGAAATAAAATTACTACGACCTATCTACCATTTATATGCATCTAAAAAATATAATTACAATACAAGTGTCTTCAATTCCACAATGACCATAATATATTTCCTTCCGAATTTCCACAGAAACCTGAATTCTGAATAAGCTGCACACATTATTTCAACAACACCAACTTCTAATTCCACAGGAGATAAGTATACTAGTTAAATAATTTACCCACCAGTACCTGCATTTGAGATCTTCAGTGTGAACTAAACGGCCATCATCCAAGGGACGACTCCTGTTGAAAGGCAATGGCCTCTATCAAGACCAGAACTAACATGGCACATAACAAAGCCAAAAATGAAAACCCGAAAAAATCTAAGCCTCAGCTATTAGGTGTCAAAAATGTCATACCTATGTTTCCTTCAAATGACCCAGACTGAACACGGTGCAGAAATCATGTACTCATTGCTTTCCAATGTTACTAATTTGCCACAGAAACAAAAATGTACATACTGCAGAAGCTACATTTTCAGCACCTCCAAATGATTGCATTATGTTCTCCTATCAAAGATACAGTTATTGAAATACAACTATTATCAATACCCTTATAGACTTCTTAAACTGTCATTATTTCTTGGTATAATTCACCTTCTAATTGTATTGGTTAAACAGTTACCTTGGGAAATAACTAGAGAATGTTGCAGCATCTTGGAATGAAAGCTCATCCCAAAGTCTGTAAACCTAAAATTCTTCAAATTTGAAGACACTAATGATGAGATGCAGTACCTCAGTTCTTATTTTGTGTCACAAAAAAACACCATATTATCAAAGTGCATTTCAATGTGAACATCATACTTGCACACATTAAAATGCCCTCATATCAAGCAGCATGTTTGTACATTCTAAAATGCACCCCCATATTCAAAGGGGACATGATTTAAAAACACAGAAAACCAAAAATTGCATTACACCTCTATGGAAAAGGCACAATGGTATGTACAAAGAGAATAACAATGATGGATGAACCTTTTATAAAGTGGAACAGCACATTGACAAACACCTGTTATCCCCTTTGCATTCCTATCCAACACATATGTATAGAAATGCATATTTTGCATGTCTTCCATTAGCACCTTCAAGTTCTTTATATTTCAACTCAGATGACATAAGAGAGGATTGTTACAGTCATAATAAACTACTATGATGCAATACAGCGGAGATACAGAATTGTCTTTGCCACCTATTTATTTTACTTTTTTCGGGTATTTTAGAGTAAGGGGAGATTGAACGTGTTGACTGATTAGATGTTTGTGATATTTCCTGGGCAAATTACCTTTACAGGGTTTGAATAACCTTCTCAATCTTTGTGTAATCCTTCAACCTTGACTCTGCTTCATGTCTATAGTTTGTATGACTCTTTACATGAATCTCATTCTCAATCCAACTTTCCTCTTATTCTTCTTGGTGATTTCAATCTTCTTCTTCCTTTCACTCCCTTGACTATCCCTCTCCTTTCTATTTCTTCCTTTATCTTCCACTTCTCTCTGCACGCTCCTCAGCTAAGAACAAGCTCACCTCTCTTCCCATCCCTATCATCTCTTCTCCTCAATGACACCCTTCTTCTTGTTTCACTACTATCTCGATTCACAAAACCTACTCCAACCCCAGTTTTCATTACACTTTTGCTTCCTGCATATACCTGCAGTGCCTCTCTATTTCTCAGATTCAAAGTTGATATGTTTCTACACTCTTTCTGTTGCTCTTTGTAATGCATAGTCTGTCTGTAAAAATAACTTGTTTACCTCTGACTTTCTTTTTCATTTACCTTCTCTTGACCTCAATGCCCTTACTGAAACTTGGATCTCTCTGTCTTATTTGGCAACCCTTGCTACCTTTTATGACCCTGACTACACCTTCACCCATTCTCCTCACCTCACTGGCAGGGTTGGTGGTATCTTCCAAACTTCCTATCTCTCGTATCCTACTATCTCCCACTAATTCTCCCTGTTTCAAACCATCTCCGCAATAACTACCCCATATGGCATACATATTATTTTGCCCTATCATCCAGCTTTTACCATGTCTTCCATTTAATTGACTCACTCCCTCCCAATAACCACCTCATTGTCATTGGTGATTTCAACATCCCCTCTCTCTGCTGCTCTATCCACTGATGTTAACTCTCTTCTCCTTAACCACCAACTATCGTCTGCCCACTCTCTGCCAAACAAATCAAATGGAAACTCCCTCAACCTTACTTTCATCTCCTCTCAATTCCACCTCTAATACCTCCACTGTTCATTCTCCCTCTTATCACTCTATTGTCTTTGCCTCATTCTCCCCTCCTGCACCCCTCTCCTCCTTTGCCAAACTCACTTTCCTATGTATTGAATTAACCTTCAAGGACTCTAACACTGCTCTCTATTCTCCTTTCTCCTCTGGCTACCCTCTGCCCACATTTACTCCTAAATCCCCCCTCCATTGCCCTGGTTTACACCTCTTATCTGCATCTTGAAAAACAACAAGGGGGAAAAGCATTGCACTTGGCAAAGGTGAAGATACTCCTCAGATCTTCAACTCTCCATCACTGCCCTTCAAAACTACTCCTCGGCTCTTGACTCTCCCAAATGTGACTTCCATCTCTCTCTCATTTCATCTTAATCCTCCCAATCCTCCGAACCCGGGTGCCTCCAAAAATCCCTCAACTTAATTGTCTCACCTCCTAAGCCCTCCTAAACCCTCCTCCAGCTCTTCTACTTTTTATGCAAGCAAATGATCTTGTTCTCTGCTTTGCTTCTAAATGTTCTAGCATTTGCAGTACCCTCACTATTTACCTTCCATACTCTCCTCCTGCTCACTTTTCTCCACCAATCCGACACTCATTTCCCTCTTCTATGTCTTTCTATGCACCCACCAACCCTGATGGGACTCTTGTCTTACTCCTCATGGCTTACCCTTCCTGTGCCCCCACTGACCCCACTGTCTCCACACATTTTGAAGCACATAGCTCCCAGTGTGACTCTTACTTCGCTCTTCAACTCCTCTCTTGATAATGCTACTTTTCCCTCACCTTATATTTCAGCTACTGGCATTTGTCGCCTTACGAAACCTGGTCTTCATCCTAACTGTCCTGCCAATTTGAGTCCTGTCTCTCTTCTACCACACTATTCCATAATCTTAGAGCATGTGGTATACAATTAACTTATTGAGTTCCTTGATACTCACAACCGTTGGGGCCCTCTTCAATCTGGATTCTGTCCACTCCATTCTACCGAGTCAGCACCCCTCAATGTCTCTGATGCCTTTGATACTTTGACCATTCTGACCTTCTCCCTACATTATCTCTCCTTGGAATCAAAGATAAGACCTGTGTTTGGTTTGCTTTATGCCTTGCCCTTAGAAACGTTCAGGTATCTCGGAGAAGCCTAACTCCCAACACCCCTCCCTAACTGTTAGTGTTCCCCAAGGGTCTGTCCTTGCTCCACTTCGCTTCACTCTCTATATTTCAGCTCTTGGCACCCGGATCTCCTATTACGGCTTCTCCTGTTATCTCTTCGCTAAGGAATTTCAGTTCTGCTTCTCCTTTCCGTCCTTATTTGAAGAGATATTGTCAAAATTGTCAAACTGCCTCAACAATCAAATATTGGATCTCACTCGCTCATGCTCAACTCCACTAAGACTGAAGTTCTCTACTTTCCAGCAAAACAGACCATCTCTTCCCCTCTTCTTGTTTTCTCTCCTGAAATTCTTCATTACTTCGCTTACGCTTGTAACCTTGGTGTCATCTTTGGCTCCTCTCAGAACTTCTCGCTCGAAATCAGCCACTGCAGCCAGGCTCCACTTCACGCTCGGAATCAGCCACTGCAGCCATCAAATTCCTTACTCTCCCTATTGTTCATTACATCCCCAGCTCACCTCCTTGCTACTACTCGAGCCCCTGTGCTATCTCTCATTTCCGCTCTCTCAATATCCTCACTCCTCTACTCTGGAATGCTCATGCTTTTCATGCTTTTCCCTCTCTGTACTACTCCACCTCTACCACTATTTAAATTCAACCTCAAAACCCACCTTAATTCTGAAGTACCTGTTTCCTAGCACTCTACATTACTCCATCACCTTGCGTACCTCACTCTCTACCCTCACAGACCCCACCCTCACAGACCCCATACAGCATTGCTTTCCTGTGATTTCTATTAATAATACCTCCTTTAATAAATTTGCATTTATATAGTGCTGCAACTGCTTATTATTGGTGCTCATTTATCAACCTCGAAAGGATGAAAGGCTGAATTTGGCCGTGCCTGGATTCGAACCTGCAGTGGCAGGCTCTGCACAGATGTCAAAGCAAGCACTCTACTCGTTGTGCTATCTCACTGGCTATGCACTGCAAAACAAATTAAAGAAGGAATAAATTTAAAAAGCACAAGAGAAGTCTGTAAACTAGATCCAATTGATGTTTTGCATTACTTTCACTATTGTGTTATTGCTATGTTACATTTTATCTGCAAAAAAGATTGGAAAGTTAGAACATTACTTTGATTGAAAAGAATACCAGTCAAGAAGAGCTCCACATATTCACATGCGAGTAATGAATTCATTTAAAAAAGAAATACATTACAAGTCGAATCCGAACAGAGGACTTAAATAATTAACTACAAGCCAAGATTAACTATCTAACCACATAGAATACAACATACAGCCAATACTAAAAGAGAAACAATGACCTGTGGACACCAAAAATCATGCAACACCGTCAAAGGAAAATCTTCCAAAACACATAGTATCAAAAGAGTGACATCAATAATCATAAATATTACAAACCAATCATTACATCCATGTTGAATGCTAATGTAGATATTCAATTTGTCACAGACAATTCAACTGTGGAAGTCATGCCTCAGTTTATCTCGCACACACATAATAGACTGAGTTAAAAGATCTGGGGATGGCATTTAACCTGAAAACATCCTTTTTCTCAAACATTAAACAGATTTGGCATACACATGCTCTCCCATAGAGAATGCAGTTCGTACAAAACATCAGACCATTTAATAGTCACAGATATTTACAGAAAATCCCAAAAATATTATCTGTCTAAGCCTTGGTCCAGCTTCATCTCAAAAAGAATACAAAATCCTTCCAGCATAGGAAATGTAATGTCTAGCTGAGGAAGATACTAACAGTTAAAACATTCACTTAATCTCATCAGCACATGTTATCATTCTTTGAAAACCATGTGTTTGTATAAAATAGCACAATACTACACATACACAATACACAGCAAATGAAACAACTGCTAGATGCAGAATTTTAAACTGTGAAGGATTGTCTATTAAGACATTCAAAATCCAGTAACCCACGTGAAACTATATTTCCAATCTGCAGACCAAAATTAATTATATTATTCTAGTACTTGGCCTTGAAACAATTATGTAAACCTTGTAAAACAGAAGAAAATATAAAAGGGCAGTAATATGGCAGTATGATATGTTTCAGGGTGATATTGAGATAACTGAAAGCACTCATAGAGAGATGGCCAAAAACCCTCTTTTTGGTTGACGGGAGCCTGACTCGCGAGGGTACGGAACAAGTATATAAACAAGGGTGAGTCAGGCTACCTCTTCCTTTGTTGTTAGGAAAATGTGGACACAAAACTACATTCAGTTAAGGAATTTTTCCATCAACAGTATTTGATCAAACTGTCATTCCACGAAAAACAGATAAAACAAAGTTTATTCTAAAAAAAGATTTCAACATAAAAAGAAAAGAGACAACTGCATATGGCTGACATAGTTAATAGTTCAAACAATTCTGGATGAGTGAGGTTAGTACAACGAGGTGTTCATGCGCTACGCACATATTCATGGCACATTTCAATTGTCAACACTGCATTGGTGTTTCTGGTCCAGAGACTGTTTGTTGCAGAGTGATTTGTCAGAATTTTAACAATTGACTAGGAAACGCCGAACTTTCGTCAGGACTCAGGATGCAAAAGAGCATTTGAATGTAAATGGCAGATAGGTGTTGATAGAGAGGTCTAGATGTGATCAACAGGTAATGAGAGACGTTTTTGGGCTGGAAAACCACCTTGTAGAAAACTATCATTCATGAGATCATAGAATTGGCAGAGCTTTTAGAAAGCTGTTGAGCCTGGGTTATTCAGCACGTGCACGGATGTCCGCAAAGAATGACAAATGTGATGCTGTAGTTTGTACAATGAAGCGGCAGTCAGTTGTGTATCAGCGACCAGCCGTAGCGCGTGTGCAGTGATTGCCAGGGCGCTAGTGCAACTATGGTGGTGGTGAAACCACGGAAAGTTGGTGCCAAGTAACCAGAGTGTCCGGTCTGTCTTCAGAGCTCAGTGTGGAAGCATCCGGATGGCACGCATGCGTGTTAGATAGAAGGGCCCACTGCCACCATAGAACAATTTTGCACACCAGATTCATTGATTAGTGTTTACTTGTCCAATGCTGACAAGTATGGCCAACGTATTGTATCATGCTTGGTGTTGAAGTGGGAGAATGGGACAAAAGACTCCCCCCAATCCCCTCACGCCCCTGGCCTAGAGGATCGCGACCCCGACACCCGCCACAAGATGAATTTGCCTATTTACCAGACGACCAAATACCCTGGTACAGGAACATACGGATGTGCCCACCAGCCTGCCCACCAGCCTGCCCTGCTCAAGCCGACACCTGCGGCATGGATGAACTCGACTGAACCATTCAACAATAAATAAACACATCGTTAGAGATGCCATGACGACCTAGCCAACGGTCAGAACACCTGTGCAACCTTGCACACTGGACACTCCCACACCAATCCACACGAAGAACATATTCAGTGCTATGACGTAGGTGACGGACACACCCACTGACGCGCATCTTTATTATTTTTCACATAGGGTTTTCAAAATGCAGAAACGCAAGACGCACAAAGCACTCATCTAAAATGCTTGCTGACGCTTCTCCTAACTCATGCATTGTGATGAGAAATGCAACGAAGACATGATACTGGATATGAAGCAATATGATACTGTAACTTAAAGTGCCGTACATTGAACATCCCCACCTATACACTAGGCCCAAGTAGGCCGCAAGCAAGAGCCTCTACGAACATTGAACGAACAAGAGTACAATTGCTGACCCTGCAGAATGAGCCCAGCGAAAGCTGACAGCCAAGGGGGCAATGTTGCAACTCGCATGCCACAAGCCGAGGCCAAGGCCACACCTGCAAACTAAGCCAGACACACAGTGGAAAATACAACATTAAATGTGCAGAATTCTGCCCCAACCACGGTCTCTCCTCACGTGACCAAGCCGAACCTGACAGGGTGCCAGACCCAGGATGGAGAAGTCGCCTAGGTCCCACGTTTGAGACACAGGCTACAACAATGAAATGACCCAATGGACACCTACAGCGGTGGGAATAGTCTGCTCTCAGGCATATGAGCAAATCCACGCATTGTCTGCACAAACACATAGTTACACATTGTTGCAAATGACGGGTACACCGCGAGCTGGGAACAACGATGGTCCCAGGCTGGGGGGCTCGCGAGTGGACCAATCAGAATATGGGGCACTCATCACTGAGGCCACTAACATTAGCCAATCATCAGGGGTCTTTGTGTAACAATTTTCATGTATCTAATAGAAGGGACAACCCAAGTATACCACCTGACTGACCCTTAACCACTAACAACGTTCTCTATACCTATGCTATACTAACCCTACCACTCGAGGAACCAATCCAGAGTGGCAATAGGTTTTTTGCTAACTTTCCCAGGTGACGCAAGTGGCCGTCATACTGAAGCAAAAGGGGCCTGCGAGCCCCACGAATTTCGAGAGTCAGGACGGACGCGTACGATCCTAGACCCATCCCTGCCGTTGTTCAATAAACAGCAGAACCACCTTGCTTCTTGTGTGTCTCATACTCATTTTTGGGATACGCGGGAGGAGTCCGGACCTCCCTGCCCGGAGGTCCGCGGGTGGCCCAGCCGACCCCCGGGAGAATTCCCCCCCGACAAGTTGGAGGCACTGCTGAGATCTGTTTAAGATCTGCTTTTTATTTTATTTTTCCGAGTGCTCTCGTTGCGAGGAGGCCCGGCGGCGCGGCCCCCTCTGCCGCTGCCCCCTTTTGAGGACACAGGACCATCGCGGAACTGCGAGAAGACCGGACAGCGCAATCCGGATATTGGCCTTCGGGAGCCGGTTGAGAAGTATCCCGCCCGCAGTTGGCGAGTGTCCAGACGTGGTCCAGACGAGGGGAAGTGGCGAGCCGCTTGGAGGAGTGCACGCAGTCGAGCAGCCCCGCATCAAGAGAACTTGGTGAGTATGCCACGCCCAACAAGCAATGTGAAATTGTGCGGGAGGGGGGAGGAATAGAATACGGGAGGTGGGAGGTTTTACACAGGTGTGCGGCGAAGGTTTGATAAATTAGTGTTGACGGCGAAGTGAATGGTAGCTGGACAAGTGCGAGAGCAGTCCGCTACGTTACGAAGAAGGGTGGGCGGAGCACGAAAACATCACGTGCGGCCGCTCGTGGACACTGATTGGCCTACGTCACGACCACCTGTAAGGGTGTGTGTGTGTGCGGTTTCCTACAAATTGGTGATTATTGATCAATGAGTAGATGAGGATCCCTATTGATCGAGCCGAAAACTCGATAGATAGATGATGTTTCCCTGTAGGCGGTAGCTAGCTGGTTGCCTAATACGGAAGATAATTGGCTGGTTAAGCCCTCCTTTCGAGGGGCGTATCACACGCGAGGCATCGCAGTGTGCGCAGTCTGATTATATTGTTGATTACCTTGTTCCAGGCATGACAAGAGGACAGCTGTGGGGTTAATGGGGGTAGATTGCAAACTTATTTCAAACTTTTAAAACCCTGTAAAGAACTTACTGGTAGTTTTGGAAGAGGTCGGTGACGTCACCAGTAGGGCTTTCATAGGATATCTCGAACACAAGGCATGTTTGAAGAGTGGTGGGGAAGAGAATATTGGTAAGGGAGTGGATACGGAGATGAACGGTAACGATTAGATCGGGGCAAGGTGAAGAGAAGGACGTGGCCGCGCACGGAGAACGCCGGCCACGACAAGTGAAGAAAGAGGAAGATGGGTGAAATAAAGTGGGACGGCTGTATAAGAACGTCACACAGGGCACGCAGCCGCAGGGGGCTACGTGCGCCTCGGCCGTAGGGGGCCGTAACGGTGTTCGGTGAAGGAAGGAAAGAGAGAAAAGAATATACAAATGCAAATGCTATATTTTACTATTTTGTTTTAGCGGACAATCGCAAGTCCCCAAAATTACGGGGCCAGGTAAAGATCTGAAATTGTATAGCGTACACTATTAGCAAGATAACCGCTACCATATAGAGGGAGGATAACAATTGAAGTGCGATTATATCATACGGGACAGGATTGGGAGGGTGGGGGAACACCCTCACTACCCCGCTACAGCATATATGTAAAACACTGTCACCCCATAGGGAGAAACTGATCAAATACAGCATAGAATGGACACAGGGGACGGACAACAAAATGACGACACCATGGCCGCCTAATGGCAGTTTCGATCCATATACCCAACACTCATTATTACTCGTGGAGGTGTTTAACTTATGGAGAATGTTCCAGGGGTCCCGACCAGGACCAAACGGAATGTTCACTGTGGGGAAAACAAAGGAAGAGAAGAAGATTAAGGAGGAAGAAGAGAATGGGGAAAAAGAGAGTGAAGGCACACAGTGCACGGGGAATGGACAAGAGGGAGGTGAAAAGAGTAGCAACCCAAACGAAAAAGAAATAAAAAAGGAACAGAGCGATGACATGCCCCTAGCGATGTTAGTGAAAAAAGAGGAAGAGGGGTTATATCCTTTAACTGAACTATGAGAAATAGTGAGAGAACAATTAAGGGCGGCTGAGGGGTACTCAAACCCGGCATACAGCCCACCACCATATACAGCTATAGGTGGCCACACGGGAGGGGATCAGACAAGTACGGCGGGGCCAACTTATACGAAGATGCCCGCAGGGGAGGGGAGGACTAGCGAAGAACAAATCGCAGCAATAGGACATGACGAGTGGGTAGCTGCGCAAGTATTATTAAAACTACGAGGTTCATTAACAGGAGAAGAGAAGGAGGTAGTTAGGAAAATGGACGAGGATAATGAGAGAAAGAGCGAGATGAAAGGGGAAGGGGGAAAAAGAAAGGAGGAAGAGCTATCATGAGAAAAAGAAGAGATTTTGGAGGAACGATTAGCAGAATTAAGGAATGAGCAAAATGCCCTGATCAAGCGCTTGAGAGAGAGGAAAGAGAGAGAGCACGGGAAAGGAAAGAAAGTAAGAACGAGTTGGAAAAAATGAGGGAACGGACTGAAGAGCGAAAGAGAGAAGCTGAAAGAGTAAAGGCGGTAACAGAAAGGGTATCCCGAGCAGCACAGCGCGACAAGAAAAGAGAGGAAGAAGAGAAAGAAAAAGAAATGGAAATATGGAAGAGGAGAATACTATCAGAAACGACCAAGAAATACGAAGAAGGGAGGATGATAGAAAGCATTTTAGAGCGGGAAAGAGAGAGATGGGAAAGGAAGAGAGAAGAGGAAAGGATATTGGAAAAGATGAGTAGTGAAGTAATGGAGGAATTAATAAAGAAAAGAGAGGAAATTGGTAGAGAGATAGCGGAGAAAAAAGAAGGGGAGAGAGAAGTAAGGAGATATGTACGCAGAGACAGAGAAGTAGCAACAACATCAGCACAAAGGGGAGCAATTGGCAAAGAAGAAACGGGAGGAACAGATTTAATACATTTAAAAACAGTAACGATTAGGGGGAAAAAGACAGATTGGGGGTTGTCGCTCCTGGATGACTTTTGTAGTGAGGAAGAAGAAGGAATGGAGAAGGAAGGAAGAAATAGGGAAAGGGAAAGCTTAGATAAATTGTACATCACCCGAACAAACAGGGAATCACCATGGGCCTGCAGAAGAAAGGAAGAACTGGGGGGAAGTGAGGGGGAAGAGCAAGGAATGGCGGGAAGGCAGACACGTACAGCTACACCTTCATCATCCCGTCCAACATGCTCCACCACCCCACACTCATCCCGTGCAACATGCCCACCTACACCCGCACCCGCCCCTCACAAACTCACACCCTATGCAGGCAGGCTTAGAGACCTCCCAGGACGCAGGCAGGAAGAACGAATACACACGCCCACATTAAATAAAGGAAATGATAAAAGAAGGGGAAGAGATGGAGGAGAAACAGTTACGAGCAGGCGAAATATGGACACAACAGACGATGTAGATGACACGGAAGAAGAGGAGGGGTACACAGACTCGACTCTGGGGAACCCAGGGGGTCAGACAGGACACAACCTAATGCCACTTTTGGAGAGGGGAGGGGTTAGACCACAATACGTCCCTTGGAAGCATGCAGACAAGGAAAATATAAAGTGCAGGCTCCCATCGTTAAGTGGGGGTGCGGGGAAATGGATATATGAAATGGAAAAGCACACCGCAGGACAGAAACTGGCAGTAGGAGATGTAAAGGGGCTCCTAATATCAATATTGGGGGATGCAGTAGATGACATCTGGAAGAGAGCAGGTTTCCCCGGGGTCACAAAAACAAACACATCACACGATGGGGAACCATTCGCAAACTGCAGACATGCATTATGGCAAGCGCTGAGGGTGCAATACCCAGACACATCAGACATAGGAGCGATTACATGACGCAAGATGCATGAGAACCAAGATCCTGTTGATTATATCCAGGAAATTCAAGAGAAGTGGCATATGGAAACTAGAGAACAATGGGACAAAACACCAGCAATATTCTATCATATACTAATACAAGGGCTCCCAGAAGCAGTCCAGAAACAACTGAAGAAAGTAGTGGGGATGGAAGCAAAAGCATGGCCAGAAATACAACTGACGATAGTACATCATTGTAGGACATGGCAAGAAAAGATTAAACAAAAGGAAGAGGATAGAAAAGCGGAAGAGGCTAAATTGGTGCAGAAAAAAACTTACTAAATTATACGATGGAAGGTGCACTAATAACTACACCTACAACAATGACACAAAACCCCACGCAAGTAGTGGCTGCACAAAATCCCTCCCAAATACAATCACCACAGATTGTAGCACAGCAGCTGCCACCACCCCACCATACACGACTAACATGGGAGGAGGATACTCAACATCAGGAGCTAGATATTATAATTATAACAGGGGAAGGGGAGGAATGGTGAGGGGGAGGGGATACGGCTATAATACACAACAGCAAGGGGGAGGATTCAGAAGTGTCTACCCCACTGGGCAACCAGTATACCAGGACAATTCAGGAAGTTTCCCATGGCAGACCAGGGAACCACCGGTATGTTGGATTTGTGGATTATTGGGACACATGTCACGCACATGTAGAATGAGACCCGGCACACCAGCATCGGGAGAACAGGGACAACAAGGGCCTACAAGGGAACAGCAGGGCCAGCAACAACAGCAGGCACTTCTGCCGGGAAATGTGCAGCAACAACTAGTAACACAACAGCCACAGACATATTCACTACCACAACAACAGGTAGCGATAACACAACAACCTCAAGTGCAGCAAGTACAGCAACCCGCTCAAATTCAAGACCATAAAATAACCTCTACCAATACACAGTTACAGCAAACACAACTGGGAAGGGTGACGGTCCTGGGACACCACCCTTACACCGGAAATGGTCAATCATTATACCCACAATAGGACAGCCCACAGACGACCTTGGTGTGTCCCATCCTGTCGGTAACACCTAATAGTGCGGAGGAACCACGCATAGAGGTAACGATAGGTGACAAAAAATAATCATTCCTTGTTGACACCGGGGCGACCCGGTCTTGCATAAGGGAAGGTAAATTTAAGATGTCAGGTGAGGCCATGAACACCCAAGGATTCTCTGGGGCTAGGGGGTTGGTTCCCTTTACTGATAACATCCCCTTATCGATAGGGGATTATGACATGTCCGTCCCGCTTTTATATTCAAGGGACTCACCAGTAAACATACTTGGGAGAGATATAATGAGCAGGTTGAATATGACAATCTCCTTCACGGAGGACGGCATAATTTGTTCCACTCCTGGAATCAACATGCTCACTGCACGGCAAATTATGCAAGCATACTGTGGACAGACAGTGATTAGGGCCGAGCCAGTAGATGGCGAACTGTTCCAGTACGGAACAGACATGGCATTCGCATGGATGCCAGGAATAGAAGGAAAGATCTGGAGAAGGCCGACGGCCTACTTGTTTAGACCAGAAACACCAGCCAATGAACCAGAAGGAAAGGTGATTTCAGTGAGCATGGAGAGCATTATAGCGACTGTTGATTACATCGCAGTACATGCCCAAGACAGGGAAGGAAGAGCATGGAGGGCAGTGATAGCCCTAGCTGAGGGATGCAGGCTCACCCAGGTGTCAGACGAGGAGCTATTTTCAGAAGAAAAGGAAGAAGGCGAAATGGTATTTATGATGAGTGTAGATATATGGCTAAGAGTGACATACAAACAAGTGGCACAGTATATTGCAATGGCACTTGAAGCACCCACATCCACCCCAGTTCCCTTTTTTGAAGAGGATATGGCAAAAGTTCCAACATCATTGTGGACCACTAGTCCCTATGACGTGGGATGTATAAAAAGTATAGGGGGAGTAAAAATTAAATTGAAAAAAGGTGCAATACTCCCTAGAGTGAAACAATACCCACTATCAAAAGAGGCAGATGAGGGCATATATGAAACAATAACGGCCCTTATAAATAATGGCATATTGGTACCATCAGAATCACCATGTAACACAGCCGTATATCCAGTGCGCAAAGCTAAAGGGGGGTCTTGGCGTTTCATCCAGGACCTCAGGCCCTTGAACAACATAGTGGAAGCAGAATACCCCATAGCAGCAAACCCGGCCACAATATTGTGTGGAATTCCATTGGGCATCACGATTTACAGTGATTGACCTCAAAAATGCCTTTTTCTCAATACCCCTGCATCCAGATTCACAAGATCTGACAAGCTTCACGTACAGAAACACAAAATGGAAGCACACAAGATTGCCACAAGGGTACTGCGAGTCACCCTCAATTTTCAACAGAGTAATACAGATGGACTTGGGAAACATTGAATTGGAAAGCACAGTGTTGCAATATGTTGACGACATAATAATTTGCAGCACAAGCGAAAAAAGATGCAGGGAGGACTCATTGAAGATGCTGACAATATTGGCTGAAAAGGGTTACAAGGTAGACAAAGAAAAGTTACAGTACTGTCAGGAACAGGTATTATACATTGTTCAGCTGATATCCCAACACGGAAGAAAGATTGCACCACAAAGAGCACAGGCTATATCAAAAACGCTATTGCCACAAACAGTGAGGGAGCTGCAGCAGTTCCTGGGATTGTGCAACTACTGTAGAGCATGGGTATTTGATTACAGCTCATACATAGGACCCCTACTTGAAGCATTGTGAGAGGCTAACAAAGGGGAGAAAAAATTGGGGTGGACAAGGGAAATGAAAGAGGCCTTTGATGAACTGAAAGACGCAATATCAACTGCTCCGGTGCTGGCCACCACAGATTATGAACGACAATTCTTTATATTTTCACATTGCGACTCAGCAGTAATGAAAGCAGTGTTGGCTCAAAAAACAAGCATGGGATACAAACCAGTAGCATTTTACAGCGGTCACTTGGATCCTGTTATGTTAGGTCATTTCCCTTGCGAACAAGGTCTCGCCGCGGCTGCCTTCGCGGTAGAGAAAGCATCATCAATTACAATGGGGTGCCCAACCACACTATTTGTGGAACATGCCCTATTTGCACTATTGAACAAGCCTAAGTCCACACTAACCAAGCAGAGGGCATCAGGTTATGAGATCATCTTATCTAGACCAGAATTATCCATTGTTAGATGCAGCACGGTTAATCCTGCACGGTTTATAGCGGAAGTTATTGAGGAAGGCGACTATGCACATGATTGTACGCAGACTACCGAAATGTACTCATGTACTAGAAAAGTTGAAGAGGATGCGCTAAATGGAGGAGAGCTCTTGTTCATTGATGGGTCATTGACAATAGACCAGAGTGATGGGATAAGGAGAACTGGGGCAGCAGTTGTAAAAATGACAAAGGAATGTGTGTGGCAGTGAAACGTGTACAATTACCACAACATTACTCTGCTCAAGCAGCGGAATTGGTTGCATTGACCTTGGCGTTGAAGGAAAGCTTTGACAAAAGAGTTACTATATATTCTGATAGCGCATATGTCACGTCTACTGTCCACTCAGGATTGACAAAATGGAGGAGAAGAGGGTTTAGGAGAGCTGACGGCACCCCAGTGCAACATGCTCTCTTATTAGCTGAGTTAATTGAAGTAATAAATGATCCCCAAGAACTAGCTTTGGTCAAATGTCTTCCACACACTAACGGAGAAGATCATATCTCAAAAGGAAATGCAGCAGCAGACGCACATGCGAAGTATGCCGCATATTTTGGTGAGATATGGAACCCCCCAGAGTCAGAGAGAGGGAGAGGGAGGGGGATAGCTAAAGAGATGTTGATGAGAGAAGGGTACACTCATCTCCCAGCCACACAAATAATGGAGTTACAAGCGGCAGCACCAATGGCAGAAAAATAAATATGGGTAAAAAGAGGATGTACAATGTCGCCAACTGAAGCACTATGGCGCCAGGGTAACACTGGAAAGATGGTAATGCCATTAGCACTATTGAACACCGCCCTGAGCCAGCTCCACCACCCAGCCCACACAGTCAAGGAAGTTATTGCAGCACGAATTAGGGAAGATTGGTTCTGTCCCGAGTTAAATTCCCATGTGACAAATTTTATCAGCAATTGTCTCAAATGTCAACAGTTTACGGCCGGTCACACGCTGAAAGTGATAAAAGGTACTATACCCCGGCCAGAGGGACCCTTCCTGCACATCCATATTGATTACGTTGATATGATCAATGTATGTCAAGGAAATAGGTATATGATTGTAGTGGTATGCCCATTCTCCAGGTGGATTGAGGCAGGACCCTGCTCACATCCAGATGCATTTAGAGCAGCTAAATTTCTAGTGAGGGAGGTTTTCCCCAGCTGGGGAGTGTGCGAGGTACTGCGGTCGGATAACGGCCCGCATTTCGCTAATGAAATGTTCCAGCACATCACATCTTTATTGAACATCAAGCATAAATTTGCGTGTGCATATCACCCGCAGGCCAACGGTGTATGTGAACGCCTGAATGGCCTATTGAAGGAGGCAATTGCAAAGATACAGCAAACGACAAAGAAGAGTTGGTTGTATTGCCTTCCACTGGCTCTATTTGAGCTAAGGAATAGACCAGGCTCCGACCACCACCTCACTCCTCACGAGGTGGTGACCGGACGTCAAATGCGCCTTCCTCTAACGCCAACATCAAGAGCATTCACAGACCATGAAAACACTGCAACTGTTCTTGGTGATGAAATGTACCATTATGTGTCTTCTTTGATTACTAGTGTAGTGTTTGTGTCTCAACAGCTCGAGCGCACGCGGGGCGGGTCTAAGAGTGATCAACAAGAAGACGCGGATAAAGAATTGGAAAAGGAAAAACTGTGCAAAATTGCTAAAGGTGACCACGTGCTACTCCGCAATTTCAATAGAAAGTGGAACAGCCCACGCTTCACTGGCCCCCACCTGGTAGAGGAGGTATCTACGAGAGCAGTAAAGTTGCAGGATAAACGTGCTTGGAATCACCTACACGATGTGAAGATCTGCAAACTCCAGACCCGCCCTAGCGTCAACGACAGGGCAATTGGAAGAACAACGACAGCGTCACCTACGGAGAAAGAGACGTCTACCACAGCTGACGACCTCAGTGTCTCCATACCCTGCAACCCCCCACAATACCCAGAGACAAGTACTGAAATAGAAACTGGTCATTCCCATACCGCCCACCCCATGGTCACACGATCAAAGAGCAAAGAGACTTCCGGCAGTTGAGCCCCAAACCCTCTGCCCACAAACCCCCTACCCACTACGGCCACCACCCAATTGAAGGACATTGTTTTTTGCACATATACACACGTAAACACTTGTATGTTCTATTTTTCTTTCTCGCACATGCAGGTACCGTGTATTATTGTATTGCTAAGAAAATAGATAACTAACAGCGTACATTGCCAGGAGTAGATGCTACTCTCAGACGATAATTACCCTGAAGCCCTATCACACCAATTTGTATATGACATAAAATGGCCAAAGTACCTAAAAAGAAGGAGGATACGTGTTTACTACACCGCATTTATATTGGCCATAGAACAATCAATGCCCCATCTTCACAAGCACTTACCTGCCCTAAGAGACAGATCGCTTAGATCGGCGTGGGAACAGCTCTTCGCCTGGGCACTGAACGACTACTTGATAGGGAGGGCTTGACAACAACAACTAACAATAATAACAAGCTTATTGAGAATTTTCAGGCGGGCAACTTTAACGTCGCAAGAATAAGCTGCCGGACTGCAGCAAGGTAAGAACAAAATGCCGGTGAGACTATCTTTTGTAATAAAGATGATAGGGGTTTTGATGATCACTGGTTTTTTAGCTGCCTCTGTATGGCAGAAAAGTTATGCTATCAATATTTTGGCTGCACCCAAACCTAATGTACCCCCACCCACGGCTGCAACAGGTGTTACGTCAGGTGGTACTAGCAAACCTCCACATAAGGGAAATAGAGTTAAACACAGCACATACTCAGATAATAAAGGCATTGATAATTACATAACAGATTCAGCACACGTCTCGAACAACATGTGGTACCAACACATAACCCAAATAGGTAAGCAGACAACAGAAGACAGCTGCTACGTCTGCTCATTGATCCCAAACGCCATGAGCGCTTCTCGAACATTCGTTGCCACAGAAGTAGATGAAAAGACAGCACGATGTATAATATACCTGGCACTATTCCAAACGAGAGGGCGATTTCAAGGGACGGTGGTGAGACTGTTGTGGAAAACGCGAGACACATATCCATACGAAAACAACTTCCTCAAGACTTATTTGAGTTACCACAAGAGCAGTTTGCATGCCGAAGCATTCAGATACATGACAAGTGGTCCTGAAAAGGGAGAAACGAAGAAAGTAACACTACAATACCTACCATGTGACTGGTACGCCACTGAAATACCTGGTACACAAGGATGTTGGGAAAGACCACTGGTAACAATAACAGGGAAGGTGTACATGGACAACAAATGGGACATAGGGGTGATTGGCAGCAACATGGTAACAAGAGAAAATATTACCACTATTGATGAACACAATAACAGATGTTGGACGATTTGGGGCAAGTACGTACCCATGCTGACGTGGATGGAGAAGGATGAAGACCCAATGAGCATACTGCTGCTGTCTGCACCTAAGATATGCTACCAACATAGAGGAGAAGTGGGCGTGGGATACAACACCAACTGTGCCAGAGTGATAGAGTTACCTGAGGGGGGAGCAGGAACAGCAGTATTAATGGACCACTACTGGGCCTGCGGAAACAAGGCATACCACACACTGCCCCCTCTGTGGAACGGTATATGCACAATGGTACATATTAATGTACCATCACTAGTGGTGCCCCAGAAACATGTGAACATGGCAAACTTCCCCAAAATGGATGAAGGAAACAAGAGGAAGAAGAGATCTGTAAAACCTCAGAAGGGGTCAAAGAACGAAAACAACAACAACAATAATGTCCTGAATAGAAAAAAGAGACAAGGAGAACCTCTGACAGGAAATTACCTATGGGGAAGGTCGGAAACAACACTCACTTCAATCCCACCAGAACACAGACTATTCAGCAGAGCAGCAATGTTTTTCTCGTCAATAATACATCCGGGACTACAAGCTTACGCAAACGCAAAATGGCTCCAGATAACGCGATGGGAGCTGATGATGACAATTAATTCTACAGTAAATGGATTTAACGCAATAAAAGAGGAACTGCGAGCAGTGAGGATGGTAGCACTACAGAACAGATACGTATTAGATCTCCTTACAGCCATGGAGATAGGACAATCATGCTGCACATTTATTCCTGCTAACGATGATGACAATGTTACACTCACCGAAGCAGTATCACAACTGGCCCAGATGCACTCCAAAATGATGGAAGAAAGTAAAGGAGTGAAGAAGGATGACAGCTGGTTTTCAATGTTATGGTCATGGATGCCATCATGGCTGTCGGACGGACTGAAGATTATAGTTGGATGCATAATATTGGCTGGAGCTGCACTGATAATAATAAGGTTTTGGAAAGCCCGGAAAGCACGTACTACAGACGAAATGATCAAAATGGTTGGTATGCACCCCTTGATGCCGACTGATGATGGCCAGCATACAGACACAATAATAAAAGAAAGAGAAAAACTATGCAAACAAATCATCACCAACCACTTGGACCCGCCATCCGTGAAGCTCGAAAACCCAAGAAACCCGAGGAGCTATATCGGGAAATGGGTATACTGCACACCTGGAGGAAGTTGTGTGTATATGTATTGGTCATTTGAAGACCATGTCAACCACTATGGACACCTGGGAGGAGTAACTAAAATATGGAGAGTAAGAGGAGATAAGGAAAAAGATATGTTTGTGGTCGACAAGTTGACCAGAGGGGGGACTGAAGTGGGAGAATGGGACAAAAGACTCCCCCCAATCAACTCGCGCCCCTGGCCTAGAGGATTGCGACCCCGACACCCGCCACAAGATGAATTTGCCTATTTACCAGACGACCAAATACCCTGGTACAGGAACATACGGATGTGCCCACCAGCCTGCCCACCAGCCTGCCCTGCTCAAGCCAACACCTGCGGCATGGATGAACTCGACTGAACCATTCAACAATAAATAAACACATCGTTAGAGATGCCATGACGACCTAGCCAATGGTCAGAACACCTGTGCAACCTTGCACACTGGACACTCCCACACCAATCCACACAAAGAACATATTCAGTGCTATGACGTAGGTGACGGACACACCCACTGACGCGCATCTTTATTATTTTTCACATAGGGTTTTCAAAATGCAGAAACGCAAGACGCACAAAGCACTCATCTAAAATGCTTGCTGACGCTTCTCCTAACTCATGCATTGTGATGAGAAATGCAACGAAGACATGATACTGGATATGAAGCAATATGATACTGTAACTTAAAGTGCCGTACATTGAACATCCCCACCTATACACTAGGCCCAAGTAGGCCGCAAGCAAGAGCCTCTACGAACATTGAACGAACAAGAGTACAATTGCTGACCCTGCAGAATGAGCCCAACGAAAGCTGACAGCCAAGGGGGCAATGTTGCAACTTGCATGCCACAAGCCAAGGCCAAGGCCACACCTGCAAACTAAGCCAGACACACAGTGGAAAATACAACATTAAATGTGCAGAATTCTGCCCCAACCACGGTCTCTCCTCACGTGACCAAGCCGAACCTGACAGGGTGCCAGACCCAGGAGGGAGAAGTCGCCTAGGTCCCACGGTTGAGACACAGGCTGCAACAATGAAATGACCCAATGGACACCTACAGCGGTGGGAATAGTCTGCTCTTAGTCATATGAGCAAATCCACGCATTGTCTGCACAAACACATAGTTACACATTGTTGCAAATGACAGGTACACCGCGAGCTGGGAACAACGATGGTCCCAGGCTGGGAGGCTTGCAAGTGGACCAATCAGAATATGGGGCACTCATCACTGATGCCACTAACATTAACCAATCATCAGGGGTCTTCGTGTAACAATTTTCATGTATCTAATAGAAGGGACAACCCAAGTATACCACCTGACTGACCCTTAACCACTAACAACGTTCTCTGTACGTATGCTATACTAACCCTACCACTCGAGGAACCAATCCAGAGTGGCGATAGGTTTTTTGCTAACTTTCCCAGGTGACGCAAGTAGGCCGTCATACTGAAGCAAAAGGGGCCTGCGAGCCCCACGAATTTCGAGAGTCAGGACGGACGTGTACGATCCTAGACCCATCCCTGCCGTTGTTCAATAAACAGCAGAACCACCTTGCTTCTTGTGTGTCTCATATTCATTTTTGGGATACGCGGGAGGAGTCGGGACCTCCCTGCCGGGAGGTCCGCGGTTGGCCCAGCCAACCCCCGGGAGAATTTCCCCCCCGACAGTGTGAATGCAAGTGCTCAGAAATGCTTGAAAGACTGTTGGTGTGCCTATGAGAATATTGGTTGTGAGTGTAGGAATGCCTGTCATGGAGGTTTCAGAGCATGTCAGTTGGAGAGGCTCAGCCTGGGTGATGGGACCCAGTGGTTCTTGTTTACCATCTTAATTTACCTGGAATAAAGCTTACTTGTGGAACCTACCCACGATGAATAAGGAGCTTTGGTTATTACACTGGCAACAAGAAAAAGAACCTGCGTGGTATAAGAGAGATGATTCAGGTGTCCAGTCTGCTGCAGGGGGTGCACAGAAGAAGGAGAGGAACCACTACCCCCACCAAGTAAGTCCTATCACCCAGGGCCAAGAGAAATGAAAGGGATAAATTGAGGATACAGAGACAGCCCCTCATATGTTAATGAAGCGTTGCATTGCATGCTGCCATTTTTATAGGTCAGGAAGAAATGAAAAAGGGAGAGATGCAGGACATTTAGCAATTCCTTAGCCAGGAATCGATGTGAACGCGCCTCACCCAAGGGTACAGAGTGAGGGCAAGCAGGCCAACTTGAACTTCCCATGGTCAGGTAAACAAGAAGTGCTACAGCACATGGCCCAGGGCAAGGCTTGCCTGAAGCGTCTAATTGCAACCCTGGTCCTAGTACTACGTTGGTTAAAGAATTAAATTGGGGTATTACCCATCCTCAGGAAGACCTATATTGGTAATTACAGTCATGTGAGTAGCAGAGGCTGCAGAGCCGGAGGCGGTTTACGTGCTCATATGTCCATTGCGCACGAGGATCCCGCTGGCCATTGCGGCAGTTGAGGTAGAAGAGCTCCCATCCATGCTGAGATAGCGGGGCAAATGGTGACTCCAGGATACACGACGAGATAGTTGGTGATACTGAGACCAACTGGACCATAATGCGTTCAGTGAGCAACCCCTGCAATTCCAGCCAGAGTTAGAGTAAAGGACACTTCAGGCACCGAAACGCGTGCCCCAATGGGGACATAGGATCCAGGAAGGAGATGGAGGAATGCATCAAATGGGTGCGGCTGTGTGAGGTACTGCGGTACTGCTGTTGCGGGTGCACACTTTGTTAAAAAGAAATGAGGGACAGATGCCTTGTAAGCTGTGCCAGCTTAGGTAGGATATAAGTATCCGTGTACTATGTCGAGGCCATAATTGTACAGGGAGGTGGCTCCTGACAGGTCATGCCAACAAAGATAGGGATATTTTGCTTGATGAAGAAATTGAATGTTTTTTCCGTTTGGGACGCACAGCCTTCGCTGAGCAGACAAGATGATTTAGTGGGAAAAGGACAATTAGTGTGTGTTCTATACACTGCTCACGAGTCTGCTGCTGCCGTTGTAATGTGCAACAGAGCGTTTAAAAAAAAAAAAGAAATGGCGGACTGCCAGTAAATGGAAAGGGATGCCTGGATTGCATGAGAATCGGGTAAAGGAAGGTTTGGGACATTAGTTTTAGATCAATTGGCGGCTGCACACAGTGTATGGAGGTGAAGTACATTATTGTCACAAAAAGCGGATATGGCGAGTGGGAGCACGAGGTGGACAAGGTTTGAGGATCGCAGCACTTATATCCAAATATCCTTTTAAAATGTTAGAATTTATGTGGTTGTTTAAAGTGGCATGTATGATTCAAATGCATCTTTGGTTTGGGCTGGTAGAGGTTATGAGCTTTGTAAACATAAACACCCTGATTCATGTTATTATTTGCGTGAAAAATGCAGATTTGCACGCCTTTCTGCCCTAAAATCCCCATACTTCAAACAGGGATTTTCGGGCAGAAATCTGCAAATAATTCCATGAATCAGGCTGAAAAATGCACCATTTTAGGGCAAAGTTGGTAAATAGGCCAAGTTTGAGAGAGGTGTTTGCTAGTTAAACGATTTTGATGGCATTTTAGGCTTATGGTTGCTGCCCGCAACATGGACTTTTAGGTGCTTGCGCAGCATAGACTTTTAGGTTGCTGGGACAACATGGACTTTCAGGTTTCAAGTCTGCTATAGTAATACTAATGTAAGCAGGTGCAGTGAAAAATATTAGCTGTTATGATATGATATGATAGTTTATTTATATAGCACCTATACACAATGTGTTTCAAAGCGCTTAGTGTGAAAATACTCATGGGGACTAATGTGTTTTGAGAATTTGCAGGTTAGAGCTGATCACAGCTATGGTCATTTAGGATGTGATTCTTGTTTTGTTAGGGCAATGTCAAAATGTTAAAGTGTCATTGTTCAAGCATAGTAGAGTATGGTAAGGGTATTTGAATGAGGCATGGTTTGTAGCGACACCGCACCAACACAATTGTGTGTATAGAAATGTAGTGGGATCTCTCCTTCAGTGTGAGGTTTGGTCAACGGGTATTGTATACACATGCAGAGTTAAAGTGAAGTGAGGAATTGGTATTTTGGAGGCATGCAGAGTTAAAGTGAGGTGAAAAATGGGTCAGATGTGGTTGTGAATAAAGTGGGGGATGTCTTCCCATTCATGTAACTCAGAGAAGTAGAGTATGGCTAGATAGAGGGATGCCTTCCATAAGAATGAGTGGATGCTGTTTGAGGCACAGCCAGTATGTTTGGGGGACGCCTTCCCATTCATGTGACTAAAAGAAGTAAAGTATGGGTAGGTAGGGTGGACACCTTCCGTAAGAATGAGTGGTTGTTGTTGGAGGCACAGCCAATATGTTGGGGGGACACCCTGCGCCTTTATTCTGAGTTGCATCTCCCACAAAAAAGATGACTTCTGAGTGTTCCATGTATGTTTCATTTTGTGGATTTGTGTCTGTGTGTGAGTAGAAGGGAGATGTGTTGTATCACGCTTGGTGTTAATGCAGGTGCTTGGGAATACTTGAGGGAATGTTGGTGTGCCTGAGAGAGTGTTGGTTGTGAGTGTAGGAATGCCTGTCATAAAGGTTCCATAGGATGTCAGTTGGAGAGGCCTAGCTTGGATGATGGGACCCAGTGGTTCATGTTTACCATCTTAAAGAAACTGGAATAAAGCTTTCTTGTGGACATCAAAGAAGGTTTTTAATTTAGTGTATGTTACATCTATTGCAGACATAATTTTCAAATCAGGATAAATAGTCTTAAAGATACATGTGGAAAAGCAATGACAGATGCTCCAATTAACCTGGGCCTGTGAAACTTTGAAGTTTGGTAAGGTTAAAGAGTACCTTGTATTATTATTTGATTGGGAAACACCTCTCTTATCTAAAGTTATCCCTTCCAACTAGGACATTCCCACTTGGAAACTGCTGGAAACAGAAAAGTATTAATGTATAGATAAAAGGATAAACAAGAAAATCACTGTTTTAGTTTAATTAGAATAATGTATATTACCTCAATACATAATGTTCTATTAGTGAGTATAGTTCTTAGAGCTGGACCTTAAAATGTACAGGCATGGTGATTCATCTATTTAACCTATAAATATACTGTTTTTGACATTGACAAATGTAGCTACTACACATACCCCTACGACACACACACATACGATCCTACGACACTTGGTCTTACCTACATCACAGACAAGTTATACAAACTGTACACAGAGCATATGCGTTTTACAGTTTGTACATTTCACAATGAACAATCAAATACAAAATCAGATGAAAGGCATGTCACAGCTTGCTTTGATGTCGGATTTTAGTGATGGAATAAATATACACATTCTTATACAAACTGTACACAGAACATTTGAGTTTTACAGTTCATACATTACACAATTAACATCTAAAAATGCACATCAAAGGCAAGTGACATCTGAATTTGATGTCCATTTTACATTCACAGAAGAAATGTACACTATTCATATGAAAAGGTATATTTGTCATACAAAAATGTGCACTTTAGGAGGTATTCACTGGATGAGCAGAATGGAGGTATATAATTATATTAATAACCTACATGCACATTTTGTGATATTAACATTGTACATATTAACAATAATAACACAAACTCTTACTATGCAACCTCTTACAACACATGCTCCTAAACATACTTAAATAACATGCACTCCTACGACATGTGATCCTACCACACACACTTCTATGACACTTGCCCCTAAAAGAAATGGTCCTTAGAAACACTGTTATAAAACATACTCCTATAACGAGCGTACCTACTGAATGCACTATTACTCACACCCTTATGACACACACTGTTACCACTCATGCCCCTGACACATGCAACTACAACACATGCACCTAAAAAATGTGGACATGCGCAATGTGGATGTACAATATGTGGATGTGCGACATGTGGAAGTATGACACACGCTCCTGTGGCACAAGCTCCCATAACACAATCTGATAACACACACTCTTATAACACACACTATTAAGACACATTCCTACAAAACATGCTCCTTCAACACAGCTGATAAAACACACCTGACAGACACTCTAATTACACATAAACTTACAACACACATACTTACGACACATAAGATGACTGAACAACCACCTCTGTGTCAGGAGTATGCTAGGCAACTTCCTGGTTATCAGACTAACAATTTGATGTTCCGGATAGTCCCTGGATGGTTTCTCCCTACTGCCAGTGGTCTCTCCCACTCACACTATTTGTTGTACTCCTCATGGCACTTATGCTCGTTTTCCTGCTACACCTTACACTTGCACTTGACAATATTTGAAATTGCACTTCCCCTTTCAATTCGCCCTGTACAATCCCTTGCACTTTAGTGAGCTGATTGTTTAACATTCCTGTGAAATATAAGATGTCTGTTCCGATTCTCTTTCCTTGGGAGATGCTATGAAGTGACTGTGTTACAAATCATCAATAAAGAAAAAAAAGTTAACATTGTATGACAATTTTTAACCTTTTTCATTTCGTGCAGTAGTGACACACACATGCATTCAGGTAGATACATTTCAGTCCATTGCTTCTTGTTTTCTCCGGATTGAATGCATTTATAAAGACATAGGTTCATGAGTTTTAGTAAATCCTCGAATATTTCCGATGAACTGGGGTGGGAATTTGCAACCGCGTGGGAGTAGCAACGTTAGAAGAGTGACCTCTTGATCTGATTAGGGATTGCTAGTGGTATGGCCATGGAGCTGTTGTATAGTTTTTACTGAGTTTATGTAGTATGTTGGTTAAATATGTCTGTATGATTGTGATTAATGCATAAGATAGATGGCAATGTCATATGTGTACCACTAATACAAAACAATGTATTATGATTGAGCAAATGTGCTTGCATGCAACCTACATTTCAGGAATTCACATACTGCTATTTGACAGAGTGAATATCCCCAAAAATTAATACCGCATTGAAAGAACTATAACCTGGCAGATCATATTTTAATTAGGGGCTAAGCTTTTGGAAGCCTCTGCCTTTCTGCAGAAGTGCTGCCTCCACGCTACCATTTGGAAAGCGTTGGAAGAGATGCCTGCCCCGTCCCTCGCTATTCATGGCTCATCCTCGTCTCGCTTGTCAGTCGTGAGATTGGTTTGACGCACGCCTAAGCATCTGCGATCCTCTGCGACATAATGATGCCACAACAATAGCAATGGCATGTGACAGTGCAATTTAAGCATCCGCCTCTCTTAAGTGAGATCTGTAAACGAGCATACATTTTGGTCCCCTTGGCTATTCTAGTTTTGAACTGGAGTGCAATATGAGGGGGAGGGTGGGGGTTCAATATATGTGAGTACTGCTTGGCATGCCCTAATCACCTTCTTTAGCTGACCTTGCTTTGAAGTGCATATTCTGTGGCGTAGATAGTACATTTAATAAGGAAACATTGCTTGCAAATGTATTGAGTCAGTCAGGACCACAAATGAATTATCTAATGTGTGTTTTGAAGAGCTGGTTTATGCTCTTATTAATTACATCTTTTAGTATGAAACTTGGAACTCTCATGAGAAAGTTCCAGTTCAACATTTCCAAAACGGTTTTATTGGATCCACTTCCAACATATGTGTTTTTATATTATTATTATTATTATTATTATTATTATTATTATTATTATTATTATTATTATTATTATTATTAATAATAATAATAATTCTAATCATTATTAATAATAATACTATTATTGTTACTTATCAAGCATGAACCAGGCTTTAGGAAGACACAGAGTGCTTTACAATACATAGGGAGAAGTACACAATGAGTGAAGAAGATCACTATGGATGAATACAAGGGAGCAGGGTGCTAACAACAGGGGAGGTGTAATGCTGCTAATTTGGCAGGAAGGGACTCTATAAACATGAGCCTAGTTACCAATCACAGAGCGCCTCAGAATGGTTGAGAGAAACATAGGGGGTTGAGAGAAACATTGGGGGTGGATAGGGCGAGGCTAGCTGTCCATGGGCTGAGAGCGGAGCCACCTTCCCAGCAATTCATGGCACACGACCAATGTTATTCAAATACATTCTTTAAGTAGCATGGTCTGCAGTTGTTGCCTGAACCACAGGAGTGATGGTGCCATGCAAAAGTGGACTGAAATGAATTTCCATGGAGCCTGCGTTAAAAAAGGAGAAGGTCTTTAGAACAAGTCTTTGGGCCTGATTCACAGTGTTTTCCCATGGGATTGCGCCATTAAAAAACACTTCTGTGAATCAGGCCCGTTGAGCCCGATTCATGGAATTATTTGTACTGTAAATAGGGTACTTGCATGCACAATAGCACGCAAATCCGCATTCGTTGATTCATGGAATCGAATGCACAGTACTTTTCCTGGACTTGCGTGGAGGTCGCACTAGTTTAGCACATCTGTGCGAGCCGTAGAGGGCCTTGCGCTAGACTCCACAAAAAGCATGGGCATGGCTTGCGCAGAGAGCTGGGAAGGAGGCGGAACGCCAAAAATGGGGAAGAACTTGCGAAAAAGTGGGCATTCCGAGGAACGGCCTGCTGCCAGTCCCTCAGACGCCCACTTTGTGCGGCACGAGACGTATTCATGGATTCGATCGAGCAACCTCTCGGCCGGGAAGTGGCCATGCAAGTCCTTCATACGATCCGCCACCCAAAGGCAGGTGTAAGGAGACTTGTGTGTAGGATTTGCAGCACAGAGGTGGGGTTGCATGTCAGATATCGGGGTGCATGTACTCAACTGGGATTTTGATGTAATTTAGGGGTGCGCGTAAACAGTGTTGTGGGATGCAGGGACAGTTTACGCGTGTTCGCCGCAGATTTTCCGAGTTAAGGCCGAGTTGCGATTTTTCAAATGCAGGTTGTCGGGAACAGTTACGGGGGACCCAGCGCAGAATCCCCGAGATACAGGTCTGCTTGTGGGAAACTCCACAGACTGTTTGAAGGGTGTGTGTATTCGTGCCCGGGGGAGCACGCAAAGGTAGCTGATCTGGCAGCTTTTGCTTTGCGTATGGACATGTCGGGGGCGTTCCGGCTGTGACTTGCGAATACGGTTAGTTTGCCCAAACAATTCCATGAATACGCAGGGCACACATTTTTTATTCTGGGCGCAGGCTCGTGCAGTTTCCTTCTCAGCGAACGGCCCTTGCGCGATTTCTGCACACATTTACATGAATCAGGCCCTGTGCCTCAAGTCTTGTGATGTTACTGCTTCTAGAATTGTGCATGCATTCTGAGATGGGCAGTTTTACGGCAAAGTATGGTACCAATTTGCCAAGTGGTACACAAATGTACATTCAACTGATTAAACGAAAATACCAACTGAACTTAAGAAGCTGTATTACACAAATGGACACTTTTCTAGCTGAAGAAGAAAACAAATGTTTATTTTTTCTCTATAGCAAGTCTGCAAAGGTTCAAAAACCCATTCACCACCAACAGAATCCAACAGATACAATATAGAACTAGGCACCTGAAATTGCCACTTGTGACGTCTGGAAATATTCCATTTGTAGTAAACATTTAGAGGTTCCCAAACAATTCTATACTTCTTTACATTTCTTTTTTTTTTGGTCAATGACAGGCGTTTACAATATGCAGGTGAGCACAGACCATCCTCTAAAAACGCCTGGCTGAGGCTATTCTGCGTTTCCTAAAACAGAAACTAAAGTATGGGCCCATTGCGGTGTCTATCTTCCAAATAGACAGCCCGTTTCTGTTGTTACAGCACCTGGTGTTGCACCGAAAGATAAAATGCAGCTTAAAATGTAATTACTGTCGCGGCGTTATACATGCACTGTACAGCGCGCATATTGTTCCGTATGCATTTCTCGAGCAGAAATTCTATAACTCGCCGGAATGGCAAACGACATTCCACCTTAAATGGATTTTTATCAGACTGTGCACTGGTAAGCTCATGATAATATTGGCTCCAATAAAGAACAAATGAGCGCCCAACCCGACGCGTCTTATCGCACAGTCAAAACCGATGGCTGAAGAAGTCATAAAGATCCCATTTAATCTCGCGCCTATCTATCACGGCGGATGTCCTTATCCCTTCTGTGCACTGGTAATGCCGGCTCATTATGAAAGCAAAACAGATCTGGCATGAATAAAAGCGGAATGAAGTGCTCACTTTGCCTCTGACAGCATGATCAGTGGAAGCAGTAATCTGTGAGAATCAAAGGGGCTAAATTATTCCATAACAGTAATTTGAGGGAACAGCTCGGAGCACGCACATCTGCTCTCATATATTGTGACGTGCGCTGATAAAACATCCTTGCCAATTTACTCTCTCTGTGCTTGACTAATCCGCAACAGCTCTCACAATGTCTAATCAGGCCATCACAAAAACGGAGAGGCGCTTCAACTGAGACTCAAATGAAAGAAGATTGGAAAACTATCCTCAATTGAAATTACATTTGTAAATGAGCCCTGGTTTTCTGTTCAGGCGGTGGGCGCTGTGGTAAATCTGCCAGAGGTGGTAGTTACTGCATGAGGCCGCCACAACATGCATCTGGATTGCGTTTTCCAATTTCTGAAGTCAAGAATTGTGGCAATTTATAAACGATAGGTTTGTTTTGTCCACATAGAGGTCCTCTTCATAAGAGACAATACATAGAATGTTGTCTGCTTGATTGTTATTGTCAATTATATACTGTCACGATTCCCAAATGATGGGCAAGCAGTACCATTTAGATACCATACACACGTTTTTTAAAACTTTTAAAAAAATATTAGATTAGAGATAGATTTGAAATATGATAGTAAATAAAAATATATGTATGTATTTTTGTGACTTTTGAGCCAATCTGAGAAGCAATAGATCACATTCGCACAGGGGGACTACAAATAAGGGTCCAGGGAACTTTAATGGAAATAGGGAGCAGTGGCAGTAGTGGGCTTTAGCGGGGGAGAATTAGGGTTCAGTGGGCTCATATCACAGTGCTTACCCGAATGGTCCGCCATGTTTCCCTACCATGGTGGGCCTGTTGGAGTCTTCCGGATCGCCCGTGCCGGCATCTGTAGCTCAATCTCCGTCCTCCTCCATGTTGGGCGCATCGCTTTCCGTGCATGCACAGTTCGAGCAGCATTGTCCATTGCTACAGACAACCAGTATATCGGCATACGTCTGCTATTGGCCTCCGCTTCACATAAAAACAGTGCGTGCACAGTTCTCAGTGCGTCGCAAACACTTTTGCCTGACGGGATTCGCTGCTGAGCTCTGCTCTGCCATTTCTATATCTTTCTTGAGTTCTGCAACCTGACTTGGGTCTGTACCCTTATTCTTCTTCTCGTGTCTGGCCGGTCTGAAGTCTGTGACTCACTATTCTATCTTGCATTTACCACCTGGATGTAATGTTCTAATTCAGCCTTTCTTTCTACCTTCTGATGCTCATCATTCTCTGTTTCTGACCACCCACATTCAGTGCTCTGCACTGCCTTGCATCATGTTAAACATGGGGGGGTCTTTCTTACGTGGTGCTGGGGAACTGCTTCCTGTCCCTCGCTAGTTTACGCCATCTGACTTGGTTCAGGAGGTGGACTCCCACACTACACCACCAACAGGACCGGACGGACACCGCTTCCCCAGTACTATCCTGGATTGTCAACAGCCCCGGAATTCAGATAAACAGGAATTCCAGGGAGCTCACCTTGATAAGTGATCAGCGATTGGTTAAATGCTCATGGAAGAGTAGGATCTTCAGGTCTTCCTGAAGTGTACCAGGGGGAGGGGATGAACACATTGATTTTTATTCACATTTGACGTTAGGGAGTGGAATGTGGTGATATTTGGATGCATCGCTTTGACTGATCCTATTTTCTCAGTGATCATTGTGGGAAATTATTAGACACGCATTTATGCATTCATGTGCAGGTCCAAAAGTGAAAATCTGTGTTTAAGAATATGATCTGTATAACCAATAAAAGCTCAATACTATGCATTTGTTTGTTCCAGTAGCATAACAACTGGAGCAATTGCAGTGCAGTGAAATGCTAAAAGGACCATCGGTTGGGGTGAATTTGACTGTCCCCTTCATCTTGTTCCTTTGTAAATAACTATGTTGAGGGTGAGTGTTAGGGTCAACTACATTATTAATGTTTGGAACGGGACATACATGTGAGGGTGACGTATGCACTAAGAGGACCTTCCTTTTATCCAAGCCATTCTAGCCGGCATGCCGTATTTCGGTTGATGGTTAGGCCTCAACCAGTAAAAGTATATGAAGATCTATACATGGACCATTGATGGTGTAACTAGGGTATATATGACAGTACGCCCTTCTGATTTTTGTGTATTCTACTTTATGCAGCCTTGACATTCGGCAAGAACTAAGATTTGGTGATAATCTTTGATTCATTTAAGTACATTATCAAAGCCAACAATGGATTGACTCCTCTCTTCAAGCAATCTACAGTTTGAACATCTAGTAAATCCCTTGGTTGTATCATGGGGACCTGGACCCACGTGGGTTTTGCATGTGCGCGTGGGGAATTGCTCCTCCTAACACCAAACAAGTTTTGTTTTTGATTTTTCCTAATTTTCCCTTTCTCTTTCTTTTGGTGTTGGCCACTTTTGGATTAATCGAACTTTTGATTTTTGTGGCGGCATTAACTATCAGTTGTTGTCACACTAGGTGGGTGACAATGTTCCAGCATTGGCTGATTTACGTTTCTCGACTTTTATATTTTTTCATTTTAAACAAAGGTTTTAACTTATGTTCTCTTTTTTAATGTTGTAGTAATTTTTTATATATCACATCCACATAGCTCCAACTTCCCTTGGGTTCCTGAAGAAGCTAGCGAAGTTCAACTACTGCCGAAACGTTCTGTCTGCCCATGTATATGTGGCACCTAATATTGTTCCATCCTTGTGAACATATTTGGGACGTAGACCTGGGATGTGTGTCTAGATCTTGTTGTAGTAATCACAGGGTATTTGTACATATGCATTTTGTTAAGCCTAGTTAGATAGGGCTAGCACAATAGGATTGAAATTGTTTTTCTATGGAATTGACTAAACCATTTTTGTAACCATATCCCTGTGTGTGTTTTACCTAATTCATATCTTATGCAATTGGTATAGGAATTGATTCATGGTGACATTCAGTACTTAGTCAACAAACATGTATATGTCCTGAATGATTTTTCAATGTGTGTTTAGATAACCTGCATTTTGTATTCCAAATTTTGAATGGTATTTTGTACTTCAGACTTGAATAGTACATCTATGGTGTTTTTATGTATTACATATTGGGCCTCATTACGACCATGGCGGAGGACCATGGCGCTATAAGCACCATGGTCCATGGCGCTAAGCTGCCAACTCCGCCATGGTGGTTGGCGGACTTACCGCCCCATTCCGACCTTGGCGGGGCGGTAAGTCCCCAATCCCCATTTTACCCTTCCCCATTCCCATTCTTGCCCCATAGGGCATAATGGGAGTGGGGAAGGCGTTAATTACGCCACCGTAAATTACGGTGGCGTAATTAACTCCATGGTCCCTTAGCGCCATGGATTTTAACGCCTGCAAAAAGCAGGCGTTAAAATCACCATGGCGCTAAGGGACCTCGTAGTAAGGCGGAAGGGGTCGGCGCTGTTAACGCTGGCGCAAACCCCTTTCCGCCAGAGTCGTAATGAGGCCCATTGAATAGTTTTTGATCAAGCCTGTATTGATTTAGAATTGATCAAAAAGTATATATATTCACTTTTATATGTGAAGTGATAGGACCCATTGGCCTACGTAATAAATGAAAAAAATAAAAATGGCCTTGAATTATATCTAATTGTGTGCCCACTGACAGATTTGTTCTGCACTAAAAGTAATGGACGTACCTAAATAAAGGTAGGCCTTCTAAAGTAGCAACAACTGAATTGGTTCATCTTGGGGACCCCCAGTTTGTGTTTATAGTCTTGCTCATTTGTCCCCTGGATGCCTTGTGAGTATTTTGCCCTTTTGTACGATCTATCAACTGGAGGCACTGTGCCCTGATTGGCCCAGCATAGTCCGTAATCTGCAAGGATCGTCTCTCAATTGATATGCCGGAAATAAAGATGAAAGGGGCCCAGAAGAAGACTATCATGGATTAATTTAACCTAGATGCTCCCAGAAAGATCCCTGTTTGAGACCTGATGGGGAACAGCAGGCCAGTGGTTCATGTCCACAGGACCAAGAGGATAAGTTATTGGCAGCAATTGCGGCATTACGCACCTCCACTGAGTACAAGATTGACAAAGTCAAGATCGATGTTAACCTCTTGAGATAAGATCTGTGGTGCCTATCTTCCTGAATGATGGTGAATGAAGAGCAGATCTCGACCATGAAGTTGGGCACTGAGACTCTGAGGGCTACAGTGGAGGGACTGCTGTGGCGAAATAGGATCCTGGAACAACGTGCTGAGGATGCTGAGGGCAGATCCTGCCACAATAATGTTCGCAGAATGGGTCTCAGAAAGGGCGGGGAAGGTACTGATGCCACATACTATATTGAGAACCTCTTGCTACAGGAGATTGGTCCTCAGTGCTTTACCAAAAGGGTGCATTGATCGCTGGCTTGCCACCCGCCTCCAGGTGCTCCTCCTCGCCCTCTTATTGCACGGATACTACATTTTAGGGATCGAGAGATGGTACTTAAGTTCTCGAGAGATGGAGGCATGATTAAATGTGGATCGTGCCTTCTGGCTATCTATCTGGACTACACCCACTTAGTGCAAAAGAGGAATATGTTTGTCCCAACCAAGGAGAGGCTCCTTGGGTAGCCGGGCGCAACAGTGTACAAGAAATCATAAGCTTATTACAGTATTTGGCATGAGTATATAACACACATAGGCAAAAAATATATACAAGAATATATACAAACATATGTACAAGTACGGGGCATATCTTAGAGGTGTCCAGGGCACTCTAGCAAGTTATCTAAACAGACAGATATATAATCAAGTTTATAAGTCAGACTAATAAGTCTAGGTATCATATATGGGCTAGGTAGGTAGGTGGTGATGCATGCTCTGCTGTCTCAAGTACGGAGTAGTTCATGGAAGCAGAAGGTTTGGTATGGGCCAGGTAGAAGTAGGCTAGGTGTCAGTCAGGTTATGTTATACCCAGCAAAGCTGAAAGTGATCCATAAAGGCAAGTCCCTATTTCATGTACATCCTAGCAAGGCCAATCAATGGATGGACGAATGTGGTCTGGCAACGTGACCTGAGAAGAGAGCAGAGGATCCTAAGCATGACTGATCGTACTCCTGCAGTACACTGGATGAGCAGCTTGTCCATTTTGAAACCTTGGCCGAATATAACGGTGGATGGTACGTTCATGAGGCGCGACATTGTCTTGTGAGCTGACGCATGACTCCTTTAACATAATCTGACATACTTCGAAATTGGCAGGAGCTGCCAACAACCCTAGGGCAAATGTGCAACTGGTGGATCCCACCATGATGGCCTCCCCCACCCCCGTGGACCGTTGGAGCATGTCCATACCTGGGGGTGGGAAGGCTTGAGCAGCATTACACTGTTGAGCCATCTCTTTATAACAAATGTTCTGTTTTGTTTTTGTTTTAGCTTCTTTTTGCTGGTTTTAGGCATTGTTATTGCAGGGAAGGCAGTCTATTATCATTTACAGGTGGACGGAATGGGTGCTGGGATGGATACGGCAGGGGGGGTGCTCTTAAAGGGCTTGATGAGACTGGAGTGATACTTGTCCAGGGGATGCAGTTGATGGGTGTAGGGGAGAGTGTTTTTTGTCCCCTGAAAGATGGCAACATTTAAGATTGTGTTGTGGAATGTTTGAGGCATGTCCTCCTATATGAGGCAATTTAGGATGGCCTCCTATTTATGTAGGAGGCAAATCTCCATAGCCTTGCTTCAGAAAACACACTTGCTAGGGGAGCAGCTCATTAAAATCATTTCTAAATGGGGAAGGGTGATCCACAGCTTGTCATACTCCAGATACTCTAGAGGGGTCCTGGTGTGGATTACTGGGTTTGTACCCTGCAGTTGGTCAGTTTAAGTTGGTCAGTGTTGAGGCAGATGACCAGGACAGGCTAATGGTTGTGAGGGGCTTTACTAAAAATAGAGAGGTTTGTATTGTTAAATCATACCCTCCAAATTGTGGTGCTTTTGCATTGTTCTGCTCCCTATATGAGAAGCTGACGCCCCACAGAAGCCTCTTTTGGATATGGGGGGTGATTTGAATTGTGCACTTAATCCTTTCTTAGACAGATTGCATTGTAGATATGTCCAACTCTTTCTTGTGGTTAGTACCTTGCATACTCTTCTACAGGATCTCTCCCTGGTTGACATCTGGTGCAATCTCCATGGGGACAACAGGAGCAATTTGTATTACTCCTCTCCACACAAGGTCCATACTAAGATTGATTACCAATTCACGGGGCAGGAATCTATGACTGAGTTTGTAAGTGCAGGATACGCTGGTAGGACCATTTCTGATCATTCCCCACTGAATGTTACCTTGGCCCTGCTAGGCCCGGCTGCCCCGACCCCAACCTGGTGCATGCCTGTCAATGCCCTTAGGATGATTTTGTATAGAGCCACTTGGCGGATGTTTTATGGTAGCATTTTGATGAGAACGTGGGCAGTGTGGACAGTTGTAGCCCAATTTGGAAGATGCTTAAGGTGGTGGTCAGGGGGAGACAATTGTCAAAAGTGGGGTGCATTAGGAAGGCTTTGGAATTGGAGATGCGTCAATTGGAGGACGACATATAAGAGATTGAGGAGGAAAACTGGGTGGAGGGCCCGCATGAGGAGATCTTACAGCCTTTGCACATTACGTGCAATGAAACTTGGGAACACCTCAGGAAATTTGACTATTACACTTATACTTCTAGGATGCATGGAGAAGGGGACAGGGCTGGCCAGTTGCTAGCATGGTTGTGCAGGAATGAGAGGCCAGACATGTTATTACAGAAATTGTTGATGAATGTGTTGAGGCCTGGAGGTCCCAGTCAGTAATGAATGATGTGTTTAATAGATATTATCAAGCACTATATATGGTGGCTAAGGTGGTGGATGTGGAGGAGGTTGACTACACATTGGCACATATTGACTTGCCTAAGGTGACAGCGGAACAGGTGGCGGCTCTGGAGCTCCCATTACTGAAGAGGAACTGCAGGGTGTTATTATAGCGCTGTAATCTAGTAGGACCCCGGGTGGGGATGGTCTGCCATCTGTGTTTTATAAGACATATGGTGATGTGCTGGTGCCAGTGCTACTTCGAGTATTTAAATAAGCTTATGAGACAGGTCGCCTGCTACATAGCATGTGTGAGTCCATGATTGTCCTGATTCTTAATCCAGTGAAACCACACTCCCTGTGCGATTCCTATAGGCCTCTATCAATGATAAGAATTATAAGATGATCATGACTCAATTTAAAGCTGCATTCAAAGCAAATTGCAAGCAGTTTAACAACTGTCAATTTCAAGCAATACAAACGTTGGACAATGAATGCCAACAAGAGGAAGAAATTGAACTTCTACTAGACAGAACAAAATGTTGGTAGTAATTCATACAGAATAAACAGCAACCATATTTGGCACTTTCACAATACGTTTGGAAATTGGGTGCTTTGGAAGGGCAGGGACCCACCTGCATAGAAACCCCTATCATCAAACAAGCAGTATACATTTATTTTTTAAAAATATTGCAGCTGCGTATGTGTTTTAGAGTTGGATATGAAGCTCTTCCCTCTCCCCCTTTTTTAGTGACTCCCCATTCTGTCAGAGTTGATTTTACTTGGTTATGTCATGTAGGATCGGTACTGTGTTTTAAGAAGTTCCCTGAAATTGCAAATACCCTTGTGAGGTTTTTTTTGTTTGTTTTGTTTTCTTTTATTACTTGTATTGCACACCAGACCCATAGGTATCAGGGCGCATTGCATAAAACAACTTGCAGCTTGGTTACAGATAAGGATAGAGACATAATAGTACATCATAGAATATTAGATACATTTTCATTACAGAAAGCTATATAACATATTATTGGATACCTGGTATAGTGGTGAAAGAAAACCTTCCTTTAATGTAGGCATTTTCAGTGTAAACTGTAGATATTGGAGAACTCTAATTGAAGAAGTAAGTTTTGAACTTACTATTAAAATATTCTGCCATGTAGAACATAGTGTTGTACCTGTATTTGTGTAATGTAACAGCCCGTCTATTAAGTTTGTAGCAGCATGAGCGATACATGTGGACACATTCATCATTTAGAATGATTGTTGTAAGCACCTTAGCTGTGCACAGTTGCCTCACATATCATGTATATAGCTCTGGGCCTATCAGTTAAATCTGCTCACATAAACACCATTAGAATGCTCTCAGTAATGAAATCTCTGATTACGGGAAAGAGTCCCTGATTCATTTTTCTGTATGAATTCTCCCAAAGAAAGAGGTACAGTATGGTTGTCAGAAGTACACTGTAGCCCACATTTAACAGTTGGAGTATGGGTTGTTTTTCGCCTGGTCAAGGTATGTAGAATAGCTGCCTTGTTTTAAGATATTCTTTGACATTTAGTATTGTGAGGCACAGTGCTAAAGACATTTTCTAATAATATAGACTGTTATTAGACTGTTATTAGAAGATTAGGTTCTTTGATAGCATAGGTTACTGTAGGTTTTATCACAGCAATATGTACTCATCTATTCAGTGAATAGAAGAATACTTCTCAGAAGTCAACTGTGCACACTTCTGTCACATATAATGTATATAACAATGGGCATAGCAGTTAAATCTGCACACATAACCATCATTCGAATGCTCTCAGTAGTGACATCTCTGATTATGTGAAGGAGTCCCCAAAATCATTTTTCACCATGAATTTGCAAATTAAAACAGGTATACATACTATTGGCATCAGTATTGAATTGTAGCCAAAATTTAAGTTTGTTATTATTTTTACAAGACTAGGTGTGTTTACAGTAATTATATTCATTTTTTACAGCATTCCTTCATAATGCCTATGAAGAAGCGTGAACAACATGCTAGAATAAGGGATTCCCTGCAGGAAAGTAAAGTTTTACAATATAATATTTAAAAAAGCACTGTTTCCAATCCTGTGCATATAAATAGTGCTGATAATACATCTATGGCTGTTATTGATAATACTTTTGAAAATGTGCAATTTCAGTTAAGAGATGTGCCAACTGAACAAAGTAATGGAACCCAGAATATTTTACTTGAAAGTGATCAAAAAAACATGATCAAATTTGTTAGTAGTTAGTAAAAAAAACTAAGATATTTAGAATAAAAGATAGCAAATGTGCTATCAATTTGAAACAGTGGAATAAAGATATATACAGAAAAATGTACCACTCTCGAGTTTTTAAAAATCTTTGGAGAAGTGTGAAACAAAAATCTAGATATGTTGTAAAGCATTTTTTGCAAAAGAAAAAAGTAGAAGTAATAATTAAAAAAGCTTTTCATATGAAAAGGAAATTGCTCATTTATGTATTGAATACACTTAAGAAATTACTTATCATTCCATAGAAATATAGAAACAGTTCATGTACTTACAAGTGACAACTTTTGTGACGTGTTTGGTGGAGAGTGGAAAAACACTTCTCATACAGAAAGATTTTTTAAAGGGAAGAGTTACATTCAAGGAAAGAATGTGCCCCTTGCTATTGATGAGAGTGGGCGTAGGCATGAAGTACAAAATAATGAGATTTTAAAAAAGAAATTGAAAGTTTAGGTCAGTCTACAATAAAAACGAAAAAGCAAAGTGAGGTATGGACATGCAATTTTTGGTGCAATATTGATACATTTTCTTGCAAAGTCTTAAAGAGATTTTTGCAACTTTTGCACAAAAATAATAATGTTCAAAGACAGATCAAGATGCTACAGAGAATATATGATTGGGAACTACATGAAAAAAACAGGACTTCTGGGTCACTCTCTAGCTTGTCTTGATAAAACTAGATGTAAGAGTCAGTTTCATCATACTTTCATAGTGGCTGAACATCACACTAAAATGTGATACCTTCTAGTTAAACTATAGGAGTGCAAACCACCAAGCATGTCTCTTGCACTTTTAACTCATAAACATTGTATTCAGATATGAGCTGAAAGCCGTCCCAAATGAGGTAGGTCCCTTGTTTTATCATTCCCGTTCCATTTCCTCCCCCCTCATTTATATCAACAGATATAAATGTAACCGCTCAGTATATTACTAGGCCGAACATCATTGTGAAAAATATTACAGCACACACAAACAAACCACACTCATTAGAATATCTACACAAGTCAAAATTAGTGTTTCCATTTCTATCTATTCTAACGTTGTTCACGGCGGGGGCCCCCTCAGTTGCTATTGTTTCTCCTAATGCTCATTATACCAGATATGAAGAAATGAACAGCTGCCCTAATGGACACTTACTGGGTTTGCGGTAAACAGGCATACTTGCACCTCCCGCAATCTTGGAGAGGCACGTGTTCACTGGCGACGTTGCACTCTGCCCTGATGGTGGTTCCAGAAAGTCATATCGAAGGGGGGAAAGGGCTGCAAGCTGCCGAAGTCCAGAGGACACACAACCAACAGATGAAACACTAGTGTATGCCCTATCCGCGGACAACATGCAAAGCCCGGTAACAAGAAAATGGAGGTCGTCCAACTACATATCCAAAGCATCCACAGACCTTTTGGCACAAATTCCAGATATGTTCCAGCTGTCCAATTCTGCTGAAACGTCCTTCGCCTCCCTCATTCCGAGTATCCAAGCGCGAGCCAATGCAAAATGGCTTCTGATTACACACTGGGAGCTGATCCAACTGGCCAATGACACTGAAGAGGGGTTCAACGTGATCAAGGTGGAGCTGAGGGCCCTGCGGCTAATGACAATGCAGAACAGGGATGTCCTAGACCTGTTGACGGCAATGGATGGAGGTGTTTGCCAAGAAAATCGGGAGCGCATTTTGCACGTTCGTACCTTTTGCAGATGCGGACAATGGAACACTGTCCCACGTTATCACAGCCATACACAACCTGAGTGAGCGGATGAAGATAGAAGGAGGTGTGGAGGCAAGCTCATGGTTTGATGAGATTTTTTCATGGGTACCTTCCTGGCTCGGAATGACTGTTAAGATGTTGATACCCATCATCGTGTTTTTGCTCCTAATTTTTTGTGTGTGCCAGCTGGGGCTTCTATGCTGCACAAATGCAGTTCCTAATGGTGCAATGATGATGGTGACAATGGGCAACGCTAGAGGAGTGGAGCAGATGACACAAGAGGCACAGGTACAAACAGGTGTTATATGTTATTCCTCTTGTGATGTTAAATTAACAACTTGTAGAATTTGTATGACAGATTGAAGTAGAAGTCAGTAATGAATGTGTATGTGTGGCCACAAGGGTAAAATGTTAGTGCATCCAAGATGTATCAACTCGAACAGCTTGTGACCTGATACTCCACCCCGACGAGCTCAGCTGACCCAAGCACCCCGTGATGGCACCACGTGGATCTCCGCCAATCATGGAGCACCGCCCTTATACCATGCATAGTAGCTAGTCTTCACCACCCAATCCCCATGACTATGTGCTGTTGGGTGTCCTGACCCACGTTTGGACTATTATGCTGCAACATTTGGTTCTGTGGGCTTAGGAAATCCAAGAGGGCGGAAAAGCCCACATTTGCGCCAGAATCCTAGAGAACCGTGCAGTTTTGCGCACAGCAAAGTGGTCCCCTGACCTGCCACCCACCAGTACAAGCATGATGGGCCAGGAGTGCCATGAGTGAAATGTGTGCCAAAGGAAAAACAGCAGTGCCGGTTGGCTGAAAAAAGTGCTTTAAAATCACCTTTGTTTCCCTGAATGCAAGCTCAAAATGCCTATTTTAAACAAGATATTCAAAAATCTCATTGAACACCAGCAGACATTTGGCAGAATGTATTCTTGTGTGCATACAAAATCTGGAAAGATGAAGAGCCCAAAACAATGTTTATAACAAAACTGGCTGAGCTGTGGATGTCAGCAGCTTAAGTTAAATGGACAGAAAGCCACTAAAATCGAAATGTTTAAAATAAATGGGTGACCTACTTTTGAGTGTAACATAGGTTGCAACTGTTAAATGTCATGGGGCCTCATTACGAGTTTGGCCGGTAGCCGTGCCTGCATTACAGGCACGGCTACCACCGAACTCGCATCCGGCACCGTCACCCGCGAATGGGCACTTACCGGCCCATTACGAGTTGAATGGGCCGGTAAGTGCCCATTCGCGGGTGACGGTCATGCCGTGCTCCTCATCCCCATTCTGCCCCATAGGGCAGAATGGGGATGAGAGAGGGAGCAAACAACGGGCCATTACGAGATGGCCCGTTGTTTGCTCCATCCTCCCCTCGCGGGACACGGTAAGCATGCCTGGTTTTCCCAGGCGTGCTTACCGTGTCCCGCGAGGGGACCTCGTAATGGGGCGGAACGGGTTGAACGGCGCCGTCCCCTTTTACGGTGCCGTTTAACCCGTTCCTGCCAGGGTCGTAATGAGGCCCATAGTTTTGAACTTAGAATCACATTCTAGCTGCATGTGAAAAAATTGTGAGTTTGATTTGAATGATGAAAACCTGTGAACAAAAGTGACATTTAGCTGAAGCCTGGCTTAATGAAACTGGATTCTGCCTGACAACTACCCCCGACAGGAGAGGGAATTCAGCAGCTGTGTTCCCAGGCCTGGCTGCATCCTGCTGCCCCTGCCAAAAGGAGATGACACCTCTCTGATTGAATTAGGGGAGTGGCACCTGGGGACTACAGGAAACTAAACAAAGCACTATCCCTGGCTCAAGCAAATGTTATATTGGGGGGTCATAAAATGGCTTCCTCTTGGGAGAAACTGGGAGGGGCAGTGCCTGTGAGAGCAAGCTGAGCTTGGGGGAAGTGGATAAACCAGAAATTCCACCATGTGCTTTGGAAAACCACACCCCTTTGGGGCCAGAGCATGATTTTAAAAAGATGGATAATTCATAGTGCGGACTTGTAAAAATTATATAAACAACATCATCATTCTTGTGATTTTTCTGTGCACATTTTAAGAGGTGTTAGGACCCTGTGGTATGTTCTTGGGGATAGTAGTGGAAAGAAAGGTTGTTACTCCAAATGTGTGCATGTTAAAAATCTGACACTTTATCATCTGAAACCCATATCCCTGGTGCACATTTGTGTAAAATCTGGAAAGGTTTAGAGGTCGTTATCTGGATGAAATGGGGAGAATTCTGTCATAAGTGGACACAACATCGTACAAAGACAGGTATCAGATGGTTTGGTGTTACAGAAAATATGTTAACTGGACCTATAATATTAGAAAAATTTTACATAGATAAATATGTATTTGGATCAGAAATAGATTTGTGTGCAATTTGACAAGGGGAGGATCCTCTGACCATAAACCTACCTCATCACTCTGACTCACAACCCAGTTCCCCCAATCAAGAGATAGATGAAAGCTTGGCCAATGATAAGTGAGAGGGGCAGGCTTAGCTAGGCCCAGGCACACACCCATTTTCAAAACACATAAAAGGAACATTGAAACCCAGGTAGAGACATTCACTTTCCACTTTCTTGCGGGACGCTTTGCCGGGAGACTGCAGACTTCAAATCCAGAACTCCAGGGATCCAGAACTTTACTTCAGAACTTGTAGGAGAGAGGCTAACCCACAAGCTGAGTTCTCTTCAGCAGGCCTCAAAAATCAATTGCGAACTATTCAACCGCCGGGCTGTGCGATGTGCTGCTTGCTAAGAATCCACTTGATCCAGACCCGCAGAACCAGAGACCGCTATATCCGGAACTGCTAGCAGAACCGATAACAGAACCGGAGACCCAGAGACCAGATCGCTGTGAAGAACCGCTAGCAGAAGTCCAGCCAATCCTGACCCGATCAGTGACGAGTTCGCATTCCTTCCAAAATATAGTGTGAGTACCGAGCTAGCACTGTGCCAAAACCAATCTCTTAGTTTAAAATAATCTAATCCAAACTATTTTAGCCTATTAGAACTGCCTCCTAGAATCGTGTCATTCTGTCATCTTTAAACCTGAAAACTGTCATCTGTCATTCTGAGCATTAACATTTCAAATCCGAAAAACTACCTTTACTAAATCGGCCGTATCTCCGGAACCGTTTGCTAGGAACGAGATTTAACTTTCATCTTAAAGCTAAGATTCTAGGCTTTCCAACGAACCTAGAACCGACTTCCTACTCCTTATAGTGCCTCCGTAATTGCGCTCGACGCACGCGACTAAATTGCCGCGATTTGACATTTTGCTTAATTTCAGCCACGTGTAAAAATATTTGTCCTTGCTTTCCTTGCTGAAATTCGTTTACAACCTGTCAATCATTCATAGAGCATTGCTAAAGTGATCCTGAACTGATTCAAAGTATCTATCAACTACCCTGAACCCCCCATAGGGAATTAAAAGCCTTTTTGGCATATTTTTCACTTAATTGAAACCACATCAAAGTATCTTGCCTGTGTTTAAAACTCCTACCTGTTTTCCTCTAAGCTTGCTAGGGGGGAACTGAATTATATTTGATTGCATTCCTGAGAACTGTGTGCTTTCCTTCCATCTCTTTACATTGCATAAAGGGGGGTAAATTGTCAAAGAAAAGTGATTAAATTGTCTTTTGTTGAAGTCACATCAAGTTTATTTTCTGTACTGCATTTTCATTCATCATTGCATTGTCCTTGAAGCCATAAAAGCATTCTCAGCTACTTTATCCTCTCTACATCACTTCTAAGCCATCAAAGAGTGTACCACTGTAACATTATCCATTGTTGATCACTATCATCTTCACAAGTGTTCTATCAAACATTAATTTATTATAAAAGTGTGATATATATATATATTGTTTAATTTTCAAATAAACCTTTTAATTTGCAAAACAAACCTTCTTCTTGGCTCAGTGGGGTCAGGGGGATTCTAAGAGAGGGGTGTTATATAAGGGTTGTCATCCAGAGTAAACGAACTGGACATACAAATATATCAATAAGGGTTTCCCTCAGCATCCCAGACTAGGCATTGACTTAGCTGTAGTGTTGAATTGAATCCGCTTACAGTGCCCCCTATAGCTTACCTCACGAATGATGTAATTTTGCAATAAATATGAATGTCTTTCGATTGTCTGGCAGAGTGCTCTCAGGTTTTTGTAGAGTCCTCTGCATGCCCTATATTGATTTAGATACAACTTTTAATAACTTCACCCGCACTTGGTCTTGGTCTCATTCCCTGTTGGGGTGTGTCCATTATTGCCTCTCATTAGGGAGTTTTTAAATGCCTTTTTTGGGGACGCTCACTTTCAACACTTTTGACTGGAACTGTAGAAGGTTTATTTTGTACACTGCAAATGATAAATATAATGCATTTAAAAGAGTATGTGAACGTAGATGAAACACTTAAAGAAATTGGAAATGGTGATCCTATACTTTCAAAGGAGCTGATTTTTCAACAGTATAAAAAAAGTATTGCAATATTTGAGTTGTCTACTACTGAAAGACCTGACATTGTTTGCGTATCTTGTTGATGCACTTTTTATAAGTCACAAGTGCAACTTGTGTACATTGAGGAGAAAATTAAACAGAGTGTAGAAAAAGCTTGGAAAGAACGTTATCTGTATTTGTTTGTAGAAAACACGATTTGACACATATGAGGCACTTTATGTTTGTAGACACTGTGGGCCTCATTACACAGTAGGCGTAAGGGTTAACGGTCACCGGTAAGGGTACCAGTGACCGTTAACCCTTACCGCCTTATTACGAGGTCCCCTTGCGGGTTGGTACTTTAATGTCTGCTTTTAGCAGGCGTTAAAAAACTAACCCGTAAAGGGACCTTGGTGCTAATTACGGTACCGCAATTTGCGGTACCGTAATTAGCGCCTTCCCCATTCCCATTATGCCCTATGGGGGCAAAAATGGCAATGGGGAAGGGCCTTGGTGAATGGGGAATTACCGCCCCCGCTCACCTTGGAGAAGGCGGTAATTCCGCCATCCACCAAGGCGGACACGGTAAAATACCGGCGGCAACCATGGTGCTAATAGCGCCATGGTTACCGCCTACCGTGTAATGAGGCCCCGTGTTGGGTTTTATAATCAAACAGGTATTCCTCCAAGAAGTGTTTTGAATGAAATGATAGTGCCTGATATCCCTGTTGTGCTTCAAAAATTGAACATGTTTGAAGCAATTGCATTGCAAACTGGTCATCCTTTCAAGCTAATGTTAGATTTCAAACAAAGATGTCAAACTTTCCTAAAAAAGCAATAGTGCAAGCTGTTCGAGGAAAAGTTGTGTATTTACTCTTCAAATTAGAAGAAATTGTCATCACTCTAGGAGTGAAGCGTGACATTGCAAATTCTTTGTTTGTTTTAGTAAACGGTGTTGCCACAAAAGATAAGAACTTTTGGCAACAGCTTATAGATATTGGAAAGGTGAAAAATGCATTGGCATTTCTATTGGAGCACAATTATTTATACAAAGGCAGTGTGACTGTTCCAGACTTGTCTATGCTTGATGTCGACTATGCTTGATGTTGAGTCAACAAACAAAAGCAGTGAAGATCAGAATATTGATGTAAAAGAATCTATTGTGAAGATTCCCGATTCCGCACCAATGTTGAATATATTTTTCACTTATTGGATGAAAGTGAATTTTGTTATACTGTTGCTTATACACTTCAAACCGGAACTAAATTTCAAAATCTTTCTGCAAGGAATATTGGTATAGAAGACACTACAAGGTTAGATGCATGCTCAGAAACATGGCCTCGCTAACTTGGTTTGTGACTTTAAGTTGCCCTGAGTATGGTTGGGATGATCTTGCAGAGTGGATTTATCAAACTAATCCACATGAAGAAGACATAGAACACTTGTAACCAGAAGAATTGTGTTCCATAGACCCTGGAAGTGCACCATGGTTTCTTTCATCACTTATTTTTAGTCATGTTACACTATATATGTTAATATAAGGTAAAGGTAGATAGATATAGAAACACAGTTCAAAGAGTCAAGTAGATTTAAGCAAAGTTTATCAAAAATGTATTAAACAGTTTTTTTAAATTACAATATTTGAATCATGAAACAATGTTAATACATTAGTATAAGTAAAACTATAGTACAAAATAGTCGGTGACTGTCTGTTTTCTATTGATGATACTCTTGTGATTGAGAGTAAATTGGCAAGGAAAGAAAAAAAAGGAAAAACTCAATTTTCATTCAAGTTGTGGATTTTTATGACTTACTTTTTTTATATATGCGCTAATATCAGAATATATACAGAGAATGGCTCTCAACATGTTTCTGTTCACTGTTATTAATCTGGAACATTCATCAGGACAAAGAATAGTAGTCACATAGGCTATTAGGAAGTGCAGCTTTGATCTTCTTTTCCTTAAGTTATATCAGCATAGAATCCTTGAACTGTTAATAAAAACAAACAATAGAATGATCTAAAACTACTCAAATTGCTATTTACAGTCTATTTTGACAATATAACTAATATCTAGGGTATTATTACCTGATATAGTTAGTGGGTGCGGTTGAACAAATATGTCAGATTAATTGGACATTCTTAGCAGGAACCACTCATTAGTTTACTCCACTGGAAGTATCTGCAAAGACATACAGATTGATCTGGTTTAATCGCAAATCACCCCCCCCATTTTGCCATTTCCTTCATGTGCACAAAGTTGATTGTTGTTCCAGATACCTTCATAAAGTTAATTCCAGTATTTCCTCTTCACACAAAGAGGTTGTAATTTCTCTTAAGTTCTTCTTTGTCTTTAGTAATTAATCCGTCTAACACTTTAATTTTGCCGCGTAGTAGTGTGTCAATTAATCAAAGTTCTGAATGTAATGAAAGAAAAGTCTGTCATTTAGTTTTATTGCCCTTTAATGGCTGTCTCTAGTGCGGTTATTTATTACTAAGGTTTACTCTAATTGCTAGTATTTTATCATTACACTGATAGGCAGATGGTATCTCATATTGAGTATATCAATAGCCAAATGCCCCTTTTCTTTCTAGGTATAGATATTCTTCAATAGTGAGGTTCCAAAATTAGTTTGATGTCTTTGGTTATGAATCTTACTTGTATCTACGCATGTAGGTATAGGCATCATATGTGTATAAAATGGGTTAACCCTGTTTCCTTATCTCATTGATAGATAATCTGTTAGTTTGTTCGTTCATTAGTTTGTTCGTTCAGGATGCCTTTAAACCTCTTTAGCATTCATGAAGTGAATATCGCACTCGCCATAATGGTCCTGCAGTACCGATTTGCTTCCGTCATGTAGGCATAGTGTTTGGCCTCAATGAACTCTATGGTTCTATTGTGGCTGGCATCTTCTATGTTGTTAGTTTTTAGCACAAGCAAACAGCGCTTTTGTGTCAGACATTTTTAAATGGTTAAATCAGACATGCATGTAAACATGTAGCGTTGGGCTCATATAATCACTTACACTTGTTTTATTAGACCTGCATGTAAACAAGTAGCTTTGGGCTCGTATAGTCACTTAAACCTAACCTAGTCCATATTAGAATATTTTACAACATTACATGTTTTTGTGTAGTTGTGTCTGTAACAGTAATCACAAAGCGTTTGGCAATTAATAAACTATGCTGTTAATGACAACGAATGATAGGGTATGTTAATCCTATGTGATTAATAAATTCATGTTTTCACACCCTTCAAATCTCAATATGAGAGTCTATAGGGTATCTATCTAAGTTTGTAGATGATGCTAGTATTATTGAGAACAATATCTAACTACTAGTGTAAGGCAAACCTTCCGATAATGTGTGGGAGTAAGGTGCCAGCAGCCCCACCCTCCCTCACTTCTGTAGTACAAACATGGACCATGTGCCCCTAATGGTGGGGAGTGCCCCCGTGCCCTTATGCAATGTCAGCATTGGCTGGCATCAGCGTAGATGGGACCATCACGCAGGACACAAGGCATCCATATTTGTGCCCCCTTTTCACCATCTTGGTAACCAGGCATCGCTGCGATAATATGAAAAGGCTTCTCTCCCCTTTTGCAGGGCCGCGCATGCAGCACAAAGCACACATGGCCCCACCTTTCTTCTCACTGTGTCTGGAAAACTCTGCGGCTCCATTCTCACGCTGAAGCTGGAGGTAATTGCAACAAAGAACAAATGTAACAGCCCAGTCTTCCTCTGAGATCACTGCCCCGTGTGTGAACCGGCTTGAGCCAAGCATCCATCTCCACAAACCTGTCCCTGCCCCCTTACCCTTGCCGTTGGAAAATTATTGCCAGAGTAACCCTGTGTCCTTGCAAGGTATTCACTTGATGTACCAAATATGTGACCCCACCATGATGCCCACCAGGCAGACCCCTGACTAACATTGCACCTCTGTCACCATATATCGTTTCCAATACTAACACATACCAGCGTGTCTTAGATTCTTTATGAGTCCAGACCCAAGCTTCAATCGATGCTATCATGATGGCCAAAACATTTGTAACCGGATGACCCATACGAGTCACGATTATTAACTGTGTAAATAAGTATAAGACTTTTAGTGATTTGCAGCGGTTTGAGTAAATGTATTTCAAAGTAATCATTTAGTGCATGCGTCATAGAGATGGATTATTTTAGCTTAGTTAGTGATCACTCCGCCTCACAGCAACCTGACTTTCACCCCTTCTGGACACGGACAATAGAGCCATGTGATGACCACCCCCCGCCAGACAAGCAACCAATCCAGATGGGACAACAATGTCATCGCCATATGTACCCATACTAACCATCCAGTCCTGTACCACTTTGACACCCTATACTCATTGCGTCATGTATGACAAAATGTCTCTTTATAATATGATGTAACTGCCTGCGATATTTATCAGAGCGCTCTCAGGCAGCAGAGTTCTTTGGATGCCGACCAGATAAACTATTTTTTGAACTCACGTAACCTGTCCTTGTAGCCTTATTCCCCGCCTGGGGAGTATCTCATTTATTCTTTTCCATAAAAAAGAAAAAAGACGCGGAGGGCGCATACAATATTAATACAGGACTATATTTGATGTATATTATGGTAGAGATAAAAGTGTTATAATGAATCAATCAGAGCAGTTATCAAAATAAGTGTGCCTTTAATCCAGCCCTGTTGAATTTAACTCTATGTAGACTGTTAAGTTTTAGCCTATGTCTGAAGGAATCTTGCTAAGCATTCTGTCTTGTGTCTTACAGATAGAACCCATTTTATCTGTAATAAAAGGGCACTTTCTGTTACGTATATATTGTTTCCTTTTATTTTATTTTGTGCCATTCTATGGCTTCATTTAGACCTTGTGTATCACTTTTTGTTTGGAATATAAGTTCTTGCCCCTTTTGGAATCATTTCTTTGTTCTTGTGTTTTACTTCTCGCCTTTCATTACTAGCAATATTGTCCAGCTAAAGACTTCATGACTATGATTTTTCTCCATGATGTGTTTCACCATTGGTGCTTGTTGAATTGTATTCTTTAGACAGCATCTATGTTCTATTATAAAAGGTTTTACTTTTCTGCAGGTTTTGCCTATCTATAGGAACACTTGATCATGTAAATTACATGGTCGGTGTTACAATTTGAGACATTTTTTGGCTCCAATTTTTTATCGATACCTATGTCTACTTCTTTGGTTTTGCTCGTCATTTTACTGACAAGGCATTTACCACATGGTTGGTTTCCCTTTATAGGGTCTAACCCCCAAAGAGTAGTTATGTTTTCTGTGGGAGATGTTTTGGTTCTGCTGACATAGTTACCTATAGATGTGTTTTTTATAGGCAAATATAGTTGGTGGCAACTTAGAAGCTGCTGTTTTTGGATGATGTTGTGTATCACTAGGCTTTGATTGGTAAAATGTTAACGCACATTATACTGTTGTTTCAAGTTTTTTTTAACTTTTTTCTTCTAATAGAGCTTCTCTTTTATTGTTAAAGGCCTGTTTTACTGCTTTTTTAAATAGTTTTTTGGGATATCCTCTCTTAAATGTGTTCATCAAGATATTGGCCTCTTCTTCATCGGACATATTTTTGCTGCTGTTTCTTTTTAACCTTATAAATTCACCAAAAGGCAAGTTATGTTTATCTGTTTAATGTGGTCACTTTGGTAATGTAATAAGGAATTGCGACCTGTCTTTTTATGATAGGGTTTAAGCAAAAGCTCTCCTTCCTCGTGAAAAATGGTAAGATCTAGGAAATTGATAGATTGCCTGTTTATCATCATGGTGAACTTTAGGTGTCTATTATCTTTATCGAGCATTCCCAACCAGATTACTAAGATATCATCTATATATCTATACCAAATTTTTATGTATTGATTGCAAGGTTTGGGTATATAAATGTATTTTTTCGTGAACATTTCTATGTAGCGATTCACCAGGCTTGGAGCCATAGTTGCTCCCATTGCCGTTCCCTCAATTTGCTGAAAGAATTGTCTTTGAACTTGAAATAGTTTTTGGTGAGTGCGTGTTCTATGCACCACATTATAAATGAGGAAGGGACATGATTGTTATCTGTCCTTCCTAGCAGAATTTCTTTTATAGTAGCTACGGTTTCTTGTTGGGGAAAATTTGTATAGAATAAAAATAATATCTAAACCAATGAGGTAGTTTTCATTGGGATCGAAATTGAAATGTTCAAACTTTTTAATCACCTCAGTTGTATCTTTTAGATATAATGTCATTGTTTGTCCCTTTAAGTAGTAATCCACAAACCTAGAGAGGGGCTCCAGCTAGTTGATGCCCACCACAATTGGTCAATAGGTCTACCAGGTGGTTTCACTAGTGTTTTATGTATTATAGATAGACTGTAAAATGTTGGTACAGAAGATTCTGTGTTTATAAGGAATTGAGCTTCCGATTTACTGATCCATTCTCTTTATATGTAACAACGAAAATGGTTCACTAGGCACTGTGGAACATTTCCTTTGGAGGAAAGAGTACCAGGCATGTGGGGCTCCACATATACATGTGCTGTTGCGCATTAAAGATGCTCCTCAGTTTGGTAAAGAAAGTGATGGCTGTCTGATGGAGCTCATAGAAAAATATATCACTTCTTCCATTCCTGCACAGCATGTGAATGCGGATCTATGGAACAAGATGGAAAGATTTCAAAGGCACTCATGTGGTAAGTACTGTCAGAGAAGATAGAAAAGTAAAGACAAGTACTACACTCAGTGCAGATTTGGCTTCCAAGGTCTGCAATACCAGTTGGTCGAGTGAATAGTTTGATGTCATCTGTTCGACACTATGTTACTGGTAAGTCACCATGAAATATAAATTATTTAAAAAGAGATAAGGAATGATTACAATCCTATCATAGCTCAGCTTTGGAATACAAATACTGATGTACAGTATGTTGCTGATGATACAACAGCTGTTGCTCCTTATTTCATAGCATACATGACAAAAGCTGAAAAGAGCAATGCAGCTGAGGTATGGGCAGCCTTATCAGCAGATAAAAGTCTTAGTCAGGAACTTCTAAGCTTTGGTCTGAAGCTGCTCTCACATAGAGATTGTGGTAGCTATGAAGCTGCAGATCGGCTAACTAGTTTTCCCCTGAATGGACGTAACATTAATGTCCTTTGGTTAAGTCTTGACCCAGCTACTACTAGAAATTGGGTACTGAGTTCTTTGAGTGAAATTCAGCAGTTAGCTATAACAGTACCTGACAGTGAAGAGATTCTGAAAACCTTCTTGATTGATACATGTTATTCAAATCGATCTGTAGAGTTGGAGAATCTTTGTTTATTTGAAGTAACAGAATGCTACTCACATCGAAACATTGAAGCAAACAGTGGAAGAGGACGGTTTGCAGTACATAGCTGTCTAGTGAGACATGAGAAGGCAAGTCTCATCAAACACATGTTTGTTTGTTTGTTTATTTATTTGTAACACGTGCCAGACCCAAAGGTATCGGGGCGCGAGAACAAGAATACTTTAAGCTTATAAGTTACAAGGTTACATGGTTACATAAGTACAGGTTAAAACAAATACAGCAGGTAGTGCATATGCATTTACAAGTAAGGATATACAATAGCCTATACATTTACAAATAAAGGCATGAAGTCAAAGAGAAGGGTCAGTTTGGTTGCTAAGTCAAATGTCTGAAGTAGCTACAGCTTATAGCTCATTTTCTTTAAACCACTTGATAATATTCGATCTAAAGTATGGGTAAGATTGGTCAGTCCTTAGAGTGGGCAGGAGGGAGTTCCACAATTGAGCTGCTTTGACCGGGAAACTATTCCTTCCAGTTGTAGTAATTTTGAAAGGAGGGACTGATAGGCAGTTCGTGTAGGCTGCTTAGTAGGTCTGGATGTGACTCTTCTTTTGAACCTCTCTGTCAAGCACCTTGGTGCTGAGTTATTGAGGCATTTGAATGTTAGAGACGCAGTTTTAAGCTTAATTTTGTCAACAGTGGAGAGCAAGTTGGCCTCTTTTCTAATTGTTGATATATGTTCTTGTCAGGAATTTGGGGTGGTGGAGGAGGAAGAGGTGTCAGGGTCCGCAGAACGCTTAAAAGAAGGAATAATGACAAAAAACTATGTTTCCCAGCAGCCTCTGGGTGTTGTGTAGTTCTGGCCATAGGCACGTTGAGCCAGCTGTCTGTAATTAGTAACAGCTTATTAGGGCTCAACGGCGCAAGGCAGGTGTGGCTTATTTTGTGTTGGGAGGCGAACCCATGCCGGAGGATCTCGTGGAGGAACGCCTGCCTGCAGTTTCAAGCAGACAACTGGAATAGGAGCAGCAGCGCACCGTGGCTACACGCTGTTCTCCTGCCACTCTGCATTCTTTTTTCTAAATGCTGCATGGAGCGCGGAAGGCGGCAGAGGCTGCCGCTCTGTATTCTTTCTCCGAACGTTACACGAAGAACGCTGCAATTACGGCATCATCATCCTACGTCTGGGAAGGCTCTCGAGCTTCCCAGACACACAGATAAGTGCTGATGGAGTTTTCTTTTCGTTATTTGCATGGGCAGTATTGAACTTTGCAACTGTCATTATCAATAGTTTGAAGTGGACCCTTTGTGTGTTTATGATGGATAGGCACTATAACTGGCAGCACTATACTTGGCAGTAAGGACAGCCTGCCTCCGGGTACCAGTGCTATAATTAATTACCCTGTGTGGGGCCTTAGAAACACAGTGCTATGTTTAGTGATTCTATTAAGACCACTAGTGCCTACATGTTTTATGTGTGTCAATGTGCTACTGCTTGCCAATCGGGCCATGTGATATGTTATTCATGTTGGGATACTCTCCCATGAGTTTGTTTCATCTCGTGCTTGCATATATGTATTTCATGTAATGGGAGTATTATGTGTACCTGTATTATGTGTACCTGTAGCAAGAAGGTATTAGGAAGTGCTGGGACCATAGTGGTGCAGTAGTGGCCTGTATTAAGAGGACATTACTGTTGTCCAGTTTTTATGTTAAGTTCTATGGTACTTATTTTATGTTAGGCAGTGTAGGCTTTTTGCCTGGTTACGTCCCCCATCCAGTCCAACTTAGGTGTTTCCTAACCCTCTATCCGGTTTTCCTAACATTCCGTTCCCCGTCTACAACCTCTTCCTAACCCTCTTCCCCCCATTGGCTGCCACGTGGTATCCTGTATTTATATATCTGTGGTTCGGGGGAGAGTGTTGACACACCTTCCTCTAGTATTTGGTCTTGACAGTTCTCTATTAGAGATTCCTAAGGCTGCTCTAAGTGTATTGTTTTGCAATATTTGGATTTTCTGAGTAATGTATTTGTTGGATCCCAAGTAGAGAGCGTTGCAGTAATCCAGTTTGAATAGCACAAGCGCTGTTGCTAGTGTGGAGCAGCTGGTTGTGGATAGGTATGGTTTTGCTGATCTGATCAACTTGCAAGTATAGGAAGTTGCTGATGCCATAGCGCTCTCTTGTTTAGCCAGGGTAAGGCTAGAGTCAAGGTAAAATATAACTGTCTTGCCAAACTGCATAGTGTCCCGTTACTATGTTTGTTCACTCTGTGTTCATGTAAGTGTCCTGATGCCTGTGGGTTTTTGGTGCTATAGACGTAAAAAAATAAATTAAATAAAACAGAATTAATTAATTTCTGTCTTTTGCAGTTGTTCTTCCATAGCTTGCAGAGAGTGATTAGTTTGTTAGTTTTGAAACTTTTGAAGAATAATGTTTTGCAAAAATAAAGGTTAATTACATATCCAAAATCTGAGCAGTACTTGGAGTTCCTGGAGAAAGAACGACGTCAAAAAAATCTTTTGGCAGCTGAATTGGTAAAAGAGACTCCTGAAGGCAGTCAAGATTCTGCAGCAGGAAGTGAAAATGTGCTTGGTGAGCCAATTATTCAAATGGATGTTGAGCTTGCCATGGAAGAAGAATAAAGTACAATGCAACAAACTAAAGTTGCAGATGCAAATTATGATGAAATAGTTAGTACACTTAATATAGAGCAAAAAGAAGTTTATTATAAAATCAAAGATAGGTTCTTACATGGTTTACAACATGACAAGTATAAATGTTCTTGTATCCACTACAAACCTGTATTGTTGTATTTTAGTGAAACAGGTACATCTTTTTTAATTCATGCAATAAGAACTACAATCCAAAATGTAACTGATTGCTCTATTTGTAATGTATTGTAAATTCTCCAACAGGTTTATCAGCATTCAATGTAGGATGTGTTACTTTACATCGACTGTTGATGCTACCAGTGGAGCATGACAACAAACTAGAGTATCGAAAACTTGTATCAAGTGCAGCACAAGAAATAGGAAAAGTTCTAAGAATATCAAATAACTTGATTGTAGATGAAGTAAGCATTATGTCTAACTTGCTGCTAGCTTTCATGGTCTTGCTAATGCAAGAAATTGTGAAGACTGACTACCACATTTTGTTTGGAGGTAAACATGTATTTGTTTTTGGACACTTCTTACAATTAACTCTTCTGAAATGTCAACCATTTTTCAAAATGCTGCAATCTAAGGATAGTCAAAAAACTGCAGGAAGTATTGGTAATTTTAACCGTTGGAATTGTTTTGAATTCCAGGAACTTACCATTAATATGAGGCAATCTGTAGACTTAGAGCATGCTGAAATGCTTAATAAGATTTGTATAGGTGTTCTGGAGGAGAATGTGAAAGCAGTCTTGAAGGGAAGACTGATTTCTAATATGTTTCATGCAGATTGTAGTCCATCTGATGTCATGTTGACTCTTCAGGAAAGAAACATTTCTTGTGTTGCTTAAATGTGCATACTTGCAGAGTGTAACAAGTTTACCTCTACAATGCTATTGTCAGAGAAGCAAAATATTGTGGAGATAAGATTGTGTGATGTTTTAGATGGTCTTGTTATGCCATTCAAGTTGGATAATAGAATTGGATAATAGAGCAAAAGCTTGAATATTTCAACTAGGGAATTCAATTTCTAAAACAGAAGCATCAATGCACGAGTAATCTTAAAGAGGAACTTGAATGTAGGAATTGGTCTAGTAAATGGAGCGATGGGAAGAGTGATTGCATTTCACACTTGTCCTCACAGTACAGATTTTGAACATGTTGAAGTAAAGTTTTAACGTGTAGCAGAAACTCATTTGGTTTCTCGGACCTCTGCACTTTTCATGCTTTTTAAGGATATCTTTGTGAGAATAGGACAAATTTCATTGTGCTCTGCATATGCAATTAATGTTCATAAATCACACGGGTTGGCTTTAGAAGCAGCAGATATTGACATTGGTCATACCATGTTTAAGAAAGAATGTCGTATGTAGCTCTGTCACATGTGGAAATATTGAAGGTTTATTTTTAATAGAGTTTGATGAAAGAAAAGTGACAGGTGACAATTCTTGCATGTGGAAATATAATAGGTTACGTGCACTGTATGCTCTGAACCTGAACCTTATACCGGTACCTACAAAGCACTTAGGCAGGAAACATAAGGAGTCAGTGAAACTACATTAAAATAAAATCATTTCTCTTAAGACAAAAAAAACAATAGAATCTACCGGAGTTGGAGAGTCATTCAACTATGACATACTCTCATTGCAGATTTAGTAATGAAACAACAGTGGAATGCTATTTTAATGCAGTTTTGTGTATGTTGTTTTAAATGACACCATTGATGCCAAAAATAGCTTCCACAGCAGCAAACATTAATTTCTTAAACTATCTTTAGATGAAAATCACACCGTACACATTTGGCAATGTCAATTTGAAATGAAGCAGCTGTTGCAAGTGGAAATCAACAATTTTCTCAAAACACACAGGAAGATAGCCAAGAATGTTTAATGACTGTCTTCCACGAATTACTGCAAGAAACTCTTAGTGTAGGTATATATGTAGGAATTAGTAAGAAGTGGAATTCATGTGTGTCTAGAATATACAAAAGATTACACTGCTCAGGATATTTCTGAAAGAGGTTTATATGTTCCTCTACCTTATCAGAACAGTGTATATTTTTCTGATCTTCTTACTAAAGCATTCCATGAAATGCAATACAGTTACTGTGATTGTAATTTAAAATCTACACTGCAACATCTAGTATATATTGATTATGTTTCTAAGATACAGTGTAAATGTTAGGAAAATTAACACGTCAGTAATGAATTTTGTAAATAGTCATGTTCCTATTAGTAAGAACACTTTTAAGACATGTACAATTATTTTGCATCAGGGGCATCCATTCACTGTAGATATTTCACAACATGGGTGTTTACAGAATTTGATTGGCTTGTTTGTAATGACTCTATAGTCACACTCCAAGCGAGATTGCCAAAGGGTTTAAAGAATGCTTGTTTGATGTTGTTAGAACATACATTTTACAAAATAAGTTGTATAATCTTTGTGAATATAAACATGCAAAATAAAAGTTTGAAATGGAAGAATAGGCTAATAAGTCCGTTATGCTAAGCAGAAGAGGGATAGTTACTAGGATGTATTTTAAAATCAGTACGAAACAAATGCTTAGATAATATTCTGAAAATTACGTACATTAGAAGAGAAAACAGCATTCTGCTATCTTCTACTTCAGTTTTATTGTATAAAACAGTGTATATTTTATTATGTACAAGAGTTCCCTATAGGTGTTAGGTTACATAAATGGTTCCATGTGCATTATTTTGAGCGTTAAGGAGTGTAAAAGTTCATGACTGTTGACATATGAAACAAGTAACGAGTAGGATGAATATATAAAATCTAAAATGTTTGTAAACTAAATAACATCTATCTGCTAATACAAGATTTTGGGAATATATAGATATACTGTATTCTACTTGTCATGCGTGTAGGTGGCCAAAATAAGGATGCACACAATGGGCCTCATTACACGGAAGGCGGTAATGGTTAACAGCCACCGTTAATGGTAACGGTGACCGTTAACCATTACCGCCTTACTACGAGGTCCCTTAGCGGGTTGGTGCTTTAACGCCTGCTTTTTGCAGGTGGTAAAAACCAACCCGCTAAGGGACCTCGGAGCTAATTACGGCACTGCAAAATTGCGATGCCGTAATTAGAACCTTCCCCATTCCCATAGAGCCCTATGGGGCAGAAATGGGAATGGGGAAGGGCAATGGCGAAGGGGGATTTACCGCCCCTCCAACCTTGGAATGGGGCGGTAAATCCCCTTTCCGCCAAGGCGGTGCCGGTATTTTACCGGCATGAGCCATGGCGCTAATAGCGCCATGGCTCACCGCCTTCCGTGTAATGAGGCCCAATGTTTTAAAAAAGTATTCCAATTTAATAAAAAAAATAAAAACAGCTTACTTTAAATGTTAGTATGTTCAATGTTTAAAGCTTTTCTATGTGCAGTGTGGATGTTTTCAGAAAATCCATACAATCTATTGTGTCATTACACCATGGACGTTTGTTAGTAATTTATACAAAATGGTCATTAGCTTGTTAAGTGTGTAGGTGGCCAAAAGAACACACAAGAAATAAAAAAAGAAGTATTCTAATGGCAATGTAGAAATAATGATTATATTTTAAAATTAAGTTCGATTTCATTAAACACGTATTCCACACTGCACACACCCATCTGTGCAAATAGAAGTTCAAATATAAATTACCAGTTTAAAATCATTTCAAATGTCATTATTAACTTCTCATGTGTGCACGTGGCCAAAAAAGGACACACATAGATTTCACAAGAAGTATGGAAATTACATTTGTTAGGTTCTTAGTGTAGCTTTTGGTAAGTGATAATACGTTTACACACACATGTGGTTTTTCATCTACCTATTATATGAAATATTGGTATGACTACACTTTAAAAAGATTTATACTCAAAATAATGTTAAAATGTTGGCATGTCTTCATACATTTATTTGTAAAACTGAAGACATAGTTAGGTTATATATCTTGGTTTCCTGGTTAAGGTTGCATAAATTAACCTGCTAATGTGTCATCATTTATTATTAAATAATGTGTGTACAGTATTGAAACACATCTTCATAGTAGTGAAATGCCTTTATAGGTGCATAAACTATTGACATTGTGGACAATTCTATATAGAATTTGGTGATTCAAAAACAAGTTTGTAGTTACTTAAATGGTTAGTGTAGATCAGGTAATCATACAGCATTTATTCTATCTATACCACAATGTAGAATTTTCTTCTCTTTGAAACTGTTTTATTTTGACATAATGTATATTCATATAATTGTTAACATGTTTTATGTAACCTGTCATATAGATATAGTTGTAGAAATTGAGATAGTATATAATGTATATATAAATATTTATTGTTAAATATTTTTAAAAAGTGAATAGAGATTTTTTTCTCTCCAACCAGAAGTGTTTTTCCTATGTAGCATGATTAATTAATACAACCTTTATTGGTTCTGTACTAGGAATACATTCAGTATTCACTTAGTACTATTATGGAGAAAAAAAACAATACACTTTATATTTATTATGAAATACCTTTCATTCTGTTTCAGATTTACCATTATTCAACAAAGACGATGACACATATAAGGGTATTAGGTAAGACATCTCATAAATATAATATATGTGTGTACAATGCACATATGTATGCACACACATTTGTATATTTTGGTATATTATTATGTATAGCCATGGCTACATTACCAGCCAATGAGATGCCCTACCCATCATCATCAAAAAAGCATCCTCCTTCACGATCTTTAAGAAACAGCTAAAAACCTGGTTATTCAACCAATATTAGCACCCAAAGATAGGACCCCTTCCATCGGATACTGTTGTGAATACTTAGGCCACTGTATATTGTTTTGAATATGTTGTAACCTATATCATGTAATGAAATTAATGTAATGTTTGAATGTGACTAATTTCTAAGCTGTCTTATAACCTCGCCGTGACACCCGAGGGTCTGGGCGTGTAACAAATAAAAAAAATAAATAAAATAAATAAAAAATAAATATGCAGGTGCGGTTAAGGTGAGAAACAACTTGAGTGTTTATATACGCTGCTACAGGCCCATCAGGCAACCTTAAAACCATGTTATACGTGAACGTTTGTAGGGATTTCAGTCACTCAAACTGCATAAAATAAATCACAATAGATATTGTAACATATTTTTGCAGTCTGTGTTCAATTCCATCTGTTTTGTAACTTAAAGGGTAGCCCTTAAAAGGGATGTTTTGGGGGAAGGAAAGAAGGGGGTGGAACAGGGAAGGAAAACACATAAGGATGAAACATATAACAAAGGTAATTAAAATGAAAAGGAACACACATATTTTGGGGGTATTTATTTTTTAAATAATTCTTTTCACCAAAAAGCAGAAAAGAATTGCTACTTTAAAAAAAAAACTAAGAATGGCAGTTAATTTGGTGTTGAGATATTAACTTCTCCCAATCCTTAGTTATGGAACCTCCCATGGCTACCCATTGGTGGCATAGTTCACACATGACTCTCATAACTGAGACATTGGGAGCTGGTAAAATTGGAACATGTTGAGTTGACACTATTACAGAATTTGAGGGTTCATTTAGTGTCTGTGAGGTCCCACTGGAGGATGCAGGTGCTAGAGGTGGTGCTGATGTTCATGCACTTAATTAATGAGACCCATGCATTTTAAGTTTGCAGTGTTTGTGCGATTCCTTATATGTATCATCCACATCATTCCAATGCACTCGCTCCAGATGATTGATCACTGCAGATGTTCCAAGACTTTCTTTGTGACGGCACATTTGATGCACTGTACATACTCTGCCTCCTTTTTAGAGCAGTGCTTTTTGCCCTTGAAATATCTCCTGTGTGCAGGGTTTTTTTATTCCCGTGGCTTTCTTCCTGGGTGGTGATGAATTGGGGACCCAGATGATATAGTCATTGCTGATGCTGCTGTTGTTATGGTTAGAAATATTGAAATGTCCAATCACAAAAATGAAAACGTTTAAAAAAAAAAGAAGACACAAAGTGTGGGTGGGGTGAATATTCGTGGCTGCGCACCCTGATTGGTCATTTTTGCAGATGCGGATTTCATCATATAGCAAGGGCTTAGCCGCATCAATACATCTCAACGGAATATGGTTGCAAAATTTTATTTTAATTGAACTTTCTACACATGATACATCATTTTTATTAGCCCAATTGTCTGTATTACTGTCAATTCTGTATGGAATAACAAAACCCTTGAAATGAAATGAAAAAACTTTAGTTGCAGGGATGTTAAGGTGAGAACTTAATGCAACAAAATCCCTTAGATTAATCTAAAGCCACCTTAACTTCACGCCGCCTATGACCACAATGACATCACAGATCACATTACTGATGATATCACTAATTACGTTACACCAGTAACCAGCATTAAGGATGGCCTTCAGTCATGGTCAGTGTGCATGGCCAACTATCTTTTAACACATTAAAGGGTACTAATCATGGCCTTCAGTCATGGACACTCGCCACAGTCTTCACCCATGTGCACTGTATATTTTAAACCACAAACAGGCCACCAACCATAATTTTTGGACTTCACCGGTGGCAAAAGCTTTCAATTGTGTCAACTGTATATTATATACACTAATCATCCACTAGCCATGGGCTTTAGCACAATACTGGCCAGTGCCCACTATCATTGGCTGTGCCCACTATATAGTCTAATCTATAAATGGGCCTCACTAGTCATGGCCTTTGTCCATGAGCATTTGGTACATCTAAGTATTGTGAGGAACCTGAGGGTGTCCTCACTTCTTTTCCACTGCATCCTCCACTCAGGTACCGCTATACAGACCTGACCAGGAAAAAACTGCTGTTGCCATTGTATTTCAGACATTGATGGATAAGATCTTACACCCTTACTCTGTTTTCTACGGGGCCTATATAGATGATTGTGCAATACACAGTAGAACTTGTAAGATCCTGTACAGCACCTTTTATACAGTTATGCGTGTATTGAGGAAGGCAGGCTCGCCGCTAATCCATAGGAATGTAAATTGTCTCAATCCACAGTCAAATATCTGTTTTTTTGTGGGAGCAAAAAAAATGTAAGCGGTCCTGGATATTCCCAAACCAAAAACTATGCAATACCTTAGAGCCCTTTGTGAATTGAACAGTAATTACCGCAGATCCATCCCAAACTTCTCAAGTAAAACTGCAAGACTCACAGATAAACGGAAAAGTGCTGATCCCTAAAAGATCAGGTGGGACAAAGAAGATCACATTTTTTACGCCACATTAAGGCAGACGCTTTGTTAGAGACCCATTTTAAAGGTATCTGACTTCTCTAAAGAGTTCATCCTGTAAACGGATGCCTCTTTAATGGAACTGGGAGCAGTCCTCTCGCAAGATCATGACGGACTTGAACACCCCATACTCTACATTAGTAGGAAGTTGTTTTCCAGGTAGAGGAATTACTCAGTTATTGGGCTTTAGGCCATGGTAATTAAGTGGGCCATACTCCATCTAAAATATGACCTCTTGGGTCGCAAATTTTGATTGATTACATATCATTCCCCATTAGTGTGGATCAGCCAATGCAAAGAAACAAAACCGAGGATTATGTGATGGTTTCTGGAACTTCAGCCATATTGTCTCACAGTGGAACACTGGAAGGGTCGAGATCAAGGCAATGTCGACTTTCTCTGCCAGTTTCCTTGTGAAACATCTCGGTCCAACCCACATAGGGGAAGTGTATGTGAGGAAACAGAGGGCATCCTCACTTCTTTTCCCGCTGGATCTTCCTTTCAGGTGGCCAGGGAAAGGCCAGCGCTTTTCGATCCTGACCCTGGAGGTGGGTATGGGAGGGGGTCACCTGGGTTGAGGGTACTTTGGGAGTGGTGAGAGGAAATCCTTGAGTGAGACATGGTATCCCTCGAGCCTTCGTAGGGTACTGTCAGCTCTTTCCCTTTTCTTCCCTTCAAACTGTCCCTTAGAAACATCACCTCAATACTGCGATGAGGAAGAGACCAACTAGGAAGATAAATCCTGATTTGAAGAAGACAAACACAAATCAGCCCCCTTTTGTTAATGACGACACATGTCAGTCTCCTTTTGTTAATAAAAATATGTATCAGCCTCCGCTGATTACTGGGACGAGGAGGACAACACGAGCAAGGAAAAACTGACATTCTGATGATGAGCGGTCTAGTCTTTGCTGGAATTATTCTGGTGACGGGCACTTTCAAACCGACCTATGTTTGTAAATGGTGGCAGCTGTGGAGGATGAGTCAGCTGTGGAGGCAGTGTGAGCCGAGGAGGCAGAGGCAGCAGCAAGGGAAGCAATTTGCATGCAGTGGTGTGGCAAGTGGAGCACTCGAGACCCAGGGCCAAATGCAGAGTTTATGTAGCAGGAAGCAATGCTAAGGAAAGCTGGAGGCTGGTATCAGATTGTGTGACTGGGCAAAGTGGTCACAGAAGTCCTGGGCAGCAGGCAGAGCATTGCTGTAGAGCAAGACCACAGAGAGCCGCTGGGAGAGGAGCAAGGTTGAGCTCTAGCAGATGAGAACCTGGAGCAACAGAGGCCTCACCACGCCATCAGCTCTTACTGGTGAATGAATGAGAAGAACCGGGCTGGTAGGCGGATATGCATTGAATATTGTTGTTCTGGATAACGCACAAACTAAAAGTTATTCTAAGTAATTTTAAATGGGAAAACAATTACCTTTGAATACCGAATGAGCTGAAAGTTATAATAAAATCTTTTGAATGCCGAACAGAGTAAAGACAAGTATTCAACAGTCGTGAATTGATTGAAAGAAAGGAGGTGCATGTGGCAGATACTATTGAATGTATTGGATGAAACACAAGTATTGGCAAAGTCAAAGCATACCAAGAAGGGTATAAAATAAGTAGCCAAGTATTGATCAAAGCTAAAAGTATTCAAGGGACTACAGGTTAAAAGAAAAACAGTGTTGGCAAGAGTCAGAAGAATACAAAAAAGCGTAATGAATTGAATGGTGGCTAACCAAGCTACGGAAAAGTGTCAAAAGAGTGACACTGGGGCGTCAACTCAACATCACTGTCACAAGGAATCAGTGGTCAATTGGTGATGGAAACCTGCTAAGAAGAGGTAGTGTTTGCGTGACCTGTGATGGGTGGACCGTGTGGTCTGACAAATGTGCCTAGATTGAGTTCCCTGTGTGGAAAAGTCAATGAAAGTATCCAAAAAGAAGCCAAGGTTTGGCAACAACCTGTTATGTGATTTGGAAGTAAAGAACAAGAAATGAATATTTGAATTAATGATATCCAAAGGCTGGGAAGTGTCCCATGGAACTGTGTTTTTTTGGAAAAGCTGGAAGATTTTAACTCTCGTGGATGGGAACCCTGATGCCTTGTGAACTGTTTTGAACTTGGGGAAGGGAAAGCTGAACTTTATTTTATACACTATTTGTTTTGAGGCTGATATCCCTACACATTGTTAGTTGTGAGGGCAAATATAGGTTTTGGACACAGGCAGATAGTTGATTTGGTCTTCCAGACACAGACTATTCTTAGTTTTATTTAGGTAGGGAAATCCAACCTTAGCATAGGGCATGTTAGTCTTTACTCCAAGCTGCCATTTAAGTTCATAAAACATTTGAGAATCAACATTGAACCTGTTTTCTCTGTCTTCTTCATAATGCCTTCACAATTGGTGTTAGAGTGGGATGCAGCTCAACCATTACAAGTTGGGAAGCCCAAACATTTAGAAAGTTAAGGCTAGAGCATTGGGACCCTCAGTTGCCACAAAGGACTCTGTTGGGTTTGATATTAGCAGCGGTAGGGACAAGACCATCCACCATACAAAAGAAGACTAATACCCACTAATTTGATTCTGATTATACCCCAGATACCTACATCATTCTGGCTCCCAAATCAGGACTAGGATGGAGGTTTGGAATTGATGTATTAGCATGGGTTCAAGATCCAGACTTCAGAGGTAACATCAAAGTGTTATTACAGAATCATGAAAAGGATTCCTACCAAATACATGATAGAATTGTACAAGGGGTGCTCGAAAGAGCAGTGTTCCCTATGATAAAGGAAGAGAGCGGGAAGGAGGTGGTAGATCAAGGGATCCGAAGCATTGGGGAGGCTGATGATACACCTGACGCCAGACAAAACCCCAGGCCTGAAGGGTCAAGGAAGAAGAAACAGAAACTATTCCCGACTTTGTTGTTGCCACAAGGAGCAATCATTTGTTAGATGAAGCCTTTTTGCAGATTATACCTGAGCAAGAGGGCCGTGAGAGAGGAGGATCTTTTTTCTTTTTTTGACAAGGGCTAATGTACTGGGAAGACATTACTTTAGAGGACCTAGTAAGAACCAAACTGGTCATCCCTAAATGTCATAAGCAAGTAGTCCTGGAGATAGCTTATTCCCATCTGACAAGAGGTCATCTAGTACCGACAAAGACTCAGGCCCAAATTCTCAACACGTTTTACTGGCCAGGAATGCATGTCAACATTAAAAAAACATCATCCAGGTTTGTGAAATCTATCAAAACACCAGTACCCATAAACCACCACCAGTCCCCTTACAGCCACTCCCAATCATTGAAATTCCATTCTCAAGGATTGGTATGGACATTGTAGGGCCCCTGGAAACATTACAATTAGGGAACAAATACATCTGGTGATAGTGGATTATGCCACTCTGTAGCCCGAAGCCTTTCCCCTGAGAGCCAACACCACATAGCAGATCTTGAAACACCTACTCCCTTTCTTTTCACAAGTAAGGTTTTCCGGAGAAATCTTGACAGATCAGGGCTCTACATTTATTAGCCAACTCATGGTGGAAATGAAACAACTGTTGCATATTACCACTTTAAGAACCTCTGTATATCACTAGCAGACAGATGGCCTTGTAGAAAGGTTTAATAAGACCTTGAAATCTATGTTGTAGAAATTAGTGGAACAGTATGGTAAAACATGGGATTGAATGATACCACAGGCTTTATTTGCTGTTAGGAAGACACCCCAGGCTTCTACAGGATTCTCCCTGTTCAAGTTAATCTATGGATGGGAGCATCGACATATCCTGGATAAATTGAGAGAAACCTGGGAAGAAAGGGACGAAGCTCAAATCCCACTCTCCCAAACTACAAACCATCTTTAAAAAACACATGACGGTAGTTAGGTCTTTAGTACAAACCCATATGGCCAAGGCACAGGAACAACAGAAAGCATCATATGATGGAAAAGTTACTTTGAGAACTTTATTAGTAGTCAAAAAGGTGTTAATATTGTAACCCACTTCAGAGAACAAACTAATATCTAAGTGGCATGGACCATACGAGGTGTTAGAACAGACAACTATAATATGGCCCAACCTAATTGCCACATAAAATCCTAAGTATATCACATTAACCTTTTAAAGGAGTGGAAAGAAAATCCTACAAAGTCTAATGCCACAATGTTTTCCTGTTTAATACTTGAGGATTCTGTAAACAAAGTTCTGATTCCACTCAAACTTAGTAATAACCAGAAGCAAGCTCAATATGACCTCATAGTCCAGTTTACTGATGTATTCAGAGAGGAACCAGGGAGAGTGAAAGATATCTAGCATCATATTCACACTCCAGAAGGCAATGTGGTACATTTAAAACCATACAGATTACCTGAATCCAGAAAAGAAACAATAATCCAGTAAATCAAGGAAATGCTTGAGGCTAATATCATTGAACCATCTACTAGCCCCTGGTCTTCCAAGAACACATATCCTTTACACAAGAGAGTTAGATACAGAGAACAGCTACCATTACGATGGGTAAGTAAACTTGGTATTTGTCTTGGTGGCAGTGGGGTCATCAATATGAACGCTGAGAACTGAAGGACATGGTGTCTGTAAAGGGAGGTCGAACCTAAATAGTAGAAGAAGTTTTTCCTGAATGACCAAAATAATGTGTTGTTTCTAAGTTGGGTGGGGAGTGCGTTCCACAGTTTTGTCGCAATCACCGGAAAGTTTGAGCCTACCGTGTTCTGTCTTCTATATCTCGGGGTGATAAGCAGGTTAGTGTAACAAGACTGAGTAGTTCTATTGAATTGAGATTTACTCATCAGCTTGCTAAGGGAGGCAGAGGCCTTGTTGGAGATAAATTTGTGTGTGAACATGAGAATTTTAAATTTGATCCTGCCTTGGACTGGGAGCCATAACAATACTGACAAAGATGAACTCGATTAATCCAAATTGGAGATGCTATTTCTCCTTTATACGAATCTGGCCACTGAACAAAAAGAGTTCAAGAACATATTTGTTAATGTTGCAGATGTTGAATTAGCAAATTGGGACAAGTCAATGCACTGAGAAGCCTCGGCCTCGAAAGAGGGTGTAATCAACCCCCAGTTACTGCAATATGTGCCGGACCAAAATAGAAATGCAAAATCACACGGTGTGCCACAGGAGGAGTTGTGTGGCTATAATATGACCACAATCACCACCGAGATGGCAGTGGAAATTCAGGACAAAGTCAGCATTGTGGCATCTACGGAGGAACTTGCTGTCGAAACATTGTGTACTGAACTGTCCATGCTTAATAGCCCCCTCTCATTGCAATAATAAATGAGGGGGGAAAAAAGGAGCAATCCAGAGTTGCTCGACCTGCTTCTCGCATTCCGAGAAGCAGGAAAACTACACTAAGGAAATCTACATTAAATCAAGAATCTCTGAAAGCCCAACCTTCTTCAAGGTTCTATTACACCATCGATAACAAGTTGAGTGATGGTAGTGTTAGGCAAGTCTTACTGTACTGTCCACTGGACAAATGGTTGGAGCCTCGAAACTCAGCTAATATGGTAGCCCCCGGGGTTAATCTTGATAAAAACACAGATTTTGTGAACTTGGCAGAGCCAAGGGGGGCTCTGATGGAGGCAAATAGGCCCCTGAGTTCTGATGTGGTGAGCACCAATCCTGTTAAACACACCATGATGGGGAGTGTTGCTGCTGGTGGAGGGGAGCAGTGGAATGTTGCAGGAGACACACTAATGCTTGAACCGGAAGTTATGCAAAGTGTAACTCAATTTAGGAAGTGTGAAACCCATTACAACTACAGGAAAAGGACATTGTCCCCCTGTAGCTTTGACGCATGACAACTGGCTCACATTTGTGGACTCGATACAAAACAACAAAATTGTAATGTCTTCTTCTCATTTAGATCCCTCTTGGTATGGGTAGGCCACATTTATCAAGATTGTAGAGAACAATCCAATGGTATCAAGCACCTTTCTCAACGCTCCTGGTTACTGGATTTACTACATTTCATTCCTGACATGTGTAACATCACCTCAAAGAAAATCGATGGACTGGAATTACCAAAAAGCTACAGTTCTGATGTGGTGAGCACCAATCCTGTTAAACACACCATGATGGGGAGTGTTGCTGCTGGTGGAGGGGAGCAGTGGAATGTTGCAGGAGACACGCTAATGCTTGAGCCGGAAGTTATGCAAAGTGTAACTCAATTTTAGGAAGTGTGAAACCCATTACAACTACAGGAAAAGGACATTGTCCCCCTGTAGCTTTGACGCATGACAACTGGCTCACATTTGTGGACTCGATACAAAACACCAAAAATGTAATGTCTTCTTCTCATTTAGATCCTTCTTGGTATGGGTATGCCAAATTTATCAAGATTGTAGGAACAATCCAATGGTATCAAGCACCTTTCTCAACGCTCCTGGTTACTGGATTTACTACATTTCATTCCTGACCTGTGTAACATCACCTCAAAGGAAATCGATGGACTGGAATTACCAAAAAGCTACAGTGCCACAAACTGGGTCATGGCTTCTTTCATTTCACTGACGGTGGTGGAATGTATATGTATACATGCAGAGTCTTTTTCTGCTCTGGGTTTTGAATTTGCTCTTTTCCGGCCCATGTGCCCTGTGGAGAAGGGTGTTGATATGTGCCCGAGAATACTAACCCATCATCCCAAGGTATCACTAACAAGGAGTTTGGCCATTGGTTGGAGGCCGAGTGTGTAGCAGGGTCTTGATTGAAGGTTCACTGATTGTCCCAATGACACAAACACATTCATTCTGAAAACGTATTTCCTATAATCTTATGGCATACCCGCGGGTATCGCTCCTTGTTGTATAATGTTACAGCTATGGAGAAAATGAAGAATGTGCATCTATTTTTTCTCCAGGAAAAATGCTTGACTGCTTCCTTTGACCTTGATGGCTATGTGTTACTTTTCTCAATTTCACCCATACCTATAGCAGGCCGCCCCAAGGGTGGTCTTTGTATTGGGATGAGAGTTGCATTTTTTTTAAAGGAAATTTTAAATATTAAGACCCACAACAATCTACTGTGTGTCAAATTGGTCAACCCTCCTTTTGGCAGGGGTCCTACTTTGCTTGTCACTCTCTATGATCCTCCAAGTGCCCATCTTACTTCTTGTTTGTTTGATATATTGTGTGACATTCTTAGACCATTTTATTTTCTTTTTACATTTATATAGCACACCTAACCTTTGGCCATCTGGGCTCTTGTGCTTAAGAATATGGTTACAGCCAGTTCCAATTTTAGTCTTGTGCATAAGGTGTGACTTCAATACAGATTGCCTGGCATCCTGACACACTCCTAAGGAGACTGGCAGGGCACAACTTAATGCAAGACATAAAAGATTGTGTGAAGCTCTGGACGAGTTTGACTTACAACCTGTGATGATCAAGGAAGATGATGTGCTGTACACCTGGTCTAATGGGACTTAAAACAGTTGTATAGACTTCATCTTTGTGAACCCAATAGTCAAAAACTATTTTCATATTTCCTATTGTGATCATGCCATTCTTTAATTGAAGTTGCAGATAGATGGTCATCATGCAAAGAAAAAGCAAATCCATAATCCCACAGTAAATATTCAGGGTAATAGACTTTGATGGTCAGCAGTCGATATATATAACTTTAACACTGAACTCGTCTCCTTGAATAAACCTGGGAGGGACATGTTGAGTGAATGCGAGTGGGAGCTAGAAAAAATGGTAAATCTCTATGGCCCGCACTTTCATAGGTAGACACATAAATGTAGGCCTTTGAATAAAGAGGGGCACTTATTTCATGTGGGTGTTGCTAAGAAAGAAAAGGAGTAGAATGCAGATTTATGGAATATCAAGAGAAACTATACAGGCTCTGGCTTTGCAATTATCGCTCCACCAAAGAGGGTGTTGGTTGGAAGTTTGTAAACCAGCTCATTATGACGGGTGTGTAGAGGTGGAGCCAAGTACCCCCACTCAAAGCTCCACCACCATGCTGCCTATATATTGGGTGCCAGAGTGTGAGACAAGAGCAGTACTAGTTAAAATACCTATATCGAAAAGAATCCTGGAAGCAAGGTACCCATTGAGAAAGCCATATATGCATTCACGACAATATGATGGCCATTTGAATGAATTCCTAGAGGAAGTGTGAAAAAACCAGCAAAAGAGAAGATTTGTGACATCATGTGAAGCAGGGCTGACGCGCCCAGAAGAGATGCAGAGGCGAGAGAATATAAAAATTCTATGAAGATCCGAGGAGGAGGGGTTAGAGATGAGCAACATTTCGGGCTCGAGATGAAGATGCTCATGCTACAGAAACAATGAAGAAAACATCAAGTAATTTTACAATTGTACAGATGCAGTAACGCAAGTAGACAAAATATTCATAAAGGCTGGCTATGTAGTGAATAGATTGTGGTGATGCACCAACGTATATGCATAGGAATGAATGGACTAGTGTTGATTCCACAAGCGCACTTTAGCAGAGCTATACCTTGATGTTCCCTTTAATCCAATCACTTTCCCAAGTAGGTTTTTGTAGTTTGCCAAGGAAGATTGACATCAATGATGATGAGTTTTTACTATAAATGTTGTATTTTTAATGAAATCTTGCTGAGTGAGAAGATCGAGCGGATGTTCATTAATGTTCGTTGTACTTCCTGTTTTGGACAACTGATATTAAAATAGACTTACTTTGCCAACTTCCTGAGTCAATCTGATTATTGATGTTTGAGTATATTCTGCATCCCCATCTATCTGAAAGTAATGCTCCCTCATCTTAAAGGGCCTAGTTTTGGGTACACAGGTTCACCTGATTCCAGAAAGGTTTGTCACATGATACTCATGCTTACTGCAGGGTCGACAGCAATTGAATTATCATGCGTTCCTTAAGTAGCATGGGCAAATTATTTGAAGCCGTTATTTTGGAATAAAGAAGAGCCTCCTGTGGAGACAAAATACAAATCAATTGCTGGATACATGGTTTGGCAACAAGTAAAAGTGGTTGACATGGTCAAGATTATAATGAAGGTAAAATCATCCAGAACAGTTGTCCCGGATGATTTATGCAATGTCACCATCAAGAGTGACCCGTGTCTATGGGCTCATTTAGTGCATTTGGTTTGTCACCACATTTGTGAGTTTGGCTGAATGGCTTGGTCTTGGCATCAGCCAATTTTGATTCCTGCCCATAGAACAAATATATAGACAATATAACCCAACCTGTGTTAGTACTCATTTATCAATGTCACAATGATAAAAGGCTGAGTTGGATTTGCCTGGATTCGAAGCTTCAACCTGCAGATCACACACGGCATCCCGTACTCTGGGCAATCGTTACCTCATACATGCAAACAAACATCCTGAATAGCATTCCATAGAGATAAGAGAGATAGAAATGTTACAACAAAGCATTGCTCTGATAACGCCAGTTTTCATCTATGATGCATGTTTCCCCCCGTTATTACCACAGTGATTATCAGGTTGATTATCGTGGTATTGTGAACACGTTCTAACTGTGACTGGCCCCAACTTCACATGATGTCCTCTTCCCCCTCCCGACCTCTGATGTGATTTCATCCTTTTTTCACCTCCAAATAGCTTTTTGTTGACTTTTTGCTTTCACATTACCTTAGTAATTATTGCGATAATCGCTCGAAGAGATGGTGACTTTTTCATTTCAGAAAAGCTTCTCTGCTACAATGCAGCATGGGACATATGGCTATAATCTTGGGAGAAGGGGCCACTGCCGCCCCATTACATATTTTGAAAAACTACTGGGCGGAATCTGGATCTACTGGAGGTTTGCCCAGAGCCATGACAGGGGTTAAGATTAATTCAAAACCTTACAGCCATAATCACCTCTTTCGTTTACCTTTAGTCACCCGGAGTGGGATGGGTATGCTCAGATTTGGTTCTGATTCCTGCTGGGCCTAGAGACTCAAGTTACTCCTCACTGATGATGCCCATTGAGACAGAAACATGTCTCAGGATGATTGTGGTCTCGTGCAGAAGGGATGTAACCTAGCAGTTTCTGTTGGATTGTCCCTTTTGAGGTACGACGAAGCCTGATTTGCAAATGGTCTTCCCCTATCTGTAATGGCTTGGCAGGCAACGAATAATGGTCTGGAGGATTGCCCAGAGCCATGCCAAAGGTTAAGATTCCAGCCATCACATTTTTTGTTTTCTGTTGATTTTGTTAATTACAGAGTAAATATTTGCAGTGGGCAGAGGCAGCCCCTCTGGTACGGTGCCTTTACAAAACACATTGGGTCATTATGAGATGGGCAGTGCGGGTTAAATGTGGCAGTATTACCATATACCGCTGCATTACTGCACCTCCCAACTATGAGCTGGAGGTAAATCTGCCACTCTTTCTCCACACAGGCTTATGGCACAATGAGCATGGCAATGTAGAAAGTTCAAAGTCCCAATTCATAGGGGTCCTTTCCTGGGGAGGGTTTTGGAAAGCTTGGGGTATGGGGTCTCTTTTTCTCTTCTCTATCCCTAGTAGCCCAGGGTATCTTTATTTGATGTGTGAGCTAGCTGTTGACTCTGCCGTGCTTGCAATGCAGCTTTTCATGCTGCTCTGGTGTGTGGCTGCAGCAGCTGTCTCCCACTCTTGGGTAAGTTGCATGACTGTGATTAAGTCTCTGCTGTGCTGTGGTGGCTCCTCTTATCTTCACTTCACTACTCAGAGATGTGGGCTCTGGTGTTGGTTGACTCACTTGGCCTTTAAGGAGAAACATTGGCAAGTATGTTCACAAGCATCAAGCAGAGAGGCTAAGAGGTAAGGCTGGAGATAAGGGTTTGCACACACACACATGCTGGCACACGGGGGAGGTTCAGGAGTTAGGGTCCTTGTATCTGAATCAACACTGACGACTTGGGCTGGTTTAGGTCTCCTTGCCCCTACGGGTAACCGGCCTTATCACAGTGGCAAGGGTAGAGAAGAGAAAACAGGAGACAGTGCATGGCAACAGGGGGCAGATATGTTGCAGAGAGATGAGGAGTGTGTTTGAGTGAGCAAGTAAAGCGAGATGCTACCAGAGAGGTCATGAATAGCACAGTCAAGGATTTAAGGGAGAGTGATTTTGCATGGAGTGCTATCTGGCATGGTTTCAGTAGGGAGAGGTGGCGTAGGATCTGCAAAGTTTGAAAACTCTGTTGAATGGAGTAAATGAGTACTGAATTGGAAGAGGAAGTCAGGAAATTTGATCAGAGCAGGAATAGTGGACTTTGTGTCGGAGTGTGAAGAAGAATGACTTCTATCTTTGAGGAGTGGCAGAGTAGAGACATTCAGTGATGGATGATGGTTAGGCAGTTGGTTATCCATTCTAAGATGTTGCAATAAAGGAAGATAAGTAGAAGAATGTTGGATTACCATCTGCATAGAGGTGATAATTAAAGCCTAAGGTAGAAATGATTCCACCCAAGGAGGAAGTGTAGAGGGTGAAGACGTGCTGTTCTAGGGCTGAGCCTTGGGGAATGCTGACAGGGATGAGTCTGGTGGAGAAAATATTGGAGTTCCATGAGCTGGAGAAGGAGTTAGATAGGAGAGCATCCAGTCAGGTGCTTCTTCCTTAAAGTTGAGGGGCGAAAGAGTTTGCAGGGGGAGGGATGATCCACCATGTTGAAGGATGCAGAGTAGTCAAGAAGAATGGGGATGGAGGAGAGGGCAGAGTGCTCGGCAGTGGTTAGGCAGTTGGAGAAATAGGAGCAGTATCGGTAGAATGTTTGAAACCAAATCCAGATTGAAGGTAGTCACTGAGTAAACTGTCTTGGGGCACACTCGCTATGTGGTTTTAGCCAAGTATCTCAAGGATCTTAGGGCAGTGGGTAGGATTGAGATAGGACTCCAGATTTCGGGGGGCAGCAAAGTGTTTTCCTAATGGATGTATATCAATGGCTGTTTTGTAGTTGGCTCAGAAGAAGACAGTTGACGGAGAGAGGGCAAATAGGGTGGATAGGTTAGCAGAGGTCACAGGTGAAAGATCTTTGATAGTGTTGGGTGCAACGAGATGAATTGGACAGCAGGATGAGCTGGCAGTGTGAAGGGTGGGAAGGTCTTCAATAGGGTGGGTGGGGGAGAAGTGGGATGGTGAGGATAGAGTGGGGAAAATGGGTAATGCGGAGAAGGAGAGAAGAGGTGGGACAAATAGAAAGGCAAACAGGGTGAAATATATTTTGATGATTTTAGAGTTGAATTAGGAGGCAACATAAACATGAGGCCCTTAAATTCGGCAGTGGGCAGTTACCCACAGGATGGGCCCGCCACCTCGGGGCAAATCACCTCAATATAGAATGCAAGTTGTGATGAGTTGTCTTGGATAAAGTTGGGAAGTTTGTGTAGGCTGATAAGTGAGTAGTCAGAGAGAATGGAGTCAGGTTGTATATAAAGGTTCTGGGCCATGTTGGAGAGGTGAAGGCAACCCATTATAACAGCAGTGACATTAGCTATGAGTGAATTGTGTAATTGATTAAGATCAGAGAATGGTTTGAGGGAGAGAAGAATACGACTTATAAAGGGCTTGTTGCCCAGACAAACAAGGCAAGCCATGTTCAAAATATTGTCATTCTACCCCCATGCAAATAAGCATGTATGTGTTTGCCTTGAGCAGCAGTCTAGACACTAACAGTAAATCTGCACACGTGAGTGACGGAGCAGTGCTAATGTGAGAAAGGCTGTCGGGGCTGAGTGGTCTTTTTTTGTGCAAGGAGCAGTAAGTCTTGTTACTTTTGGATTTCATTTGAACCCTCCTACAAAGCAGGATCCACTGGGACTGTGTGTTTATTCACCTATCTTGAGTGATTTTCTCCACTCAGCAGATTGTCCCCTAGAACTTTAACTTTAATCATTGTATTTCATCAATCCCTTCATTTATTGGAAGGTTTTTCTATTTTGTTATTTGTAATCATGTAGTCACTTTATTGCCTTGTAGATAAATGGTTAGTAAGGAGCCTGTACTTTCAATTAGCACCATTTTTCAGTGTCATTGTATTTGGTTTAGCTATGGGTTTCAGTGCTCCGGCTGTTTTGCTCTTTTATTGAAAGATGTCAGTCACCTTAAGTTTCTTCCAACATGACTCCCTAGTGACTTGCTTTCTTCTTTTACTCTTGCCCATACCGACTATGGGCCTCATTACAAGGTTGGAGGTAGCCCTGACAGTAAAACCGGCAAGGCTACCTCCAAACATGCAACAGTGTCTGGCACCCACGAATGGGCAATTACCGGGGTATTCCGGCCCCGCCGGGCCCGGTAATTGCCTTTTCACGGTTGCCAGAATTGATTGATCCCCATTCCCATTGAGCCCAATGGGGCTCAATGGGGATGCCTGTAACACCGGCACGGTTCATTATCGTGCCGGTGCTACAGGCAAGCTGTGCTCACAGGTGCCTTTCATTATGCCATGTCGGACCTGGCAGAAAGAAAAAAACCCGCGAGCACAACTCTGAGTTTGCCGTTCCGGTTACAACGGTACTATGGGTCTCATTACAACCTTGGCAGTAGCTGGCACGAGGTTAGAGGGCACGGCTGCTGCCGGTAATGATTTTTTACCGGGGCCCAGAAAAGGGCAATAACTGGGTCATGCCGACCTTGTCGGACCCGGTAATTGCCCTTTTCTGGGCTCCAGTAAAAATGAATCCCCATTCCCATTTGAGCCCCATATGGCTCAATGGTAATGGGGAGGATGCTAACAACCGTTGTTAGCATCCTGGTCTGCTAGCGGGTCCCGCTAAGGACGCCTGGTCTGACCAGGCGTTCCTTAGCGGGAGCCGCCGCAGACCTCGTAATAGTGCGGCCCGGAATGAACAGTGCCAGTCCCTTACCGGCACCGTTCTTTCCGTGGCCACCTGGGTCCTAATAAGGCCCTATGTCTTTCCACACACTTGTTGTGTCCAGCACAGCACCGACACCAAGCATTTTCCGGTGTGGATCTCTAGACTGGGCACGAGTACCCTTCCAGTGGTCGCCCTGCTCTACTTTGTGTTGTTTAAATTAGCATTGCTTTGCAAAGTAAGCCTCATGGATTCTAACATTACTCTGCTCATGCTCATGATTCTATAGTATGTGAGTGAAATAGACCCTGACACTGCTATACTAACTGGTGATAGCAGTACATGGCACTGCTGTTCTAACTGGGCACAATAAAAGCTAGTGCTGCTATGTTTGCTAGGTTTAAATTAATCGGGCATTGCAGTCCAAAGTGAGTGCAAGGTGATCTGGGATAGTTGTTCTAACTGCACATCATTTAATCTAGCATTATTTTACTGAGTTAAATGGAATCTAGCACTGTCATACTAATTGGTGATAACAGGGTCTGGCACTGCTGTCCTCATTCGGTGTAATACAATATGGCGCTGCTGCGCTCACCAGACATAGTTTTGGACATTGCTATACAAAGTTAGGTCAATTTAATTTCGCACTGTAGTGCTATTTCACACCAGTGGAATTTCGCACCGGTATGCTGTCTAGGTGAAACAGAATCTGAAAATTCACTGCTAAATGGAATCTAGCACAGCTGCTCTAACTGGGTGTAGTGAGATCTGGCATTCCTGGTCGAAGTGGATTTACAGGAATCTGGCCCCACTGTTGTTTGTAGCAGAAATGCATGGTGTTGGAAGCACCCCCCTTTCCTGACCATTAGAGCACTGTAGATAACATTATAGTGCCCTCAGGAATTTGTAAGCAGATTTCTGATATCATTGGGACAGTCACCTGCCTCGCTGATCATCATCCGGGCATTAGAACGGCAGCCTGATAATGATGATGCTTGCCAGCCTCTGGAACGCAGGGAAACACTTTGACATGTTGAGAGGTTCTGTGTTTTACTGTTCAGCACAGTCCTCCAGGACAGCATTGTGTCATATCAAGCATGATTCTGTCACAATGGGCAGCACTGTAGGATGATTCCCACTATTGTGCCATGTTTGTCTGAACCCTGGCACACGGAGTCCTCTCGAGTCATATGAAATAACGTTCTGCTAGTTATATCAGCATTTTTCCATACCGCTCAGCTGTTTACCATGCAGGCCAGCTCTGTCACTTTGGACAGCATTCCGTCATTCTAAATAGTGCTGTCATTTTTGAGTAACACCCGTGGCATGAGATGCAGCCATGCCAATGACACTTTGTTTTCTGGTGCAGTAATTCCGCTGAATTACCTACTGGCATAAACCCTTGATGTGCAGTGTATCTCCTGGCACCAGATCATGATGGACAATGTTGTTCTGGGGTACAATTAATGTGTCTGCTGAATAATGAGTTTGTGTCATATACTGTGAATCCATAAATTAACCTGACCACCCAAACCTCTGATGGGCCTTGGTACATATGTTTCTTTCTCCAGAATGGCATTACTTCAGAAAAGGCTGGTACCTTTTTATATTATTGAATCATTGAATAAACATGTCATTTATGAGCCAATCTCGTTGAAAATAAATGTACCATTGAACTACATGTATCTGTCTGGTCAGTAGACACCTTCACCGTGGACAATCTGGAAGCCCCTCAATTGTTTCCATCGAAGAGGCTCTCACTTGGCAGGTGGCCAATATCTGGGCACATACACTGAGGTAGAGTTATACCCCATACTGCCAAAGCAGATGCTGAGTGCCAGAAATGTTCTGAGTAGTTAGGTGGGTGCCAATCTCAGCTTTCACGTCTTGGCAAAGTTGGGTTATCCTGGAAAAAGGCATGCTGTCTACTTGAGACAGAGTTCTCTTAACTGACAAAATGTGGAGGGCTTAAAGAATTAGTTAAACACTGAGTGCTTTACAAATAATGGAGATGTATTTAGAGAATTTCACTTTGATTTCTAACTGTATTTAACTGTAAGTGCAATTCATTTAAAACTATATCTTGCGCAGGAACGTGTTCACTTCATTTGAAAATGACTGCTCATTAGTTACTAAACTCATCTACTTTCACTTTCTAAACGTATTCCTGCAATTCTGAAACCGATTTATTAAGGGCACGATGAGAATATAAATGTCTTCAAGATCACGAATGTCAGGGGAATAAGCATGACTTGAAATGAGTGCATTACACAACTCATGACAGCGCAAGTGGCACAGTTCTTGCAGGGATAATGTATTGATTATTTTGGGAATTCGGCACGACTCATGTGTCGCAGCCTCACTTCATGACAGCCATTCTGCACCCTCAGCCCTCCCTATGAACTGTACTCCAGAGGGCAGGTGCAACATCTGGAGCGACAGACTCAGGCACAATGGGCGTCCTCTACAGGGAGCAACAGTTCATAGTTTGGGGGACATGGGTCAAGTAAAACGGGCATTTGCTTCCCACTGTTTTCCAAGATGTATGGGATTACCTGATGAGAAATTACATAATCAAAGGTTTGGCTCTAAAGGGAATCAAGAAGAAAAATATGCTTTGTGTGTGCTCATGTTAGGCTCAGAGTCCTGTCCTGTCCTTTCCAGGAGAGCTGGAAAGCTCCTCCTTATCCCGACACCTCCTCCCTTAGTCACACATTCAAATGACCTTAATTGGTATCGTGACAAGTTCTAAATGTATGTACAATGTCATGACAGAAAAAAAGAAAAAAATGATATTATCTCTCCTCGATGCTTCCGGGTTTGTGTGTGTTTTATAAATAAACAAATAATGACATACATAAATACATGGGAAATCCTCAGATCGTTGAGATTTTCAAATTCATCTGCATCAGGGGGCCTTTGTGATAAGATGCAGATTAACCTTTTACACTATGGTTAATGCAACACTGTGGAAACTCTAGCTACATGTTCTTCGCAAAAGGTTACACGGAAAAGTGAATGTGTTATTGCAGAGCCACCTTTTAGATTGAGGCAAACAGTATATACCGAGTCGGTGTACCCCATTATGAAATTTGACCGACAACAATTTACAAAAGATATTTATTATTCTTGAGTTGGGATTCTTCCAAAATCTAACCCATAATGTATCATAGATAACAAGATGTCAGTGCAATAAGCATGATTTGAAATGAGTGCATGGCACGGCTCAAGCCAGCAGGTGTCACAGTTCATGCCATGATAATCTAGGGATTCCTTTGATTATTAGACAGGATTCATGTGTCCAAGCCTCACTGCACCCTCCCCATTACATATATCTAGAGGCCAGGTGCAGCATTGAGAGTGACAGACTCAGGCTGCCAGGGCTCTACACTACAGGGTGCAGTGGTTCATGGCTATAGAAGTCCATAGTTTGTGGGCATGGGTTAAATTCAAAGGTACCTTTGATTCCTTCGGTTTTGCAAGGTGTATGAGATTACCTGATGGCAAGTGACTTAATCAGACAGATGACTTAATCACAGCTTTGGCTCTAAGTGGAATAAATAAGAAAAATGTGCTTTGTTTGAGCTCATGTCTGGTTCAGCTCCTGACTTATCCATTCCAAGAGACCTTGCAGACTCCTAGATGGAGTGTTCCAACTCTACTAGAGAACTCTATGCACATGTGCACCTGCTTTTTCCAGTCAGAATTAATGTGAATATTATTTGTATCTCTCTAATTCCCACCCTCTGATTTAACATCTCCTGGTATACGATCTGACACCACAATTCTGGCATAAGAAACAGGCTGTATTAGAAAACTATATTTTCTTTTAATAACAGCAAATTCAGATGTGGTTCCCTAATATTATGCTCTGGAAGTCACGACAGCATATTACATGTATAGATAAAGATAGATAGTTTGTCTACAAAATAAAATCAAACTACTTTGAATTCTCACTACCGTCCAACAGATACACAGTCATTATTTTGTCGGGTTTGATTCAAATCTGCAGGCTTGGATATAGGGAAGCTGTGGTATCACTTTAGAACACACAGAATATTGGTTTTTCTTCATTGTGTATGAACCCCAAATTATGATTTGCAGAAAGGACACAACTACACACCCAATGTTCTTGGATGATTTGGCTCTTCACCCATGAAAACTCTGGGGTTCAGTTGCTAGGCTTTGGCTGCAAGGGACTGTGTGCAGAAATGCTATTGGGCTCTGGTTTAACCTAGCTTTCCTTTGGCGTTGAATATGCTCAGAAAGCCATCTACATTTCACACTAACATGCTCCAAAATTCTACTTGCCATCAATTGGTTATGATTTAGCAGACACTGCACACTGTGTGCCAGAACATTCTATTTGTTCTACACTAAATCCGATTTCACGTGTGTTTGACTACAGAGAGAAAGCAATGTGCATTTCATACTAAATTCTATAGCATACTATTTGGAATCACTTCCCTTAGTAGCATTTCTCCCCAGTTCCACCCAATCTATGGGCTTAGCAGAGAGATGATTCTAGAGGACATATATCTAAATACATTGGGGCTTTTTATACCATTAAAATGTTTTCAAAGCACAGAGCCAACTCAGACCTTTGAACTAGGCCCCTCTGGTCTCTGTTTCATCCCCCTTAACAATTCAGGTCTGCTTTGGGGATAATCTGCTTCTGGATTCCTCTTGGATAAGACCCATGCCATCTTTTATCTCCAGCTAGTATCCCAGATCAGCATTTATCCAGTTGGACAGCGATGTTCCTTCCTGCAGCCTTCAAAATCACAGAATTCTTCACTTCATGTGGCTCTCAATTAAATACATTCCATGTCCCCACTCTATGTCATATTCAAATATTTTCATTGGGTTGCTTAACAGGTTAACAATCTAAGAGAATGCACCCTTTAATTTCATAGGTTGGAAATATGTTAGCATGCGACAGGAGTGTCTTCTGAACAATTTAGACCCATAATCATATTTTCTTCCATATCTGCTATTAGCAATATCACACATGAATGAAATATGGATTTTCAGGGTCCCATGTTCCTCACTTGTGAGATTAAATAAGATGAAATTATTAATATTTACATAAACTTCATCAATTATTAATAAATATGAATAGTTAGTGTTTGGCCTCATTTAAGAGGAGACTCTCATGGTTTCAGGCCACTTGTTCTTTTGGTTCTTACCCTCTACATTTTAAAGATACTGACAAAATAGCTTTTTTTGAAATTCAGCAAAAAATGGTGATTTAAATGGCAACTGTAATCCATCATGTGAGACACTCTCTGAGTCCCTTTGTGAAGCCACTGATTAATAGAAGGGTATGTCAGGTCCCTTTGTGTGAATTCGCTGTCACGACCCGTGACTCAGAACCCCACTGGCATGGTCATATGTAAGGTATGGTTAGGGCTCAGGGTTCATTTGGGGCCCCAAGGGTCTTGCATTTTCACTGGGGACTCTCCTGGAGTCAGTCCTGGTGCCTTTGGCACCAGGCTCATGTTTGGAATGGGACTTGAAGGGACTACTTTTTTGATGTGGAGGCCTGCAGCCAACATGGAGGCATCCACACAGTCTAGTCCCTAAGAACCAGGCAGTGCAGTGTTTTAGGGTGTGGTAGCCCGGACTACTTTACCTGGACTACTTTACAGGGTAGGCTATATAAACCACACTCAAGCTAAAGAACGTGCTTTGCGTTATTCTGCAGCCAGCAGCGTAACGCTCACCATGTTCAGAGACCAGCACCCAGCGTTCCTGGAATCGTGGACCTGCAGAGGAGACAAAATAACATCATTAGCAGTTCCAGCTTACCTGCAGTCTTCCATCCTTCGATCACAGCTGCTCGCGGTCTTCCATCCCGTTGGCAGCATCTTCAGGACATCGCGCTCGCACTGGAATGAAGCACCTGGAGAGGAGAGAAAAAGGGACAACGCTAAAACAGGTTACTCTTAGCAATCACAGCAGCAACTAACATCCCCTCACCTGGCTGGGCATATCTTGGCTGGTTCAGCTCCGGAAATCACCGCACACCCAGAAAGACAATCGTAACCTGAAAAGGAATAAAGAATGCAGGTTAGCCCAAAAAGACATTAGCGCGCCGCACTTCTCGCTGAACCTACCCTTTTTCATACGCTCCACGTCCATAAATCCCGGCAAGAGCCAAACCCAAGCAGCGCACCCAGCGAACCTCTGCATACCCAAGGGGGAAACAATCAGGGAAAGACATTAATAGACCGAAAGAACAGCAAATGCCCTCAGAGACTGCTATAATCGAACTTACCTCTTTAAAGACATTTAAATGGGTTGGCACCAGTGAAGTTAACTCGGTCGCTTCAACCTGCAGAAACTAACCGCCCCTGCGTAGAAAGCAGGACGGAGAGCACGCCAGACATCATAACAAGGTGAGAAGGGGTGCCTTCGGGTCGAGTACAAGAGGCTGGTGGGAGGAAACGAAATCTGTGCCTAAGTCCAGTCCTCCTGTGTTTTCAGGCCCACCTGCCATAGAAGAAATCATCCCGAATTGAGTACATCTGGGGGGAATCCGGCAACCAGGGCATACAGGCGTCCCCGTGGATACCAGGTGAGCGTAACAGAATGCAAAGCCTCATAACAAAATCCACCTGGGCACCATGGAGACTTCAGAAATGGACCAACTTGCCCAGTTATTAGGACAATTATGCGCCGAAGTGCATTCGGCTAGGCAAGAGACTAATACCCTGCGAAGGGATCTTGTCTTCACCAAGGATCGCAAAGAAGAACTCAGCAAGCAACTACTGCAATCACAGGCTGGGCAAGCTCCATCACCAGGAACAACTTCACCGGCACAGGCAACCACGTCGTCTACCGCTCCAGTGCAAATAAATTTACCCGGAACAATACCCTTAGCACCGCAAGAAAGGTTTTCAGGAGATCCAAGAAAATATGCAGCATTCATGAATCAATGTCGCCTTCATTTCCTCTGCAGACTGGCTGCATTCCCTAATGATCAGGCACGTGTAGCATTTATTTTATCATATCTAAGTGGTAGTGCAGCAGACTGGTCAGTGCCGCTTGTGAGCTATGATTACTACGTGACTTTGGGGGCTTCCAAAGAAAAATCGAAAAGCTCTTTGCCCGACACACCCATGAACAAGCTGTATACAACAAACTCTTGTCACTCCGGCAGGGGAATCAGGACTTGCTAACATACATAGCAACCTTCAATAGGTTGGTAGCCAAAACCTTGTAGCCTGAAGACAAGAGAACCACATTGTTTCACCGAGGCCTTCGAGGGGAATTAAAGGACGTCTTGGCTCCGGTAGTTGATCCACCTAGAGACTGTAGTGAATGCATCAATCTGGTGGTGCAGTTAGATCATCGATTACAAGATCAGAAAGCGGATCGGTCCAAATCTGACACACGGGCCGTGTATCAACGAACCAAAGATGCTACTCCGCGCATGACAGAGAATACCACAGAGCCAATGCAAATTGGAGGCATACGACCACTGTTAACAAAAGCCGAAAGAGACAAGAGAAGGCAACAGCAGTTATGTTTGTACTGCGGACAATCGGGGCACTTCTTAAAAGACTGTCCAATAAAACCTCCCAAGCGAATTGTAGGAGCTACAGAAAAGGATGAGAGTAAGGAGTCGGAACACTGCCTAGCTCGACAAAAGTAGAGGTCAGTTTGTCGAGTGAGAAGAATGAGCCACCGACCTCACATTTTGAAATACCAGTAATCCTAATCAATCACCAACAACCTTCAAGGATGCATTCCATTGAAGCTTACATAGACAGCGGGGCAGTTGGGAATTATATTGATCAAGATCTGGCCGCACGGATGGGGCTTCCCTTAAGTTTTAAGCCGAACACAGAAAAGGTGACCACAGTAGATGGGACTGAAATTGCTTCTGGACCAGTAACCCGATGTACGGCATGAATAACCCTGCTGTGCCAGGATGGACACCGGGAATCGATTTCCTTCCATCTCATCAAGGCGCCTCAGTTTCTGCTAATATTTGGGATGCCATGGTTAGTTGCTCATAGCCCTCGGATAGATTGGCGTGCAAGAAAACTGACTTTTCCTCATGATTGCACCTCCACCTGCTATCTCCAAGAAAACGGGTCCAGTTTCAAGGTTGCTATGAGTCCAAGAGTCGGCATATCTACACTTGGTGCAACCAGTACTCTCCCTGAAGAATATCAAGATTTCCAGGATGTGTTCCAGAAGGAACAAGCTAATATGCTACCACCGCACAGGTCCTACAACTGTCAGATTGACCTCATACCTGGTGCACAGGTCCCTTTCGGTAGAATCTACGCACTCACTGAATCAGAAAAACAGCATCTAAAGTCCTATCTGGACCAGTACTTGGCGAATGGGTTCATTCGCCCATCCAAATCACCGGCAGCTAGTCCCCTGTTCTTCGTACCAAAAAAGGAAGGGGACTTGAGAACCTGTATTGACTATCACGCCCTGAAACAGATCACAGTGAAAAACCGTTACTCACTGCCCCTTATTCCCGAGATGCTAGATCAAGTCAAAGATGCCCAGATTTATACGAAGTTAGACCTCAGAGGAGCGTACCACCTGGTCCGAGTCAAAAAAGGAGATGAATGGAAAACGGCCTTTCGTACTAAATATGGGTTGTTTGAGTACCAGGTAATGCCTTGCGGGCTGTGCAATGCCCCGGCGGCGTTCCAATATTTTATGAACGACGGCGTAAGGGAGCTGATCGATGTTTGCGCTCTGGTCTACATAGATGACACCCTAGTGTATTCAACCTCAGAACAAGACCATGTTAAACATGTCCGTGTTGTCCTTGCCAAACTGCCCCAACATCAACTATACGCAAAACTTGAAAAATGTTCTTTCCATGTAACCGAAGTTGAATTTCTTGGTTTCGTTCTTACTCCGAAAGGCATTCGAATGGCTGCACACAAGGTGGATGCCATTCTTAAATGGCCCTCCCCGACCTCAGTAAAAGGGATCCAGAGTATGCTGGGTTTTACAAATTTCTACCGTCGATTCTTCCCAGACTTTTCTCAGATTGTGCATCCAATCACGTTACTTCTATGAAAAAACAATAAAAAATTCATATGGTCAGAAGATGCTGAAAAGGCCTTCCAAAAACTAAAGGAAAAATTCACCTCAGCCCCGATCCTATGGCATCCTCGTCCAGATTTACCTTATGTCGTGGAAACAGATACTTCCAGTATGGCGATGGGGGTGGTTCTTTCTCAAAAAGACCCTGAAACTGGCCAATTGCACCCTGTGGCCTTCTGGTCACGAAAATTCATACCTCCTGAACTCAATTATGCCATTACCGATAAGGAACTGCTTGCTATAAAATCCACCTTCAAGGCATGGCGGCATTATCTCTTAGGGGCCAGGCATACGGTCACTGTAATTATGGACCATCGGAATTACAATATTTAAAAACAGCAAAGGCGCAATCCTCGCGCCAATTACGATGGGCCCTTTTCTTCACCGAATATGACTATATAATCACTTATCGACCCGGCATAAGAAATGGGAAAGCTGACGCACTTACTCGCATGGGCATCGATGAAAGAGAATATGCAACTCCAGATCTAGTGGCCATTATACCTGAGGACAAGCTTTTAGGCCTCACCACAGCTTTAACACAAACTGAACTTAGAAATGCCATCCAACAAGAAATAACCCCAAGCAAGTTACTGGAATGGCATACCAAAGGAAAAAAATACATTGGGCCTCATTAGGACCCAGGCGGACTTCGCGGTGCTAAATGCACCGCGAAGCATGGCGGAAAGCCGCCGATAGCGCCATGGGGGTTGGCGGATTTACCGCCCCATTCCGACCTCGGCGGAGCGGTAAATCCCCAATCCCCATTCTGCCCTTCCCCATTCCCATTTTTGCCCCATAGGGTATAATGGGAGTGGGGAAGGAGTTAATTACGCCACCGTAAAATACGGTGGCGTAATTAACAACGAGGTCCCGTAGCGCCATGGTTTTCTCCGCCTGGTAAAACCAGGCGGAAAAGGCCGCCATGGCGCTACGGGAACTCGTAGTATGGCGGAGAGGTACGCCATGCACTACGCTGGCGTAACACCCTCTCCGCCAGGGTCCTAATGAGGCCCATTGTCAAAATCAACTGCCATATTTTGGCGAACGCCTGTACGTGCCTAAGACCGAGCTACAACAAAAAATCATTTAAGAATATCACGACTCTTTGATGGAAGGTCATCCCAGAATCGCCAAAACCTTACCCAAAGTAAAATGCAATTATTGGTGGCCCACTTGGCGTCAAGACATCATCTGATACGTTCAGTCATGTGGAGTGTGTGCACAAAATAAGTCATTGAAGCAAAGACCAGCTGGCCTCCTGCAACCATTAGAAATACCTCCGGCACCATGGCACATGCTCTCTCTCGATTTCATTACTGATTTACCTCCCAGTCAAGGGTTCAATACCATTTTAGTTGTAGTGGACCTGTTTTCTAAAATGGCACACTTTATCCCTTTCAAAGGCCTTCCAGATGCTTCCCAGCTAGCAAAGGTGTTTTTAGAAAACATTATCAAACTGCATGGATTCCCTTCAGTCCTGGTCTCTGATCGAGGGAGCCAATTTGTATCAAACTTCTGGAAAAAGTGCTGCACTATAGCTCACATTGACATACGGCTATCCACCAGCCATCACCCCCAAACGGATGGTTAAACAGAGAGGACCAACCAGACTCTCGAACAATACCTGCGATGCATGCTGCATCAAGTTGAGGGAACCAGGAAAGATCTATTATGGATAGCCGAATATGCTTATATTAATTCTGTACATTCCAGTACTGGGCAAACACCCTTTTTCACCCTCTACGGCAGACATCCGCATACTTCCGAACTTGACAGCCCTCCCAGCCTCGAAATGCCGGCTGTAAAACGCTTCATGCAAACATCACTCAGGCCTTTAAAAAGGCAACAGAACAATTAATCCAAGCCAAAAGTAAGCAAATAAGGTTTGCAGATCAACCTCGTAAAAAGGCTCCTGACTATCAGATAGGAGACAAAGTTTGGCTAGCAACAAAATTCATACCACTAAAGGGAACCCGAACTTTCTGCCCTCGCTATTTGGGGCCTTATCCTGTTCAAGACATCATCAACCCGGCAGCAGTTAAACTAACATTGCCAGGTAACATGCAAATTCATCCACTGTTCCACGTCTCACTGCTAAAACCAGTACAACACGGTACACGAGTTAAACCACCACCTAAACCCATCATGATCGATGGAGAACCCGAATACGAAGTGAAATAAATCCTAGATTCCAAATATACCAGATCCAAGCTATACTATCTAGTTGTTTGGAAGGGTTATGGCCCTCAAGACAGATCCTGGGAACCTAGTGAGAACATTCATGCACCACGTCTAATTAGAACGTTTCATCAAAACTTTCCAGACAAGCCTGGACCAGGCAGGAGAATCAATTTAGGAGGGGCCTTGAGGGGGAGTGCTGTCACGACCCGTGACCCAGATCCCCACTGGCATGGTCACATATCAGGTAGGGCTAGGGTTCGGGGTTCATTTGGGGCCCCAGGGGCCTTGTATTTTCACTGGGGACTCTCCTGGAGTCAGTCCTGGTGCCTTTGGCACCAGGCTCATGTTTGGAATGGGAATTGAAGGGACTACTTTTTATGTGGAGGCCTGCAGCCAACATGGAGGCACCCACACAGTCTAGTCCCTAAGAACCAGACTGTGCGGTGCAGTGTTTTAGGGTGTGGTAGCCCGTAACGCTCACTGTGTTCAAGGACCAGCACCCGGCGTTCCTGGAATCGCGGACCTGCAGAGGAGACAAAAGAACATCATTAGCAGTTCCAGCTTACCTGCAGTCTTCCATCCTTCGATCCGAGCTGTTTGCGGTCTTCCATCCTGTTGGCAGCATCTTCAGGACATCGCACTCGCACCGGAACGAAGCACCTGGAGAGGAGAGAAAAAGGGACAATGCTAAAACAGGTTACTCTCGGCAATCACAGCAGCAACCAAAATCTCCTCACCTGGCTGGACATATCTTGGCGGTTCTGCTCCGGAACCATTGTAACCTGAATAGGAATAAAGAATACAGGTTATCCCAAAAAGACATTAGAGCGCCGCACTTCGCGCTAAACCTACCTTTCTTCATAAGCTCCGCGTCCATAAATCCCGGTAGGAGCTGAACTCAAGCAGCGCACCCAGCGAATCTCCACATACCTAAGGGGGAAACAATCAGGGAAAGACATTAATAGCCCGAAAGAAAAACAAAGGCCCTCAGAGACTGCTATAATCGAACTTACCTCTTTAAAGACACTTGAATGGGTTGGCACCAGTGAAGTTAACTTGGTCGCTTCAACCAGCAGAAACTAACCACCCCTGCGCAGAAGCAGGACGGAGAGCACGCCTGATATCATAACAAGGTGAGGAGGGGGGCCTTCAGGTCAAGTCCAAGGGGCTGGTGGGAGGAAACGAAATCTGTGCCTAAGTCCAGCCCTCCTGTGTTTCCGGCAATCAGGGCATACAGGCGTCCCCGTGGATACCAGGTGAGCGTAACATTCCCATTAACTCCAAATAGTGGGTTTCATAGGATGCAGAGTTCAGATTGGATGTGTAATCATTTTCCTTTGGAGCTGAGATTCTAGAGAACATGCGTTTCTGTCATATGAGAACTTAAGATCTTTATCAGCTGTTGGTCCATACATAGGATTTTACTAGCGTGCATTTCAATCTATGTTGAAGACTAGCTCTCTTAGAATCATCCCATGTGAGTGGGAGCTACGCATTAATGAGAGGCCTTGGTTATGGGATTCTTTTGTAAAACTGAAAGTAAAGTGCTCCTTTGATGAAAGACAAATAGATTTGTTTTTTGACTAAGCTAATCCCTTTCCCCATCAGAAATGTGTTATCACATAGGTTGAATGGAAGTATAAATTACATCAGACTGACAGGAGAATTAACAAAAACAAGCATTGGGCAATCTAAAATAGGAACTGGCTAATTTAAAATAAGAACTGCTATTTTGGACAGGCAGATTAAACAGTAATGCTTTCCCTGTGCAACTTCTATCAGTCTATCATCTAATTATGGGCATTCGATACATTTAAAAGATGTTTCTCTATTTATAGTCACATCATTTTTATATTTTACATTATTTCACATGCTTTGAATGAAATACGCTACAAGTTTAAAGCAAGGTTGTGTACAATGTTATGATTCGATGGAATGCAGATGGCATGACGACTTATAACATAAAAGGCTAATTTTCTTGCCATTGGCAGTTTTAAAATGGATATTTCTGTGATACAATCTGGGTGTTCTTCTTTGCCTGGTAGTATTTCTAACACAATATGTAGAAACTGGCACTAGTATTTGGGCTTTCTCACATTTTGCTCCCCACTATTTGCAGGGCATGGTGTTATTACTGATTTAGTTAAAGTGTTGCCCTGTAATTCCCAAGCTTTATATTTCTTGTTTGCAGAGTTCCGTAAAGTACCTCAGTGTTTTAGTGCAGTAAAGTACCACACTTTCTGTTCATAATTGGATGAAAAGTACATAAATAAACCATAATGAATTAAAGATAGCCAGGCACCTTTTCAGCATGTTGGGCCTTGAATGCGCCAGTCTCATTCTTTCTTCACTTTTCGCTACATTCCTCAATGTTTTTTTTTAGAAAATGCCACATTCTAAATATCTATAGAAAAAGAATTTCCAAGGCAAAAGGCCCATTGGACAGTCCAACCTAAATGACATAGAAGAGCTTTTAGGAAAGACACTTATGCACAACTACTGTGATTGTTTCCATGATTTTTCATCAATCGGCTGGAAGGCTGGAAGGCAGAGGAGAGATGTGCATTACTTTTGTTAAAGCAGCTTTTCTCATCTGTATGTTGTATTTAGCAGAGAGTTCTAAGGTTTACAAAATTGGTTTACATAGCACAATTTCTCTAAAATGTCAATGGGCCTCATTCTGAGTTGGGCAATCTGGTAAAAAAGTGCTGGTATCCAAAGATGCCAGCACTTTACCAGCCAGCCCGACTACGGGTTTGCCGGTGGGGCACCTGGGTTACCTCCAGCTAAATGCCGGAGGTAAGCCAGGTTCCCAACTGGCCAAAACATCCCTTGTTACCTCCTCCGGCATTGCCAGTGGTGGCAATGATGGAAAATCCCCTCATGGAGCCCCATGGGACTCCATGAACGGGGATTTACACTGAACCACCAGGATACCAGCACACTTGTAATGAGGCTCAATATTTTTTCTGTATCAAAATATAAAATTATTTATAGGAAGAAACAACCAGAAATAAGGCTGCAGGGCAAACATGGAGCTCAGCAATATGGCAAATATTATGTTATGATATGACATTATATGTGAATAGGATTTTTATACTGTGCTAATCACCGCTACAGTGGCCTAGCTGCGCCAAAGTTTGTCCTGAAAGTGGCATATTGGGCCTCCACCAAGTATATGCAGAAGTTACTCTGCAGAGGATTGAAAAGGGAAATCAGAGGAGAGGGAGGATGTAGGGGGCAAAGTAAAACAAGCAAGAGAGATGCATACAGGTAAGAGCGAAGATGAAAGGCAGGGATGAAGAATGTTATGGTCTGTATGCCTGTTGTGTCTGTGAAAAACAATCAAAGACTTTAAAGTAAGGCGGTGTACAAACGTGTACACCTCAAGTGTGTATGCAGCCTTTTGCCCTTCACATTTGTACTCCACAGTGCAAAGTGAGTAAATGCTCTCCAACATGCTCCCATGTCAGAAAGCTTTTCATTTATGAACACTGCTTTCCATCCATATGCGCATGGTAAGCAGTGTTCACAATGAAAATTAAACACTTTTTGACATACAAGCATGTCGGACAGTGTTTATTTGTAATTGTAAATGTTGCGTGCCATACGGGCATGGCAGGCAACATTTACAATGGATCCCTATTGCATCTGCCTGCTTTAGTCTGGTGCATAGAGAGGACCCCAAAGGGTTCTCCAGCATTTACACCAGCATGAAAGTCCATGCCAGCGCAAATGCTGAATGAGTTGTATGGTGGGGAGGATGGAGGTGGTGGAAATGCAAGTTGTGTTTCACCATCCTCTTTGCCATAGAAATACTTGAAAATGGGAGGTAACATTAATGGAAGGCATAAAAGCCTTGCACAAAGCTTTTATGGTTTCCATTAATGTTAAACCCCCATTGAACATGAGCCCCGTAATGATTCTAAGAAGAGCATTTTTAGAATGTTTAATGAGTACTAAAGTTCATCAGTAAGTTGTTGCATGATGGACTTATATCACATTTCAGTTTACCTTTGAATGAAGGATGGAAGGTTATTTGCCTGATACATGTTACCATAACATTTTAGAACTCCCCAAGATGGAAATATGTGGAATTGACCAGCCAGCTGTCAGAAGTGACAGAGCACAGAGTGTATGTGTACTGTGTTCAAGGTTTCTACAGTCACATTGGAGTGGAAGAAGAACATAGAGTGTGGACAGGCCCTCATAAATGGCTCATGCTGAGGTCTGGGATGGTTTGGGAGGTAATATTGAAATTTACTCTGGATCAATTAGCCCATAACTTGAATATTAAAGCTATTTACAAAGCTAGGAATAACTTATGTTTTGTCCATGTGGACACCTTTTGATTGCCTGGTCATTATAAGGTACTATTAAAATGACTTAAAATAATTATTACTTCTAGGTTGAGCATAAAAACATGAACCATGTTCTGCATGAGTTCTGCATGATTCCGCTCATACACAATGCACCACACAGTGAGAAATAGGCCTTCGGTGGGCATTTTGAACTCCCCACATGTCAGACTATCTCTGTGTGATTAATGTGGGTCCTTTAAATATAAGGTGAATATGGTTTGTGTTTTTAGACTCTGCATCACAGTCCTTTTTAGAATGTACTGTATCTAATCTGTTTGAAGCTGATCTTTTTGATAACTCAGGCTTCTCATTACTTATGTAAATTTGGGACTTCATGACCCAGCGGAGCCCAGGAGACTCAAAGCTGAAGCCACTGCAATCATAACTACAATATTGTTGTATTTATGATTTCTGTGGTTTTCTAACCACGACAATCATAAATACAACAACATTGTATTTATAATTTCCGCACCTTTGCTTGTAGGCAAGTGCAAGCAATTATGAATACTTCGCTGGCATCCGGCAGAGTTTTCATAATTGCTGCGACTTTCTTTACTAGAGAAACTAGAAAAGAAAGTGGCAGCAACTATGAAAACTCTACCAGCAGCCGGTGAAGTATTTATCATTGCTCTGCCTTTCATTTTACATTTGCTGGGCTTCCCTGGGCTTGGGGAGCCCCTAAAACGTAAAATGAAAGTGAAGGAAGCCTCCTCCATGTTCAGCTCTGCACTGGCTGCAGTAAGCAAAAACTCCCAGTAAGGGGCTATTGCTGCTTGATTAGCTACGCCAGGGCAGAGCATAACATGAACAGTGGAGGCTGCTTGAAATTACAAAATGGATGCTCCGATGTAAACACGTTGAGACTCGTTTGCTCACAGGTTTACATAGGAACTTTCTTTAAAAAGAAGTTTAATATATGTTTTTGATTATTGCCCATCTTTTGTGACAATAACATTTTAGAGTGAACTATTCCTTTAGTATATTCCTCTTAATAGTGGGTGGGAGGCAAACTGAGTAGACCCTCAGCATATTTTTATTGAATAGTAATTTAATTAACTTCCATATAGATTGACGCAGGGGGAGATCAGGGAGTTTGAAACCTCTGTCCTTTTTCCTAGCGGTAATTCAAGTGATGATAGTCTGTTAATGTAATTGGGTACATCTATTTTTTCTGTCAACGCCAAACTTCCCTAAAGGGAAGAGGTGTCCTTGTATAAATAAATAAATCCTAACTGTCACCACGCCCCAGACCTGGACATTAAGCAGAGGGTTGCTGAATGTAACTGATGCCTAGTGTAAACCAGTGTAATTCCCCATTGAATAATTTACACTTGTTCCTGAGAGAGCTAAAATGTCCCTGATATCAGAAAAATGTTGTATTGCTTTGGGGATGAAGAATGTACAAGGGTTATATCAATCAAAAATGGTATCTAAGTCTGCGATTTCAGAAACTGCTATAATTTTCAAGTGTACAGGGGATTAAACATACCAAGTGCTGCATGTGAAATTGTTTTGAAAACCAAAAAGGTGCATTTGATTGGAATCTGAACCCTATCAAGGAACACTAATGCTCATTATCTAATAATGTTTCAAGGTATTGTTTAACTTTGACATAAAAGCGGTTCATGGGACAAGAGGGTGTAACTGTTTATTTAGCTTGTGCTCCCAGTATAAAAGTGAAATTTTATAGTAACATCGCCAAAGTACGTTTTTGCGTTCAAGCTTTGTTTTGTGTGACAGAGAAGGTGGTGTGTTTAATCATTTGGTGCAAATATTGATCAAACTTATAATTTAAATAATTATAAATCCTTTCTGTACCCTGGCCTGATTTATGGCTCAATGTTGGTACAGGGTGAGGGATCTACGAGGATCTATATGAATCATAGATAGGGCTATCTTGAACTAGATACATGATTTTTTTTGAGGCATCTTAATTGAAGGAAGGAACTTGTTTTGCCAGGATCTAGCTTGCTCTTTTTGACTCATGGCAAGTGCATTGGTGACTGGTTATTCATTCTGGTGTAACCGCATTGAGGTGGATAGAAGGTTGTTCATTCTTTCTTAAAGTACCACTGTGACTTGACCCTTAGGAGTATCAGGCAGAATGGGGGTGAAGAATGTACAAGGGATACATTCTTGCACTACTCTGACAAATAGGATTTTGCAGAGTAGTGCAAAAGTAATCTGATTTAATATGTGATTTGGCATTGAGTGTGGAAACCAAGCAGGAATAGGGGATGTGTTTGTCATTCTTAAATGTCGCTGTTGAAATTAGTGATGCCAAGAAGCATCTTCTTGCTAAGTCGTTTTTTTCGTGGTGAATGGACAGAAAATGTAGCTGGGAGCTGGCAGATTAGAATGCTACAAAAACTCACATCTGTGGGAACTGATATTTGGCAGAATAATGGTATTTTAAATCACAGCTTTAACAGAATTCTACATGACCTGTGACTAACAGATTCAAATGGCTCAGCTCACAGTGCATTTATATTTCCATTTGCAATTAGTTGAAGAGCAATTGAGAAATAAAGAGGCCAGTGTGCTGAATCAAGCTGATATCCTGAAAGGGGCCCAGAAAGTGTTCCCACAGCTTGAAGGTAAAGCACAGCAGAGCCACCTTTTTGAATTAAAACAAGAACGCCTCAATGAGCAACTTCAAAATGACCTGAAAACACAGCATCAAGAGACAGTTGAGAGAGAAATTGAGTTGTATGCACTGCAAGATACATATAAAGAAAGTGCAGAAACTGTGAGCCACCTTCAATGCCAATTGAAGGATCAGACTATATACAGTAGAGGGTTGTTGGATGGCATTATGACCTTTAAACAAGCCATAAATGAATTGCAACATGAAAACTGTTAATTCATAATAAAAAATATTTATTCACAACAGGAGTTTGATCAAATGCGTCAGGAGTCAAATAGTCTGAAGCAACAGAAAGTACCGCTGATCAAAGACCAAGATGCATTAATGTTGACAGTGGATGCAGAAAAGGATCAGTCATGATCTATTAGGGATGATAATATAGAGCTTGTGAACTAGGTGAAGCAAGCAGAAGCCAACCTGTCACAGGCAAAGCATTGTAGAGATGCACAAGAGAAAGAGCGTAGTCTCTTGAAAGAATAGCGCCATGAATATGTGTGCATAATACAGGACTCTCACAGCGAACATGAAACGCTCAGGGTGTAGTACAGAGAATAAAGGATCAGTTAGTCACTCAGAGCAGGATGATCAAGGCCAGTCAGGCCTTGGTGTCAGAGTTAAGAATTCAGCTTTGTGAATGCAAATAGGAAATCAGGGCAGAGAAAAAGAAGGATGGGAGTGGAACCACTAAAATAGAGAAATATAAACTGGCATTGAGGCACCTGGACCAAGCAGGGTATGACATGGTTCCATCTGATCAAGGGGAGATGCCCCTTTCATCACTTACCCAGGCATAGCCAAAATGGTCCAGAAGGCCAGTCCTTGTCTGATATTGGTGAGTATTCATTTCGACCACACAGAAGAGAGGATGGCCGGACCTGTGTGTCCTGGGAGACTAAAAAGAATCCTATGAGTACTTCTGACCCTGAAAATTCCTATGATGAGAAATTCAGGGAGTTAGATTTACAGAAAATGAGAATACAAAGATACTACCTAACCCTCTTCACTGGAGGAGAAAAGCCAGAGCTTCATAGCCCAGGAAGGGCATATTAAAAACCTCCATACATTCAGGGGAATGGGGTATTTCCTCAGACTACCTGGAAGGAGGGCTGAAGAGACTGTGTTTTATCATGTGCCTTAAAGTGACAACATGGAAAGTGAACCTGAGAGTTCTCTGTGGCCCAGGCGTAAGGAGTCTAGAGCCTATGAGTTGAGAGGTGTGCCCTATCTTACAGAGTTCAGAGAAGAAGAAAGATAGTGAAACAATGAAAGGGTTTTCTTAAAGCCCCGATCAGATAAATCAAAACCATAAAGCGCTTGCTGATCTCATACTGTCAGGAATAGTCACATTCACCCACGAGGGTGGGACACTACTTGCAGGCATATCCTCTTGGAGTACAGTAACACGGATGTTTCCTGAAACGGCCTGCATTACGGACTGCAGCTGCTTCATGGTCAAACCCTGTTTACCACCCAACCGGTACCAGACCCTGACTGGAAAACAGACTGCTTTTCCTAACGTTTGGTCCCTGTTATCTGCCTTCACGTTGTAGACCCTGATTGTTCTTAGACTATCTCTCTTTCCAGAATACCTTCTGTCTCTTGCCAAGAATCAGCTGACACGATCCTGCTTAGGATCTTCTATGCACCAGGACTAGAGACGCTTGCTGCAGGTGCAATCTAAACATCCTCGTGCCATTGGGGTAGGCTTCTAAGAACTTGGACATCTACCTAGGCATCCTCGTGCCATCGGGGTAGGGTTCTTGGGGCCTCTCGTTAACCCCTGGTATCTTGGTAAGACTATTTTGTCATCTGTATTCTATATTGCTGTAGTGTTCTGTATTGTCTAAGTAATCAGCTTTTCCTTACTATCCTAGACACCAGTACTGGGATCTTGGGGACATAACACCACCATCCTAGAGTGACTTGCTTGCATCCCTATTCCATCTTAAGGTTGGTTACAATTTCCTGGGGGTGGGATGTCCCTAATCACAATGTAGCACTATTGATATTGTTCTGTGTTGTTTCGCCACAGCCTGTGAATTTTGGGCGTGTGTCTCATCTTTCGACTGCTAGATCCCCCTGTCTGTTCACTTCAAACAGCAGAGGGCTACAACAGTAGAAAGAACTCTTCAACTACTGTTCAGGCCTTTTGGGATCTATCCTCCCTCCAAGCAGTGTACGTCTTGGCTTTGAGTCTTGACACATACCATAAGAATGCTAAGTATTTGGTGTGTGAGCACTTTGAACTTTATTAGTAAATTATCTCATCATTTGAGATTAAAGATTATGTAAACAACTGGCCACCAGTGGGCACGTGGATGAAGTTCACTGCCATCTGAGCTTCGGATCGAAGGTCCTTCCAGAGGGACTGAGCCCCCACTTTGGACCCCCCTTCAGCGTGAAACTCATCCTGCAGGCTTTATGAGCCCCCCCTCGTAGTGGGGAAGAAAGAACGGAGTCTATCCGAGAATGGAAACGTAAGAAACACAGCCTTTGACCGACACCAAAAGTGCAAACGTACACCCTATTCCCACACGACCCTACGGCCTCGCAAAACGGATGCGTACCCTGTGCCTCCGACGGAACCACACGGTCCCAATGAGCTAGAACCGTGGCTGTGATCAGAAATAGTTCCCTGCCTGCCCCCCCGGCTTCGTGGCTGGAGAGCCCCCGCAGACTGGGTGGAAGACGTGCTGCAACGGCCTGCCAGCGCAATGTATTTTGAGTGAAGGACAGCGGATACAACGTAGCTGTGGTGAGGCGCTGACACAGGAGACCTCGGCACCATGAAGGGGCACAGTGCTGCCCCAGACATCACTGATTGGATGCCCTCCATAGACGCGGCTCCGAGAGATGAGCCGTCTGCCACCCTTCCTTCCGTTGGAACACTGTGAGGCTCTGCCGCACGGACTGATCCGGCTTACTCCAGGTGCCTCTTCCTGCACAGTACTGAAAATGCGACCGTGAAGAAATCCGAGGACGGAGTGCCTTCCATGAGCAAATACTGGAGGAGGGACTGGCACCCTACAAAGAACAAGGTGACAGGGGATTGCCCCGGTCTACAACAGACACAGCTTGTGCCCCTTCCTAGTTCTAGCTGATGCAATCAGCGGCGAGGGGCCGGTGGACTACCAACTCCACCAGCATCCTGGGCCCCAGCGAGCAGTGCACGTACCCAGTTGTAGGGCCTCAGGCCACATAAATCTGGACCGGATGCACACCTCATAGACAAGTTCAGTGCGCATTTTACAAGTTCTCCCAACTGCGGATGTGCAGAACTCAGGAAAATATTAAGGGCAACCACATCCAGGAATCCCAGCACTTTGGGGTGACACAGTGAAGGGTTGGGCCCCCAGGATCGTGCAGAGGGGGACAAGTGGAGGAGACCTTGACTGTGACCTGAGAACCACATGGAGAACATACAGACCATGGTTGCATAATTCGAGATCCGAATGATCCACGCCCGTAATATTGAAAGTCTTGCCCTCAAGCACACAGTATCTTCGGAGAGCACAACAATGGGTGCTGCTGATCCCACCTGCCCACACGCTGCAGTTGACTTTCGGAAGGTTGGAACCCCAGTCTCAGAGCGTGCGCCCTCTCCCAATGATTGGTTAAGAGAACAAGAGATGAAGGAGAAGTGCATTCTCCATTGAGCAACATAGTGTCCTAAACTGTAATAGGTCCCGTAACCAGAAGAAAACCGTAGGTATCTGAGCTTGACAAACTGAGAGGTCCATCAAAGGCAAACAGGATCCCAGGGCTAATCCGAGAGGGAGCAGTGCATGGAAATAAGGCAGAGACTAGCAGCATATAAATATACCCCTTTCTGCACCGGCCCAAGATCCACACATGGCCTCGTCATGGTGACCTCAGGGACAGATGCAGCGGCAACTAAGGCCGATATCACAGTTTTACTCGACGAAATGAAAAGCATGAGAGTGGACATTGGAGGAATAGTAGACAAAATCAGACAAAGGATCGACAAAATCGAGGAGAGACTTGAAGGGGTCGAAAACAATCAATCCTCACTGGGAATCCTCGAAACTCAAATTGACCACAGGATTACCGAAATCGAAGACTAGAAGAGGGATTCCGTCTTAAAATGGACGATTGGGAGAACCGTGAATGATGGAACAACCTATGGATTTTTGGGATTATGGATGAGGAAGAGGAATCTGAGTAAGACCGGAAAAGGACCCTTCACGACATTATGAAACTTTTATTCGAGATTGACTCCATCGATGAACCGAAGTTCTACCGCATACATAGAGCGGGGGGAGCTGCCGGAGGTCCGAAGACCGCGCTCACACGGTTCCACAATTCCTCTGATAAGGCCAGGATCCTCGGGAAGACTAAACATAGTGGGCACGTCACACTGGACACAGTTAGAGTGATGATCTTCCAGGACCTGTCATCTCGGACTCTCTCCTTGAGACAAATGTGTATGCCCCTCACTAGGTGGCTAAAAGATAAAGGGAACCAATACTGATGGGGATACTCATTCTCCTTATCATTTGAACTAGATGGTAACACGGTAAAAGTGAGGACAGAGAAGGATATAAAGAACTGTATCAGCGACCTTGTGGAGTATCGGGACAATTAAATGGAGCAAGAGTAGAGAAAAGATAGTGACAGGCAGTGGCGTATCCAAGGCCCTAGAAGGATACGTGTACCAGGATCTAGAAGGTACAGAAGAGTGAATGCCTCACTGGGAGCAGATGCCTGACCGATGCAGCATCCAATGCTGCCAATTCGTAAACTATTTTGAGACCTCGAGGTTCGTTGTGTGACATGCTTGAGAGGTTGCTGGTATGAGTGGTACTGGCCCAGACGATTTACAAAGAGTCAATCAATTCACATCCACATTGCTGTTTGATGCCGGAAATGCAGGTGACCTCGTAATGCACACTGATACTCCATTTGGAGCATGCAAGTTTTACAATGCAAGGCTTGTATGTGTATCGGACCACTGGGGTCTAGCTGAAGTGTCTATCTCTTGGGTCATGTTTGTGGGGTAGGGGGTGGGGTCTTGTAGTTGTGGGACTTTTAAGTTAACTTAAGTTGGGGAGGAGGAAGACAGAGGGGACTCAATGCTTAGTTGATTGAGAGGTGATCTTCGCTGGTGGTCCGGATTCGTCTTGGTGACGATAACCGACCTAGAGTGGGCACCGTCATTGGGGGGGTCACGTATGGGGGGGTTAATGGGTATGAACCAGATTCTCCTTGGATACAAATTGAGTCGTATCATTGGCATAGCACTGAGGATATGGTTGTTGAGGCACACTTCATGGTTGATCGATGCACAAAGGAGAAATCGCACTAGAGAAAGGCCATCAGAGAGGTAGTCTCCTTCGTGTGGGGAAACTCAATGTTAAGGGTCTGAACTCACCCACTAAAATGTCACTAGTGTGCAGGGAGTTTAGAAGAGTGGGACTTGACGTGCTCTTGCTGCAGGAAACCAAATATGCACGTGGGGAAGAATGTAGGGTCCTCCATTCAAGAACTTGTATGGAACAATGGGGCTCCGGCCCCCTGCGGAAGGCTGGTGTGGAGATACTCATCAGAAGGGGATTCAATTTTACCATCACCAAGGTGTGGGCTGATGTGGGTGCTAGGGCTCTTTTGGTAGTCGGCACCGTGCGAAAAATAACCTTCACTCTTGCAACCCTCTACTCCCCTAACGTGGGTCAGTCCCGATTTTTTCAGAACACACTCCCAAAGATAATGTTGGAGGCCTCTGGGCATATAATCCCGGGGGAGGGGGACTTCAACATCTGGGCAGCCCTATACTAGACAGACAGGCAGGTAACCATAACACACGTGACCCAATGAAGGTGGCCGAACTAAGGTGATGGAGATGTTAGAGCTCTACTGCCTACAAGATATGTGGTGGGGTTTCCACCCATGTGAGACTGGACACACTTTACTACTCATGGCACATTTACTAGAACATGTACATCATGGAGTGGCTAAGAGAGGTGAAAATCGGCTTGGAGAAATCACCAATCTCCTGGTCAGATCATGACATGGTCACAGTTGAGGTAGAGTTGGCAGCACTCCCACACAAACGATCTAAGTGGACATGCAACAAGACTCTATGGAAGGATCCTGTCTTTCGGGAAGAAATGGACCAGGCGATAAAGGAATATTTTAAAACGAATAACACATGAGAGGTATCGAAATGCACGATGTGGGAAGCACGGAAGGCAATATGGTGAGGGGTCCTGATCAGAGAGGGGGCCAACAAAAAGAGGGAAAGGTCTCTCATAGAGAGCAGACGAAGGATGGAAATTGCACAGCTAGATAGAGCCGCAAGGACCGCTATGGAGGTCAGGGCTGATAAGATCATCAAAGCCAAACAGAGGCTCCTAGAAGAGGGGCAAGTGGTTCACAAACTACTGTTTCTCAAACAGAAGCATTATGAAAAGGGGGACAACGCAGGTGCCGTTCTGGCTGCCAGATTAAGGGGAAAACAAGCCAAGAGATCGGTCACAGCCATAAATGGGTGGAGACACACAGAACGCAGACACAGCGGGAATCACAGATGTGTTTGCAAGGTTCTACGAGAACCTCTATAAATCTGAGACGGCACACGAAGAAGCAAACATAGAAAAATATATTGGAGACTTAAACATGCCGATGCTTTCCTGTGAGGAAACAGACGCAATGGACGCCCCAATCTCTCCAGAGGAAATTGAGAGAGCAGTGAAGAGGTTGTCGATAGGGAAGACCCCGGGAGACGATGGCTACACGGCAGGCTTCTATGAGACCTTACTCTCTTCCCTTCTTCAATTCATGGTAGAATTGTTTAATGATATTTTGGAGACAGGTGTGTCCCCAAACTCCTTCTAACAAGCACCCATCACTGTAATCCACAAGGAAGGTACAGATCCTAGGGAGTGCAGTTCATACCGCCCAATATCATTGTTGAATATAGAGGCCAAAATCTACACAAGAGTGTTGGCAGCTAAATTAGAAATGCACATGCCTCGACTGTTACACTTGGATCGGGTCAGATTTATCCTGGGGAGACAGGGCACACACACTATGCACAAGACACTGCATCAGATCCATAAATCGAAGTAAATGATGGGGGAACCCATACCCCTGTCTTTTGACGCTGAGAAAGTGTTTGATTGGGTAGAATGGAGCTTTCTGGAGGCAGTACTGAGTAAAGTACATCTCAGAGCGAGATTCAGAAGAGGAGTGAAGGTGGTGTACATGTACCCCAGGGTGTCTGTAATTGTCAACTCTGATTTTTCTTGATGGTTTGATCTTGGTAGAGCAACGAGGCAAGGATGCCCTCTATTGGCAATACAGTTCCCCCTTTCCCTCGAAACTTTGGCACAGATACTCAGAGCAGATCCTCAAGTAGAGGGACTTAAAGTAGGTGGGAAGTAATATAAGGTTGCCTTGTATGAGGACGATTTGCTATTACACCTAAGCAATCCCATGATATCCATACCAAGAGCATACACCCAATAGAACATGTCTGAGGAAGTATCAGGCTTTAAAATCAATAGGTCCAAGTCCATCCTATTTCCACTGGGGGTACCCAAACAGGACGACTCTGTCAGATTCCCCCTCTGGGCCTAAAGACGGGGGGGTGGGCACCTTACGCTACTTGGGGATAAATCTCACATGAAATTTGGACTCTCTTTATAATGCCAACTTTCTGCCACTCCTGTACACCTTCCATGCTGACCTTGATAGATGGCAAAAGCTAATGATATCTTGGCTTGGGAGATTGAATGCGGTCAAAATGGTGTGCCTGCCCTGATTCCTATACCCATTCCAAATGCTTCCAATCCGCCTCCTGAAACTCTTTTTTGCAGAGGTGAAAAGAGCGATTTTGAAATTCCTGTGGCAAGGAAAGAAGGCCAGAATTGTATATGAGGTCTTGACTTTACCCAAAGACTGGGGAGGTGTAGGTCTACCAGACCTCAATAAGTATTACGAAGCAGTACAGTTAAGAGTACTTGTCCCCCAAATGAGAGGACAGAAAGGGCTACAATGGATTGACTTAGATAATTATAATCTAGCCCCGGCCACTGTCACGGAATGCCTCTGGGTACCAAGGAACAAGCTACTACCGAGAATTAAAAAACATCCGATATTGGGTACAATCTGGGAGATATGGAGGGAGGGGATCAACATGCGTGGGGTAACCATATGGCCATCTCCACTGAGCCATATCTGATCACCGGGGGTTCGAGATGAGATCCTAAATCATGACAGATTCCAGCAGTGGTTTCAGGCGGGTCTTGAGAGAGTGAGACAGCTCTGGCGTGAGGGGCCTTTCTCATGATCAAAGATTTAGAGGAAGCATTAGGGATAGGGCCGCCTACTGGTTTTATCCTTTCTTCAACTCAAAGGAGTTCTCATGAGAAACAAATGGAAGGAGAAAGTACAGAGAGAGCTCACTCCCTTTGAAACACTCCTTGATAGTAGCATAGTGGTTCAGGGTCTGATTTCAGCCATGTACATAGCACTAATCGATGCAGGAAAAGGTTCCACCCTTAATATAAAGCGTAGGTGGGAGAATGATCTGGGCTCAGAGATAGACCCTGAACTCTGGGACAAGCTATGCATAGGGGCTTCACAAACATCAATAGCGAGTCAGTATAAATGACATGCCATTAAGGTATTACACAGATGGCATTATGACCCCCACAGGCTGTCTAAGATGTTCCAAGCAATGAGTCCCCTATGCTGGCGAGAGTGTGGTGAGATAGCAGATTATTGGCATATGTGGTGGGGATGCCCCCATGTCAAGATGTTCTCGGATGAGGTGCTATCATGGATAAAGGAGGTAGATGGGATTCAGCGGGAGGCTGCACCCCTCCTCATACTATTTGGTTTGGAGGAATGTGAGGGAGAACTCTGGAGACTGAACAGGGTGGTGAAACCACTCCTGCTCACCGCAAGGGGCTGCTTCGTGATTCGGTGGAATGCACTGATGATGCCGGGGAAGAGAGAATGGATAAATGTGGCATTGAGTATATGTGGAATGGAAAGAATCACTGCAGCACAGCACTGCACGGGAAATCCGCTCAGTATGAACTTTTGTGGGGTGATTTTCTGAGAGAACATCATATACCTACCATTGAGTGAAAAGTGTATAAAGTTGTGATGGTTTCCCATACTAGAGGACTCCTAATCTGCCACTGATTCAGTGCCAGAATCCAAAGAAACCTCCCTCCCTTCTTCCTCATCTGGGTCTTCTATGGAGCTTTCTTCAGGATCTTTTTTCTTTCTTCGAGAAGACTTTTGTTTGATGCTTCCTTTCTTGTCTTTCTTTTGCAGTAAATAAGGTCTCTCTCCGCGGGATGCCACGCTGTCAGTAGGAAGGTCCCCAACAGCGTGGTCTCCCTGGAACTAGCCCCCTCCAAACAGGGAAAAGCCTCCGGGCTGAAAAGTCCTATATGTCCAAAGATATATGGTAGCAGTCAACAGCGGAAGAGTCCGCCTTGAAAAACAATTCAAATCGTTGCAAAGGAAGAAGGAGAGACACAGGAGTACGGGGCTCCAGAAAGAGCCTGAGAAGGAAGTCAGAATAGAAGAAAGGGTCGGAAAAGGAAATCCCCAAGGTAAGGAGGTCGACGTGCAGAATACACACTGAGAGTTAGAGAGAGATCTAAGGATGAAATAAACAGTGAAAACGCTGCGTAGCGAAAAGAAAAATGAGGAAACGTGAAGGCTACAAAAAGAAGAACCCGAAGAGCAGGGGGTCCCCACAAAGAAAGGGAAAATGAACACTAGGAAGGTGCTCACAATCACAACGACAGGCTGAGAGCAGCTGTACAGGAGACAGCAACAGAGCATAGCGCACGGATGAATCCAAGGTGCAACGCACTCAAGCACTGTAACTGTGTCCGTATATGCCGATTGGCAGTGGTCATCTTGGATACAAAAACGATACCTAAACAATGGTAAAAACATGATGGGACAGCCTAATGGCGTCATGGGTATCAGGCAGGTAGGTGGGGCAAGCTGTGCAGAGGCTTGGCAGGCCTGGCATAGGCACACAAAGACCCCATAACAAATCCCTCCTTTACCACTTCCTGTTGCCAAACAGGAAGTGCATGATAACTCATGAGCTCTCTAGTCTTTGTGTGTGGCTGGCTATATAAGCCACACCCAAGATTCTTCCAGTGCTTCGTGTTGCTTACTGTGAGCTGTATCAGCAACACACTTGCCATGCTCTGGGTCAGTCAGCATCTGCTTACCTGCTCCGGATCATCCTGTTTCTGCTTACCTGCTCCGGATCATCCTGCTTCTGCTTACCTGCTCCGGATCATCCTGTTTCTGCTCACCTGCACCGGATCATCCTGCTTCTGCTTACCTGCTCCGGATCATCCTGCTCTGCTTACCTGCTCCGGATCATCCTGTTTCTGCTTACCTGCACCTGCACCTTCTACACTCACCCACAAAAATACTGGCAAACAAAGACAATACGGACAATTTTGGACACTCAACATTCTCCGCGCAACGTTCACTTGTGTGAAGAACTTTCTAGCCAGTGAAGAAACTGGTGCCTTGAAGTCTCGACCTCGCTGTGAAGGCAGCCTACTCATCATTTCTTATCAAGGACTCTAGCATCACGTTCTCAAGTAAGGTAAAAACACTTGGCAAATACCTGCAATCCTCATTAGGAGCAGATGCTCAGGTCACTTTTCTTAAAAAAAACTGCCAATACTATCAGAGATTACTACGCCGCATTAGGCCATATCTCAATGTCACAAATTGCGCCACCATTGCTAGAGCCACGATTTTGTCCCGACTGGATTATGGGAATGCGCTGATGCTCGGTTCAAGTAGCTCTTGCATTAAACAATGCCAGATAATCCAGAACAACGCTGTTAGAACTATTACCGGGAAGTCCAAGCGTGAGCACATCACCCATGACCGAATAGGCCTTCACTGGCTCCCCATTGAGGAGCGTATTAAATTCAAATCCCTGACACTTGTCCACCGCTGTCTTTTTGGCACGGCTCCTACATACCTAGAGAAGTAATTTCTTTGGTATGAACCAAGCCGCTGTCTTAGATCAGCAAAAAAAGGACTACTCAAAGTTAGCCACACTAGAGTCAAAGCTACTGGACTCGGGAGAGCTTTCCCCACCAAAGCTATTGCGCTCTGGAACGAGCTTCCTGACAATCTCAGATTGGAAAGTAGCTACTCGCTATTTAGGAAGCAGCTGAAAACGTTACTTTTTCGATCATTCGTTACATATTCAGCATGGACTCCCTTGAGTCCCCCGTCCTCTCTTTTTATGTTGTCCTGTGATCTGTCCTCTCGTGTGCTTGTCGCGCCCTGATGCTTGCGAGCTTCGGCGCGTTATAAATATATAAATAAATAAAAATAAATAAATAAATAAATAAAACAGCGTTTTACATCCAAACTCAACCTCCAGACATTGGCACCAATCATATGAGTGAATCGCGCTCCTGCAAATGCGGGATGGAGTGCACACCCTACTAAAGATCAAGGTAAGCCCATAGTGGGATATCACAGCACACAGTAAAGAGAAGGGAAGGGCCCAGGGGAATCGGGTGAATTCAGGTCTGAGTGTACACCTTGTATTTGACAGGTATTCCTCTGGGTGAAACAGGGGAAGTGAAGACTCGAGGTCAAGGGAGCCTCATCCATCGCTCATGCAGAGACACAGGTGAGTGTGACAGAACACAAAGCCATCCTCAATACCTCTGCCCGAGCAATGAAAACCTCTGAGGTAGACCAGCTTTCCCTATTGTTAGGTGAACTACAGGCTGAGGTGCATGCAGCCCGCTCAGAGACAAATGCCTTAAGGTGCAAACTGGTAGTCAACAGGGACAAAACAGACATTTTGGCAAGACAGCTCCTACAGACCCAAGCTGGTCTAGCACCCCTACCAGGTGGAGTTCCACAGGGGAAGCCTACCGTGGCACCTGTAGCCACACCCGTTCAGGTATTGCTTCCAGGCAACAATCCTTTAGCACCCCCGAAACGCTTCTCTGGGGATCCCAAGAAATTTGGAGCGTTAATGAATCAATGCCGGCTACATTTCATATGCAAACCAGACACCTTTCTGAAAGACCAAGCTAAAGTAGCTTCTGTCCTCTCCTATTTAGGAGGGCACGCGGCTGACTAGTCTGTCCTGTTAGTGCTTAGGGATGGCCCTTTACTGAGAAATTAACCAGGTTTTCAGCATGAACTGGAAAAACTATTTTCCCATCGGACTTGAGGTCAGGCCCTGGATGATGAGCTACTCTCTGCGACAGGGTGGTCAGGATCTTTTCTCATATGTCGCCACATTCAATCGCTTAATAGCTGAATCAGGTTGGCCAGAGGAGAAACGAATAACGTTATTTTATCGAGGACTGAGAGGAGAATTAAAATATGTCTTGGCGCAAGTAGTTAATCCTCCCAGAGATTACAGTGAATACATAGATCTAACTATGCAACTACACCACCGGTTACAGGATCACAAGGCCGCCCAAACTAGATCAGAGCATAGACCAGTGTATGTCCCACCAAATGAAGCGTCCCATCGGCAGGCCTCAGAAATACACTCAGAGCCCATGCAATTGGGTGTTCTCAGGGGATCACTCACCAAGGCAGAGACAGAACGGAGGCGTCAGGAAAGACTTTGCTTATATTCTGGCCAATCTGGTCACTTCCTCCAGAACTGCACAATTAACCCCCATGGAAGACAATGGGGGAACTAGATAACACAGGGGAAGACACAGGTGCAGTAGCGGAAAACTCCAACACCCGGCAGATGTAGAGGTCGTCTGTCGAGCCAGGAACACAGCACTCAGATCTCACATTTCAGTATTCCTGTGGTTTTGGTAGACCCTTCACAGCCCACCTGAATGCATGCCCTCAAGGCTTTCATAGACAGTGGGGCTATTGGGGACTACCTGGACATAAACACCGCAAAGACCTTGGGATTAGCATTCCACCGTAAGGACACCACAGAAAGCATGACAGCTGTGGATAGCACACAACTCCTTTTGGGACAGTGTACACAGCGTACTTCCACCATCACCTTAATCTGCCAATATGGCCACAGAGAAATTATTAGATTTGACCTTATCGCTGCACCCCAATTCCAGCTGATTCTTGGGTGACCATCTTCCTCCCAGTCTTAAGTGGCATTCAAGTGCGAGAAGAGGTTACCATCCCAGAACAGGTGCAACAGTTGATGATTCCCCTCAAAATTAAGCAAGGACAGAACCTTAAACATCAGGATGCCTATATACATTTGAATTCCCATCTCCAACATCAAAGTCTGTATTTACATTCCACCACTTTAGTGGATCTAGGACACAACACCATTCAAATATTGGTGTATAACAGCAACCCTCAGAGCATCACTTCGGATGCAGGCACCTTTATTGGAATGGTAGTTGACGCCAAACATTATTCTATTGATTTAGATAACAAAATCATTGGACACATTACAAACAACTGTTTTGACACCAGTGACAATATTCCTCCAGAAAAGATTTTTACCAATCATGGTGGAAATTTCTTGGTGTACTCTTCATGCCCTTATGGGGTGGTAGAGGTAACCTCTAACATCAGGAAGGATGAGAGCGTATTCAGATTCAACAACTACCTCAAATCCAATGGAGCCTCCTCTCCAGGTTAACACCATAAAATGAGATCTCTCCACCCAACGAGAGGATACTGCTGAAATTGCCATGCCCAAGGACTTTCCAGGTTTCAAGCAGATGGTTGAAGAATGGATCAGTCTTGCTGATGACTATGAGACTGAGGAGCAAAGACTGAAACTGAAGCAGTTATTCCTACATTTCCAGGAAATCTTTTCAGTAGACTGATGTGACTGTGGATGCACATCTATTCATTGAACCACCATACCAAGGGACCTAGAGATGACACTAGTATTTGTGAACACTAATACCTCTTGCTTCCACGGAGTCACAGATTATGAAGAATTTGGAATCCAGTTGGATAATTCATCCATTCCACAGTACCTTTAACAACCCATTTCTGAGGATACTAAAACCACACAACCAATATAGGCTACGTGGAGGCCTGAGGGAGATGAACAAACAGGTCCTCATGTCAAGATGGCCAGTTCCCTGCAACGATCAAGGGCTTGCGCAGATCAATGTAAACAGCCATTGATTTTATCAACGGTTACTGGACAGAATCCCTGAGTAGGGAAGACCAATACAAGCTTGCCTTTACCTTAGGAAAGCAGAAATACACAGGGACCCGAACCCCGCTGGGTACATCAACTCTGGAATCAATTTCAACATCTTTCTGCATAAGGGCCTAACTAATTTGGGCAAAAGAGGAAACCTGGCCTATGTAGATGATGTCGTGATCAAGAGCTCAACTGCGGAGGAACACAGTTGCAGAAAGCCAGAGCAAAACTTTCCTTTCAGAAGGCACAGTGGTGTAAGACCTTTGTGATCTTCCGAGGGCCTGAAATGACCACTGAGGGTCTCAATCCCCACGAAAAGACAGTGGAAGCCTTATTGAAATTAAAAGGCCCTACCACTCTGTGAGAATTGAGAAGCCTTCTTGATCTCACTAAATATAGTGAAATGTTAATTGAGGATTACGCAGAGGTCACTCGACCCTTGGTCCATGTATTAAAGGCCGTAGTAAAGTGGGAGTGGAGTCCGGATAAATCCGAGGCAGTTCAGTAACTGAAAAGAAGCCTTTGCCAAGATCCTTGTTTGGCTTACCCCATAAAGAATATGGAGTTCTTCTTGTAGATGGGGTGTTCAGATTCTTGCCTAACAGCTGTATTGTACCAAAAACACGACAAGGGCAATAAAGTCATCTCGTATGTTAACAAAATATTGTTCTCATAAGGGTCATGCCTTCTGTAATATATTGGTTGGGAATTGTGTGTTTCCCGCCAAGATAGATAGAGGGGTATGCTCGCTGCGCCATAAAGAACCAAGCTACACCTCTCTGAGGAGGTCCAACAAGGCCGAAACCTGTCTGGGGTTGCTTGTGTTTCTATGCAGAGGGGACCTGGCCTAGCAGTTCGGGTTGGGCTGCTACCATTGATGGCGGCAGCTGACTGATTTGCATATGGCTGGACCCCTTTTGCAATGGCGCAGATGGGCTAAAAAACGGTGGTGTGGAAGGTTGCCCAGAGCAATGCCAGTGGTTCAGATTGATTCGAAACCTTCCACCCATCACTTTTGTGGTCACAGTTTGTCTCACCATGTGAGAGAGGGTATGCCCAGGCGTGGATCCCTTGCTCACTGCACCATAGGGAACCAAGCTGCACCTCTCTGAGGAGGTCCAACAAGGCCGAAACATGTCTGGGGTTGCTTGTGTTTCTATGCAGAGGGGACCTGGCCTAGCAGTTCGGGTTGGGCTGCTACCATTGATGGCGGCAGCTGACTGATTTGCATATGGCTGGATCCCTTTTGCAATGGTGCAGACGGGCTAAAAAAACGGTGGTGTGGAAGGTTGCCCAGAACAATGCCAGTGGTTCAGATTGCTTCAAAACCTTCCACCCATCACTATTGTGGTCACAGTTTGTCTCACCATGTGAGAGAGGGTATGCCCAGATATGGGTCCCTTACTCGCTGCACCATAGGGAACCAAGCTGCAACTCACTGAGGAGGTCCAACAAGGCCGAAACATGTCTGGGGTTGTTTGTGTTTCTGTGCAGAGGGGACCTGGCGTAGCAGTTCGGGCTGGGCTGCTACCATTGGTGGCGACAGCTGACTGATTTGCATATGGCTGGATCCCTTTTGCAATGGCTCAGACGGGCTAAAAAACGGTGGTGTGGAAGGTTGCCCAGAGCAATGCCAGTGGTTTAGATTGATTCGAAACCTTCCACCCATCACTTTTGTGGTCACAGTTTGTCTCACCATGTGAGAGATGGTATGCCCAGACGTGGGTCCCTTGCTCGCTGCGCCATAGGGAACCAAGCTGCACCTCACTGAGGATGTCCAACAAGGCTGAAACATGTCTGGGGTTGCTTGTGTTTCTGTGCAGAGGGGAGCTGGCGTAGCAGTTTGGGCTGGGCTGCTACCATTGGTGGCGACAGCTGACTGATTTGCATATGGCTGGACCCCTTTTGCAATGGCGCAGACGGGCTAAAAAACGGTGGTGTGCAAGGTTGCCCAGAGCAATGCCAGCGGTTCAGATTGTTTCAAAACCTTCCACCCATCACTTTTGTGGTATGTTTGCCACTGAGGGTAGATATGGGGTGGTCATGCAAGTTGGCACCTCTTGCGTTGAGAGGGGTGTGATTGCATTGCTCCATGATATAAAAGTGCTGCATGATATACCAGCAAGTGTAGAGAGGGGTGATGCCTTCCGCGTTATGGATTGATGATTTAAAAGGGGAGGACGCCTCCCATAGTTATTCTTTCAGAGTTGCACATCTCTCTAAATTAGGGGCACTGTGTATGTGTCTAAGTGTTGGTAGCATGTCTACCCTGTGAATGTGTAATGTGCTTTGTGTGTATGTTGTGATTCAGGAAGAAAGGCAGCTATGTTATGATGTGCTTGCAAGTGTATGCAGAAGCATGTGATGTAAAGTGGAATGGTATGGTGTTAACTGAGGGAATGTTTGTGGTGAGGGTTCTAAGCCCAGGCATTGGGAGAGCCCCTGCCAGAGTGATGGGAGCCAGTTCTTGTTCCTTGTAACTATTCCATGCTAAGCTAACCTGATATAACTCAAGAAGATGTAATCGGCCTAAGGAAGTCACTTTGTTACAGCCCGCCGCAATTTAGAGAAGTCGGATGAAGGAATAAGATCATACTATGACCTAAAGACCACAAGAAAAAGGAGTATGAGTTAGGTGACATGGTTTACTTGTACAATTTTCTGAGGAATCAGACCAAGGAACTGATATTTCTTCCGTCTTGGTGAGCTGGCTTTGAAATTATAGACACAATCTCACCTGTTGCCTATTAGATCCACATCCAAAAAGGAGAACAGTCGCATGAGAAATTGGCCCATATCAATCAGTTGAAAAGCTGCCATCCCAGACAGCTTTGCGAATGATTGGGAAGCACAATGAAGTTCGAGCTGAGGAAGCACTGGGGGAATGAAAGGTAAGAACGAAAACCCTGGATTTAAAATAGAATAGACATACAGGCAGTCATTTAATTAATGCTCATTAACAATGTAATAAAAATATATGGTCATGAAATTGCCTAATTAAAAACGTGAATGGGGAGCTGAATGGTCTGTGGCGGCGTGGCGTAGGACTTACCATTTTGGTTACTACCCATGTGTCGAGTGGCAGAGCTGCAGAGTGACATCTCCCTTTCTATTGCTGGAGGCAGAATTTGCTGAGGCTCGCTGGGATTCTCCACTACAAAGCACCATTGGACGCATGGAGCGCCGCACGGAGTGGGGAGCTGAGTGGTCTGTAGTGACATGGTGAAAGACTTACCATTTTGGCTACTGCCCGTGTGTCATGTGTTATGCGGCAGAGGTGCAGAGTGACTTCTCCTGTTCTATTTCTGGAGGCAGAGTTTGCTGAGGTTCGCTGGGTTTCTCCACTACAAAGCACCATTGGACAAGCGGAGCGCCATGCAGAGTTGGGAGCTGAGTGGTCTGTGGTGTTCCAGGTGGGTAACGAGGGGTACTTCCTGAACTTCAGCACTTTGCAACCATGTTATCTTGTTGAATTTACCATCCTGCTGGAGCCTCGACCTTCCCTGCTAACAAGTAAGCTCTCACTTAATTTTCAGCTATTTGAATGATGTTTCGGCTTAACATATTGAGATCAAACAGGCCCGTGAAAATGCAGCTTTTAACTGCACGGTCAAGAGGGACTGCCATACCGATCGGGTGACTAAAGACATTAGGGACTACCTGAACACTAGGAGTGAATCTGTCCCAACTGCCCAAGATCAAAGTCAAGATGTTAAAGAGAGAGCTGCAATGGTGTCTTTCCCCTGTGTTCACACAGCTTGCTCTCAAGCTGAACTGATATAATAGTCTGACATTCCAGATTCCGCTTTGATGAAAGTACAGATTACACCTGAGGAACCGGGCTCCCTTTTCTCAACAACGGCGTGTGAGGACTATAACAAAAAAACAGAAGAGGTCATGGGGCAGGGGGCCCTTCGTGAACAAAGACTCTGGTCCCCTGAATTGACTGATTTATGCACACCCTCCCACTCCCCTCCACTACGATAGCCCTACTTCACCCACCAGTGGATCATTCCTTATTCATTACCATCCTGAAACTACTCCGAGACACCTACAAACAGATCCATGTAATGATTCAAAGGCCCAAACAATTTCTCCTGACCCATGCCCGGCAAACATCCTGGAAGTCAGTCAACAGCTTTATGATTAGGATAGTGTGCTTACACGTGACCAGATGGATGGGATTCAGGAGCCAGCATTGCTGCCTCCGCAGGATGTTATTCTATCGAGGTCTCTGACTTTATACATGCACTCGCTAAATTCATGAGAATTGTCCACAAACTCTGCCATCTCATTCACCCAAACTACCCCTAGGTGCTCCTTTGGGATCCCTAATGCGGAATGTAAAAACAAGGAGATGGAGGCCAGAGCACTGACTCCATAAGGAAGGAAAATGAGCAGGATGTGCTCCATGGAAAAGTGAACAGTGAGTAAAACCCACTGTACCCTGCTCTTTCCCATGAGTAATCAGGATAAAAGAGCTGGCATTGATCTGTGGTGTTTAATGACAGCCCCAGGATGATATTAACTGAAAGGCCATGTAGGCCTAAAATGTGCAGAAATATCTTTAGTCATGGAAAGGCACACTGGCAAACTCTAATGCAACTAAGGTGCCTAGTGAATGCAGGGTGTGTGATTTCTGCAGTTGAACCAAGGAGTATGCAAAAAATAAAATCAGAAAGGAATTGAAAAGGCACATTGTGAATGACAAAATGAACAGCAGCGTTTCACTTTCAGTTTGCCAAATTAAAAAAATGCTGTGTGCAAGAAAAATACACTGATTCAAAAGGGCCTTGCATGTGATTGACCAAATCCAGAAACATTAAAGGATGAATCTACATGGAAAGCAGGGCTTTGCAGGCACTGGAACTGCAATGTCTAAAAGTGTGTGCATTTTGCAGCTGGAAATAAAGAAATGGAGAAAAATGTTCCCTTGTCAAAATGAACATGTCATGAAAAGGGCCTTGAACAGTGATAACAAGATGCAATTTATTAAAAATAAATAAAAGGCTTCACATGAAAAATAAATGCAACAGATTGAAATAGCTGTATTTTCTTTCAGGTGCAACATTAAATAGGCCTTATGGACCACAGTAAATGTATGACTGTACATTTCAATTTCCTGAGAAGGAGTCATTTGCTATACACAACACTCAAGCAGTGATCAAGGAATTGTATGGGGGGTCTGTTCTCTGAGATAAACAGAAGGATGACCATTAGCCTTCAGAGAAGAAATGCTGATGGGTTTACTCCAGGCTTAAACCAACAATGAGGCCACATGGCGTGGGGGAGTATTTCAAGAGAACTTAAACATATATTGTGAAATGGAAGTTAGTATTTGCATGTTTGTTTGAACAGTTCCATTAGTTTAAATGGACTATCATAGTTGGTCATTGTCTCAACAACCGTAAGTTGCAGCTTGGCCATTCCGGTGTCACTTTAAAACTTATTATGTACCTGTTATGCGGATGTCATTTGTATCTAAATTTGATTTCTGTAACCCCGTAACAATCAAAAAAGTGTATCTAGCTTCCCAAAAAATGTGATGGAGCCAAATGTCAGGGGCGGTTGGTGGCTTCTTAAATTAGATATCTGGGTATAAAATGTCACATTCATAACTATTATCATTTTAGTAGAAACAGTGAAAAATGGGTGTCCGCACTTGCAACATGTTGATGACATGTTGATGACATTGGAGTCATTGGAGCCTCGATGCCTCTGGGCTGCTAGTGTACTTTATAAATTTAAAATAAGAATAACAAATTCTGAATACAGCTACCATGATTAGCCAGAGAGGAATATATACAAGTTGTAGTGTTTATTTGTAAATTGCAACGTTTTGTTATGTAGGTGAACTTTTTAGGCGAACAATCTCAAAAACATAAATAGTAACTCTGGTTGGTGTATTCATTCTTCCCAGGATTTCAGTTTCGGATCTCCAAGGGCCTATCGGCAGGGAGGGTTGGACCTTGGGGAGAAATGGGTCGTAAGGAGTACAATTAAAATTCAAGGCTAATAAGTTAACACTCCCTGATTTTAATATTTTGAAGGTTTTGCTTCCCTAACCCCTGTTATAAAGTGATTGCAGAAGCCAGAGAGGGAACAACTTGCCTAAAAACCATCTGGGGGTATCCTGAAACAACTCCCTGATAGTACCTGTGTTGGAATTATTGAATATTGCGGCAGGATTATTTGAACCTAAGAGACAGTAATTGGGAAAGCCTAAAAGCTGACTGGGCCCTATGACTAAGGAGAGGCAAATAGAGGAATGGATGCTGGTGGCTATCTTTGACTGTAGTGCTTGACTCGATTCCTGTGCTTCCCCAAGAGAGGGCCCTGAAACTCTGATGCCTTTCCTTGCACCAAATGTAGAGAAATGTTTTTTTTTATTATTTATTGTGCAATAGCCAACATTTGACATTTAACACATTTACAATAATACAAAAGGTAAATAAAGCTAAAATTCATCAAACAATGTACAAGATCCACATCAATAAAATCTTCATCTGAAAAGAAAAATACAAGAACAACCAAATAGCAAACTCAGAAAAGAAAACAAAAAAGAAAGCAGTCTTTTCTCCCATAGAAATCAATCAATCTGCAGATCCAAATTTCACAAAAGAAAAATCCCCCATATAGAAATCAGGATTATTACACAGAATCCAGTATGGACCCTCTATAACAGAGTTGACCAGAGTGACGCAAGTTACTAAGATCTTAATCCATACGCGGTGGAGACTGGATCACTGATTAAATTAATTTCTATCAGAGCTCTAACCAATTCCATTGAAAGAGCAGATTCATGGCAGGAGGATAATCTCCCCCAGAAAGCATCAGAATTTTAGAGAAATTCAATGTAAGTAGCTTGTCCAACAGAACCAAGTGTGTGGGGAGATATTTGACTTAATATCTAACCTTTAATATTGGGTGGGGCGGCCAACTGAGTAGACCCATAGCATATTTTTACTGAATAATAATTTAATTTAATCCCATATTGATTAACGCAGGGGAGCTTGGCTGTGTTCTAAACCTTAATGGATACATCTATTTTTCCAGTCGACCTCGACTTCCCTAAAGGATAGGGGTATCCAAGTCTAAACCCGAAATTCCTAACTGTCACCAGTCCCCAGACCTGGACTTCAAGCAGAGGGATGCTGAATGTAACCGAAGCCTGGGTTTTTGGTGCTAGGTAGAGAAGTGCTTTGCCAAGTGAAACCAAGTTTAATTCTACATTGAAAAATGCATACTCTTTCCTGGGAGTGAGAAAGTGACCCCAATAGCAGAATGATTTTGTATTGCTTTAGGGGTGAAGAAGGAAGAAGGGCTCTATCACTCAAAAGTGGTATCAAATTCTGTGGTGATTTCAAAAACTGCTACAATGCTCAAGTGTGCAGGGAATTAAACATACACAGTGCTGCATGTGAAATTTTTTGAAAACCAAAAAAGTGCATTTGATTTAATTCTAAACCTTATCAAGAAACGCTATTGCTCATGATGTAGTAAACTTCCATGGTATTGTTTAACTTTGACAAAAAAGAAGGATTTGTGGGACAAGATAATCGAACTGTTTATTTAGCCTGATTTCCATGGACAAAAGTGAAATTTAAAAGTACCACCCCCAAAGTACATTTTTGTAATGAAGCTTTGTTTTGTGCCACAGCGAAGGTGGCATGTCTAATCATTTGGTGCAAATAATAATTGAACCTGTAATTTAAATATTCTTTCTGTACCCCGGCCTGGTTCTTGGCTCATTGTTGGCACAGGGGGAAGGATCTATGCGGATCTATATGAATCAAAGATAGGGCTAGCTTGAACTAGATAAATGATTTATTGTGTGACATCTTAACTGTGGGGGAAGGAACTCCCCATGTTAAAAGTGGTCTCTCAATATATTGTTACACTCTTTATAGAACGCTTTCCCACTTCAAATCCAGAATCAAACAGTACATTTTTCAAAGAGCCAAAAAGGCCTGCAGTTCTGTCTACTGTCTCACTTTGCTAATTGCACTAGGCCATTGTGGTTGACTCTGTACCTGGTTCTTAAAGGCAACCTGGCACATACATGCCAACATTATCCTTTACGTTCGGCAGACGTTGTCAGTCCAGTCCTGCTTTTAACTTTGCATTCTGGGACTTCTACTCCTGGATTCATAATGGATAAATCCAGGACTACAAACCCCCGAATTGAAACTTAAAACCAGGACTGGACTAGCATCTCAGGAATGGAATGAATATTGTTGGCATGTAAGTTGGCTGTAAAGCGCAATTTCAAAATCACCATAAAAACGTTACTTTAAGGTTTCTTTACATTGTTCTATCATTAAGAATACTTCTGGAAACAAAACGTAGCCATCTACCTGTATTAAAACATTAAGAACATTAAAATGATGTAAGTTGCGCATAGGTGACTGTGTATATGGCCATACTTGCCAACATACCCCATTTCAGTCTGTAGGTGCTCATCCAGTCCTGTTTTTTTTTTTTGCATACTGGGACGTGTAGTTCCACTTTTCCCATTATAAATCTCGGACAAGTCCGCGAATGCAAAGGAAAAGCCAGTACTGGGTAGGCACCTACAGATTGCAATGGGTCATGTTGGTCATGTTGGCAAGTTGTCTCGGGAGGATAGCTCGGGGGAAACGCGTTTGCCTTGTAAGCAAGAAAACGCAGAGCAACACAGGTTCAATCCCTGGGGCCGCGCTTAGAAACCTCTGGGTATTAGGCACGTTATAAATGACCAATCATAGTCAAGTATGTATGTGATGGAGCCACCTGAAAGCCCATTACTGTGTTGGCAGGAGCTTGATCTTCCTGGTAGATTATGCTGGTCGCTGATGCCACCATGCAGCACAAAGGCATAAACCTAAATATACCTGTGGATGTAATCATTTAATCGAATGGGAGGGTCACTCTAAATTATAAGAGAGTGAACCAATAATCCCAACACACTTGTTTATCACATAGGCCGTGTGTCATCAAGCGAAGGTGGTCACACCTTAACATTCCCTTATGTCCTTTAAACCCTCAGGAATTTCAGGCACGTTTCAGTCCACTTGGGAATGCAGAAACACATCTGCCCTCATCACGAGTTGGGCGGCAACCCTTAAATGCGGCGGTAGCGCTATTACTGCCGCATTTAATGGTCTGCCAGATCATGGCTTTTGCCGATTTCCCAAATCCGCAGCAAATCTGCCGATTTTCGGCACGTTTACCGCCGGCAGGAAATCCGCCGGCGGTAATAGTGCAAATTTTCCGCATTGGGCCCAATGGTGAATGAGGAATTGCCGAATGGGCCCAATGGGGAATGGGCAATACCCGTTCCGCCAAACCCGTGATCCGGCGCTAATAGCGTCGGGGGGGTTGGCGGTAGGGCCGCCCAACTCGTGATGATGCCCATAGACTATCAGAGGATTGCTTGCCCGAGGACTGCATGATATTTACCCCTGAGCCCTGCCCGAAGCACGAACATATATATGAATACAGAAAACAGCCTTGGCGGCCCTCGCCAGCTTGCAGGTCTCCGGTCTGTTACACATGTAAGGTTTTCCGACCCCAGGGGATTTCCTGCAGATATTTCCTGCTAGGAATTATTCTCTTTGACCCAACTAATTGTACATACATATTCACATAACCGAAAGCATTCTGCACACACACACCCCGCCCTCTCCCCTATCAAACATCATTTATGTTAATGAAATGTTAATTATCCTAGCACAGACTTTCGTGTAGAATATCATCTTTTAATTACAGTCTCTGTCTCGGGATTACCCAGCTTGCCTGTTGTGGGACCAATTATCATAAATCCCCTTGTAACAATTAACAATATTGGTGCAGAGCTGCATGTATTTTAAATGTTATAATTATGCCCGGCTCTTGTGTTAATTGGCCTATCTGACTCTTTGCGTTTTATGCCGCTCATCTGCTCATTACCACAGCCATTTAATTCAATTAGCGCCTTAATTAGGGGAACAGTCATGTCCAATGTTGGAGGCCTTGTCGCGGCACGCGGCTTGATTAGCAAAGACAAACACGCCATGCAAATCAGGACCCCAAGGTTTGGGGGCGGCCAGGATGGAAGCCCGCCAGCTGCTGAAGCAGAACACGACCATGTCTTCATCCCCCAAAGCAGCCATGGCGGAAAGAGAAATAAAGGGCGAGCCGGGCGAGTGAACATTTCACAATATCATTTACAATGTCATCACTTAAATCCCCTCTGCCATGACGCGCGTGGTGTACTTCTCGATGGAGCCCTCCCCGCTAAATTGGCTGCTGCCCCCGTGCGCCTTTTAGGCATTCGTATCACTAACCCCCTTCTCACAATTCCGCCTAATCTACCTGCAGTGATAGGGGGAAAGTGAAACCGCCCTCTCCATGCACAAGAAGCATGGGGGAATAACTTCTCTAAAATACCATATTTTAAAGTATGTGGCACTCACATTAAATGCATATTATTTCGAGTTTGCACACCAAAAAAACTACATTTTACTGTGCTTTAAGAGCATTCTTTTTGTCTATTTGAATCTTTATGTCCCCTGCCTATTAATTCCCCTAATTAGAATTAAATGAAGCCTGCTAAATTGCTAGATTAACCAATAATTAAGCAGGCTGTGCATAGCCATTTAACACAGCCGGGCAGACCTGTCTCATCTGCACCGGATGTGTCTCACGCCAACTCATTTTTTATTTGAAGCGAATTAAAGGGCTTGTCTCGAGTCGTCAACATTGGCCCTTTTTATGTTAAGCTTTGTAAAATGTAATGTTTTCAACAAGCAATGTCCTCAATAATGGCTATCAGCGCGTTTATGCTTTTATGCCTGATTGGGGAAATGCGGCATGAAAGCCTCCTCAGCCGGCTCGCTATGCGTGCATAATAACGAGGCACACATTGGAATCCATAACAAAGGACGTTAATTAAATATGCATTTCTGTGGTGTCCGTGGGCTAAATAGTCATTGAACAATGGCGTGATCCTTGTAATGAAATGGGCTAATTGTCTCGTGTAGTGGCACTGGTCCTCTTTCAAAACAAAGCGCCACTGAGCTCCATCACTTCCCAACCCCCTTCGCCGGTCTCGCTCCTGTGTTCAAGCGCCTGTGCAAAGCTGACACGCGCGTGCCTTGTGAGAAAAACTCCATCCTAAAACTGCAGTCCCCAAAAATACTGCGACAAGCGCCAAGACATATTACGCTTCTCCCCTGACCCTTTCACAGCAGATAATGCTCAGCAGTTGGGAGAAAAAAAATAGATTACGTGCATTAATTTACCCTGTCTTCACATTTCTCAAGCCCGAGTAATTTATTCTTTGTGGTCCCGTGGAAATGAGGGGAAACGAATCCGACGAGTCTATCAAGTTATTTTTTTTTCCTTTTTTGATTACAGAAATTGAACTCGGCATTTCTTTAGCAGAATACTACCTAATTAAAATAACGGTGGCAATACAAATGAGTGCGATATCAAGGGCGTTAATCTCAATATATCCCAATTTAGGAAGGTTGAAATTGATTCTGGAAAGAGGAAAGGGAGGAGGGCATTCTGTAACGGTGATGATAAGACATTAAGTAAGAGGGTGTGAAATATTTAAAAATTGCTGAATGCTACTTGGTGGGAAAACATTGCACTATAATACTGATTCAAGAAAATTGCCTACCGTAAACATCTTGAATGAGTTGATTAGTGTTAACGCACAGCTATTCTTCATAGACCGTTGGCCCACCGGGGGCGCTGCCTAATTGTTAAATAAATATGTTCTGCCCGCTCTGAGCCGGATGTATTCCAGCTGTGAGTAAATAAAGGTAGGGAACGTGTTCCATTGTTCACTCTTCGACTGTGAACTTCTTCCGTAACATAAGAAACGAATAAACAAAACACTGTACCAATGAAACGCTTTGGACGGTGCTTAGTGCACTAACCCCCCTTTCTGGCACAATGGTTTGACGGGCCTGACCGGTCCCCTCTCTAGCTTTAAGGTGAAGCAAATATCACTGTTGATCATAGATGCATCAGTCCTAGCCAGATGAGGAGGTATGGAACGTGGCACGTAGTGTATGGAGCTAGATCAGTAGCGGAGCCAGGGCGGGGGAGCGCCCCACACCCGGGTCCCTCTGGGTGCCCAGTGCATGCACACTGCACCCAGGGCTGGACTGGGAACTAAAAGAGGCCCTGGAAATAATTACTGGGGACCAAAAGAGGCCCTGGAAATAAGGTTCAAAGTGGCCCCATATGACACATTTTCAGCAAGCCCAATGCTTTTCCTATGAGAACATTTGGAAATACCACAGAAAAGAGGCCCAGGGTGCAGAGGCCCACCGGGAAATCTCCAGAGTTCCCTAAAGACCAGTCCACCCCTGACTGCACCCCCAGCCTCCCGCTGGTGTCCTATTATCCGCCCCTGGCACCAAAAGCTGGCCCCATCTACGGAGCTAGATGAGCATGCGGAAAGCAAGGAGAGGCACAAGAGGGAGGGATGACATGCAAGGAAGGGAATTGACGTCAGAGAAAAAGAGGCAAGGGGTGCATAGAAGGAAGGAGACTCACAGAGTACGTTTATCACCCCCCCGCCAATATGTGTATTGGGTTTAACATAATAAACAGGGTCCCCAAAAAAAGCGTGAGGGGGCGGGGTCTCGGAGACACCCATTTGTAAGTGACGTCACAGGAAGTGAACAGTTACATAAGCTAAATATGCACATTTCATTGAATTAGTTTTTTACAGTTCAAGAGAGTGTGGATGACAAATACACATTTGTCAATAGAATATATTTTCCTATTGCATTGCTGGAGGTTAATTATAAAATGCAAGCACATTTAAATCCAAGAAATGGTAACGAAACGCCCTGTATAGCAAGATGTCAATATAAAAAATTTCACTGCTCCACGATAGTTGATTCCTGTGGTCTTATGGTTAAGTGTATTATCTTATAGCTGGGCGACCCCGTACAACACATTTCAAATTGGTGTCTTAAATTTGTTTTTGTTTCAATTCTCTCAACACACAGGAGGATGGGCACTGGCCTCTCAAAAAAGTGGGGTGGGTTTACGCGGTCCATTCGCCTGGTCCCACGACTTGTGCCCGGATGATAAATAAGTATTAAATACATATCCAGGTGACAGAGATTGAAATGGCAGGGAGTTATTTAGCTCCTGGTTATAGCCTAGGAGAGCCTGGTAGGCTTCACACGAACAGCTACCAGGAGCAACGTTTTACTCCTAGTTCGTTTGGTGCCACACACAAATAGATATCTTAGATTCACTCTGTGTGTATGTGTGGGAATATAGAGGGAGAATTTGGATACATTTAGAAGACATTTATGGAATTATGTTACGTTACGTTGATTTATACCGTACACCACTACAATTTGCATGGTCTCCAGGCACTGGCGTGGCTCTGTACGACAGTAGGCGGTAGAGCTTAGTGAGGTAAAAGGGTTAGGATAGAGGGTGTGATCTTCTGTGGATGCTTGCAGAACTAGGAGAAAAAGGTGTCTGTGTGTGTCAGTGTGTGCTTTGATTTTGTGCAATGGCCTGTTGCGACTGGATGAGTAAGGCCCAGTGTTTGGGTTATTTGTTGTGTGCAGTGTGGTTTGAGTGTTTTTGTATGTTGTGTGGCTGGTCCTTTGGGCGTATGTGGTACTTGGGAGTCTAAAAATATATTTAAAGACTACCGTTAACATGTGGAGTTCACCCCCCCCCAATTAAAGTGCCACACAATATATCATGTGTCTGATTCAGTCTAGCCTTGTCTATGATTCATAGAGAGCTACATAGATCGCTGCCCCTGTGCGACTAACAAGCCAAGACCAGACCGGGGTACAGACAGAATATATATTTATAAAAAAATAGGTTAAATTAATATGTGTAACAAATGATTACACATGCCACTGTCTCTGTGGCACAAAATAAAATTGCAATACAAAAACTCACTTTTTGGGGGTTTCACTTTTGGGTCTCATATACATGGAACACAGGCCAAATAAACAGTTAAACCCCCTGTCCCACAAAAAGATCACAAGCATTAGCACTCCTTGATAAGGTTTAGATTTAAACCAACTGACATGTTTCTAGTTTCAAAACCAATTTCACACATGCAGCACTTTGACTGTTTAATTTTCCTGCACACTTAAAAATGCTAGCAGTTTTGAAAGCACAACAGATTTTTGATAATATCTTGGATTTATAGAACCCTTCTTCCTTCTTCGCCCTAAAGCAATATGCAATAGCTCTTCTATCAGAGTCACTTTCTCACTCTTAGCAGAGTGTGCGTTTTTCAATTAGGAAATACACTGTGTTTCATTTAGCAAAGCACTTCTCTGCTAAGCACCAAAACCCAGACTTTCATTTACATTCAGCATCTCTATGCCTAAAGGCCAGATCTAAGGAATGCCAATAATTAGGAATTTCGTTTTTAGACCAGGACACCCCGTCCCTCTAGGGAATACTGAGGGTGAAAAGAAGATAGGTGTATCTGATTGCATTAAAGACTATCGTTTTATACCCACTTGGAGTGATTTTGTTAATTTCAAATGTTAACAAAATCACCCTGTTATTTAGCTATGGGGTTAACTGAAATATTGTTAAAAAAAATTTTATTTTAAATTTTAAATTACATTTTAAAATTTTGTTGCTCAAAATTGACTAAGTGTCTACTTCCATACCCCCACCCATTATGTAAGGGGAAGGTATTACATCAAACAAATCCCCACACTTGGTTCTGTTGTTACTTATATTGGGTTTCTGGGTTTGGAGTTCTGGAAAATACATTGCAGCTTCACGACTCTCTCATGGAGAAGCACAGTGATCTGATCAGGCACTTCAGTCATGAATAGCTACCAGCATTCATCCTTCTATTTTGCTTGCTTACCATCCTCTTTTGTCTTTCCCGATTGTTGTCCCCTAGGCAATGTTAAATCTCCACATAGATTTCAATAGTTCCACCCAGATGAGTTCAGGCAGCTGTCCTGGCAATGTTAAATTCTTCAACCCTCTTTCAGTATACACCCAGATTATTTTTGTAGGCAGTTCTCCCCTCTCTGGCTTGTGCAGCCACTTTTTAACCTCAAACCTGCACCTCTGAAATATTGAAATTAGGAGGTGTTAACTTATTAGCCCTGAATCTTAATTGGACTCCTGTGGTCCTCTCCACCCACAAGGTCCTGCCCCTCTCTATGGATAGGCCCCAGAGTTATATAGTTGAAATGATGGGAGGGCTGAATCCACCCACTAGTTTTCAATTAACGGTTACATGTTTCACGTAAACAGTCACACCATGTCAAAAATGTTTATTATAAAAATAAACATAACTATATATATATATATATATATATATATATATATATATTCAGTAAAAAAACATTGTTAAAGGGACGTTATGGTTAAGTTGCTCTACTAAAAACCTATGAAATTCAGTAAAAAAACTTTGTTAAAGGGACGTAACGGTTCCAAGTAAAACCGAAAACTCCCAGAAATGTGCCTGTTATGGCAAGCTAAGCAACCATAACTCGCGCCACCACCGTGCACTGCTAAGACTAACACCCAGGACATCAAAGATGGCATCACAAATATAATTGATGACATCACTGATGACAACACATTTCTGGCTTCCCCTTTTTTCCTTTACTAACATATCTAGGCCGCATGGTTTTCTTCAGTAAGAGCCAGGAACTAAAAATTGAAAAGGTATTATATTTGTAGACTTATCCTTCAAGTATGTTCTTACAGTAATTCCCTTAGGGTCCAGTCACATCATATGAAACATATACATAGGGGAAGACACAAGCATGAAAGACAGCAATCCTTTCTGTACATGAAGATAATTAGTAGAGTTGTCAGCACCTTCTGATAGTTCCGTTGTTTTTTTTAATACTGTACTTTCCCTGTATATGCTCCTATTTGTACACATTGGATTCACACTACTTTCCTTAGGGTCCAGTCACATCATGTGATACATATACCTAGGGTAAGTAGCAGCTTTGAAACAGATCAATCATTTCTCTGCATAAAGATAATCAGTTAGGTTATGAACACTTTCTGCTATTACTGCTGCTTTTTTGCTTACTTCACTTTCCCTATATATACTCATATGTTTATGTATTGTTGTCTCTTTGTGTTTTGTCTGTTATAATGCAATTATGTAGTAAGTTGGTTTTATTAGCTACTTATTACATGTTTCACAGTACACAAAACTCTAATAAGAAAGCAGTTATCATTTCACTATTCAACATGGCGAGTGTTATGAGTCGGCGTTCATCCCCGGCTATCAGCAAAACCCGGTCACTTACGCCGCTGGCGCTTCGGGTTTCCAAATCTACTACCAGAGGCAGTAGGAAATTTATAGCGCTCCCCAAAAGGATTCGGCATCAAACCGCGTCGTTTTATGCACGATGGAAGTTGCCGTGGAAGTTAGCGGCTCGGAGACTACACCCCCCAGGAAACCTGCTTCCGTACGGTAGTTCACCGGAAGAGCCTCACATTGGCTAGCCCCGCCTTTCTCCATTATTTAGTTCCTGGAGACGGCCAAGACGCTGCTTCTGTTTACAGCTACTACCGGTAATTAGAAGTTCCTTCTTCGATTGCTATCTGCTTGTGGTTCTTACGGTTTTCGACTCGGATTGTTACTGGACCTTCTATTTGGAATTCCCTCACCTTCTGATCTGCCTTCCCGTGTACCGAAAATCCTGCTTTCCTCCTGGACTCCTCTTCTGCACGTTCTGTTATAGTTCCTGTCAGCCAGTGTACCAGACCTTGCCTGTTTTTGACCTACCTGTCTCAAGAGTCATCATTCCGACTGGTTGCTCTGTATCCTGCCAGAATTTACCTCCTTAAAACCCATTCACCTGGAAATACCATCCCGACTGTCATCGTCCTTAATCTTTTTCCATCTGTGGGAAGACTTTTGGTGTTAAACGGAACATTGGGTTTGTGCATTTTCAGGACGCTCTGCAGCAGTGCACCATCCCGAATCTAGCGCGACCCTCGTGCCGCCCGGGTAGTAGAACCCTACTAACCTTACCTTTTTCTTATTTTCTCCCTGTCATTGTGTTCTAACATTTCAAGTACTAAGTCAATTCCCATTGGTGATTCCCGGGTTAATTCCTTCATCTATCCTACGGGGGGAGAAAAACAAGAACCCAGGTACTCCTCAGTTAGTAAGGCTTATAAGGGACAACCGTTACCTTTTGTATTACTTACTTGTTGTTCTTTTCTTTTCAGCCTGGTTCGTGGCGGTACAACTTCTCTCCGCCCTTCTGGGTGATCAGTCCCCTTGTCTGGTTAACTACAGCAAGTGGTCATATCATTTTGAAGGTCTATTTTCCCTCGCAGAGAGGAGGCTTAGGTAGAGGCCCTACTTAAGCTCCTTCAAGCAAAATTCTGGGTTTGGATGCTTCCTGGTTCCTCGCACTCATCCCACCGGTGAGTAACAAAAACAGAAGCCATGGAAGAAGCGGATCCTTTGGCTGCTTTGTTTCGTTTAGTGTCTGAGTTACGATCAGACATGACATTGGCCCATGACGCCATGCATCAAAGGATCGACAGCTTACGGAATATTCAAAATCCCCAGACACTCGGAGTAGACATGGAAGGCGCAACCGCCTCAGGTTCTGGTCTACCTTCAGCTTCAGCCTCAGGGTTTTCTGCGACACCGGTTTTGATGGCCACGCAATTCCCGTTGGCCCCCCCGGAAAGGTTTACTGGAGATCCGAAACAATATCGAACCTTTATAAACCAATGCAAATTGCACTTTCTGTGTCGGGCCACCGCCTTTCCAAACTCCACAACCAAGGCAGCCTTTATTCTTTCACATCTAGGAGGTACAGCGGCTGCATGGGCCAACCCTTTGCTTGAGTCCAACAGTTATGTTCTTTATGACTGTGACGAACTCATATTGGCCATGAATAGGGTCTTTGACAATCGTTATAAATCCCAAGCCTCGGATCTGGAGCTGCTGGGTCTACGACAAGGCAATTCTTCTCTTTTTTCTTTTCTTACCAGATTCAATCAGCTGGCTGCGGAGACAGACTGGCCCGAAGAAAAGAAATCAGCTGTATTCTATCAGGGGTTATCTGAAGAACTAAAAGACATCCTAGCCACAGTACCGGTTGTCCCAACCTCTTTTGGTGAATTGTTAGACTTAGTCTTACAAATAGATGCTAGAAGGTCTGAAAGAAGAGGAGAACGTAAAACAGCCATCCCTACACCCACTCCGGCAGATTTAGCTCCTCCTTCTGTTTCAAATCCCAAACCCATGCAGATAGGGGCCGTGAGGGGTCCCGTGACTCAGGCACAACGGGAATACAGACGTTCGCATAACTTATGCATGTATTGTGGGTCTTCGGAACACCATCTGAAAGATTGTCCTAAAAGACCCGTTAAAAAGGCGGGAAACGCCAAATCCCGGCGGTAGATAGAGTCCCTACGCCGGGAGTGTCTTCTTTGGGCTCACAGATTTCCTTAACCGCTCCTGTTAGTCTACCTGTGTCCTTTACCACTGCCGATGACGCCACATTTTCCTCTTTGGCTATTATAGACTCAGGAGCTACGGGGAATTATATGGATTTCGACTATGCTACAAAGAACCATGTCTCATTTCTACCAAAGGCTCAACCTGAGAGGGTCCATACTGTGGACGGCACAACCTTGGTATCCGGTTTGGTCACACAAAACACCACTCTTGTTAGCATGAAAACCGAAGATGGTCATGTAGAATCAATCTCGTTTGATCTAATCAAAGCTCCGCAATATCAAGTCATATTGGGAATTCCGTGGTTACAACACCACAATCCTGCTATTGATTGGGTAAAGAAGAGTGTTCGTTTTCCTTCTCCGGAGTGCAATGAGAACTGCTTTCTGGACACATATGTCTGCCCTGATTCTTCTTGCCAGGCTCTTGTGGCTTCCGTGTCTCTCATAGGCGCCATTATTCGGGATCCTAGTACAGGTATTCCCCTTGAATACGAATCCTTTCGGGATGTGTTCGACAAGGGTAGGGCAGATCAATTGCCGCCTCATAGGCCCTACGACTGCCCGATAGACCTAATACCAGGGACCAAAATACCAACCGGAAGGGTCTATTCACTTACTATACCAGAAGACAAGGTATTGAAGGAATATATCGATAAAGCCCTGGCCACAGGCTTTATTCGAACCTCAAAGTCCCCGGCTGCATCACCGTTGTTTTTTGTCCCTAAAAAGGAGGGGGACCTGCGCCCTTGTATAGATTACCGGGCATTGAATGCTATTACAGTAAAAAATCAATATCCTCTTCCGTTGATATCAGTGCTTCTGGATCAACTAGGTTCGTCAGTGGTATTCACTAAACTTGACCTCAGGGGGGCCTATAATCTCATCCGGATTAGAGCCGGGGACGAGTGGAAAACTGCCTTCAAGACACGTTACGGTCTGTTCGAATACTTAGTAATGCCATTTGGACTCTGCAATGCCCCGGCCACCTTTCAGGCTTTCATGAATGACATTTTCCATGATTATCTGGATCAATTTGTTGTAATTTATCTAGATGATATTCTTATTTACTCATCCTCCATGAAGGAACACCTTATACACGTGCGTCTTGTGTTACAGAGGTTAAGGGAGAACCACCTGTACGTCAAAGCAGAGAAATGTGTATTTAATTCTCCGGAGGTTGAGTTCCTTGGCTATGACTTGACCAATCGTGGCATTCGTATGAGTCAATCTAAAGTCAAAGCGATTCGGGAATGGCCCGTTCCTACATCAGTCAAGGCACTTCAGTCTTTCTTGGGGTTTTCCAACTTCTATCGACGTTTCATCCATTCATTTTCGTCGATCTCTTCTCCTTTAACGGCACTCACCAGCTCCAAAAAACCATTTGCTTGGAATCCTGAGGCACAACAAGCCTTTGAAATCCTGAAGACCGCCTTTTCGACGGCCCCGGTACTGCAACACCCGGACCCTCTCCTCCCTTTCTTTGTAGAGGCGGACGCCTCCGGTTCAGCTATTGGGGCGGTTCTGTCGCAGGAGTGTCCTGATTCGGGAGAAATCCATCCTGTGGCATATTATTCCAGGAAATTGACCCCGTATGAACGCAATTATCCCATCACAGAGCGTGAATTGTTAGCTATCAGGGATGCCTTTGCGGAATGGCGTCATCATCTGTTGGGGGCCCGTCACCAGGTTGTTGTTTATTCAGATCACCGCAGTCTCCTTGCATTCAAATCCATGAAATGCCTTACAGCCCGACAAGCTCGTTGGCATCTTTTCTTCTCCCAGTTCAACTTTGTCATCACATATCGACCGGCCCGCCTCAATGCATGTGCCGACGCTCTGTCAAGATTACCTCACAGTTCTTGTATTTCTAAATCTGATCGTCCCTTGTTGTTGCCTGAAAGGGTGGTTTGTGCTTGCACTCCTCAACCTTCGCTCCGTGCCCTTATATCATCTTGGGTGACCTCAAACAAGGAGGAATGCGAATCGTTGAATCTCAACATCGTTCAGGATCTGCCTTATATCCAGGGTCGTCTCTTCATTCCTCCTGGTGAAGCACGACTTCGAGCTTTAACTTGGTCACACGATTCGTTGATGGCAGCCCATCCAGGACAGCAAAAGACGTTGGAGTCATTACGCCGTTGGGCCTGGTGGCCTTCGATGTCTAGGGATGTCATCGACTATGCGAAGTCTTGCTCAGTGTGTGCCCAATGCAAGGTTTCTAGATCCAAGCCTGTAGGTCTTTTGCATCCCCTTCCAGTACCGCATAAACCTTGGTACATGGTTTCCATGGACTTCATCGTGGACCTACCTCCTCTCGACGGTTATGATACTGTTTGGGTTATTATTGATTACTTCTCCAAGATGGCTTTGTTCATTCCTTGTGCTGGCTTGCCTTCGGCCCCTGTCCTGGCTTCATTGTTTCTCAAACATGTCTTTCGTTTCTTTGGACTTCCCTCTATCATTGTATCGGACCGTGGTCCTCAGTTTACGTCCCGCTTTTGGAGGGCTTTGACTTCTTCACTAAACATCGATGATCGTTTCAGTTCTGCCTACCATCCACAAACCGATGGACAAACTGAGAGGACAAACGCCACACTGGAACAATTCCTCCGATGTTTATGTCTCCAATTCCAGTCTACCTGGCTAAAAACGCTTGCTCCTGCCGAGTTCGCCTACAATAACTCGGTACATTGTGCCTCAGGGGTATCGCCGTTTTTTGCCTTATATGGTTTCCATCCACGTTCATTGCCTTTAGACCCGGCGCTCCCCATTGACAACCCGGCTGCTCAGGCTTGTGTACGGGACCTGGATTCAGTCCGTAGCGAAGTTCGATCCCACCTTCTACTTGCACAGGAGAGGGCTAAAAAGTACGCTGATCGACATCGGCTTACAGCTCCTGAATACAAAGTAGGCTCAAAAGTCTGGCTGTCTACACGTAATCTACGTATTCCGGGCAAACGTATGCTTCTGCCGAAGTTTGTGGGTCCTTTCTCCATTACGGAGGTGTTAAATCCAGTGGCAATGCGTCTTTCTTTGCCGCCTTCATGGAAGATACATCCCGTATTTCACGTCAGCCTCATCAAACCGTGCCTTCTTACCACGCGTCTTCCAACTCGGCCTTGTGCTGTTCGCGTGGATGGCGAGGTTGAATATGAAGTGGCTGATATTTTGGACTTTCAACTCCGTAGGGGTCGACCCTTTTATTTGGTCGACTGGAAGGGATACGGGCCTGAGGACAGGTCTTGGGAGCCCTTGGGCAATATCCACTCGCCTGTTCTTCTGCGCCGCTTCCATGCCCGCAGGGGGTTGCCGCCGCCTTTGGGGGAGGATACTGTTATGAGTCGGCGTTCATCCCCGGCTATCAGCAAAACCCGGTCACTTACGCCGCTGGCGCTTCGGGTTTCCAAATCTACTACCAGAGGCAGTAGGAAATTTATAGCGCTCCCCAAAAGGATTCGGCATCAAACCGCGTCGTTTTATGCACGATGGAAGTTGCCGTGGAAGTTAGCGGCTCGGAGACTACACCCCCCAGGAAACCTGCTTCCGTACGGTAGTTCACCGGAAGAGCCTCACATTGGCTAGCCCCGCCTTTCTCCATTATTTAGTTCCTGGAGACGGCCAAGACGCTGCTTCTGTTTACAGCTACTACCGGTAATTAGAAGTTCCTTCTTCGATTGCTATCTGCTTGTGGTTCTTACGGTTTTCGACTCGGATTGTTACTGGACCTTCTATTTGGAATTCCCTCACCTTCTGATCTGCCTTCCCGTGTACCGAAAATCCTGCTTTCCTCCTGGACTCCTCTTCTGCACGTTCTGTTATAGTTCCTGTCAGCCAGTGTACCAGACCTTGCCTGTTTTTGACCTACCTGTCTCAAGAGTCATCATTCCGACTGGTTGCTCTGTATCCTGCCAGAATTTACCTCCTTAAAACCCATTCACCTGGAAATACCATCCCGACTGTCATCGTCCTTAATCTTTTTCCATCTGTGGGAAGACTTTTGGTGTTAAACGGAACATTGGGTTTGTGCATTTTCAGGACGCTCTGCAGCAGTGCACCATCCCGAATCTAGCGCGACCCTCGTGCCGCCCGGGTAGTAGAACCCTACTAACCTTACCTTTTTCTTATTTTCTCCCTGTCGTTGTGTTCTAACATTTCAAGTACTAAGTCAATTCCCATTGGTGATTCCCGGGTTAATTCCTTCATCTATCCTACGGGGGGAGAAAAACAAGAACCCAGGTACTCCTCAGTTAGTAAGGCTTATAAGGGACAACCGTTACCTTTTGTATTACTTACTTGTTGTTCTTTTCTTTTCAGCCTGGTTCGTGGCGGTACAACTTCTCTCCGCCCTTCTGGGTGATCAGTCCCCTTGTCTGGTTAACTACAGCAAGTGGTCATATCATTTTGAAGGTCTATTTTCCCTCGCAGAGAGGAGGCTTAGGTAGAGGCCCTACTTAAGCTCCTTCAAGCAAAATTCTGGGTTTGGATGCTTCCTGGTTCCTCGCACTCATCCCACCGGTGAGTAACAGCGAGATTATGAATATTGAACCTCCATCATGTATGCTGCACACAATGCTTATGTTTCTACATGAGTAGCTTAGTATACTGGATAGAACTTCATAATAGAATGCTATTTATATCAATGTATTGCTTAATGCACTAATTAGTTTATGATATTTATTCCAATGATCCTTGACACTTTTTTGTCAACATTATAATAAGAATCCCTTTTACAGACTTTTCATGAAAAGATAATGCACATGTGATGTCATCAGTGATGTCATCAATGACGTGTGATGTCATCTTTTATGTCCTGGGTGTTAGTCTTAGCAGTGCACGGTGGTGGTGCGAGTTATGGTTGCTTAGCTTACCATAACTGGCGAATTTCAGGGGTTTTTCGGTTTTACTTGGAACCATAACGTCCCTTTAACAAAGTTTATTTACTGAATTTCATAGTTTTTTAGTAGAACAACTTAACCATAATGTCCCTTTAACAAAGTATTTTTTACTGAATTTCATAGGATTTATTAGTGCAACTTAACCATAACTTCCCCTTAAAAAAGTTTTTTCATTGAATTTCATAGGTTTTTATTAGTGCAACTTAGCCATAATGTCTACGAACATCTGACTTCATTGCAGACCTTCCGGAGAGTGCCACATGACCAATTGCTGGCGCGCGGCATGATGACGTGTCCGAGAACCTGTACAAACTTCACGATAACATCTGTGCTTCGCGGACATCCTCCGTTCCAGGGACTGGAATGGTGGATACCGGCCCAGCAGCCCAACTTATCAGCCCAAGCGAATCGAGGGTGGATAACAAGGTCTCTGGACCATTATCCTCCCATTCCAGCCCCTGAAATGGGGGATGAAGGCCATTAGCAACCTAGGTTCCCAAAATGGGAACCCAAGGTGGTAAAAAGAGGATTTTGCTTCCTACACCGGGACGCCGTAGGTGTCCCGGTGTCAGAAGGAAAATCCTTTTCCAACATGGCCATCATAGAAAGAGAAGGCGAGGGTTCCATACAGGGCCCTCTTCACTTTCCATGGCAGCCTGCAGAAGGCAAAAAGAGAACCCTGTGACCATATTACCATGAACACATTTTTGTCCCCTTTCTGATCCACCCTAATTTTGAATAACTTCACCACAAAGTCAATTCCAAGTGGACATGGCCACTTTAATCCTATGTTTTGTCCCTTGTGGTCATGGCCAGTAGCCAGATTGTCCGGATCATGACCTTATTCCATGAACCGGACAATCTGGCCACTGCCCATGGCCACAGGCTACCCCTCAGTCACTAAAGGTATACTGCTATTTTGACACTTGTCAAATAATAAAACACTGGCACATTTGCAAAACCATGCTTGTAGATCCTTGCCAATGTGCCTTACGCAAGTTTGCTGGAAATCCACCCACGTTTTATCAGTTTGCCAAAAGAAGTGTAGATTCGTCAAATGGCACCTAATTTATGAGCCATTACATTATTTTGGGACTCCCCCTCTAATTTTCCCCACTCATGACAGAATCACACCAAATTTTGTAAACTCATTCGAAATCAGGTCAGAAATATCCCTTACCATCCTCAACACCGCTCACCTCCCCAGAGAGTATTTGACAAGTTTGAAAAGTGCAATGCTCAGAAAATATTATTGTCCCGAGGGTTCGGGCATGTATTTTTATACATACGTTTATCCATCGCACAAACATTTCTAATGCACCTTACCTTAGTTTTCCTCTTTTGTAAACATGCGAAATCTGGCAGCAGGGCGCGGCCATCTTGTGCTAATCTTATCCATTGCTGCATCGGCCTAAAGTAAACTGCCCTGACATCACTAAATCATATGCCCTGCCCCTGAGCCTCACATCACCAAACCTAGTAATAGTCTCCAGCTTTCGCGGTGACGTTCCTCATCAGCATAGCCAAAAGTGCCCATAATTACCTACGTGACGTGACGCAGAACCCGAAAATCAACACACATCGACTCACAACACAGCACGTCATAATTCGCAATATTAAACCGTACTTTAAAAGAAAACAACAACACTGTACAATTTGTAAAGTACTTTTATTTTACAATGATCGCTCTGAGAACATCCGACTATTGCCATATTCAATCAAATTGCAAATTTGTTTCTTCGCTTGCGATCCAAAATGTTTATCGTGAGGCACGCGTTGTTCTTTTTGCGTACACAAGTTGTTTGTTTTTGGTAAAAGAATTACTTGGGTCGCACAGTGAATTCCAGTGCTTCTGCATCAAATTGGGACTAGACCACCGTAAAGGATGTTATGTTGCTCCTAATCGCTAGTACAGCGTTAGGGCATATGGGCCGTTGGCGATCGTCCCAAAAAAGAGTCACTGTGATCCAGTTGTTCACAACTATGTACAGCTGCCGGTTAAAAACCCGTCAGTTGGCTTCTGGAATCTATGACAATCACAGAATGGCAGGATGTACCTGTTTCGAAAACATAACAGAAATGTGTCTCACTAGCTGATCTTTATTACAATGTATCGATTCACTTATTAATTTGGCCTAGAGTTTAAAACTAACAATTAGCACAGACATGAAACAATCTCAACAGAGAGAAAACAATGTGGAAAGTGGTACACAATTCGAGATTGTCATACATGACATTTTAATGAAATATTAGCAATGGACCTGGGGGAACCGAGTGGTGGTCTACATGCACCTCGATGCTGGACTCCCCATGTGCACGTTAGAAAGACCACTACACACAAAGGGTGTACTGATGTTTCATTGCAATATGCCACACAGAACAAACAAATAGCATGTAACCCAGAAATAATGTTCAAATAATAATAAGTTGATGCTCGTTCAGGTATACAATTGTCGAAAATCAAACGTACACTATATTCACCATTTCCATTCTCTTGGCGTACAAATAGCAAAACAATAAGAAAGTGTTGATAATCTTACTAATTCTCTTAATACACAGAAAGTATTGCTGTCTTTCAAGTGTGTATTTTCCTTATGTATATGTTTCATATGCTGTGAGTGCACCCTAAGTGAATTATTGTAAGAACATATTAGAAGTATAAGTGCACAAATATAGTACTTTTTGCATTTTTTTCCTAACTATTACTGGCCAAGATATATCACTACAGGAAAAAAGAGCGAATCAGACATGTGATGTCATCACTGATGTCATCAATGACATTTGTGATGTCATCTTTGATGTCCTGGGTGTTAGTCTTAGCAATGCATGGTGGTCGCTCGAGTTATGGTTGCTTAGCTTACCATAACTAGCGAACTTCAGGGGGTTTTCGGTTTTACTTTGAATCATAACGTCTCTTTAACAACATTTTTTTTTACTGAATTTCATAGGTTTTTAGTAGCGCAACTTAACCCTAACGTCCCTTTAACAAAGTTATTTTTACTGAATTTCATAGGTTTTTAGTAGCGCAACTTAACCAAAATGTCTACGAACATCTGACTTCATTGCACACCTTCCGGAGAATGCCACATGACCATATGCTTGTGCACAGCATGATGAGGTGTCCGAGAACCCATACGCACTTCTCAATAACATCTGTGCCTCATGGACAGTTTGGAACTACATTTTCTACTGATGTAGGAACTTGCAACTTCAACATTTTCCTTGCGCAGCTCCAACACCTATTCGTACTCATCAATTAACAATCTAGTACACAGTACATACTTTTGGCAAAATGGCTATTTACGTTAAAATGACATCAGCTAACGCCATCACTCCTCCCCAAGAGACACCACCACTGCTGTAATCAAGCAGCATGAGAAACACTGCCCCCTTGGCTGGCCAACTCTTTGATAGTCTGTCGTGGGACACTTGGCCACAAGGCGGTGATGACGTCACTTCATTCTCGGTTGGCCCTCCTCTTTTAGATTTTTTTTTTTAATGGCTCTTAATTCCTGGCTTAATTTAAATACAAATGCTTTGTCCTGGGGCGGTGATGGTCACGTTTTTCAACTGCAAACATAACCATCACGACCCCAGGAACAAAGCATTAGCATTTGAATTAAGGCAGGTGTCCGAGCGTTACAGCTCGAACTGTAGACTCAAAAGGAGACAGGCCTGCAGAGGCACCCAGAGAAAGAAAGCAGCAGGCGGCAGCGCTGTGCTGAGCAGATGGCTACTTCAGTTTGCAGAGTGGCTGACGCAAGTCAGGACAACCTATGTCCCACACAGCCACTTTGCTAACCGCGGGACGAGTCCCTAATTGCGGGACAATCCCGCGGAATCGGGTACACTTGGCCACCATATTACCCCCTACCTTAGAAATAACACAGCCACAACATTTCCCCCTTTTCCATCTGCCCCTCCATATTAGTGTTGTGTGCCTCTTCCCTCATTTCTGTCCCCACCTTTCGTTCTTAGCTCTCCTGCCAAAAAAAAATCCATCCAAAAACAAAATAAATGTTCCTTTAGGAACCACCTTTCACAGTAAAAAAATACGCATAGACTCCATCTACTTTGTATTTCTCAGTAAAATACATAGACGCAATAAGATTTTCCAACATTTCCATTTGCATTTTTTGTTATAGTAATGTAAATACTGTAGTGTTCATGCGCCGTTCCAGGATCTGGAACGGTGGATAACGGCCCAGTAGCCCTAGTAATCAGGCCAAGCGAAGCGAGGGTGGATAACGAGGTCTCTGGACCATTACCCCCCCATTTCAGCCCCTAAATTGGGGGATGAACGCCATTACCAGCCTAGGTTTCCAAAGTAGTAACCCGTGCTACTAAAAAATACGATTTCTCGTCCTATATTGGGACGCGGCATCCCGGTTTAGGAATAAAATCCTTTCCCAAGATGGCCACCATGGAAAGGGAAAACGCCAGTTCCATACAGGGCCCATCTTCCCTTTCCATGGCAAACTTCAAAAGGCAAAAACAATTCCTATAACAATATTAACATAAGCACATTTTTCTTCCCTTTCAAATCTATCCTAATTGCGAATAACTTTACGTCAAAGCCAGTTCCAGGTGGACATGACCACTTTAATACTATGTTTTGTCCCTTCTGTTCATGGCCAGTAGCCACATTGTCCAGATCTTAACCTTATACCATGACCTCGACATTCGGGCCATGACTACAGCCTACCCCTCAGGCAATAAAAAAAACATGCCTCTCGATCCTTGCCAATGAGCCTTACACAATTTTGCTGTAAATCCACCCACGTTTAATTTTTTCAAAACTGTCAAAATAATACACAAAGCAATCGTCATATAAGCTGTGTACAAAATTCCATCAAACTTTGTAAAACTCATTCAAAATGACATCTGAAATATTCCAACCATCATCATCACCCCTCACCTCCCCAGTTTCACAAGTGCAATGCTCACAACATATTATTGTTCCGAGGGTTTGACCATGTATTTTTGTACATACGTTCATTTATCGCTAACATTTCGACATCAGCTCTTTGATGAAATGTACGAAATCTGGCAACAGCGCGCATCCATCTTGTGCTATTGTTAACCATTGCTGCATCGGCTTAAGGTAAAGCAGCCGGACGTCACTAAATAATATGCCCCGCCCCTGACCCTCACATAACCAACCCTAGTGATAATGAACACCTTTCTCAGTGACGTTCCTCTTCAGCGTAGCCAAATGCACCCATAACCACCTACGTGACGTGACACAGAACCCAAAAACACACAGTGACTAACAACATACCACGTCACAATTCAAATTATTAAACCGCTCTTTAAAAGAAAACAATAACAGTATACAATTTGTAAACTACTTTTATTACACAATAAACTCTCCGAGAACATCCGACTGTTCCCATATTCAATCAAATGGCAAATTTGTTTCTTGGCTCGTGATCGAAAATTTTAACTGTGAGACACATGTTCTTCTTTTTCCATACACAAAGTGTTAGTTTTTGATGAAGGAACCGCTCGGGTCCCACAGTGAATTCCAGGGTGTCTGCATCAATTTACGCCTAGACCACCATAAAATATGTTATGTTACTCCTAATCGCTAGTGCAGCGTACGGACACATGGGCCCTGGCCGATCGTCCCACAAAACAGTCACAGTAATCCACCTGTTCACGAGTATGTGCACCTGACGAATGAAGAACCCATCAGTTGGCATCTGGAATCCATGGCAATCGCAGTAAGGCAGCATGTACCTATTTGGAAAACATAACAGAAAATATGTATCAATACCCGACCTTTACTACACTTTATTGCAATATATGTATTATTTTCTTAATTCGGCATAGAGTTTAAACTAACGATTAGCACACACATCAAACAATCTAAAAAAATACAAAAAGAACCTAGAAAATGATACACAATTCCATACAGGCATACATGACATTTTAAAGAAATATTAGCGTTGGACCTGGGTGAATCTAGTTATAGTCGACAAACGCCTACATTCTGCACTTCCCATAACCACATAAAAAAGAAAACCATACAGAAAAATAGTACTTGAGTTACATTGCCAAAATTAATTTTCAGAGAATAATAGGTTAAAGCTCATTCCGGTATACAGTCATCAAATGCAAACATACATAATATTCACCGTCTCCATTGTATTTGTGAAAATCAGTCCGTAATGCTCAATCCGCTTGCATCAAAGAATCTTTATGAACTGAATTCACATGTTCCGTACACACTTTTGGAATGCATAACCTTATCAAATGTTCATTAATACAAACCTCCTCTCACTGACTCGTCACGAAAAAATCCCTTTCTCTCAAGGTCAAAAAACAATTGACCCTTCTACTTTCTGTCCCATGCGCCCATGCATGGGCTGTCTTAGCTCGCAACCAAAAAATGAAAGTTGCTAACCTTCACTCAGAATCTAAATACATTCTCACTTTGCAACAACACGGCTCAATGCACTCCTGAGAACTCGTATTGTGATACACGTGTACAGCCGCTGTTTGCATCAAACACTGCAGTGGGCTGCCTCAGATGCCAAACTCTAGGGGGCACCAATGTGACTCCAATATTATTTTACATACATTGTAACACAGACACATTACTCCTTCACCGGTAGTTTACGCACAATATATTGAGGAATACCTCCAAATAGGGTGGCCAACTTTGTCACATCCCTTTGTGGGACAAAAGGTGGTGATGACGTCACAGCGTCATTCAACTGGCAGAATGAATGCATTGCACCCAAAGCTACTGACATGACCGGCCTTCAAGCCTGTCACGTCAGTAGCTGTGGTTGCAGTGCAATACAATAGTACTCTTATTTACAGATTAGCTGCCACTTGCCAGCCACTGTTATTCCCATTCGCGGGATAGGTATGTATATGACCCCCTCCCCGCTCGGCCCCAACCCCCAGCATGACTAATTGTGACTCCTAACTTACTATGTTTGATCACAAATTGTGCTTGAACAGAGCAAGTTGGGACAACACACGTCCCGCTGAGCCACTCGGCAAACTGCCCAAAACAGGCGCCAGTTGCTCACCTTACCTCCAAATATGCCGTATGACTTTTGGGACTTCTTACTGCCACATCCCGTCTCATCCTCATCAACCCTCTCCTCCCCAGACAGTATTTGATAAGTTTAACAAGTGCAATGTTGTGGGTTTTTTTGCAGCGATGTCCGCGGACACCAAAACACGGATCAAAGATGGAGGCCGCATCAGAACAATCTGACGCACTTGACGTCCTTCACCATCCAATGAGCGAATGCGTCAAATGTCCGTGGACATGACGCGCCCGATTACCCAATCGGTGTCCTGCCCGCGGAGCGAACAGGGAAGTGTGTCTGCGGAGCAGATATAGATATCACACATTTTTTGAGACCTACTTTTTGATCATTTAAAAAAAACTACTGGACGATTTTCACCAAATTTACAAAAGCACTTGTTTGGGACCAAATATGCCACAAATTTGGTGAAAATCCGTCCAGCGGTTTGATCTGTAGCCGTGCGCAAAGTTTTTTCCCTATTCAGTCTATGGGGAAAAAAAGAAGTTTTGGGACCCTCCCTATAACTTCAACCCCCTGGACGAAACCTCACCAAACTTTGCAAAGTGGGCCATATACTTTATTTGCAAAGTTTGGTGAGGATTCGTCCAGGGGGAGCAGAGTTATAAGCCGCCCAAAAAGTGCTCTTCCTATGGAAACAGCAACTTAACCATAACTACACGGCCACTAGCGTAGCCGTGTCATATATATTACACAGCCACAGTTGGTGAAAATCTGTCCAGTAGTTTTTTTAAAAACGAGCAAAAAGTAGACAAAAAATTAGTGATATCTATGTCCGCTTTGCGGACACATTTCCCTGTTCGCTCCACGGACAGTGTCTCGATTGGCTAAGCGGCTTGCGTCATGTCCACGGACATGCGTTAAGTGCATCAGATTTTTGAAACGCCCACCATCCTGGATCTGCAGACATCCACGGATAGCGCGGTGACAAATGGTGGAGAAATACAACTTTGGCAAGTGTGTTGGTGTGTAAGAGCGTTTGTGGAGGGTTGGGGAGTAAGAGATGGGTCAAATGCTGTATTTATTTAAGTGGCAGGCACCCCTGTTTTGTTCATCTTATCCACGGACAGCCGCACTGTCCTGTATGTCCGTAATTAGCCAAAATCGGGGTGTCCTAAGGACACTGTTCCTGTCCGTGCTGGCTGCAGGCAAAGTTGAAACTGTTCTAAGAACATATTCAGTGTTTGGGATGTCCGCAATTAACCAAAATGGGGGTGTCCTAAGGACATTATTCCTGTACATAGTGTCCACAGGCAAGTTGAAACTGTTCTAAGAACAGGCACGGTGTCCGAGATGTCCGCAATTACCCAAAATGGAGTTGTCCTAAGGACACTATTCCTGTCCTACTGTCTGCAGGCAAGTTGAAACTGTTCTAAGAACATGCACGGTGACCGGGATATCTGTAAGAAATCAAAATGGAGATGTCCTAATGACAGTATATCTGTCCGTGCTGTACGCAAGCAAAATAAAACTGTTCTTAGAACACGTTAGGTGTCCGCGGACATAAAAATGCCCACACTGCATAGTTAAAATGTTTGATTCTATATTTAGGGGTGTGATATGCTGCGGTGGTTGTGGCCAGGGCCTAGAGTCTTGGGTGCATGGGCGAAGGCCATGCTGTGGTGGTTGTGGCCAGGCCTAGAGTCTTGGGTGCATGGCCGAAGGCTAAGCTGCGGTGGTTGCGGCCAGGGACTAGAATCTTGGGTGCATGGCGGAAGGCCATGCAACCAAGACCGAAGTCCTAAGCACCCAAGTTATAAGCCACCATGGGTGTGATAAGCTGTGGTGGTTGTGGCCAGGGCCTAGAGCCGAGGCCATGCACCCAAGACCGAAGCTATATGCACCGAAGTTATAAGCCACCATGGGTGGTTTATAACTTCACTCTCCCTGGATGAATCCTCACCAAACCTTGCAAAAAGTGTGATATGGGTGGGCCCATATAGACAGTTAAAATGTTTGATTCTATGGGTATGATCTATGGGTGTGATATGCTGCGGTGGTTGTGGCCAGGGCCTAGAGTCTTGGGTGCATTACCGAAGGCCGTAGGCTGTAAGCCATGCACCCAAGACTCTAGGCCCTGGCCACAACCACCGCAGCATATCATACCCATAGATCACATCCATAGAATTGAATATCTATCAAATATTTGCTAATCTACAGTTTATGTACTGTTTGATTTGTATAGTTTGTATGGCTACATCATGTCATTAAGAATGTAGAGTTTGGTAACAAAAACATATCCATGGAAGTAAATATTTTGCATTGTGGTGTACGGTTACATGTTTGCTTCAATGGTTGTGTTATGGAGCAGTATTTATGAGTTGTACTTATTATAATATACATACTGTTTGGTTTGGTAACTGGAGCACATATATTCTTTGTCAATTTCTGTGCTAAAAGAAAAGATCATGTTAGTGTTGGTAGTTTATAAGGACTTATTACATTGCAAAATAGACATTTGAGCTTTTTATCGACCCTCATATTTAGTAGTTTACAAACCAGTGGACTGTGCAATTTGCTCAGTTTCTGTGTTTGTTGTTAAATCATTGGGTCTGTAGGAAAAAATATCCATGTTGGATTAAAAAAAACCTTTATTTTGTTTTGGTACAGTACATTTATTTTTGTGTTTTCAGTATTTATTTGTTGTTTATGGCTAATGTTGGCTTGTTGCAGATTGTTAGATACTTGTTGTTGATTTGTATCTGATTATACTTTTTATTTATATTCTCAAATTGTTAATCTATCTGTTTGGTTGTTGCAAAATCTTGGGGCAGCTAGATACCTGTTGGCGTATTCTAACTGTTTATTTCTTGTTATTTTTAGTGGTATTGATGTATCTGTTTGGTTATTGCAGAATCTTGGGACAGTTAGATACCTGTTGGCATATTCTAACTGTTTATAGTTTTCAAATTGAAGTTTTATTAATGTTTCTGCACAGATTAGTTATAACATTTTGGTTTTAAGAATATTAAATAAGCGTTTATAAGATTTGCTGGTAATCTTTGCTTTAAAGTAATGGTACTATCATTACATTCGAACCATCCACAATTCTTTTTTATATATGCAGTGTAGTGACCTGCATTGGTTGTGGTTCCTTCATTTTAGATTATTCCTATTGTTCTGAAGGTTTTTTTGCCAAGTGATACTTGACCATGTGTGAATCCAGTCAGCTTGCAGTTGTTTTTAGTACCATTTGCATTGTAACGTAGAAGCATTAGTATTACGTATTGACTATGTGTTTGTATTAGTAAGGTGGAGTGATTATCTGAATTGCAGGTCGTACATAATCTGCCATGGTTTGCATTTTGTACAAGTTGCTGAAATGGAACGGATTCACAGTTAGGTATGGATACATACACAAAACGTTCATTAGGGATTTGTTCATATTGCATATTGTTGCACAGAGCACATGTATGTTTCTACATGTATGAAATCTGGAAGATTTCATTTATAGGTATGTTTTTGTTTTCCAGTACTTGTAGCAAGTACATTTTAAATTCTTGTGGATCTTCTTGTGAGTTTATAGTGAATTTCACCATTCCAGCACAGTAGTCCAATTCTTGTCTTATTCCATGAAGACTATATGTGTTGTCAGGATTGTTTGTTGCATTTCTATGAAGGACTAACATTTGCAAACACAATTGCTCTGTACTGTGTAAGTAAATGTTGTCAACAATTGGTGGCAATTGAAATAGAACATTGTTTGCTACATTTGCGTAGCAACTTACACCAGTTATATTTGAAAATTTGAATGGACCAGATAGTACCGTGTCCAAGTCATTTTTTCGGAGTGTGTGTTGCTTCTTTGAAGAAGTACCTGAGTTACTTTGAGTAATAGGTTCTTCTTTGGTTGTGGTAATTGATGAAGTATTAGCTTCTTTTACTCTCTTTGTAGGATTTGCAGTGAGATCCTGTTGCATTTCTGTTTGAATTAGTTTTATTTTACAACGTTTTCCTTTTTGTGCAACAGGATATGTTTTTAGATGGGGGTGTATAGTGAACGTAGTCTGTTGTATTCTAAAATGCAAGGAATATCGGCGTTTACTTTACTTGCATCAAGGTAGATTAGAAATAGACCGTGAAGTCTACTTAAGCGTGATAGTGCTACGTAGCTCATGCATTCTTTAAAGACTGTGTTCCCAATATCTATCAATACTTTATCTAGGGTAAGACCTTGTGATTTGTGAATGGTGACTGCGTATGCTAGAGTTAGATAAAATTCTTCTCTGCGTACATACATGTCTTTGAAGAGAAGGAATCGAACTGTTGAGCGCCCTTTCCTTTTTACTTCTGAAAGTTTGTCAAAGAGAATATCGACAAACTGAATGTTGTTGTCACGTGGGTATGTTTGAAAGCCAACAACTGTACCCAGTGCTCCATTAACTAGTCCTTGCTCCACGTCAAGGTTACGTTTAAGCATTACTCTGCAGTTTAAAGATAATTTTAATATTTTCTCCAAACCGCCTGTGTTGGAGATAGAATTTTCTAAGGTATTTAGTCTTGTTGTGGCTTGTTGACACATGGGTAGTGTCCTACCATGTATGTTGTCAAGGGTTTTGACCCAAGTTGAATCAATAGACTTGGTAGATGTGGGGATGAGCTGTCGCCGCCCATTATTCTATCCCAGAACAAACTAAATCAATAGACTGGGTGGATGTGGGGATTAGCTGTCGCCGCCCACATTCACGCCAGAATCCAGGAGAACTGCGCAGTTTGCGCACACCAAAATGGTCACCTAATCTGCCACCCACCAGTGCAAAGAAAGGTGGTTCTGTTCAAAATCCGTTTTTTTATGTCAAAAAGTTGCTAAAATCATGGGCACAAGACCACTCTTAAGATACAACCTTCTTGTGGGGGGTTCCACATCACCACTCTACTGTAAGGATGCCATCAAAACAATGTTAAGCAAGGGTCCTATACTATCAAGCAAAAGACCACTCTATTGAAATGCAGTAATTCAAGACAGATCCCAAAAATGGATGCAGCACCAGCTTTGTCCACAAACCAGCACTAGCGGTCTAAACTCTGACAGGGAAACTGTATTTAGGAGTTGCAAGAGGGGCAGGGACTTCAAAGCCTGTTGGTTAATTAAAAAATATTAGCTGCCTGCTGTTTCCAGAGGCCAAGAGGCTGGGAAACCTTAACACCCCAGAGGCCCACCCCAGGAGGCAGGATATCACATGGCCCTTCTGAGTGAGAGGGAGGGGGTTTCCCCTTAAGCCTGGAGGAGAGAGACAATAGCCCCTTGCGGTTGAATGGGGTATGTTAATTGGAAGTGTGGACTGTAAACAGAGAGCTACCTGTGAGCAGAGACATGTGATCCCTGACCCACCCAGCTTCAAGGGGCGGGCCAGACTTGAGTGTGGATTCCTATTGCAGCAAATATATATTTTATTGAAACATTAAGAACTTATTGTAACCAAATGACAGGAATGTACAACTTTGAGATTCGTAGTATGAAAAATGCCCTCACGATTTGAGTCCAAACTCCAATTTCTATGGTGTTCTAGGACCAAACCCTGCTATTTATTGATATTACAGACACTGGGTTTATGCTAGAAACCTAGTAAATAGCTGGAATGTGTGTAGAAGGAGGCTGTACATTGGTGTAATTTTTGATACAGATTTAACATTGGTAAACCAATTAAAAACAAAATTAAGTTGTCATTTTTATATGCAAGCCCCCAGGAAGATCAGAGTTGGACAAGCATGGACCATAAGGAATCTGTAATATGTACATGTAATTTCAACAAATTGTGTATCTAGGAAATATGTATTTGGGTCAGAAATAGATTTGTGTGCAATTTGACAAGGGGAGGTTCCTCTGACCATAAAACCTACAGCATCACTCTGACACTCCATTTCTTCCCCCCAATCAAGGGAGAGAGGAAAGCTTGGCCAATGATAAGTGAGAGGGGCAGGCTTAGCTAGGCCCAGGCACAGACTCATTTTCAAAACACATAAAAGGAACATTGAAACCCAGGTAGAGACATTCACTTTCCACTTTCTTGCAGGATGCTTTGCCGGGAGACTTCAGACTTCACATCCAGAGATCCAGACTTCAAATCCATCAATCTCCAGAGACCAGAAATTAACTCCAGAATTTATAGCAGAGAGGCCTGAATCCACAAGCTGAATCCTCTTCAGCAGGCCTCAAAACCAACCAAACTATTCAACAGCCGGGCAAGCTGTTTGAAATCTTTGCCAAGAACCTTTGCAAGAACCTGTAGCAGTATCCAGAAAGCAGCGCTGTATCCGGAACCAGAGAGAACCAGAGACCAGACGCTGTGAGCAGAACCGGCAGAAGTCCCGTTCAACCTGTTGACCAGATCCGTGACGAGGCCCATTCCTGTCCAAAATCTAGTGTGAGTACCCAGCTAGCACTGTGCCAAAACCAATCTCTTAGTGTAAAATAATCTAATTAAAACTATTTTAACCTATTTAGAACTACCTCATAGGAATCGTGTGACATTCTGTCCTTTATAAAGCTGAAAACTGTCATCTGCCATTTTGAACTTTTAAATTTCAAATCCGAAAAACTACCTTCACAAAATCGTCCGTATCTCTGGAACCGTTTGTCTCCTTATAGTGCCTCCGTAATTGCGCGACTAATTTGCCACAATTTGACATTTACAATCATTCCAGCCACGTGTGAACATATTTGCCTTTGCTTTCATCCTTGAAATTTGTTTTTAACCTGCTAATTACTCATAGAGCATTGCTAAAGTGAGCCTGAACTAATACCAACTAGCTATCACTCACCCTGAACCTCTACAGGGAATTAAAATCAATTTTAGCATCATTTCACTTCATTGCCACCACATTCAAAGCATTTTGGGCCTGTGTTTTAAAATCATACCTGTTTTTCTCTAAGCTTGCTAGGGGGGGACTGAATTTCGTATTGTATTTGATTGCATTCCTGATAACAGTGTGCTCTTCTTTCCATCTCCTTGTATTGCATAAAGGGTGGAGTGAATTGTCAAGGAAAAGTGATTACATTGTCTTTTGTTGAAGCCATATCCAGTTATTTTCTGTACTGCATGTCATTCATCATTGCATTGTCCTTGAAGCCATAAAGGCATTCTCTACCACCTTATTTTTATTTTCCTATTCATAAGTAACCAAGAACTGTACTACTGTAGGATTACCTATTGCTGATTACTGCTCATATTCACAAGTGTGCTATCCATTATCAATTTATTTATAGAAGTGTGATATATATATATATATTGTTTAATTTTTCAAATAAACCTTTTAAATTTGCAAAACAAATATACTTCTTGTCTCAGTGGGGTCAGGGGGATTCTAAGAGAGGGGTGTTATACAAGGGTTCATCATCCAGATTGTAACTTGCCATACAAATATATAAATAAGGGCTTCCCTTGGTCATCCCAGACAAGGCACTGACTTAGTGGGATTGCTTGATTGGAGTCACTTACAGAGTGGGGGCTCAGAGCCGGGATATTCTGGGTTAGTTTTACCACTTGTGCAGCTTAATACAGTGTGTCAACTGACCGGATACACATATCCGGTTAGATCACCACGCTGTTTTACACTGTGAAAGCACCCCTCAAAGGAACGCTCTAAGGAAATGGTCTGTTTTGCAAAATAAAATACAAACTTCTGTAAGTCAGGAAGGAACTCAATTTCCAGAATGACGACACTGGTAGACATCAAAATAGCCAGAGAGCACTTCTTACATAAGCTATTTGTGAGAGGTGAATGGACTGAGCAGGGCCAGGATGCGTGGTTGCAGGCAATCGCAAAACAGGTCACTGCAACTGGGTTAGATACCTGGAGAGATCAGGGCCCCTTACATGTGGCCCTGAGCGAACTATACATGGCTCCTAAAGCTAAAGATGAACACGACAAGATGGTTAGGATAGCGGCATATTTGTATCTATATATGGGAGCCATGCAGGACAAATGTGCTGAAGGCCAAGATCTGGCAAGTAGGCAACTGTTGGCATTAGAGAAGGCCCAATCTGACCTGGTCTCTTCTGTGCAGAGGAGCCAGGAGTCAGAAAATGATAGTAGGCAGTATATCATTAAAATAAAAGAGGACATGGATATACTGCAACAGGAAAAGACAGACCAGGATACCAGAATTCTGGCTTTGCAGAAGGAGCACCAAGACAGTTTGGACTCCTTACTGCAGAGCCAGAAAAAGCTGGAGCAACAGATCAATTTCAACAGGGCATGCACAGAGCAGGTAGCCACCCTGCAAATCCAACTAGACAGAGAGAAAGAGGAAAGCAATAATTTGATTTTGAAAGACCTGGATACCCAGGCAGAGTTTGATGAAGAACGCCCGAAAGCTGGTGCCTTTCAAAGGCAGAGGGACGACCTGGGACGACCTTGTGTCACAAATGCAGGCTCTTGGTCAGGAAAGGGATACCTTAGGCGAGAAAGTCTGCCATTTAAAAAGAAAAATTGAAGAAAATCATTTGGCCCTCCAGGGGCTGGGGGACCTCCAAAAAGAGCATCAGGGCTTGCTAGATCACACCAGGAGGGTGGAGGAGGCTCTGGCAAGAAAGGAGCAAGCCAGTAGGGATGGGACTCAGCAGGTAACCCTCCTGCAGCACAGACTGGCCCAGTACTCCAGGACCAATCAGGAGGCACAGAGAGAAAATGAGGCTCTCTGCCAGCACAATGATAGGCTCCAGCACAGGTAGCCATGCAGGAGAGACTGATAGAGTCTAGTAAGGCCTTAACTGAGGAACTGAAAGCGCAGGCTCTTGCATTGCAACAGGGATGAGGTTCACTGGGAAAGGGAAACTCCTGAGCATAACCTCAGGAGCCCTGGTACCAGAGGCCTTCATCTCTCCCAGTCCCTGGACTCTGCCACCCCCATGTCCTCTGGAGCGCATGAGCACAGGGCCACAAGAATGGCAGATTACTATCCAGCCAAAAGTATGGGGCTCATAGGCCAGTACCACCCAGGAATGGATGGACGGGCATACGGGCCTGGGCACCTAAGTACAGTGCAATTTAGTGGGGAACCCCAGGAAATTAGGCCCCCTAAGGGCATCCCGAAAACCTCTGCCCAGTTAGCTCAGTGGGGGGGGGGTACCCATCAAATCCTGGTAGCAAGGAGAGATTTGAAGACTCCTCTGAGCGTCACAGGACACAGGAGACCAGGTCCCCACATTCTGCCAGCTATTCCCAGGCTCGCAGAATCCGGGAAAACCTGGAAGATCAGACAGGCACCTCTGGGAGCAGTGCTTCTGAATCAGAGGATGAATGGACCAGGGTTACCCGAACCAAAAAGGCCAATAAGGTGAAAAGGGCCTTGCTTAAGGACCCCTTAAAACAGATTAAGGCAATCAGGAGTGTCATCACGCCTTATCATAAGAATGCCAAGTATTCTGTTTGGGAACACTTGGAGCTCTAAGAGCAAATGATGGAGACTTTCCGTTTGAAGGACAGCAGTAGCTGCATCCAGTACGTCAAATGGACATTCTCCCCTGAATACTCCAGTTTCTTTGCTATGGTCCACATATAGTCCGGCCATCTTGAAACATTTTTCTGGACATAGGAATCCCCAAGAGGCTCGCATGCCAGCCTACAATTTGCAAAGTGGGGAGGATCAGGCCCCACAAGAATTCATGCAAGAATTGAAGCGTGCCTTTGCGCAGACCACCAGAAGGGTGCGCACGGACAGCAGAGAATTCATCAACACATTTTTCCATGCTCTTCCCAAGTACATAATGACCCAGTTTGTGAGATATTTTCACGAGAAAAGATCTTTAGACTGGGTCATTGAGCAAGCCACCCGGATCTATGAGGTGCAGAAGCCCATAGAAAATAAAAGTAATGCGCAGAAAAACTCCAAAACCAACGGCACCCCTGCTGCTGCCAAGGTGGCAGAGGTAAAGGTTGCCCCCGTTTTAGATTTGGAGATGGGGGTGCCTAAAAACCTGCCTGGCCAAATAATTCACAGTCCAGAAGGCCCTCGGGCCAGTCACAGACAAGGAGTCGAGGAGGTAGTCCCACAAATGGGGTCCCCCGCTCCCCAGACTATGTAAGTGCCCGCTACAAGGGAAACAGACCAATCCTGGGTTATGTGTGGACTCCCCCAGCCCAAGGGGGGGGATCCAGCCAAGCACCTGACCCAGGGAACTTCCCTCCTAACTTCCCACAGGAGGGCAGAAATTCCCCAAATACTGGGCAGAACTTTTTTCCCAGGTATTCACCCAATTTCCAACCCCAAAACCATCCATCCTTCTTTACCCAATTCCCTGAGCCCAGACCACCTAATCCGGGAGAGGGGAGGCCAAGGGTGGAGGGGTACCCAAATCTTCCCAATCCGGTGTATTACCAGAGAAGGGATAGCTACCCTTCCCGGGATCAGCCCAGGGGAGAAAATAGAGCCCCGTATCAGCCTGAGCGGGTTTCACAACTTGAGCGCCAGGTCCAAAATATGGCACGTGATCTGGGTCCCATACTGAGGGATCAACAGAACCCTCAGATGAGCATGCCACCGCAGAATGCCCCAAACTCTGGGCCTGGTGCTCCAGAACAATGACGGGGCAGCACCCCGATAACCCACCGGTTCCCAGGGAGGAGGCACAACGGGAAGGGGGGTGTAAAGCCTTGGAGGAAGCTTCTTTCCCAACTTGTAAACAGCCCCTGGAAACCCAGGAACCGGAAACAAAATCTCCTACCCCTGAAAGTCTGCCACCCAAGGAGCAGAGAGGAGGTAGGAGAAACAAAAGACCCAAACAGACCCTCTTTGTGGAGGAGGTACAGGTCTTCCAATTTGAGGGAGAGGGATCCTCAGAAGATCCTGGCAATAGGATCTTCTCCTTCAGAGATGGGGGAACTCCTCCCAAGGAAAAATGGGTCCCAAGAGATTCCAATCCAGACAGGGTAGATGTGGGGATTGGGCTGTCGCCGCCCATCATTCTATCCCAGAACCAACAAAACCAAAAAACCCTGGTTCAAACCCATCCTGGTGACTGCCTCCCAAAAGGCAGGGGCGGCCCAGAACCGGAACCAGTGGAACCCAAAACTGAATCAACAGACTGGGTAGATGTGGGGATTGAGCTGTCACCGCCCATCATTCTATCCCAGAACCAACAATACCAAAATCCAATGGGTCAAACCCATCCTGATGACTGCCTCCAAAAAGGGCGGCGGCCCAGAACCCGAAACCATTTCCAGTTGCCAACTTTTTCTTTCAGATTCCCCAGGCTCTCCACAGAATTCTGCCCAAATCTCTTCGATAGCAATGTCCCAAACCAGAAAATTAGCCCACCAGTTATCCAAAAATGTGCATTATCTGTGCCTCCTTGTGGAGAAGGAGGGAAGATACTATGCCCCGGTACAAGTACAGGGGCAGGGTACAAGTTTGGCACTGGTGGACACTGGATCCCAAGCTACCCCTCTGTCCAAAAGGGCCTTTGATGAACTAAATGCAGGAAGGGGGGAGAATTACTGTATTCCTCTCACCTCTCTTCCTGGACAACTGCAGAACCTTGACGGGAAGGAAATTCCTGTAGAGGGGACTGCAGATTTGGATATCAAAATTGGGCGACACAAGGTGAAACACCCGGTCATAGTAGTGACTCCAGAGGGCACCCCTTGTTTACTAGGGAATGACCTCTTGAGAAGGTTGTCACCCCTAATAGATTGCGTGAACAAGGTCCTCTGGACCCAGACTAGCCGACCAATAAAATTAAAACAGAGTGTCAACCATGTTAGTTTAAATGGCACCTGCCACATGGTTGAACAAAAATCTGACCAAGTAGAATTTCCCTTCCAGAACAACCAAATTTCAGACGTGACAGTAATAGCAGTAGGACAACAGACTGGTGATGGGGGGGTCCTCTCTATTTCTGAAAATCAAGCTTCCTTCCAGTTTAAGGTGGTATTCCAAACTGGAAGGAAATACCCTGAATTCTTTACCAATCCACAATCAGCTACTCCCACTCCTATAGTCCAGAAAGATGTGAAATCAGCTCAGAGCCTGGCTGATATTCAGCAAATTGGAGAGCAGTTGTTCATCCCTGTTCACTGGGAAATGGACCTGGAAGCTCCCAATTCCAAACATCTCATGCCAAGCAGGTGTATGCTCAAAATCTCCATTGCCAACAAGAGCATAGTCCATAATTGTTGGGTCGTGTGAGACGTCACTGCCGCCTTTTACTTAGGCAGTGACATTCTCAATCGCTTTGCCATTAATTTGGACCTAATAAACTTCAAAGCTTTTTCCCGATTAGCGGATAATCCCATGGGCTTTGATGATTCAGAAAAAACATTTAGATCAGCTCAATTGCTACCTTATGCAGTTGAAATAAAGATTAAAGACGAAGTCACCATCCCAGAAAGGACCCGACAATTCTCCCTGGAAGTTAAAGTTAAAAGAGGACAAAAATTGAAAAACCCTGATGCTTATATTCATCTAAATGCTTCTCTCCAACAGCAAGGGTTAGGGGTAAACCCAACACCATTAGTCAACATAGAGCATGACACCATTCCAATAGAGGTGGATAACAGCGACTTACAGAGTATTACTCTAGCCGCAGGCACCATCATTGGAATGGCGGTTGATGACCGACATTTCTCCATTGATTTAGGAAATGAACTGTTAGGACCAATCCCCAAGGACTGTTTTGACATTGACAGTGATGACAATACAACACCAGACAGGATTTTCACCCGGCATGGGGGGAACATCCTGGTGTACACTTCTTGCCTTTATGGAAAGGAAGATGTGACTTGTGACTTCAGGAGGGATGAGGTGATTTTCCAGGTCCAAGAGGGCTGCCTTTCCCACCTTAAGCCTCCAGTCCAAATCAGCACTCTGACCAGGGACTTCTCCACCCAGCTGGAGGAGGCCGCTGAGATAGCCAAACCAGAAGTCTTTCCAGGCTTCAGGCAGATGGTGGAAGAGAGAGTCAACCTAGCTGATGCCTGTGTGACTCTGGAACAGAAGCAAAAGTTGAAACAAGTTTTCTTGGATTTCCAAGATCTCTTTGCGGTAGACTCATATGACTGTGGTGGCACCGACACCCACACAACAACAATTCCCACGGACCCTGGAATGACTCCAGTGTTTGTGAAGCAATATCGTTTGCCTCTCGCATCCATGGAGTCCCTTACTGAAATAATTAAGAACCTTGAGTCCCGGGGAATAATACGTCCAGTACACAGCACCTTCAATAATCCGGTGCTGGGAATATTGAAGCCAAACAAACAGTGGAGACTCTGTGCCGACCTTAGGGAGCTCAACAAACGGGTCCATACTTCCCGATGGCCTCTGCCCTACATTGACCAAGGGCTGGCCCAGATTTAGGGGTCACAGGTATCCACAGCAATAGACCTGACCAATGGATACTGGCCCGTGCCTTTCAGTAGGGAGGACCAATACAAACTGGCTTTTACCTTTGGGGGCCAGCAGTACACATGGACCCGGACTCCCTTCTGATACCTCAACTCCGGCAATGAATTCAGCATTTTCCTACATAAGGCCATGCCCGACCTGGGTGTGAGGGGTAACCTGGCTTATGTAGATGATGTCCTCATCAAAAGTTCATCTGTGGAGGAACACATAGCGGAGATCCGTTATGTTCTGACACAGTTGAGGGCCGCCGGAGCAAAACATTCCTTTCAGAGAGCACAGTGGTGTAGAACCCGTGTTAATTTCTTGGGGCATGAGATTACTCCTCAGGGTCTCTGTCTCCAAGAAAAGAAAGTGGAAGCACTCCAGAAACTGAAGGATCCCACAACTCTGCGGGAACTAAGGAGCCTCCTTGGACTGACTAATTACAGCAGAAAGTTCATTGAGGGCTACGCAGAGATCACTAGACCCCTGATTCATCTCCTGAAGGGGGGGTCAAGTGGGAATGGGGTCCAGAACAATCCGAGGCAGTAGGACAACTCAAGAGAAGCCTCTCACAAGCGCCTTGCCTAGCTTACCCTGTCAGAAACAAGGAGTTCTTCCTGGAGACAGGGTTCTCTAATACGTGCTTGACGGCAGGATTATACCAAAAGCATGACAAGGTCAATAAAGTAATCTCCTATGTGAGCAAAACTTTATCCTCTGTGGAGGAAAAATTCAGCGATTGTGAGAAGGCACTCCTGGCAACGGTGTGGGCATTGAGGAATTACCGCCCGTTTATCCAGGGGGAACACATCATAGTGGAGACTCCACACCAGCCTCTGCAATATCTCCAAAGTGACAGAATCCGGGCCGGAAATGTGAGTAATTCCCGAATTACTTCCTGGATTCTGTCACTGCAAGGCTTTCCTGTGGAGGTCAGATATGGCCAAAACAAGAAGAGTCCCCTCGCGCAAGGTCTGGCTGACTTGCATGATTGTGCCAGAGAAAACTGTCTCGAGGACGAAAGTCTAAAAATCAAGGACAACATGGAAGCATACCTTAATTCCCCACACAATGTCTTTGAAGAAGACAAGTGTGAGGGAATGCCCACTGTCTATGTGGATGGATGCTCGTACCATGTTGACAACAACGGGGAGAAAGAACTGGTGGCCGGCGTAGGGAATGCATGGGTGAAGGAGTTTCCAGAACCCTCCACTGGACACAAAATTGGTCCCTGAAGTAGTCAGGTGGCAGAGTTGATGGCTGTGCATCAGGCCATCCTCACTGCTATCCAACATCAACTCCACAAACTGGTCATAATCACAGATTCGGATTATGTACGTAACGGGTTCGTGGAGCACCTGGTTAATTGGAAAACCAGAGGCATGTTATGTGCTAATAACAAACCCCTGCAACATGGGAAGTTAATCCAAAATATTGATGATCTGGTCACATCGAATGGGATGACCATCTACTGGAAAAAGATCAAGGGTCATTCCAAAGTAGAGGGACCAGACAAAACTGGAAATGACTTAGCTGATCAGCTGGCCAAAACCGGGGCCATCCAAGGGGATCTAATAGAAATAGAGTCCCTTTCGGGGGAAATCCAGGTCACTGCTATCACTAGGTCCCAGACAAATGCTCACAATGATCTTTCAACTGCACAATGGAGTAAGGAGACCCTTGATGCTGATTTAATTACGGCTCAAAAGGGGGATGCAATAATTGGTAAGTTTTACCAACACATTGAGGACCCTGAGAACTTTCCCCTGACGGATACGGATTACATTGGGAAAGAGGACCTAAGAGTGTTGATGAAATGTCCAAAAATGTTCCGAATTCAAGACGGTTTGTTGGTAAGGAAATCCCAAGCTGGCCATGATCAGTGGGTGGTCCCTACCTCATTCCGAAGCCTGATGTTAAGTCACGCCCATGATGCGGCCACCGCCGGTCATAGGGGGTTTCACACAACACTGGAAATCTTAAGAGAGGTTGCATACTGGCCACACATGGGCAGGACCTCAACAAATACTTTCAGGGGTGTCTTGTGTGTGCACAATTTCAGCCGTCATCCCTCACACACCGTGCGCTTCTCCAAAAGAGGGGGATGACACTGCCATGGTCAGATTTGCAAATCGACTTTGTAGGCCCTGTAAATCGCTCGTCTAGAGGAAACAAGTACATGTTGACCGTTGCATGCTTGTTTACCAAGTGGGTGGAATGTCTCCCGGCCCCAAACTGCAAGGCAGAAACAGCAGCTGCCCTGATGATTAACCACATCTTTTCCCGTTTTGGTCTATCTCAAAGGATTGAGTCAGACAGGGGTAGCCACTTCACCAGTGAAGTAATGACAAAGATGTGGGAGATACTGGGGGTCAAAAGGAAGCTACATATTGCTTACAGGCCAACTTCTTCTGGAGCAGTAGAGAGATACAACCGAACCATTGTGAGCATCTTAAAAAAGTTTGTGGCAGATTCTGGGCCAAATTGGGATATCCGACTACCTCTGGTCCTAATGGCCATCAGATCTACCCCTTCATCTGCAACTAAAATGTCACCATTAGAGTTGATGACTGGAAGCAAGATGGTGCTTCCCCAGCATTTGCTCTACAGAACCCAAGAGCAAACATTGATAAATGCCTCCACAACTCATGAGTATGTGGAGAATTTAAGGAAACACCTCCAATATGCTTTTGCCTATGCTCAGCGGAATCTAGAAAGATCAGCTGATAGCATGAAGACCCACTACGACCTGAAAACCACCAGGATAGTATACGAGGTGGGGGACCTGGTCTATCTATACAATTTCCAAAGAAACCAGGCCAAACAGCGAAAATGTTTGCCTACGTGGAAAGGACCGTTTGAAATTATAGACAAAATCTCCCCTGTAGCCTATAAGATCCGAATCCCCAAAGGCAGTCTGGCGGAAGGGGAAGACAAGTGGGTCCATATTAATCAGCTAAAGTGTTGCCATACCAGGCACACTCTGCAACAACTGGAGGAGTCCTCTGCAATACCAGAGGAGACCGCTCCAGATTAATTCAGTTCCCATCCTAATATATCCCACATATAGTCTCTAAAATATTATGATTTGAAAAAAAAAATGTTTCATATTATATCTTGTTTGTCACAATAAGAATGCTATGTCTCTTGAGTTATAAAATGTACATGCCGCCCCACTAGATCAATAGTGGTGGAAAAATATCTATGAATAGGTATTGCCGCTTTTGCTTTATCATCCTAGGAGAGAGGAAACCATAGAGACTGACCAAGGAGGATGACCGGGGACCGGGAGCAGAGACCCGAGGGGCCCGGTGTACCCCCCAATATTCCCATCAGGGCAGGCGAGGAGAACCGATCGATCCAACCGGATGGAGGAAAAGATGCTGAACTGTGCCACCTACGGAATTGGAAGAAGAAGATGCAGACATACCAGCGCGTGGATCAAAACATCCTTTGCACCCGACTCCCCCTCGACTAGAAATCAAAGAGCAGTCGGGCGGGGGGGCTTGTCAAGGGTTTTGACCTATGTTGAATCAATAGACTGGGTAGATGTGGGGATGAGCTGTCGTCGCCCATTATTCTATCCCAGAACAAACTAAATCAATAGACTAGGTGGATGTGGGAATGAGCTGTCGCCACCCACATTCACGCCAGAATCCAGGAGAACTGCGCAGTTTGCGCACACCAAAATGGTCACCTAATCTTCCAGCCACCAGTGCAAAGAAAGGTGGTTCTGTTCAAAATCTGTTTTTTTTATGTCAAAAAGTTGCTAAAATCATGGGCACAAGACCACTCTAAAGATACAACCTTCTTGTGGGGGGTTCCACATCACCACTCTTTTGTAAGGATGCCATCAAAACAATGTTAAGCAAGGGTCCTATACTATCAAGCAAAAGACAACTCTATTGAAATGCAGTAATTCAAGACAGATCCCAAAAATGGGTGCAGTACCAGCTTTGTCCACAAACTGGCGCTAGCGGTCTAAACTCTGACAGGGAAACTGTATTTAGGAGTTGCAAGAGGGGCAGGGACTTCAAAGCCTGTTGGTTAATTAAAAATCTTAGCTGCCTGCTGTTCCCAGAGGCCAAGAGGCTGGGAAACCTTAACACCCCAGAGGCCCACCCCAGGAGGCAGGATATCACATGGCCCTTCTGAGTGAGAGGGAGGGGGTTTCCCCTTCAGCCTGGAGGAGAGAGACAATAGCCCCTTGCGGTTGAATGGGGTATGTCAATTTTGAGTGTGGACTGTAAACAGAGAGCTGCCTGTGAGACATGTGATCCCTCACCCACCCAGCTTCAAGGGGCGGGCCAGACTTGAGTGTGGATTCCTATTGCAGCAAATATATATTTTATAGAAACATTGATAACTTATTGTAACCAAATGACAGGAATGTACAACTTTGAGATTCTTAGTATGAAAAATGTCCTCACGATTTGACTCCAAACTCCAATTTCTACGGTGTTCTAGGACCAAACCCTGCTATTTATTGATATTACAGACACCGGGTTTATGCTAGGATCCTAGTAAATAGCTGAAATGTGTGTAGAAGGAGGGTGTACATTGGTGTAATTTTTTATACAGATTTAACATTGGTAAACCAATTAAAAACGAAATTAAGTTGTCATTTTTTTATGCAAGCCCCCAGGAAGATCAGAGTCGGACAAGCATGGACCATAAGGAATTTGTAATATGTACATGTAATTTCAACAAATTGTGTATCTAGGAAATATGTATTTGGGTCAGAAATAGATTTGTGTGCAATTTGACAAGGGGAGGTTCCTCTGACCATAATACCTACAGCATCACTCTGACACTCCATTTCTTCCCCCCAATCAAGGGAGAGAGGAAAGCTTGGCCAATGATAAGTAAGAGGGGCAGGCTTAGCTAGGCCCAGGCACACACCCATTTTCAAAACACATAAAAGGAACATTGAAACCCAGGTAGAGACATTAACTTTCCACTTTCTTGCGGGACGCTTTGCTGGGAGACTTCAGACTTCACATCCAGAGATCCAGACTTCAAATCCATCAATCTCCAGAGATCAGAAATGAACTCTAGAATTTGTAGCAGAGAGGCCTGAATCCACAAGCTGAATCCTCTTCAGCAGGCCTCAAGACCAACCAAACTATTCAACAGCTGGGCGAGCTGTTTGAAATCTTTGCCAAGAACTTTTGCAAGAACCTGTAGTAGTATCCAGAAAGCAGTGCTGTATCCGGAACCAGAGAGAACCAGAGACCAGAAGCTGTGAGCAGAACCGCCAGAAGTCCCGTTCAACGTGTTGACCAGATCCGTGACGAGGCCCATTCCTGTCCAAAATCTGGTGTGAGTACCCAGCTAGCACATTGCCAAAACCAATCTCTTAGTGTAAAATAATCTAATTAAAACTATTTTAACCTATTTAGAACTACCTCATAGGAATCGTGTGTGTCATTCTGTCCTTTTTAAAGCTTAAAACTGTCATCTGCCATTTTGAACTTTTAAATTTCAAATCCGAAAAACTGCCTTCACAAAATCGTCCGTATCTCTGGAACCGTTTGTCCTAGGAAAAACTTAGAATCTAAGCTTTCCAACGAACCTAGAACCGACTTCCTACTCCTTATAGTGCCTCCATCATTACGCTTGATGCGCGCGACTAATTTGTCGCGATTTGACATTTGCAATCATTCCAGCCACGTGTGAAAATATTTGCCTTTGCTTTCATCCTTGAAATTCGTTTTTAACCTGCTAATTACTAAAAGAGCATTGCTGAAGGGAGCCTGAACTAATACCAACTAGCTATCACTCACCCTAAACCTCTACAGGGAATTAAAATCAATTTTAGCATCAGTTTTACTTCATTGCCACCACATTCAAAGCATTTTGGGCCTGTGTGTTAAAATCATACCTGTTTTTCTCTAAGCTTGCTAGGGGGGGACTGAATTTCGTATTGTATTTGATTGCATTCCTGAGAACTGTGTGCTCTCCTTTCCATCTCCTTATATTGCATAAAGGGGGGGAGTGAATTGTCAAGGAAAAGTGATTACATTTTCTTTTGTTGAAGCCATATCCAGTTATTTTCTGTACTGAATTTCATTCATCATTGCATTGTCCTTGAAGCCATAAAGGCATTCTCTACCACCTTATTTTTCTTTTCCTATTCATAAGTAACCAAGAACTGTGCTACTGTAGGATTACCTATTGCTGATTACTGCTCATATTCACAAGTGTGCTATCCATTATCAATTTATTTATAGAAGTGTGATATATATATATATATATATATATATATAGTTTAATTTTTCAAATAAACCTTTTAAATTTGCAAAACAAATCTACTTCTTGGCTCAGTGGGGTCAGGGGGATTCTAAGAGAGGGGTGTTATACAAGGGTTCATCATCCAGATTATAACTTGCCATAAAAAATATATAAATAAGGGCTTCCCTTGGGCATCCCAGACAAGGCACTGACTTAGTGGGATTGCTTGATTGGAGTCACTTACAACGTCCAGTTTGTCTGTGGAGGAAATTTCAATTATTGGTTGCATTTATTTGTTCAACATTGTTTCATTGAATTTGGAACGGCTTGCAAGGGTTGGCATCAAGGACATACAATTGACATTTTGGGTGCTAATTGTTCCATGACATCAGTAGCACATGAGTTATGGCCATAAAGTGCATGGATATGCCGGGTTTTTAATATTGCTTGTGCTTCTTGAGATAGTACACCAACTCTAATACTTTTTAAAATGTTGGAGTAGGTGAGGTCTGCAGACTGGCACATGTTTTCTATTAATTCTCTGTATTGGAAATGTTGCCAAAGGTTGACATTTCCTATGCTGCCAACAGTTTTACGGCAGAGTTTGTGTCCTAAGGTTTTAAAAATAGGTTCACCATTCACTGGTGTCAATTGAAGAAGATCTCCAAAAACAATAATGTTTTTTCCTCCAAAGAGCCCTGCGTAGTTTGTTTAGAGTACTTCTTGTAATCTAAGGTGAATCAAAGCCAACATTAGGTTGGAGACCATGCTCGCTTCATCTATTAGTTGCATTTTCATTTTTTTGGACACTCTGCGTAGTTCCATTGCAGCTTCTGTAGAAAGTTTGTAATATTCTAATTTGTTTTGGTGTTCTACTGGAAGGAGTAGTAATCAGTGTAAAGTGACACTGCCTATGTTGTAGGCAGCTAAACCTGTGGGGGCAGTTTCAACAGCTGACAGTTTGTTGTTCGTCAATTGTTGAAGAAACTTGCTGATGATTTTGATTAAGAATGTTTTGCCTGAACCAGCTTCACCACTGACGTATAGTAGTATAGGTTTGTAATTTTGGCAGGTACATTCTTTATTTTCATGTTGTACACCATGTGCAATTTCTTTTGTTACATCTAGAAAAATGTGCTGCTCATTGTTCAGTTTTGATTGTAGTACAGTTAAGACTTCTGTATCTTTGTAGTGACACATGGTGTTTTCTACTTCTGTCATAGCTAATTCTGCCTCATTTGCTATTAGTGGCTGTCCCAGTGGTTCTTGGCTTCCTGTTATAGAAGGTTGACTACTGTCAGAAGTGTCCTTATCTAGTTGGGCCTGGAGTTCTTCTTCGTGTTGCTGTTCATTGTGCAACATTGTTTTGTACTGTGTAAAGTTTACATCGGTTATAGTGCTTTCATTTGCTTTGAAAGCTTCTTCATAGGAGTCATAGTTGTCTAGTATCTCTTCTTCTTTTCTCCATGGTTTAAAGAGTTGTAACAGGGACATGTAATATAGTTCTTTATGTTGAGGAGTTTTTAATGACAATTTGATCTGATTGTTTTGGTAAGTTGTACTAAGCTGCCTTCACAATTTGTCAGTCTGTATCTACCTTTTTTTTCATCAGGTTTTATAATATTTTTGTATGTGAAGTTTTGGGCTATGTGGTATACACACATGGATTCCAAAGTGGTACTTCTGTTTGGGTAGTATGTGTCTAATAAATTGTTTTTCACTATGTCTTGGCTGTTGGGATCATTTTTGGCTATTGTTTCTATGTCGTCGTATGATTTGAGAACTCTTTTTCTAGATTTAGCAGGACCAAGATTTAGCCACACTATATTTCCAGATTTTCCATACAGAGCAGTACCGGTTAAACGATCTGCAGCTTCATAGCAGCCATATTCTCTATCGGAGAGCATTTTTATGCCCAAGCTTACACTTTTTGAGACAGTGTTTTGTCTGATGATAGGTCATTCCAGAGGTCTTGAAGCTCTGTTTTTTCTGCTTTGGTTAAGTAGGCTGTAACATATCGTGCAACTGCAGTGGAATTGTCTGCAATGTACTGCACATCTATGTTTGCATTCCATAATAGGGCAATGATTGCATTGTAATCATTGATATATTTTGCTTCTTCTGTTCTTTTTATGTAATATGTGTTTTTAGGTGATTTACTTTCAACACTATGGGCCTCATCACGACCCAGGCGGTAAGGGGTTTACGGCGCTGTAAACAGCGCCGACCCTTACCGCCTGAGTACGAGGTCCCTTAGCGCCATGGCGAATTTAACACCTGCTTTTAGCAGGTGTAAAAATCCATGGCGCTAAGGGACCATGGAGTTAATTACGCCACCGTAATTTACGGTGGCGTAATTAACGCCTTCCCCACTCCCATTATGCCCTATGGGGCAAAAATGGGAATGGGGAAGGGTAAATGGGGATTGGGGACTTACCGCCCCGCCAAGGTCCGAATGGGGCGGTAAGTCCGCCAACCACCATGGCGTAAACGTAGTTTACGCCATGGTGGTAAAGTCACGGCCCAGGCGGTAACTTACCGCCTTGGTCATGATGAGGCCCTATGTCTAACTGCAGACATGAAGTTGTTCACATCACCTGTTTCTGAAACCGGTCTAGGGAAATCAAAGTGGCATTTGGTGTAGTATTTCCCTTTGTTTTTGTATTTGCAACAACAATATTTGCCACATTTGTGGCTCTGAAATTGTACAATGTTTGCATGAAGATAACTATTTGTTGCTTCTGATGGAATTTCACAAGTGACATATTTTTCGATAAACTGTAAAACAGTGGCATCACTGTCTTGACCAAATTTAGGAGCATCTTTAATCCCTAACAGCATGTGGATATGTGGTGCTCAACTGGCTTGGTATTCTTTTCTCCAAAAGAAGTGTTGCACTTCTCCGAGGGGAGGAACAGTTTTATTACAAATAAAGTATAGCATAGCAATGAAGCAATGATGGAAATATCTTGAAACATTAACAGGATCTAGAAAGCAAAGTTCTCCAGGTGTTAGTATATCTATGTTTGTTTTATTTTTGTTTGATATGCGTAGGAAATCATGTAAATCTTCCCCTGCATATTCTGCACAACTTAATGTAACAAACCAAGTGGGTGGGCCAAGGTTTTTTATCATACAACGTACATCTCCATGACGTTGGAACCAGTACTCTTTAGTACCACGCATGTTTGCTAACAGATTTGTAATGCTTGATTGTAAAACCTCATCTTTTTCTTTCATTTTTTGTAGTAATTGCATAGCTGACATATTTTGAAAGTGGGTTCCTGAATTTAATGTGTTTGCAACTCCGTAACATAGAGTTGCTAGTTCACTTTCAAAGAGTAGGTGGAATATGCATAACACATTTTGTCTAAATCTGGGATCTTCAGAATAGATTTGTAACGAGCGGTATTCTGATGCTGTTATCTGAATAGGTCTATCATCGTACCTTCCTACTTTGCCAGTAGGAAAGAGTAGAGGAAAAGCACGTGCTTCTATACTTTTTTCCCATATGCTGATTGGTGATCCTTTGGTTTGCCGCATTTGGTAAGTTTCTAGTGCATCATCTATAGTGTCATTAGAGTGTAATGGATGAATTGTATAATGGTCTAAAATATTGGATACTGTAGCAGGATCTAGAAGTTCAAATTGACCATATCTTTTAGAGATTGGAAGGCTTGTCTAACTTTATGTAAGTTTACGAGTTGTTGCCAAATGTGTTTGTCTTCTGTAGGTACACCATTTACTAAGACAATTAAAGATTGCTCTATTGGATGTTGCTCTCCCAGAGTGTGCACATTTTCTTTTAGATCTAATGGTATAAACAAACTACTTTGCCACAAATGCCTTTCACCAATTCAGAGGGAGGTAATTTTGCTGTTTTTGGTTTGAGGCGTATTATTGCTTGAAATGGGTGCACTGTTTGAATTATGATGCTCTGATATAAATTGAGTTGTTGCAGAGGTTTTGGTAGTGGGAATAAGTCCAAGTTATTTGTGATAGCACGTGAAGGAGTTTGATTGTTGTCAAGTTTTGTAGTGCAATAACTGAAAAGTATTAAGGGGTCAGTTATTTCGTATTTCTATAAGGTAGAGAGCTAATTCAAACCATTGGAATCTTCATTGTTTTCTGTTTTGTATGTTATGTCTATAGGTTTCGTGTTACTTTTATAAAAAAGTTCTGTGGCAACAAACACACACATGGTTTGGTACTTCAGCGGATGTACTTTTAAATTTTAGTATTTCTTTTTTGTATGTGTGTAGTAGAAGATTGCCATCTGTACAATTGTTGCTAGTCTGTTTTACAGCTACTGTATTTTGTAAGTGGCTTTCATTTCCAAAATATTTTTTCTGGATATGCTCTATTTCTTCGAGTAGGTCTTTGGCTATACCGTGTAGAAGATTGTTATTTAAATTGGCTAGTGCTAAAGCAGGACTTTTAGCATAGTACAGTTTATAGACTAGATTTCTTATGGTTGAATGATGTGTTGATATCATTTTGATATGATGAAAGGTGCTTTTGCAAATAGGTCCTGAAATGCAGGCCAATGAATGTCCTTGTAGTCTTGTGTATTTGCGCACTGGACAAGTATCCATATTTTGCAGCAGTTTCATTTTGATTTTGTCTTTGCCTTTCACATATTGATTGAGGAACTGGCGTAAAGATTTGAAAGATTTTTTGGCAATGTTACACATTGACGTGCATGGCCATTTGTATGCTGGACGTTCTGGTTCAGTCGAATGGAGAGATGATACTGAGTTTTCTGGGGATATTTTTGTAAGCAGTATTTCTTGTTGCATTATGGTATTATTAAGTTTTTCATAACCTCGTCCAGTGCTATGTATGGCAATTGTGTTTGTTTGATTTTGTTTGTATGCTTCTTCATTAAAATATGGTTCTGTGCTCGTGGTGTGACTCCATTTACCTCCACAGATATTTAAGAAGATATTTTTATTTACATTCCATTTATTGAGAAGTCTTTTTTGTAATTTAGTAGTTAGTTTTGTTAGTGGTTTCATTCTGTTTAACACTAAAATAAATAACTTTCTTTTGAGAAGGATTACACTGTCTATCAAAGCTTCTAAGATTAATTTTCTACGGTAGGTTTTAAGGGTTGTGCATGATTTGTCTCCTGTTTTCATAAGATTCTGAAGGACTCTGTGGTGGAACATTTTTGCTAAAATAATTTTTTGATATGGTTACTTGCCACTATATCAAGATTTATAGGAGCAGTTAGTGGTAGCTGCATTGTTGTTAATCATTTTCTGTTTTCTTTTACATTTTGATAGAGGAGGCAAAGTTTCTGTACTGGAAGATTGTTTTGTTTTGCTAAATGACTGTATTAGCTGTTTTGATTGAACTTTTTGTACAAACTGTGCTAGAGATGGATGCTTATTTTGGACACTTTTATTTTCATTTGCTCTATTTCTGCGTAGCTTTCTACGGAGTTGCTTTCCTGTACGCATTCTGTGGGGTCTGTTGAAACAAAAAAAGAAGGTATGGGTTGGGCTGTTGTGCAATGTATGTGTACTGTATGCATGAGAGTCTGAGTATAATGGTAAAGATGCATGTGGTTGTGTGTAATTGGGCATTGGGCAACTACAATTAGTTGGGAAGGCTATTCTTCTATGTGTGTGTTACTATACTGCGGTTCAGATGACAGTAGAAAGTGACCTAGTGGTGAGGAGAAGCACTAATAGTAAATTTAATGGTATAAAATTAAAACAGCTCTTTGTTTTGTAATACTAACATTCTAGGGGCTGCGATTTGTTATTTGTGTTCCATAAAACGGGGATTTGTGTGTCATTCTGCCTGCTAATCCCTGTTTAATAAATGGTGATTTGTGGGCAGAATGGTGCACAAATCTTCGTTTTTTTGGTGCACACATTACATGAATCAACCGCACAACAAAACAGTAAGTATAGCAATTAAACTGAAGGGGAGAAGGAGGGTAGTACAATAGAACTGAGAGAGAGAGAGGGAGGGGTGGGGAGGAGGAGAAGGAGGGAAACGGATGGGGTGAAGGGTGAGAATGGGGGAAGTGGGGGGGAGGGAGATGATCAGGTAGATAAGGCAAGGGAGGAGGGGGGCAAGAAGGGGAGAGGGGTTTCATGGCAGGGAATGGAGAAGGAGAGATTTGAGGGAAGTGTGGAATGAGGAAAATGTAGAAATAGAGCGGAGTGAGAGAGGTAAGGAGTTCCAGTGCAGGGGGGCTAGGAGATGGAAGGAACAGAAACAGGATGTGGCGCAGGGGAAGGAGGAACAGTGAGAAGGTAGTGGTCAGCAGAGCGAAGGGAGTGTAGAAAGAGAGGAGGGAGGAGAGATAAGGGGGAGCAAGACCCTGGAGAGATTTAAAGACAAGGCAGAGAAATTAAGGTCGTATTGTACTTACTCTTTTTTTGTGGAATGAACAGGTTTCTTTGGAGTTGTTGTTTGTAGTTCAAATGCTGCTGTTTTCCATGAGAGTGGTCTTCACTGCAATTGTAAAAGAAAGAAGTTAGTAATTTTGTGTGTTTATAGCACTGATGTTGAGACGTTGATTTTTATGTTTTTGTAGTAGTATTCTTGTTTGATATCTGAACATAGTGTATGGATGCAGTTTCATTTGACTATGTACAGCATTTATACTTTATTTAAAATAGTTTAGTTCAACATGCTTTGCAAATGAGGTGAATATTACTGTATGAAACTCACTTTGTTTTTTAAAGCTGTGTTATAGGATGTTAAAGAAAAGAAGAAATAATATCTTTATTTTGCAATTTTTATGAGGTAAATGGCAGAAACTGTATAGAAAAGCATGGAATGTATGCATTTGTGAAGGTGCGGGTAATAAAGTAGAAGGATGTGATTTACAGGTAGTGGTGTTATTGCAGCTGGGAGCTTTTCAATGATGGTGGGCCTCATTACAAGTAGGGCACAAAGGGATACCAGGCACCGGTAATGACACCGGTGCCAGTAATACCTTTGCGCCCTACTACGAGTTCCCTTTGCGGGTCCTTCCTTAACGCCTGCTTTTAGCAGGGGTTAAGGACGTGACCCGCAAAGGGACACCGGGGTCAATAACGGTAACGTAATTTACGGTACCGTTATTGCCGCCTTCCCCCTTCCCGTTGAGCCCTATGGGGGCTCAATTGGGAATGGGGAATGGCCCTGGTGAATGTGGAATTACCGGTCCCTCCGACCTCGGAATGGACAGGTAATTACTCCATTCACCATGCCAGAGTCGGAACGATTTTGGAGGCAGCCAGCGGCTAATTCAGAATGAGGCCCAGTGTCTATGTTTGTGAGAGTGTGAAGATTCATGACCTTTTACTGGCTGTGTGTAATTTTATAATACACTACTAAGTGTTTTTCCACAATTATATTGTTATTTCTCCCATCTTCTAATATTATATTTTTTTAGATAGGTGTGTGTGTAAAATAAATAATTAGATAGCAGACACGTTTGGAAGTGACAGTTGATTATAGCAGATGGGAAAAATGACAGTAAATTCATTTTAAAGGTTATACAGGTTAAGTGGCAGTTACTCTGTTTATATGCATTTATAAGAGTTGTAAATGTACTGTGCAGAAAATATGCATACCTGTAGTTTGTATTCATGCATGTGGATATGCATGCAACTGCAAGCAGAAATCTTGGAGACTTGTAGAGTTGTATTTGTAGTAGGTGCTTTCCAATGATATGAGACTTGTACTCAGAGTGATCAACAGTACATTTGAAGTGCTGAACAATGATGATGGAGTTAGATGTAGAGGTCTTGGATGTGATTGGTGGATTGTTGTGTGACTGGTTAGCTGTATCCAATGAGGGAATGGCAATGGTAGAAGGGCTGTCCAAGTTACAATATGTCCGCGGACATGGCGGTAGTCCATGGACACCGCGTATTATATACAGGGATTTTGGGGTAGAGAGGCATGCAAATGAGAATGAGCAGAGCAAGGAATTTGTCAGTAAAGTTTACTGGGTGTGTTGTGTAAGGAGAGAGTTTGTCAAAAAGTATTTTTCCTGAGGGAAGAACTGTTAGCTATGGCTGTGTGTTTCAGAAAATAGATTATCTGGATTTTGGGAGACTCATGGATACATTGGTTAGAGGTGTATGCAGAACACTGTGGAGTAGCTGTAGATCTTGGATTCCCTCATGTGGAAGTTCACTGGCATGGAGTGCGTGGAATGAAGTGGTTGGATTTGGTACCTCTCTGTGCTAGTTTGGAGACAGCTTCATCCAAACATAATTATAATTCATTGTGGAGGGAACAGTTTAGGACATGTGTCATCTATTTCTTTGCAATGTGCGATGAAAGAAGGACTTGGGAAGGTCATGGATATGTTTCCAAATTCCCAAGTAATTTTTTCTCGTATTGCGCAGAGACAAATGTGGCTGTGTTCTTCTTCATTTGATCCACAAATGGAGAAAGCGAGGCGGAATGTTGATAAGGCTGTTTGTGCTTTTCTAAAAGATGTTGGCATGTCCTCTTTCCACAATGAAAATATTATGTTTCGTAGCACATACATTTTTCTCAGAGATGGAATTCATATTACTTATGCTGGTACACAGATTTTTCTGAGAAATGTACAAAGTGCATTGCGACCTTTTGTGGAATTGCAGCCATCCATGTTGCAGTAGGTATTGACTATTTCAAGATTTTCAAACACACAAAACCCCCCACCAAAAGGCTTTTTTCGGAGCCACCACTTCCTCCCACAGAAAAGTGCAATGGTTTTGATAGGGCAGCACCCCAAAATGTTATATGTCCGTGGACTGTCCGCAGACTTCTAAAAAATGCATAGGGCCATGCTCCATTTATTTGTCACTTCTATTATTAGACTGTTAAAGGCGGCTCTGAAAATAGCCTTTTTTTGGATTTTTGTTGTTTTATATATATATATTTTTTTTACACACAACACACTAGGAGAGGAGGGTAAAGGGGGACACCAACCACGGGGGTAAAAAGGGCAGGTGAGAGAGGAAGATGTAGGGTGGACCTTACTTAGGTAGTGGGCAGGTCTTCTCGTGTTCCTTGACCATAGTTTTGAAAGTACTTCGAAGTCTCTCCCCCCTGAAGAGTACTGCGTCTCAGTACATACACAAAACTGTGACTCTCGAAAGGTAAGGGTCAGAATCATGGATGGCCTGTAAAGCAGCTGGAGGCATGCGCTGTCCCACAGGAGTGTCTCTTGTGGTGACAGGAGCGGAAAATGGAGGATGTGGTAGAGGAACTCAACCTACTACATTGATCACAAAGTACAACCTTGCGAATGGACCCACACTGGAACGACCTTAGTGGCGCTTCATAGATGTCGTACCAAAGCTGTACGAACCAGGCCTCCCACGACTCAGCACCATTTTGCACTGGTTGCAAGTGACCTTGTTCGCACATGCTTTTTGTATGTCACCATGAATGGTAAATAACCACCACACCCAAGACTCACAGTGAGTGCTGGTAGTAGGGACTTCCACTACCTCATCCTCTTCATCCTCCTTTACATCCTCACACCTGTTCCACTCTTCAGGCCCTTGGGGAGGTGGTGGTGGTGGAGGGGGTGGGGGTGGTGCTGAGACAGATGTAGCACCAGCTAGAGCAGAAAGCATTGATGCCATCAGGTCTGATGGAAAGCAGCAAAATCTGGAAGATTACCAGCCAAAGTAGACAATTGTCTGTCAGATAGCCAGAAGCACAATGAGGATGAGCTCTAGGGTGTGGCCTTTTATAGGAGTGCGGGTGCATGCTTTGCGGACACCTGCACTGTCCGCAGACAGATCGAACACCCCAAAAAGGCTAAAAAAGTTCCAAAAAGTATGGAGAAAGTCAGGGTCATTGTCTGGGACATGTGCTATGGTGAATTATTACTATAAAATACTTTGGATTGCCTGAAAAAGTACTTTTAAAATGTTCGGGGATCCGGACAGTGTCTGCAATTTAGGACACACGCTCAGCGTGGGTGCGGTCACATGATGACGTCGCAAACACGTCCGCGAAGGGAACGGCTGTCTGCAGGACACCAAATGTACAGTAACGGCTGTGCGCATGCGCACGGGTGTTGTACGGACAGTGTTCGGGTCCTGAAACTAAATAAAAGTGCGACACAAGTGAGACGGACAGTTACGGACAGGCGTGATGTTCGTAGGACATATGGATGTGGTGCACATGTGCATAGATGTTCTACAGGCAGTACGGGCAGGCATAGTGTCCTTAGAACACCCCCATTTTGGTTAATTACGGACAACCCGGACACTGCGCATGTTCTTAGAACAGTTTCAACTTGCCTGCAGATATCATGGACAGGCATAGTGTCTTTAGGACACCTCTATTTTGGTTAATTACGGACAACCCGGACACCGCGCATGTTCTTAGAACAGTTTCAACTTGCCTGCGGACATTACTGACAGGCATAGTGACCTTAGGACACCTCCATTTTGGTTAATTAAGGGCAACCCAGACACCGCACATGTTCTTAGAACAGTTTAAACTTGCCTACGGACATTACGGACAGGCATAGGGCCTCATTCCGAGTATGGCGGTAAGGGATAGTGGCCACCGGTAACGAGACCGGTGGCGGTAATCCCTTACCGCCATACTCCGAGTTCCCTTTGCGCCCTCGCCCTTAACGCCTGCTTTGAGCAGGTGTTAAAGTCGAGGGCGCAAAGGGGCCTCCAAGCCAATAACGGTGACCGTAATGAACGGTCACCGTTATTTGCATCTTCCCCATTCCCATTGAGCCCTATGGGGGCTCATTTGGGAATGGGGAAGAGCCTTGGTGAATGGGGAATTACCGCCCCGCCAACCTTGGAATGGGGCGGTAATTCCGCCATACACCAAGGCGCTGCCGGTCCGGGTACGGCGTCAACCAAGGCGTTAATAGCGCCATTGGTTAGTGCCGTACTCGGAATGAGGCCCATAGTGTCCTTAGGGCACCTCCATTTTGGTTAATTACGGACAACCCGGACAGGCTCAAAAAGTTCCAGAAAGTATGTAGAAAGTCAGGGTCATTGTCTGGGGCATGTGCTATGTTTGAATTTTTACTATAAAATACTTTGGATTGCCCGTAAAAGTACTTTTAAAATGTTCGGGGACCCAGACAGTGTCTGCAATTCAGGACACATGCTCTGCGTTGGTGCGGTCACATGATGACATCGCGAACACGTCCGCCAAGGTAACGGGTGTCCGCAGGACGCCAAATGTACAGGAACAGCTGTGCCCATGCGCGTGAGTGTTCTACAGACAGTGTTCGGGTCCTGAAACTAATTAAAAGTGCGACACATGTGCAACGGATAGTTACGGACAGGCGCAATGTTCGTAGGACTTATGGATGTGGTGCGCATGTGCGTAGATGTTCTAGGGGCAGTACGGACAGGCATAGTGTCCTTAGAACACCCCCATTTTGGTTAATTACGGCCAACCTAGACACTGCGCATTTTCTTAAAACAGTTTCAACTTGCCTGCGGACATTATGGACAGGCATAGTGTCGTTAGGACACATCCATTTTGGTTAATTGCGGACATTCAGGACAATGAGTGTGTTCTGAGAACAGTTCCATCTTGCTTGCGGACAGTACGGACGAGTATAGTGTCCTTAGGACACCTCCATTTTGGTTAATTACGGACAACCCGGACACCGCGCATGTTCTTAGAACAGTTTCAACATGACTGCGGACATTACGGACAGGCATAGTGTCCTTAGGACACCCCCATTTTGGTTAATTACGGACATTCCGGAAACCCGCGCTGTCTGTGGACATCTTAACTGCCTTTTTAAAAAAATAAGACACAAAGGACTGAATTAAAACACATCTAATATTTTCTTTAATATATACAGATATGAAATGTATGCAAGAGAGGGGGAAGCAGAAACTGACACAAACACAGGGGAATTGGGGGTTTGGAGAGGATGGATGGGAGGAGATGAAGGGATGGAAGTCTCATTGTAATGTTTTTCTTGGTGGGGAAGGTTTGGGAATAGTTGACTGGGACATGGAGAGGGGGAACAGGTACATGTGGGACAATGATATTTAATTTTTTCTTTTATGTGGTCCTCCACAAAATGTTTCAAAAGATTAAAATTTTCCATTAGCATGTCAATTTGTTCTTCCATGCGCTGCACAGTATGTTCTAATGTGTCTTTAGGTGTATTATTCTCAATGTTTGTATGGTCTGTTAAAAAAATTAAAAATGTTAAGTACACATACAGTTATGATTATTAATTTGGTTATATAGAGAAGTGTCTACCATTAGTATCACTATCTTCAGTCATTTCCTCATGTGGAAAATTTTCCTCAAGCCATTCCAAAGTACTGCCCATTTCTGTGTTAAAAAAAAATATTTTAGTTTTAGTGTACCTAATACACAAAGTTTAGAAACATGTAAGAAAAATTAAGTTTAATTACTAGCTTCTGGTAAGTTGTGTTCTTACTGTTGTGTAGGTCTGATGTTGCTCCTAGCTGTGCAGTTTCTGTGAGGTAATTATGTTGGAGGCATATCTTTTCTGTTTTGGTATATTCCATTTTAGTACATACGGTATTTAAATGGATGGTTGATGTGTTACATATATAGGTTCCACTTCTTATTTATTATTACATATAATGTGTTTATATGCTGCTTTTTGAACTTGTGCAGTGTTTATATGAGTTGATAGAACAATTTAGGTTACCCCCTGAGTTTTTGAGTAGTGTTGATGTTGTCCGCGTCCATCCACGGACATACGCACAGTCCGCGGACATCAAAATCACTAGCTAGGGGTTCAGTATGTTCTGTGTTACATGTATATAAAGTCAGTGAATCCTAGTAAACATCTATCAAATTCACAATATGAATATGTATATTCAATAAAATAAAAATGTATAAAGGAAGGTTATGGTCCAGTTGCGCTATTAAAAACCTATGAAATTCAGTATAAAATCTTTGTTAAAGGGACGTTATGGTTAAGCTGCGCTACTAAAAACCTATGGAATTCAGTAAAAAATGTTTGTTAACGGGACGTTATGGTTAAGTTGCGCTACTAAAAACCTATGAAATTCAGTAAAAAAACGTTGTTAAAAGGACGTTATGGTTCCAAGTAAAACCGAAAAACCCCTGAAATTCACCAGTTATGGTAAGCTAAGCAACCATAACTCGCGGCACCACCGTGCATTGCTAAGACTAACACCCAGGACATAAAAGATGTCTCAGAATACCTCAACCATTAAAATACAGGAGGTCAAGAGCAGAGAGGATAATGAAAGCGTAAAAGCAATGTGTATTGCATTTATGCTTTAATTATAATCTACACCTCATTTCTGTACCTTTTTCATAGGAGGGTAGCAAAGCTCTGTTTGTATCTCCACTTTTCTTTCCTCCTCTGACTTGGAGGGGCGCTCGGATTTACGCTTGCATGCAATTATCAATTAAAAACAAAGGATCATACACGCCTTGGTTTAGCAGCTGCTAAAGACCAAGTGGATTTCAGAGGAATCCATAAATCCATAAAAATACATTGCTTTCACAGTGTAATTTGCAGGTAGTGTTGCATTTTTTTTTACAAAGCAGGGAGTGAAGAATAAAGGTGTTTTTGCCAGTTTTAATCTTCACCTTTGCATAACACACTGTAAATGCTGAACATTTCATGCAGGTGACCCAACAGCAAATAAGTGCAATTGTTGGTAATCCCCTTCATGCAATTTGCAAATGTCTGAAAAACAACCCCCACAGTGTCGAAACAGACCCTAACCTGTCTGTTTGAGAAACACAGTTTTCCAAATCAGTCTAACAAGCTTTGGGCTTTTATTTTCACAAAAAAGTGTCAATGACTGTGATCTAAATGATCTTTTCTCTTTTTATGGCCATCATTGTAGAATTAAATCAATCACATACTGCAATAATGGACATCAAGCAAGCACATTTTTTTGGTCATATATCCAACATAACCTCTATAGCCATATACCTTTATGGAGTATATTTCCAGGAATTTCTTCACATTCTCACCCAGCACTATGATCCAAATAATTTATAGCATTTCAGCATATGCCATTCCTAATTAGAAGATTGCCGCATGCTGATAGTAAGTTTGTGACACTGGAAATAATTGCAAAAATACACATAATCTGTTCTGTTGTGTTTCAATAAACTTTGCTGCAGAGGACAAGTATATCTATCTGTCCCTTAAATGGCATTACCCGAAGTAGATCATTGAAAACAATCCCATTTTCCTTCAAATAGTTCTTCATAGCCATACTTTAGCTCATCCAGCATTCTCAGGTGCACAATGGCTAGCATAACATTATTCAAAAAAGGTAGCCGGCCCCCTTCTCCAGAAAAAACATGGTGGAGCTATGCCTCTCTGAGCACAGTGAGCAGGGGGTCCGTGCAAACATTTTTCAAAAAAGATAGCAGGGGCCCCTCTCCAGAAAGAACATGGCATAATTAATCTGCTGACCAGTCTGGTATCAGTCTCCCCAACTCACTGGCTGTGCTGACTTCACTGGTGCTGCTTTGTTGTAGGAGCAAAGGACAGTACTTCGACAGCAAACAATTCTCCCCACCTTGAATATTGACATGGGAGAGCCCTGGATACTTCCAACACAATGCAGCGTTCTTCAGCTCTGATTCCTGGTTTTACGCTTCCTATTCTCTAAGGTTCCTGAAAGTAACAGTCTTTCGTTGAAAAGGTCAAGGGCACTTCCCTCCTTGCAATCCTACTCAGTTTTGCCATCTTTCGTCTTGTATTAAACTGCCATCTTAGAACCCCTGCTTCGTCATGTGCTTTGCCATGCTCAGAGTACGCTTTCATGCTCTGCCTTTTACCTGCCAGTAAGATAGCTCAGCAGGTTGAGCGCTTGCTGCTGTGATCTGCAGATCGCAGGTTCGAATCCCGGTAAGGCCAACTCAGCCTTTCATCCTTCAGAGGTCAATAAATGAGTACCAATTTCGGTTGGGTGATATTGTATGTAAATATGTGCTCTGTAAAGAGCTTTGGATAAAGGCGCTATATAAATAACACATCATTATCTGTGTGATAGAAGTCAGGTGTGTGTAATGGTCAGTGATTGCCTGACCATTGTATTGGGACATGTCAGGTATTAGGCTTGGGTGTTTCCATTTTCTCTCATAGTGAGAAAGTGTTTGTGTTGCAAAAGAGGGTGGGGGTTGAGTTACTAAGTTTCCTACCTGGTAGGACGGAGTAAAGGTATTACAGGGAAGGGGATACCGCATCTCTCCATCCAGTGTCCCACTTCCACTCCCCGAGGACCCCTCACCCAGGTGATCCTCCGCACTGGGCCACTTCAGGAACTGGATGCAAAAACGATGGCCGATGCAGGTTTCTCAAAGTAACCAGGGCAACCTTGTCCTGCTTTTGTGATACTGTCCACATTATGTTATTTGTATTGTTCAGCCACTTTATACAGGAGAAAGTCCTCCATGAGGATAGCAATACAAGTCAATAAAATTACTTTTCAAATGTCTGTACTTTCAGACATCCTTTCTGTAAGATGTTGAAAGGGAGCGTCCCCAAAAAAGGCATTTAAAACTCCACAATGAGAGTCAATAATGGACACACCACTGATGGGAATGAGACCATGACCAAGTGCGGGTGAGGCTAAAAGGTAAAAGTTTATCCAACCAATATAGGGCAAGCAGAGAACTCTGCAAACTCTGAGAGCGCTCTGCCAAACATCAGCAAACATTCACATTTTGTTACAAAACCACATCACCTATGACGTATGAGCTAAGGGATACATGAATTGAAGAGATTGGGCAGTGGGGTTGGGGTGCATATACATCCATAGGAGTGAAGCTCTGGGATTGGTGAGGCTTCTTGAGGTGTCATCGTGAGGCTTGCAGGTCAACTGAACTCAGCGGGTGGAGCTCTGGTCAGAAGATAGTTGAATGATACATCTTGGACTATGCTAACATTTGCCCTTGTGGCCACACATACTCATTCAACAGTCATTATAATTCATGATCCCTGTAAATTCTAAAAAGATTTTAATCTAACATCACAAGAGAAATAGCACATAACTCTGGGTGCTCGTATCTCATAATCATAAAAGCACTATACAATAAAGGGGCTGCTTCAGAAGTTCAGGTACCTCCATCATTCTGCTTTGTTAGATCCAAGTGGGGCATATTTATAGTATGTTAATACAAGAGTAGATATACTGCCATCATGGTCAGTCAGGGCTGGGGTGAGCTTGGAGACTATCTGGTCAGAGGGCACATAGCTGGTTTGTCAAAAAGGCAGCGGGATGAGAGGCTTTTTACCTATATTTCTTTTAACCATGGCCTTGGGGTGCGAAACATGTTTTATGTTTTTATTTTGGGTCTGGGAGCATAGGGGAGGTCTGATACTGAGTGCAGGCTTAGCGGAGGGGTGAGAGGTTACAGTTACAGCATCACATTATCAATGAAATAAGGGCCTTTAGTTGTCAGTCCGACCTGAGGTGGGGTGGGTGATGGGGGCTGAGCGTGCAGCGCTGCATGAGAAGGGAGAGAGAGACCCGTCGCTTCCATCTCGTCCACGTTATAAGGTTTCATGCACATCGTTTAATATGCAAGGTAGGATTAAACCAGTGTAGCTGCACATACATCAAACATTATGCAAGCTTATGAACATTGTATATGTTACACGTTTACGTTAACTATGAGTATCATGTTACAGGATATTTATTTATTTATTTATTTATTTATTCAAATTTGTTGAGCGCACATCAGCCCAGAAGCATCGAGAAGCATCGAGGATAACTTCTATCAATGACACAACAACAGTTTTGTTAGCATCACATAATTCCTAGGGCTAGGGTTTCTCATCCGGGCACAGCCAGAGGGGGAAGACATGTGGAGGCTGTTGTGTGCGCGGTGATACCGGAGAGGGGTGAGAGGAGAAACGGCCCTGTGACATGTTGGGCTGTATATTCACACACAGAAAGCTTGCATTCAAGATGAGGTAGACACAGGTTAGTGTGTACATTGGTACAGGGAAGAGTTTGCAACAATTTACCCTTAACATGACTTAACCTCAATGCTTAGAGGGAAAACAAATGCCACAAAAGACACTCTATTATACAGTCAGCACCTATTACATAAAAAAACCATATTGCAACACTTAATTTTCTTATTTGTAAACTTGTACATTTTTAGGAAATCATAGAGTATATATGGGTATCGTACATTGCTTTGTGTATGGAGGCGGCAACAATAATCCTTGATTAGTAATGAAAGGCTCAAACATATATGTCATAACTTCATGTGTGATGAGGGATGGGTGACGGCCATTTTATTTAAATGTGTACAATCAATCTCATGGATTCAAAGCAAATTTTTTCGTCTCTTCAGATGGCTTAGCTGCATGGGTGAAACAGGGTGGCACACGGGCTTAGCATACATGTATGGCACTTCAAATGGGGAACAGGGTTGGGAGACATCTACAGCATATGTCATAAATTGGGGGTCTGCGAGAGGACACGACACGTTTATAGAAGCAGCTTGTCTCTCTCAGACCCCTACTTCAGCCCGGTCATCTGCAGGTCAATGATGAACTGCGGAAGGTGAAAGATACAGTGTTTGTAATTTAGCTTGTTCGTGTCTAGTCTCCCGTGAGAACAGGCCTGCAGCAGAGCCGCCAAGGGGAGGAGGGTGAGGGAAGTGCTGGGCTTGCTGTGCGCGGTCAGGAGGGGAGAGCGGCAGCCCTGCAGACTGCTTGTGCCAGCGAAGCCTAAATCTGTTATTTTCAAAATGGAGTCTATATCATACTACAGGATGACCCGTGGAGCCCCATGTGTCCACCTGGAGCCATCCCGCATCCCCGGCCTAGTTGTATAGACGGCTGCCGGGTGAGTCATAGACTGCATGTTGGTGAGAAATGAAGGGGAGGGGGGCTCTAAAGACCTTTCCTCCCATACAATGTTCAAATGAAAACAATGGGTTCAGCATTCAGTTTCTACTAATAGTAGGATTATGGTTCAACCACTGAATATTGATACTAAGGCCATATGAAGAAATGCTGTTTAGTCATTTAGAGGCTTCATTATCACTGCATTCATGGTGAGCGAGTATAATGATGCCATCATTGAAGATTTTTTGACTTATTCATTGGATTCACTCGTCTCTGCTTTGATCAAATAAGCTGTAACCTACTGCACAATGGCAAATGTGTTTTCAGCTACATATCAAACATCAGTGTTTCTAAAGCAGAGTAGAAACTGGATTATAGTAATTTATGAATTTTGATTCTTCACTTTGCGTTGGATGTTTTTGGGAGATTTGCCAGTGATGTAGCACTGGTGGCTTGACTAGCTGTTCGTACTGTCTTTGGTGAACCCATCTACACTTGGTACAAAAGATATTACTGTTATATTCCAGATGGCGTTATTTCCCACACTTTTGCCTCTGAAATCATTACATATTGGACCGCAATTATGCCTTCTCAGCTTCCTCGGGAATCGCACATGTGGCATGCACACATAACATGCTGTTCAATCAACTCCATAACATAGCTGTTAGGATCTTTCCCAACGTGGGGAGCATCTTTCACCCACAATAGCATTTGAATGTGATATGCTCCCCAATCATGATAACCATCTCTCCAAAAATACCAAGCAGAACACTCTCTTTGTTACAGATAACGTGAAGCATAATCAGTAAAAGTTAGTGGAAGAAACAAGACACAAGTTCAGAATTCATGGCCCACACTTCAGTGGTCAATTCAGTACAGCCATGCGCTCAACCTCAACTTTCTCTGTGTTGCTTGCATGGATAAAATCTGCAATATCATCCCATCCACACCAAGCACAATTCAGAGTAACCCATCAAGTGGGAAGATTCAAGTTTCACAACATGCACCTCACCTCTCAATGCCAACAGTACCTGTACTCTTTAGTTCAACACATGCACATCCTCGTCTTTCACTTTCTGAACAATATCACTGGCAAGAATGTTCTGGAATCAGGCACCTGTCTTCAGAGTATGAGCCACTGAATAACAAAGAGTAGAGAACTCACAAAACTACAGCATATAGAAAATGTACTCTGTTAGTATGGAATCCTGGATCTTCAGAATACCTCCTAGCACAATGGAATTTTGAGGCAGAAATAGTTGTGGGGCTGTGATTCAATTACCCACTCTTTGTAGTAGGAAAATGCATTGGGAAATATCAAGTTTCTAACCTCTTATCCCACAGACTGATGGTGTGTCTTTCCCTTGTCTCCCTGGTATATTTCATTAGAATCTTACATTACCTCACACGACTTCAATGGTGAATCGTCTAGTGCTCATAAACACAACTCACTGCAGCTTTGGAAACATGTTGAAACTGTCCTTTCCTCTTGGATTTGTGTACAGCAACCACAGCAAATGCAAATTCTTGTAAAACCTGACCCCAGCATAATTCTCATTGAAATGAGTCAAATACCCCAACTTTCCTCTCACCGTCCAAGTTTTATACGTTGCAGGCAATTAATGGTGTCTTTTGTCGCAACAACATTTACCAACGCTAAAGGAAAATCCTCAATCTATTGTCTAACACCAAGAATCTGCACACAAGCGTGGAAGACTTTGTTCCAAGTGTCACTATAGCCTGAAATGGATGAGATGCCTGGACAGTAGGAGCAACACAGCGAACCTCCATATTGTTCCAAATGCCTCCGGCAGGAATTGCACATTATTGAAGCTACAAAAACAATACTTACACATTGCATGAGCTTCAGTGAGGTTAAGTTAAACTGATACTCCACAAGAAAACTCAGGAACAATGCCCCCAGGCAACTTCAATGAGTAGATCAACTTTTGTAATTTGTAACTTTGTCACAATAGGTGGAACCCAAAATGGTTTTCCTAAACAAACTGATGCCAATAAACTGCTCTGCTTCTTCCAAGTGTGGGGCAGATGGTATAATGCAGGGAGAACATGAGACATGGGAACTGTCTCAAATTTAAGCGAGAGAAGCATCTGAAAACGCTATCCCTTTATTCATGAATTTCATTTTTCACTAGCTTCCACAACAAAGGTGCACTTACATCATACTAATAGTTGCCTGCTCATTGAGAAACATGACCCTACAAAGTACATGGAGTTTCAAACATACACCAGGAACCCCCATGTGACCAGACCCCAAATAATAGATTTTCTAATTATTTAAAATCCACAGCAAGTCAGGTTGAGAGCTTTTTTCTTTCACATTACGGAACTACATATTAGAAATCTGTAGATGCCCAGGTTGCTCTGAGTACATCGCTCAACATCGTGGGCAAAGGAATACTTGGAGCAGTTCCTTTACCAATGAGACAGTCGAGTAAGAAGTGGTGTAGGCTCCATAGCTGCACTCTGTAGGGTTTATGAAAGGGTATGACATGGAATTATTCTAGTTTTACCTTGTTTTTAGGTGAAGAGGAAATGGGGTTATATGGACATTATGTAGAGTTTAGTGAAATGTACAGCACTAGGTATCAAGTGATTAATTATATTTGTTAATGTGAAGAGGGAACTCTAAAGGTTGTTATTTTTTGCTTTTTAGGACATTTGGCCTCAATAGAAGTTTGGGGGTAGCCTTTCCGATAAACCCAGTAATTGCCCTTTCGCGGGCGCCGGAAGGGAATGCTCTCCATTCCCATTTGAGCCCCGTAGGGCTTAGTGGGAATGGGGAGGTTAATTGCACCGGCACCATTATAAATGGTGCCGGTGCATCCGACATGCTGTGCTCGTGGGTGCCTTCCTGTCTGCCAGGTCAGACCTGTGGTGAGATAGAGAGTTGTACTTTAAAATTCTGAAATCATTTTTTGTGTTGGAACCTGATGTACAGTGAATGTTGAATTTTGATTTTGAATTCTAAGGTAGATTTTATTCAGTAAAAAAGGTAATCAGGATTTCAAAAATCTTTTGCTTGATTGTATTTTTTTGATTTTTTCAATCACTTTGAAACATATAGTAAGAGGCTATTCCCTGGATAGAGTACACCATGATTACCTGTCGGCAAAAACAGATGTATGTGTGTTAAGATGCCCAAGTGAGTCATAAGTATGATCAAGCAGGCAAGAGGACACAGCCGGTGCTATAGGGACATTTGTCTTAAAATGACAAAGGTTAAGTGTCAGGATGTCAAGCATTCAGTATGGCACCCATGTGCAGTTTTTCTGCTTTACATCAGTGAAGCCAAATTGAACCCTCATTTTATTAAAAGTCTCTCTAATGTAAAATGTATTTATTTTCCCAACCTCTGTTGGATTATTGTACAAAGTTTATAACAACATAGTGGATTTTATATAATATTTTATAGTGTGAATATGTTGAAAAGGAGGGGTTCCTTTGACTTGGTTTGAATTACACCTGTGCCATTATATCCTTATATTGTGCTTGACAAGAGTTTCAAAGAAGAGCAACTAGCTCTTGGGAGCTCCTTTCGAGAGGGTTCAAAGGAATGCTTACAAAACAAAATATCAACAATTTGGGATTTGCAGTATGAGTGGAGCTTAGCAGCTGCCAATTCTTTTAATTTTCATTAAAGTGACACATTTTGAACGTTTCATTGCCATAAAGTTAGAGATTGTCTGCCTGAAGCAGAAGAACAGAGTGGACCTGACATATTATCCAAATTAATCATTGACTAAAGTAATTACATAGGCTTATTTACATGAGCCATTTTTCTGAAGCACAAGATCCTCACCATCAAATGCAGGGTATGATTGAAATATTACATTTTGTATATACATATGTGGCCTATAATTTTGCAGCCATGTAACGCAAAAACATAGGCAAGTGTTTGTTGTTATCATAATACCCTCATCTAGTGACGTGCCGCAAACAGGACTTTTCTATGCCTGTTAGTAATTCATTTTAAATATTCATAACTTTATAATATGCCACAAATTTTTATTGCATATATATGCTCATGTGGGTGGGGGTTACAGCAATTACCAGCATATAGCAGATATTAACGGTAACAACATCCACTTCCTGTAATTCTAACTAGTAGAATGTGCAATGACACATGAGTTTTGCTGGTAACAGTCAGAAAGCGCCATTACCTTTCCAAACCTGTCTACAAGGACCTCCTGGCAAAACTTGACATGTACATGTACATATCCTCTTCCAACATATTTCGCTTCACTGTAAAATTCTGAAATGAAAAATTATGAAAAGGGTGAAGAACAGATTGCAAATTGTCAATCATCCTAGCTTTATTCAAAAGGGAAAGAGAAAAAGGTGCAAACATACAAATTTACATCAGGGTGATACATCACATATGATGGGATTCCGAAATACGAAGTAGAACCGACTTATAGAATTTCCCTTAGTCAGAAATCTCACATTTCACACTGATGAACAGTGTTTTTTCAAATTGTTCACTTTCTGAAATGAGCTGAAGAAGGACTTCAAAGGTATATCTGATTCTCGGCATACATGCACTTCAACTCTAGATTTCCCTTTGCAAAAGACTTATTGTTAAATCCTTCTTTAACTCTATCTGCTCACTTCCTTTAAAAAAGCAAAAAATATCTTTTGTGCTTTGATGATAAGTTTCTTCATTGAAAAAGCTCTCAGTAAATTACAGAGTCACTCTCTCTTGTTAGACTCGCAATTATGCAAGAGCTCACCAATGAATTTGCTTACACATTTCATTCACTGCAAAATCAAAATGAACACTTTCTTTTATTATAGAAGTCTTTCTTTATTCTATGTTCCACTTTATGTATTATATTGTATTATATACTGCACAATTATACAGTACTATCATTTTAGCTTGGAGCGCAAAAGAAATATACAGTTTTGTTTTACCTTTTTTCAACAAATTAGTGACAATTCTACAGTAAAATGTATTTTGCCTCACTAGTTGGCACTGACTTCATTTGTACATTAGCTATACTAGTTATCAGATGCTTTAACAGAGCCTTCTTTTATCACTTTGATATTTGCGTTGAAAGTTTTGAGCTTCTGTGCATTACTGAGGTTCCTGAATCTTCCTATACAGCTCTGATTGCTTCAATTTCAAACCTATTGACATCTTCCTATATACATGTGTCTTGTCTTTCATAGCTGAATCATTTGTTTCTCCTTCAGCCATCTTTAACATGAATATTAATAACAACCTTACGTCTCTGCATATAAAATTGGTGCTTCTTCTGATGCAGCTGATACTCACATAAAACACAGGGTAATATAACAGTCCATGGCAATTGTCATTCTCTGTTGCCCGGTAAGTGAACATAGGGCTGATCCTTGCTTTGCAGTTGCTTCCACCTGGCCCATTCAATGTGAACCTGCACTTGCACAATTCATGTTCTACAGACTCAGTTTTCATGATTGTGTTACCAATGCAAAAGGAGTCTGCATATGCAGTGGCAAGTCACACATATGTCTACTATCATCAATGTGATACTGGGGTATCCCCAGTATGCATAAAACATACACAGGTCTCCATATACATATGCATCTACGCATTCCCCCATATGACTAGGTCAGATATCCATCGGTACTATGTAGCACATGTGATAGGTGACAGTACTGTAATATGTCTGGGTGGGTGCTAGCATGGTGGAATGGAACTACATTGTGTATCTCCCGCACACCTCTCTGTCATATCTTGAGTGTGGTGAATAATTGTGCCTTTCTCCATTTTCATATTTGAACCATTGTACTTGTAGGTGTCCCATAAGGTGACAAGACAGGCATACTGATCTGCGGTGTACCAGTGCAGCGACAGATTTCCTAGTTGTGACTGATGGTTTTCTCTTTGGCGGAGCATCGTGACTCGTGATTTGCTTTGCTGAGATCAGATTTCATGCATTGTCACTACAGAGTGGTGCATTGTGGTGCATGTGGTTCATGTTTTCAGATGTACCTAATACATGTGTGAGCTCTGCATCTGTTGTTTGTATGTAGACATGGCTGTGAAGGCCTTGCATATCTGCATGTATTAGCTGTGCTGCACATTCTGGTACATTTACAGAAGTCACACTTCAGGGCACCCAGTACACTGTGTGTGGTCTTTTTTAAATCAATGTGTCAGGTTTCATGGTGTGCAGGTTGGTAATGATGTGGTTGCTTGGTCTATTTCCTCATCTGACTTCTATTGAACTACTGTTGCACTCATCTGGTATCCACAGGGACGCCACCCAGCCGGGTTACTCACTGGTATACTTCTCAGTGGTGCCCAGATGTGGTCTGCGGGGAAGGTTCTGCCTGAAAATACAGGAGAACTGTGTTGAAGACACGGGGTAAGTATCCTCCCTCCACCCCCGTATGATTTCAGCCCCTCTGGGGCCATCTCCTCACCTTGTGGTAAAGTTAGGCGTGCTCCCCATCCTGCCTTCTTTGCAGGGGCGTGTTGTCTTTCATGGGCATGTGCGGTCCAGTTACGTCACTGACACCGACCCGTTTGATATCGTTCAGGTAGGTCTTATTACTGTTCTTTAGTATTGTTGCTATCCTGCATGCCTTTCTTTGTTTAATAATGTCTCTTTTTCTCCCTTAGGTATGCGGAGCTTCAGCGTGGCGAACTGGCTTGGTTGAGCCTCGCTGGTAAATGATGGCGCATTAAGAGTGCTGTGATGCGGTAAGTAAGTGCTATGCGCAGTGCTGCGGTGTCTTGCCTTTGCTAACCTGTTTTTTCTTCTTTCCTTGTAGGTCGCGGTGTTCTTCAGCATGTGTGGAATTTCCGGAGTGGTGCCAGACGAGAGGCGACCAGCCAGGTAAGCCTTTAGAGCAGTTTGTAATTTGCAATGTCTCTTATGCTTTCTTTAATGTTGCCTCTATCTTCCTCTTTCAGGTCGTTAAGTCCGGGAGGCGTGCAGATTCAAGGAAGCTGTTCTCAGGAGCTGCGAGTAGCTAAAGATGAAGACTGCAGGTAAGATGCTGCTGCTAACAATGTTCCTTTTGTCTCCTTGTAGGTTCTGATTCTCTGAGGTTCGTGGGTATAGCTGGACACGGTGAGCGTCACATTGCAAACTGCAAAGGAACGCAAAGTGTGTTGTCTTGCTCTGGTGTGGCTTAAATAGCCCCAACAAAATAGTCCAGGTAAAGTAGTCCCTAGGCTACCACACCCAAAACACTAGACCCCATAGTTTGGTTCCTAGGAACCAAGCTATGTGGATGCCTCCATGTTGGCTGACAAACACAATAAAGTAGTTCCAAAGCACATGATTTTCATGGTGCATGAGCCTGGCGCCATAGATGCCAGGACTGGCCCTGGGAGGGCTTTTGAAGAGGATGCCGGGCTCTAGAGGCCCGAGTCCTGACTCCACCTGGCCAATGGGTTTGCCAGAGGGGGTTTTGGGTGAGGGTCGTGACAGCACTCCCCCCTAAGGCCCCTCCCACAGTGTTCCTTCTGTCTGGCCCAGGTTTAGTTGGGAAGTTCCGATGGAATTTCCTGATTAGACGTGGTGCGTGGATGTTCTCATTGGGCTCCCAGGGTCTATCTTGTGGTCCAAATCCTTTTCAATCGACAAGGTAATATAACTTGGATCTAGAGTATTTAGAATCCAGGATATCCTTGACTTCGAATTCTGGTTCTCCGTCAACAAGTATGGGCTTAGGTGGTGTCTCAATCCGCGTACCGGATTGCATTGGTTTCAAGAGGGACACATGAAATACCGGGTGGATTTGTAGATTAGGTGGTAAATCCAGTTTCACGGCTACTGGGTTGATAATTGCCTTAATGGTATAGGGTCCTAAGTATCTGGGATGAAAGGCCCCGGTTCCCTTGATGGGTATGAATTTAGCGGCTAACCAAACTTTGTCTCCTACTTGATAATCATTGGCCTTTTTTCAGTGTTGGTCGGCGAATCTCTTTTGTTTTTCTTTGGCATGAATAAGATGTTCCTTTGCCTTTTTGAACGCCTGAGTAATGGTTGTGTGTAGGGTCTTTACCGCTGGCATTTCCAAGCTGGCTGGAAGGTCTAGTTCAGAGGTACGTGGATGTCTGCCATAAAGGGTATAGAAGGTCGTTTGTCCCGTGCTTGAATGCAAGGAATTGTTATAAGCATATTCGGCTATCCATAGTAAGTCTTTCCAATTCCTTTGTTCGTGGTGCAGCATGCACCATAAAAATTGCTTGAGCGTCTGATTGGTTCTCTCGGTTTGGCCGTACGTTTGGGGATGGTGACTGGTAGTTAGCCGAACGTCGATCAGCGCAATTGCACAACATTTTTTCCAGAAATTGGATACAAACTGGCTGCCTCGATCAGAGACCAGAACTGAAGGGAAGCCATGTAGCTTAACTACGCCCTCCAGGAATACTTTTTCTAACGTCGATGCGTCTGGGAGGCCTTTGAGAGAAACAAAGTGTGCAATCTTCGAGAATAAGTCCACAACTACAAGGATGGTGTTGAATCCTTGGCTGGGAGGTAGATCAGTGATGAAGTCAAGGGAAAGAGTGAGCCATGGAGCTGGAGGAATGTCCAATGGTTGTAGGAGACCAGATGGTTTTTGTTTCTGTGATTTATTTTGTGCGCAGACACCGCAGGACTGAATATACTGAATGATGTCCTTATACCAGGTAGGCCACCAAAAGTTCTCTTTCACCTTAGCTAGGGTTTTGGCGATCCCAGGATGCCCTTCGATCAGTGAATCGTGATAATTTGAAATAATATGCTGTTGTAATTCCTTCTTGGGTACATATAGGTGATCCCTAAAAAAGGGTAGATGGTCCTTAATGGAATATTGTTCTCTTGAGTTTGCCATGCGAGGAAATCATCAGGATTTATTCCGTTGAATTTCTTTTTGTAGTTCTGCTTTTGTTAAGGCTGTCGTGATACCCAAGAGTTTGTCTTCAGGTATAATAGGTACTGTGTCTGGAGTTGTATATACCATTTCATCTATGCCCATACGAGATAAGGCATCCGCCTTTCCGTTTCTGACCCCTGGTCAAAACATGATTACATAATCATATTCAGCGAAGAAAAGGGCCCACCGTAATTGGCGTGAGGACTGGGCTTTGGCTGTTTTGAGATATTGCATGTTTCGGTGGTCTGTGATGACTGTAATGGTGTGTCTGGCCCCCAGAAGGTAGTGCTGCCAGACTTTAAAGGTGGATTTGATAGCCAGGAGTTCCTTGTCCGTGATGGCATAATTAATCTCTGGAGGTGAGAACTTTTTTGACCAGAAGTCCACAGGATGTAATTGGCCGGTTTCCTGGTCTCTCTGTGAAAGGACAGCCCCCATTGCTAGACTGGTCGAATTAGTTTCAATGACATAAGGGAGGCCTGGACGAGGATGTCACAGGATTGGAGCGGAGATAAACCTTCGTTTAAGTTCCTGAAAGGCTTCTTCGGCTTCTTTGGTCCAGGCAAACTTTTTATTGTTTTTTTCGTAATAGTACTGTGATTGGGTGCACAACCTGAGAGAGGTCTGGGATGAACCGGCAGTAGAAGTTTGCAAGGCCCATCATGATTTGTATCACTTTCAGAGACATTGGCCAAGGCCATTTCAGAATGGCATCTACCTTGTGCAAGTCCATTCTGATGCCTCCTGGATTAAGGCTAAAACCAAGAAACTCTACTTCAGTGACGTGAAAAAAGCATTTTTCAAGCTTTGCAAACAAGCGATGTTGTCGGAGCTTGGTGAGGACTGAACGAACGTGCCTGACATGATCTTGTTTCGAGGCTGAGTACACTAAGATGTCGTCTATGTACATTAAAGCGCACACATCAATTAACTCCCTCAAGACGTCATTCATGAAATATTGGAATGCCGCAGGAGCATTGCATAACCCGAAGGGCATGACTTGATATTCAAACAAGCCATACTTAGTACGGAAGGTGGTTTTCCATTCATCTTCATTTCTGACTCGGACCAGGTGGTACGCTCCTCGAAGGTCCAATGTGGCATAAATCTGGGCATCTTTAACTTGGTCTAGCATTTCAGGGATAAGTGTCAAGGGGTAGCAGTTTTTCACGGTGATCTGGTTCAATGCGCGGTAGTCAATACAGGTTCTCAAGTCCCCTTCCTTCTTCAGTACGAAGAAGGAAGGGGGACTGCGGGGGACTACGAAGGACGGATAAATCCATTTGCAAGGTACTGGTCTAAATAGGATTTCAAATAAAGGTTTTCCAGTTTTGTGAGAGTGTAGTTCCTGCTGCAAGGGATTCGTGCACCAGGAACAAGGTTGATCTGACAGTCATAGGGCCTGTGCGGCGGCAATCTATTGGCTTGGTCCTTTCGGAATACATCCTGGAAATCATGGTATTCACTTGGAAAGGTATTAGTTACTCCCAGGGTTGATACTGTCGCTCGGGGTTGCATGGGGATACAGACGTCGGGTTTCTCCTCTTGATAATAGCAGGCAGGGGAACAGTCACTGGGGAAGGTTATTTTTCGTGCCCGCCAGTCTATCAAACGGTTGTGAGCAACCAACCATGGCATGCCTAGTATTAGCCTCAACTGAGGTGCCCTGATGAGATGGTTACTGGTCCGGAAGTGATTTCTGTCCCATCCACGGTGGTTACCTTGTCCATAGTTGGCTTAGAACACAAAGGAAGCCCCATCTCTGCTGCCAGTTCTTGATCAATATAATTTCCAACTGCTCCACTGTCGATGTATGTTTCAATGACATGCATTCTTGATGACCGTTGGAGGTTAATTAAGATCACTGGTATTGCAAAGTGCGAGGTCAGAACTCTTTCTTCTCACTCGACAAACTGACCTCTACGTTTGTCAAACTTGGTAGTTTTCTGATTCCTTAAATTCATCCTTCTCTGTGGCCCGACTTTTCTTCTTGGGGGTTTTACTGGACAATCCTTCAGGAAATGTCCTGGATTCCCACAATGCAAACAACATTGTTGTTGTCTTCTTTTGTCCCGCTCTTGGTTTGTTAATGGAGGCAGTATCCCTCCAATCTGCATGGGTTCTACAGAGTTTTCAGGTACACAGGATGTGTTTTCCCTTGGTCGAACATACACGGTCCGAGAGTCCATCTTAGAACGGTCTGCTTTTCGGTCCTGCAACCGGTGGTCTAGCTGCACGACCAGATTTATGAATTCGGCACATTATGAATGGGCGGATCAACCACCTGGGCTAAGATGTCCTTTAATTCGCCTCATAAGCCTCGATGGAATAACGTGGTTCTTTTGTTTTCTGGCCACCTAGCTTCGGCAACCAGTCTGCTGAGACTAGCAATGTACATTAACAAGTCCTGATTCCCCTGTCGGAGATATACGAGTTCATTGTCTACTGCTTGTTCCTGGGTATGGCGAGCAAAAAGCTTTTCCATTTCTCTCTGAAACCCCCCAAAGTCATGTAATAGAGGATCGTCATGGGTCACCAACGGCACCGACCAATCTGCTGCACTACCACTCAGGTATGATAAGACAAAAGCTACCTGAGCTTGGTTGTTTGGAAATGCTCCAGGCCTACAAAGAAAATGAAGGCGACACTGATTGATAAATGCTGCATACTTCCGTGAGTCGCCTGAGAACCTTTCTGGTGGTGCCAGGGGAACTGTTCCAGGTAACGTGATCTGTACTGAAGTGGGGGTAGTAGATGGTAAGGCAGGGTTTTGCATCAGCTGATTGCCTCCAGGCAGAGGAGTCTGCCCTGCCTGTGATTGCAAGATCTGCCTCCTGATCTCCTCCATATGTTCTTTGGTCACTAGCAAGTCCCTCCGAAGAGCATTAGTCACTTGTCGGGCAGAATGAACCTCAGCACGAAGCTCTCCTAGTAATTGGGCCAATTGGTCCATTTCTGATGTCTCCATGGCGCCCAGGTGGATTTGTTATGTTAGGCTTCGCATTCTGTTACGCTTACCTGGAATCCACAGCCGGGTTACTCGCTGGTATACTTCTCAGTGGTGCCCAGATGTGGTCTGCGGGGAAGGTTCTGCCTGAAAATACAGGAGGACTGTGTTCAGGACTGGCTCACCGGGGTAACTATCCTCCCTCCACCCCCGTATGATTTCAGCCCCTCTGGGGCCCTCTCCTCACCTTGTGGTAGAGTTAGGCATGCTCTCCGTCCTGCCTTCTTTGCAGGGGCGTGTTGTCTTTTGTGGACGTGTGCGGTCCAGTTACTTCACTGACACCGGCCCGTTTGATATCATTCAGGTAGGGCTAATTACTGTTCTTTAGTATTGTTGCTATCCTGCATGCCTTTCTTTGTTTAAAAATGTCTCTTTTTCTCCCTTAGGTATGCAGAGCTTCAGCGCGGCGAACTGGTTTTGTTGAGCCTTGCAGGTAAATGATGGCGCATTAAGAGCGCTATGATGCGGTAAGTAAGCGCTATGCACAGCGCTGCGATGTCTTGACTTTGCTAACCTGTTTTTCCTTCTTTCCTTGTAGGTCGCAGTGTTCTTCAGTGCGTGTGGAATTTCCAGAGTGGTGCCAGCCGAGAGGCTACCAGCCAGGTAAGCCTTTAGAGCAATTCGTAATTTGCAATGTCTCTTATGCTTTCTTTAATGTTGCCTCTATCTTCCTGTTTCAGGTCGTTCAGTCCGGGAGGCGTGCAGATTCAAAGAAGCTGTTCTCAGGAGCTGCGAGTAGCTAAAGATGAAGACTTCAGGTAAGATGCTGCTGCTAACAATGTTCTTTTTGTCTCCTTGCAGGTTCTGCTTCTCCGGGGTTCGTGGGTATAGCTGGACACAGTGAGCGTCACGTCGCAAACTGCAAAGTAACGCGAAGCGTGTTGTCTTGCTCGGGTGTGGTTTAAATAGCCCCAACAAAATAGTCCAGGTAAAGTAGTCCCTAGGCTACCACACCCAAAACACTAGACTGCATAGTTTGGTTCCTAGGAACCAAGCTATGTGGATGCCTCCATGTTGCCTGACAAACACAATAAAGTAGTTCCAAAGCACATCTTTTTCATGCACCAGGACTGGCCCCAGGAGGGCTTTTGAAGAGGATGCCAGGTTCTAGATGCCCGAGTCCTGACTCCACCTAGCTAATGGGTTTGCCAGAGGGGGTTTTGGGCGAGGGTCGTGACAACTACCCACTCACTATGCACTTCATTGCATACCTGGTTATGTTTACTGGTTTTGGCAGGAGTGATGATGTATTCGTGTATGCAGTGTGCACTTGTGCTCCTCATATCTGTAATCCTATGCTATGTTCCCACACCCCTCATGGCTCACCCAGCTGACAGGTTGCATATGCTGTTAACTGTCCCCCCATTCAACACCCCTCATGGCCCACTCAGCACACAGGTTATCTATGCTGTTAACCCCCCCCATTCAACACCCCTCATGGCCCACCCAGCAGACAGGTTGCGTATGCTGTTAACTGCCACCCGGTTCAACACCCCTCATGCCCCTGTGGTTAGACTCACCCAACAGCCAGGTACGAGGTCCAGCATGCCGTGCCATGTAGCAGGGCAGCGTGGAGTTCCGCAGCACCATGGAGTCATGTGTGGAGCCAGGGAATCTTGCACCGCAGTGAGGGATTATTTTGTGTGCACCGCACAGCATCTGTACATTCAGGGAATGGTACAGCTTCCTGTTGCGGTACACTACCTCCACAGCATGCGAATAACCAGCTCAAAATGTGTACAGTTGAGTGCACCTATGACGTTGGGCATGCCTGCAAGTGCATGGAATGCTACTTTGGTGGCATTCACCTCCTCTGCAGTCCGTGGCAAGCTTATGTGGTTGCGTACATGGGACAGGAGTGCATCTAGCATCTGGGTGAGCACACAGGAGAAACAGGGTTGGGAAATTCCATGCAGCTGCTCCACTGTGTGCTGATAAGTGCCTATGGGAAGGAAGTGTAGCACACACACTACCTTCAGCAAGGGGGGGGTGGCTGTCTGGATATTGATTACACTCACCAGGTCATCATGTATGAGGTCCACTACTGTGGTGATGGTGTCCCTGTACATCCGGTACAGGGTTACAGGGTGTGGATTTGGGCTGGGGTTAGATTGAATGTGCTGGCCGTTAGGCGAGGGATTGGTGGCTGCCTGTGGGGCACAACTGCCTGCACATTGGATATGTGCTGGCCCCTTCACGCCCTCCTTCTCCTCCTGCACATAAGCTGCATGCTCTGGCTCACTGCCTCCTCAAATAGTAGCAGTGCAGGCATGTCCTCTAGCTCCAGTACTGCTAGTGCTAATGGTAGCATTGTGGATTTGGGAGGGGTGTTGTTTGTAGCAGTGCTCCTTTTGTGCTGTGCCAAACTCACCTGTGCTGAATGTGAGCACCAGTGGCAGGTTTCTGCACACCAGATTCCTATGAACGCTTCCACCGTGATGCTGGTGTTAACGGCATCATTATGTCCATGCCATTAATTGCATGTCTGTGCACCTTTTAATGTGCACTTAATTGCGACATGACAGTGTCACTGGCATGGATGCCGCGTGCCAACGCTGATACCGGCAAAGGTGAGGCCTGCCACAGCAGGTCCCTGCCGATGCTGGTGTCACCAGCATCATGGCTCGTGATATCTGGTCCGGTAAACGATGCCGGTACAGTGATTCTGGCATCGATTTTACCGGACCGGCAACCTTGTAATGAGGCCCTACGTCCCTACAGAAAACCGATATAAAAAACTGCAAACTGCGCTGCTCTGCTTCTGTGAAGTGTGAGGAAGATGGCTAACATGAAGGGAGAATCAAGGACCAATAGCGGCTGTTTCAAGTTTAAATGAGAGAGGCACCACAAAAATGCAACATTAGAGTTATGATTTCTGCCTCTTGCTGGCCACCCCGACAAGAGTGCACTTGCGGGATGCAGGAATCTCCCGCACAACTGAAAGAAACCACTCTTCATATTGGGCTTTTGAGTACAATTCACTCAAAGGGCCTCATTACGACCCAGGCGGTAAGGGGTTTACGGCAGCGTTAACAGCGCCGACCCTTACCGCCTGATTACGAGGTCCCCTAGCGCCATGGTGCTTTTAACACCTGCTTTTAGCAGGTGTTAAAATCCATGGCGCTAAGGGACCATGGAGTTAATTACGCCACCGTAATTTACGGTGGCGTAATTAACGCCTTCCCCACTCCCATTATGCCCTATGGGGCAAAAATGGGAATGGGGAAGGGTAAATGGGGATTGGGGACTTACCGCCCCGCCAAGGTCGGAATGGGGCGGTAAGTCCGCCAACCACCATGGCGTAAACGTAGTTTACGCCATGGTGGTAAAGTCACGGCCCAGGCGGTAACTTACCGCCTGGGTCGTAATGAGGCCCAAAGACTAAGTTTGAACAACTTAAAGTGGAATAAGTGGAATAATTACTCATTTGGAAGTGTATCTGCCGAAATGGAACTGCACACTCAAGAATACAAAACCCAAGTGTGCAAAATCAGGAAGGAAATAAACCCAGCCAGCACTGTGGAAAACATGTATTTTAATGCACCAGCCAATGTCTTTACCTGTGATTTTCCAAACTAACTTTGTTATTTTCTTTCAAATGGAGCACAACCAATTGATAAGTGGATTGTATCCTCCAAAGTATTTCATTTGAATCATCTAATATAATATTGAATGGAAATATGATACAATTATACATGAAGGAAAGAAAGAAGCAATACGTGTTTTAGTTTTCAGAACACTGCATTCAATTCAGCTAATATCGTATTGATTTTAAATTGACTTGTATATTAAGTTAGAGCAAAATCTCACTCACCTTTGGAAGTCTTCCAGAGGAGAATGTTAGATAAACACTTTAGAGTTACAAGAATATAAAATCTTTTGTATTCACGCAAGATTGGTATTTGGAATTACCAGATGTTGGAGCCTATGCTCTTCTATCACTCGCCTCAAAGTCAAAATAGTGCTTTAGTTGGCAACCTATTGACCCTGATAAACATAGACTACAACATGTGCATTGGACTAATCCAATGAGAGCAAAAGAACCCTGTCAACTGACGTACATTAATCATTCATCAAGGCCTCACACAGAGCTATTCTCTTTTACTAAGGACAAGCTTCACATGGGAATCACAGGGCAGGTTTAGGCATGTCTGACAGGGTCGCTTATTGAGCCCTGTCAAGGGGGACCTTACTGAGACCTCTAATGCCTCCCGACATGCCAGAGAGAGTGAGAGCAGCCCCTGCGCCAAAACCATCTTACCTGAGTCAGAAGTGGCAAGAGAAGACAGTGAACTAAGCGCTGCATCGTGGGACGACGGCTCCAGCAGTGAAACGGGATGCCAGTGGAGAACAGGCAATGCTGGAGATCAACAACTCACCACCAGGGAGCCATGAAGAGTGCAGCTCCAGCAGAGAGAGAGGGGTGGGCCAGCACCAGTATAGCTGCTGTGTGGTGGTGGAGAAGACTTAATAGTGGCCTGGAGCAACACAGAGCTCCAGTATGTCTGCTGGAGCCGCACTTTAGAAGCCATCACTACACTACCAAGGATTCTACATTAGGAAAGGGGAATCCACTGAACTACCAGGGACATTTTATATTAAAGAACAGCTTCCGGGAAGGCCATAAGCATAAAACCCCACTAACCCACCAGGCATATCCTTATTAGGAAGACTGCCGGCAAAGCCTGGAAAAGGGGTAACTGCAGTTAGCAATGGCCAGTCCCTTCACCCTGATAGAAATGCAGCAGGATTAGAAAATGGAGTGTGGCCTATAAGCACTGTTAAGCCCTACAAAAATCATTACCCTGTCATTCCCCCAGGAGGTCAGGTGAGTGACTGGTAGGGTAAACTGGCCAATCCTGGAAGGGGGTGGGATACGCAAAGGTAAGTGTGGGAGTTGTTAGTTGTGGTTTCTAATTGCCAGATTGCAGGCACTGGAGGAAGACGTCTGAGAGACTAGAAGAGGAGAGTCTGGAAGTAGGGCAGAGATAACTGGAGGTTACTGGAGAGAGGGGTCTGTGCAGTGATTATGTGTGAGAGTTAGGAGTGACTGTAATAGTAGTAGAGTAGGGGAGATAGAAGCCAGTAGTAGTTGGAAGATATACTGGCAGTGGGAGTAGCGGATTAGTACTTGGAAGGAGAGGTAGTCATAGTGGTAATAAGTAGTGGTAATCTGTCTGTGGTAATAAGTCATAAAGAGTACTAGAGAAAGAGAGTAGAAGCAGTAGTAGTAAAGAAGTGGTAGTTGCAGTAGAGGGGGATAGTTGTAAAGAGGCAGTAGTAGTGAGAAGCTGTAGTATAATAAGAGTAGTGGGAAGAGTAGAGAGGCAGAAGTCATATTTGAGAGGTAGTAGCAGCAAGGATGTAACATAGGAGGAAGAAGGGAGGAAAATATAACAGCAGGAGTAATAGTGTGGTATTGGTAGGAGTAAGAAAATAAGTTACATCAAAGGGTGTAGCCCAAAACCATGCAGAGCACGGAGTGGAAGTGAGGGTGAGTTTGGTCTTTAGTGGTCCATTGTGTGCACCGTTTTCTTCCGTGATCATGAAAGCCATACGTCTGACTGTGTTTGCTCATTTACACAGGTAATTCCACCTGTTCTTGAACACAGCTGTTTGCCTACAGTTGGTGGGCAGAAAATATAAGGCCATTGCCTCTAAATACCAAATATGATTTACAGAGTCATTCCAGAGCCTTGACGTCTATTCCCACTCCCTCTCATATTGAAATTATTTATGCATCCTTTTCTGCTGTCCTACAATTCTTGTGTGCACTCAGAAAATTCTCCTTATCAATTGACGGTTGAGTCAGTGAAAGCCTCCTCTGCTGATACTCTGAAAACAGATTCTACGGCTGTTGATGAAAGATTTCTCAGGATGTGCAGAGAGCTTTTTTGTGATTCCATTGTGGAAAATCCAGAAGAGATTGTATTGTTTACCAATATGCTCCCTGCGAGAGCTCAACCCGTTCTTAACAATTCGACTGCATTCACCCGCTCGGTGCAACAATTTCATACCTGAGTACAAAGTGATGGATTGGCAAACCATTCTCCTCCTGACACTTTGAGCCCTTCTTCAATTTATGCTCTGCATTTAGTCTTACATTCTCTTGTAAGGTTGTATGACAACATCAAAGGGACAGTGCAGGACAACGCTGCTCTATTAGTTTTGATTGCAAATAAAATGAGTGCTAATCCTGTATGTCACCAAATGCAAATCAATAAACCAAGCTCCCAAACTCAGTTACATCTGGAAACCCATGAAGAAGAAAAGAGTGATTGCTCTGTTTCTGAAGAATTGTACGGAGCAATCTTGCTTCAGAATGATCTCGAGAGTTGGGTATGTCCCCGGAATCATTTGGTTCAATTGTTCCAGCGAAGAAATTTCTTGATGTAGAGATAGGAGAAATGGGAGTACATCCCCATCTGTCGTTTCCTGAACTATGCAATATAAATACAAACATTAAGAAACAGTCTAAATAGGGTGCAACAAAAAACAAAAATTGCAAAGATCAAGAACCTCAATAAAAATCGATCCTCAAGGAAATTAATCAGATCATTGTCTACCATAAATAAGATTGTTGATTAAAATTTCCATCCTAAAGTTAATGATCTATCCTCATTCCAGTTCCTAAACAACCATCTCCTAAAAGCTGATTCACAGGACACGATAACTGTGTCTCTGGCTCACCAGCCCTAGAATTAATTCTAACATAGGAGATGGAATCCAATCTCTGATCTCTTAAGGTTATTAATGTGGGTCACCAAGAATCTGCTCACCATATCATACGTCTATTAATAAGGACTATTGGCTTTGAGAACATTAGATAATTTAATGACTGTATCCATTTCAATAGGTCAATCATACTTTACATATTTGACTCTAATTCTAACAATATGTTTGGTACACTCAGTGGACATCAATTGGTAGATTTACCAGATAATGGTGGTGATAAAATCGTGGTTAATTTCTTTTCATCTATCGTTGCAAGGCTAGTTTGGGATCAACCGTAACATTTCCATTCTATACACAACTTAAATAGTCCTTTTCTACAAAAGAAAATCGCTTTAACTACTATCTATATGACTTAACCCCCAAGAAGTCTTCTACATTTCATATTATAAAACAAATCCTGAATTTCAATGGTCAACAGAAAGCGTCTAGTCTAAAGATTCAGGAACACAGTTCAATAAACAAGATAATTGGTTATGGTATTCTTTTGTCGTAGTGATAAGAGGGACACCATTGACCTTCCTCTTTAGCCAGAATCATTTGAGAATTGGATCATGCAACAGCTATCTATCAATAGTTGGGAAGGGAGCTCAATAATTGGTAGACGCCATGGAGTCTTGGGTCTGGAATGACTTTTACCTGAGTTGTGGCATCACCTTGATAAATCCATCACCTGGTAAAGAAGGAACTCTTCTTGGATTACGTTTTTCTTCCTGCCTTTTCTTAATTTGAGGTCCCCTTAGTTAACATCAATTGTAAGGGTCCTAGTGACCATGCCATGTTATGTTTTACTGTAGAATTTAAATTGTCGGTTCTACATATGGTGCAATCTTTGTTTTTTGTCAAACCATGTAGAAGTGGTATAAATTTGAGATGGAATTGACCTCGTCTCAAGAAAGTTACGGATTAATTGAGTAGCCTTTTTTTTACTGTACTCTCTGCTGAGATGCTTGATTATTTATGCTGTATTAATCATTTTAGTAAAATGTTCATGTTTGTCATTGTTTTCCAGAAAGGACAGTTGTCTGGCCGCAAAGCAATTGGCCAACAAATATAATGCAAGGATTGCTAAGGCTAAGATTGAGAAAAGGGTAAAAATGTGCTACCATAAACAAAACACTCCTAAGAATACAGAATTTTACCATCATGGAAAAGAAGTCAGCAGTATCAAAATGTTTGTAAAGGCATCAAGTGCTCTCTTCAGATCAAAGACAGTCAAAAGATTTTATATTGCGTGAAGGGTAAAAATGTCTCAGCCTTCTACAACATTGTTAATTGTTCCATTAGCCCCAATGAGTCAAAATCTGTCAATCCAATGGAAGAATTTAACCTTTTAACTGCCATGGGTTCCCCCCCCCAGTGCCAAGGCCTTTTTTGGTGATTTTGGTATTTCGCCATTCAATGCCTTCTAATGTTTTCTGTTTCATTAACCCCTTAAGTGCCAAGGACGAGATACCTCGCCCTTGGCACTTAAGTGTTAAATGGGTTTAGCATTTCAGATCCTTGTATGAGCCTTTTAAAACAGAAAACACTTACAATTCAATCCTGCAGTCTAATTTGAATAGTTGAGTTGGTGGATTCGCTAGGTCTGATATTCTGACTGCCATCATGAAATAGAAAGCCTACGGGGGCCCGAGTCCTGACTACATAGCTCTGATTACTATAAAACCCTGAGCTCTGCTCCTTTTTTTTGGAAAGACTCTGTTGGGACAATATTAATCAAGAAACTATCTCATCATCTTGGAGTGTCTCGTTTATTATCCCGCTGTTTAAAAAGGGGATAGAAATAACCCTGCAATTGTTTGTACTATCGCTATTTTAGATGCCATTAGCAAGATTTTTGCCTCCCTTCCACCTGAAGATCTTCTATCTAAATTCCAATGAGACAATGTTAGCCCATATTCAGGCTTAGACTAGAAGTGATCCTGACATAACAATATATATATATATATATAGCAAGCATGGATATGTCCAGTGCTTTTGATAGGGTTGACAGGGGAAGACATTGGTTGAAGCTGCATAATTGAAGTAACCTGGATGTTCACCTCAGGTTAATAATGTTACCTCATGATGGCACTCAGATACAGGTCAGAATAAATAAAAAGGGTTTGTTGTCCAGATTTATACACATGTTGAGCTGAAAGAGGGATGTATTTTAGACAATAATGACTTATGGGAAAATACCAACTGAACAATGGCTACATTGGAAATGTATTATTTGCATTAGTTAGCTTTTGTGGATGATATGTTTTGACAGCACTCTGCGTGGCTTGCAAAGGAAACGTAATGCTTTCTCCTCCTATGCAGACCTAAATAACCTATTTATCAGCTGAGCCAAATCCCAGATAATGATTTCTGCTAAAAGAAGGGCCCCACAAATCTTGTAATGGTTTGTTTGTAACATCAAACTTGAGAGAGTCAATTCTCTTACATATTTGGGCTTCAATATTTCTAATACTTTATCATGTAGGTCTATTGTCCAAAGAAAATAGAGACCGGATTACGCCTCTCTCAGCCCAATTTAAGCATGTCTTTACGACCCTCTGTACATTTTTCCTACTACCCATGATCCAATATTATCCAATCAAAATTGTTCTAGTGATTACTTATGGCCTAGATAATATATTGCTGGTCCCTGGTGTTGTTCTCAAGTCGCTTGAAGGCATGGTTTGGGAACAATCATTGGGAATTTCCTGTTCCATCTCCAACACAGTTTCTTGTCACAAATTAAGGTTTGACATCATTGGACTACAAAATTCAATGGAAGAAGAAATACTGTATGCTACAATGATTGATCCTCCAATTATCTCTCCCATCTCTGATCCCAATGTATCCATTATAATCAAAACTATTTCCTTACTCATTGATTTTGCTAGAACACAAGACCCTCTCATACATGAAGTTGACTCAAATGAGAGAGAATTGATTTCCAGTCCTACTCAGGTTAAACAGAACATTTTTGAGAGTGATTGGCGTGCCACAATAGAGAAGCTAAATACATTTTCTCTCGTGTCTGAATAGTCTAAGGGGCCGATTCATGGAACAAACGTGCGCCGAAAATCTTCGCGCAAGCAGGCGCAAGCGGAAAAAAACAGGCGCACGCGCACGCGTACGATTCATGGAAGTCCCTGCGCGTGTACACCTCGGGATGTGCGCCAAACCCGTGCATGGCGCACAAGTCACTGCAACATCCCGAAAGGCGTGCGCGACGCGCACAGTGAAAGCGCACAACCTCGGCGCATACACCAGAAAGTGGGCGGGACACGGGGCGTAACGCGCGGAATGGGGAACAACGCGTGAAAATAAGGGCGTAACTGGGGATGTACTGCAGGGAAGCAGACGGAACGCCCACACGCACTCGAACCACACGTATTCATGGAATCGAATAGGGCAAAGCCACGCACAGCCAAAGACACGCACAAGCTGAAACACGTCCGCCACACAAAGGCAGGCGGTAGAGTCCCAGCGCATCACAAAAGTGGCAACATACAGCAATTGGGCCTGTGCGAGCGGGGTATGTGTATTTCGGGGGCGCGCGGGAAGTTATACACGCAATTGAGCGGGGTACGTGTATTTCGGGGGTGCGCGGGAAGTTACACATGCGATTGAGCGGAGTACGTGTATTTCGGGGGCGCGCGGGAAGTTACACACGCGATTGAGCGGGGTACGTGTATTTCGGGGGTGCGTGGGAAGTTACACACGCGATTGAGCGGGGTACGTGTATTTCGGGGGTGTGCGGGAAGTTACACACGCGATTGAGCGGGGTACGTGTATTTCGGGGGCGCGCGGGAAGTTACACACGCGATTGAGCCGGGTACGTGTATTTTGGGGGTTTGCGGGAAGTCACACACGCGATCTCATCAGGGTACGTGTATTTCGGGGTGGGGGGAAGTATCCCACGCAATATCAGCAGGGTATGTGTATTCCAGGGGTGCGCGGGAAGTTCCACACGCGATCTCATCAGGGTACGTGTATTACAGGGGTGCGCCGGGAGCAGCACACGTGAATTGCACGTGTGGGTCCTCCCAGGTGTTCCCTCTACACCCTCCACGGCCCCTGCAGGTGGCTCACACCACAGGGGCCTACCCAGCACATGTCCTGCAGGCACCCCATCCACCATGGCCATGCCCACCAGCCAACCCACATGTCAACTTGCACTACTGCCCACCAACGCATGTCCCCCTGCACCCCCAGCCACCAGGGGCACCCACCACCAGGCCCCCACCCATGTCTCCCACCCCCCCACCCCCCCAGCAGTGCAGGGGCAGCCTCCACCAGGCCCCCACCCATGTCTCCCAGCACCCCCACCCCCCAGCCACCAGGGGCAGCCTCCAACAGGCCCCCACCCATGTCTCCAACCACCCCCACCCCCCAGCAGTGCAGGGGCAGCCTCCACCAGGCCCCCACCCATGTCTCCCAGCACCCCCACCCCCCCAGTCACCAGGGGCGGCCTCCACCAGGCCCCCACCCATGTCTCCCACCACCCCCACCCCCCAGCAGTGCAGGGACAGCCTCCACCAGGCACCCACCCATGTCTCCCAGCACCCCCACCCCCCAGCCACCAGGGGCAGCCTCCACCAGGCCCCCACCCATGTCTCCCATCACCCCCACCCCCCCAGTCACCAGGGGCAGCCTCCACCAGGCCCCCACCCAATGTCTCCCAGCACCCCCAACCCCCAGCCACCAGGGGCAGCCTCCACCAGGCCCCCACCCATGTCTCCCACCACCCCCAACCCCCAGTCACCAGGGGCAGCCTCCACCAGGCCCCCACCCATGTCTCCCAGCACCCCCACCCCCCAGCCACCAGGGGAAGCCTCCACCAGGCCCCCACCCATGTCTCCCACCACCCCCACCCCCCAGCAGTGCAGGGGCAGCCTCCACCTGGCCCCCACCCATGTCTCCCAGCACCTCCACCCCCCATCCACCAGGGGCAGCCTCCACCAGCCCCCCACCCATGTCCCCCAGCACCCCCACCCCCCAGCACTGTGGGGCACCCTCCACCAGGCCCCCACCCATGTCTCCCACCACCCCCACCCCCCAGCAGTGCAGGGGTACCCACCACCAGGCCCCCACCCATGTCTCCCACCACCCCCACCCCCCAGCAGTGCAGGGGCAGCCTCCACCAGGCCCCCACCCATGTCTCCCACCACCCCCACCCCCCAGCCACCAGGGGCAGCCTCCACCAGGCCCCCACCCATGTCTCCCACCAGCCCCACCCCCCCAGCACTGTGGGGCACCCACCACCAGGCCCCCACCCATGTCTCCCAGCACCCCCACCCCGCAGCAGTGCAGGGGCACCCACCACCAGGCCACCACCCATATCTATCACACCACCCCCACCCCCCCAGTCACCAGGGGCAGCCTCCACCAGGCCCCCACCCATGTCTCCCAGCACCCCCACCCCCCAGCCACCAGGGGCAGCCTCCACCAGGCCCCCACCCATGTCTCCCACTCCCCCACCCCCCCAGTCACCAGGGGCAGCCTCCACCAGGCCCCCACCCATGTCTCCCAGCACCACCACCCCCCAGCCACCAGGGGCAGCCTCCACCAGGCCCCCACCCATGTCTCCCAGCACCCCCACCCCCCAGCACTGTGGGGCACCCTCCACCAGGCCCCCACCCATGTCTCCCACCACCCCCACCACCCAGCAGTGCAGGGGCACCCACCACCAGGCCCCCACCCATGTCTCCCACCACCCCCACCCCCCAGCAGTGCAGGGGCAGCCTCCACCAGGCCCCCACCCATGTCTCCCACCACCCCCACCCCCCAGCCACCAGCGGCAGCCTCCACTAGGCCCCCACCCATGTCTCCCACCACCCCCACCACCCAGCACTGTGGGGCACCCACCACCAGGCCCCCACCCATGTCTCCCAGCACCCCCACCGCCCCAGGAGTGCAGGGGCCCCCACCACCAGGCCCCCACCCATGTCTCCAACCACCCCCACCCCCCCAGTCTCCAGGGGCAGCCTCCACCAGGCCCCCACCCATGTCTCCCAGCACCACCACCCCCCAGCCACCAGGGGCAGCCTCCACCAGGCCCCCACCCATGTCTCCCACCACCCCCACCCCCCCAGTCACCAGGGGCAGCCTCCACCAGGCCCCCACCCATGTCTCCCAGCACCCCCACCCCCCAGCACTGTGGGGCACCCTCCACCAGGCCCCCACCCATGTCTCCCACCACCCCCACCCCCCAGCAGTGCAGGGGCACACACCACCAGGCCCCCACCCATGTCTCCCACCACCCCACCCCCCAGCAGTGCAGGGGCAGCCTCCACCAGGCCCCCACCCATGTCTCACACCACCCCCACCCCCCAGCCACCAGGGGCAGCCTCCACCAGGCCCCCACCCATGTCTCCCACCCCCCCACCCCCCCAGTCACCAGGGGCAGCCTCCACCAGGCCCCCACCCATGTCTCCCAGCACCCCCACCCCCCAGCCACCAGGGGCAGCCTCCACCAGGCCCCCACCCATGTCTCCCAGCACCCCAACCCCCCAGCACTGTGGGGCACCCTCCACCAGGCCCCCAACCATGTCTCCCACCACACCCACCCCCCAGCAGTGCAGGGGCACCCACCACCAGGCCCCCACCCATGTCTCCCACGACCCCACCCCCCAGCAGTGCAGGGGCACCCTCCACCAGGCCCCCACCCATGTCTCCCACCACCCCCACTCCCCAGCCACCAGGGGCAGCCTCCACCAGGCCCCCACCCATGTCTCCCACCACCCCCACCCCCCCAGCACTGTGGGGCACCCACCACCAGGCCCCCACCCATGTCTCCCAACACCCACACCCCCAGCAGTGCAGGGGCACCCACCACCAGGCCCCCACCCATGTCTCCCACCACCCCCACACCCCCAGTCACCAGGGGCAGCCTCCACCAGGCCCCCACCCATGTCTCCCAGCACCCCCACCCCCCAGCCACCAGGGGCAGCCTCCACCAGGCGCCCACCCATGTCTCCCACCACCCCCACCCCCACAGTCACCAGGGGCAGCCTCCACCAGGCCCCCACCCATGTCTCCCAGTACCCCCACCTCCCAGCACTGTGGGGCACCCTCCACCAGGCCCCCACCCATGTCTCCCACCACCCCCACCCCCCAGCAGTGCAGGGGCACCCACCACCAGGCCCCCACCCATGTCTCCCACCACCCCCACCCCCCAGCAGTGCAGGGGAAGCCTCCACCAGGCCCCCACCCATGTCTCACACCACCCCCACCCCCCAGCCACCAGGGGCAGCCTCCACCAGGCCCCCACCCATGTCTCCCACCACCCCCACCCCCCAGTCACCAGGGGCAGCCTCCACCAGGCCCCCACCCATGTCTCCCACCACCCCACCCCCCCAGTCACCAGGGGCAGCCTCCACCAGGCCCCCACCCATGTCTCCCAGCAACCCCACCCCCCAGCCACCAGGGGCAGCCTCCACCAGGCCCCCACCCATGTCTCCCACCACCCCCACCCACCCAGCACTGTGGGGCACCCACCACCAGGCCCCCACCCATGTCCAACTCATGTTCCCCACCACCCCCACCCACCAGCACTGTGGGCCACCTGCCAGCAGTCCCCCACCCATGTCCAACTCATGTTCCCCATCACCCCCACCCCCCAGCACGGTGGGGCACCTGCCAGCAGGCCCCCACCCATGTCCAACTCATGTTCCCCACCACCCCCACCCCCCAGCACTGTGGGGCACCTGCCAGCAGGCCCCCACCCATGTGCAAATCATGTTCCCCAGCCAACATGTCATCACAATCTAGATCCCTTGTCCCTATGGTCAGCCTCCAAATGCAAAACACCCACCCCAGTATTGCATCCACCCACTCATAATTTGCAATTACATCACAGAACACCAATTGCAAGTTCCGAAACAAACACATTTCCCTCACATACACCCAATGGGTGTCAGTGAATCTCAAAACACATATCATGAAATGCATGAAACCAATGAGATACCACACATTGAAGTTCACCAAAAAAAATATGTATTAAAGGAAACATAAATAGAATAAAAAATGAAGAAACAGAAATGTGAATGTACAAAAATTAAAAGAAGCATGTCCGTGAAAAAAAGCAAAACCAAAAAAAAAATTCCAAAGTAATGTTGTCCAAAGTCAATGTCCACAAAACAAAATCCAATGGGAAATAAAAAAGAAAGCCATTGCTCCATGGTTAAAAAGTGAAAAAAAAATACAATCCAACTGTGAACTATGTACATGAGAACAAGCCAGGGTCCATTATCCCAACAAAATAAAGGAAACCTATCTAACTACACTAACTAATAAAATAAACTATATACAAAAATGTGGCCAATGTGCGAAAGGTCCAAATAAAATCAAAACAAAAATGAAACCTAACACTATCTACATAACTATGTACAAGGGCAGCGGGCTAGTTTCACGGCTCACTTGTGGATGTCCCGGGCCAGGGCATCATCGAACTCCTCCTCAATGTCCCGGAGGCGGTCCTCCCCCATGGCCCCGAGGGTCTGCAGGGCCGTCGACGTCTCCACCTCCAAACCCCTGCGGATTGCCTCGAGGCACTCGGCCCGCCTCAGGGCCCTCCGCATGGAGTTCTCCGCCCTGACCATTGTGAGCCGTGACTCTTCCGCCCGCTGCCGCTCCGCATCTATGGCGTGGCCCAACCGCTGCCACACGGAAGACACTCTCTGTCCTGGGTCCTCCTGCCCTCTGGCCGATGCCTGCCCCTCCGATGTTGATGGCCCCGAGCCTTCATGGCTCCCACCACGTTGCTGCTGCTGCTGTGCCTCTGCCCGTGCACTGCCTTCTGCTGCCTGCACATCCTCCGCCGGCTGGGGTGCAGTCGTAGATGTGGCCACCCCTGCTGGACGTCCGACTCCCGACTGTGGCAGGGATGCCTCCTCCACCAGCCTGGCCGCACCGTCAGAGGCAGCTCCACAGGGCACCCAGGTGACTGATGGGTGGGAAGATGGCACAGAGGACGACTGGCGCGTAGGGGGTCCAGTTGAGGAGGGGGTCGTAGCAAGCCCCATCAGACGGAGGAATCCGGCCTGGGTGACCTGTCCCAGCAGGCTGACGTGGTCAACGAGCCATTCGAGATGACGTGCAGTCTCTTCATGAAAAGACTGCAGGTCACCTCGCATGGCCCGTTGACGCAACGCCACACCAGCCAGGACAGGCTCAACCCGGACCTGGATAGCCACGTCCGCAGGCAGAGGAAGGCCAGTTGACGTGAGCTCATCCCCTGCCTGAAAACGGGTCTGGACGTAGGCATCCCTGCTGGTGCAAGATGATGCAGGGACAGGATCAGGGACAGGATTGCACACAGGCACCTCCGCGGCGGCCTGTGCTGCCTCCTGTCCCTGGTCCTGGACTGCACCACTAGCACCAGTGGGATCCCCACCTCCAGACCCCGTCTCTGGTGCTTGCACGGCCTCCTCCTCCACCAAACCCCCCACCAACCTGGATGACTCCGTGCCATCTTCCCCTGTTGGGCCCTGTGGGGTCCCAGCAGCCCCTTCTGCTGCCGAGGAGTCCAACTCCAACCTCCGCCTCTTGGACCTCCCCCCGGAAGCTGCGGCCTGGGATGCGGCACCGGACTCCTCACTCCCCGACGAGATAACAACATGGGAGGGGAGCCGGGCCTTGCGTCTCCGGCTGGCGGTGGGATCCCTGCCGCTGTGCTCCACAGCACCTTCTCCGCCCTCTTCATCAGTTGACGCTGCAGACAGGGAGAAACAAAACACAGGCATCAGGGCACTGTACAATGGACACATACACACATGACAGTTGTACATGAGTGGCATTGGCAAACCTCAGACATGTCATCACAATACCCAACACACATGTCATTACAACTCGCACACATGAGCCATACCACAGCCATATCGCAACTGCCACCACCATCCATACACATACAACAGCATGAGCAGCCAAAGGTGAGCCAGACATCACATGCAACACAGGAAGTGCACCACACATGTACACACACCACCACACTTGCATGCATGTGTACACCTCTGCCACGTGTCGCAGTGTTCAGACGGGCATCCATGTCACATCTGCCAATCAGGCTTCCACATACCGCTGTCACATGCATCCATGTTGCATCACTGTTGCACCCTTGTCAAATACACACACATGCACATATACACAGTGCTGATACATGCAGCCAAAAACAACATACATGCGTGACATCACAGACATGTCTACTTACATACACATTCATCCAAACATGTGTGCCCACACAACTGCATTTGGCATGCAAGCCTACACACACAAGCACCATCCATGTCTCACACATTCCAGCCCTCGCATGTGTCAGCCCCACGGCCCTGTACACCCCCACCCATACTCGACCCCATACAAACAGATGTGCAACCTACACACTACTGAATAATCACCACACGCACTGCTCACAATCAGGATGCATGTACACTCACCGCTCGACTCCAGACGGGTCTGCTTCTCAAGGACCTGGACGTGGAGCGCTGGGGATATGCTTTCCAGGACCCTCATCTGTTCTTCCGACAAGTGGCCCCGGCGCCCCTTGGCCTCCGCTGCCTTCAAGAGGCGCCGGGTCTTGTTCAGGGTCCTGGACCTGAAGTCCTCCCAGCGCTTCTTGACATGTTGTAAGTCGCGGACTGCCACCCCCTCCGCGTTGATGGCAGTCACGATGTCAGTCCAGATCCGAGTCCGTCCTTCCTTGTCGGCGCGGGAACTTCCGAAGAGGGCATCATACTGCCCCAGGACTTGCTCCATCAGGACACCAACTTCGGTGGCACTGAAGCTGGTGCCCCTCTGCCTCTCCTGCCGGGGGTTGTCAGTGGTCCCAGATGGTGTTTGCCCCGACATGACAACCCCAGAGGCAGGAGTGGGTGGGCAACTAGGTCCTGGGGCTGGGCTGTGGAGCGATGGAATCCCAGTCGGGAGTCTTCGGTTCCAGCAGGGGTGGTCACAGCAACAGCACCCCTGGCTAATGTGCAGGCAGCAAATGGCAGGGCACGTGGGCAGCAGGCAGTCAGGCAGCAGCAGATGGCAGGTGGGAGCGTGCTCGGGGCTCTGGGGGGCAGTAGTTCGGCCTTCTGGGCAGGAGCGTGGTCTTCCGTGTGCTTACGCGTGGCCAGCTTGATATGGATTGATTTGGCACGTGAAAAATCTGCACGTCAGCGTGTAATTCGAGGAAAGGCCCTTAGCGCATAAGCGCGTCTGCACGCATATGCATTTTCATTGGACAGAAGGCCCCTCAAGCGCAAGCGCCCCTGTGACGTGACGCATACAGACGTGCATGGGCATTTCAGCGCATGTGAAAAACTGCACGTCCGCGTGTAATATGAGGAAAGGGCCCATGCGCGTAAGCGCGCGTGGAAAACTGCAAGTCCGCGTGTAATACGAGGAAAGGCCCTTAGCGCGTATGCACGGCAGCACGCATATGCGATTTCATTGGACCAAAGGCCCTTAGCGCGTGAGCGCGTCTGTGACGTGATGCGCGCAGGTGTTTCCCTCATTGCACGTGATGACAGAACACACGTGGATTTCCACCAATCGCGTGTGAAAGTTCCCGGCACCCCGGAACACACGTACCCAGGCTAATCGCGTGTGGAACTTCCCGCGCACCCCGAAACACACGTACCCAGGCCAATTGCGTGTACGCTCACTCCCCTCCGATCACACGCGATGACACTTGGACCGTATCCGAATACGGGAAGCCCGCGCACGGCAAAAGACGTGCACAGGCGTCAACGCGTCCGCCCACACGAAGGCAGGCGGAGCCGTCCCCGCGCACAGCATAAAAGTGCGCGCAAACAACAAACGCGTATATACAGCTACGATGAATGCCCCATTTGTCGCTGCACTGATCGTGGGACACCGCAGGAGGAGGAGAATATCGAGGGCACGCATTTTCGCACCACGGACAAGCCTTTTTGGGATGCCTGATGACCAGGTCTACGGCAGGTATAGGTTTCCACCCCATATCATCCTAGACCTGGTCAGGGAGTGCGAAGATGACCTCACATCCCCCACCCTTTGCTCCTAAGCATTGAGCCCCTTGGAGAAGCTGCTCAATGTCCTGCTTTTTTTGGCCACTGGGTCATTTCAGCGGACCACTGCCATAGTGGGGGGGTCTCACAGGCCACGCAGTCACGCTGCTTACACCAGGTACTGGCAATCATGACAGCGCACCCCTCAGTCCGCAGGCACATATACATGCCCAGAACACCCGCAGAAAGGCAGGCCATTGTCCTGGATTTTTCAGGGTGGCACACTTCCCCAAAGTGCTTGGTGCCATAGATTGCACCCATGTGGCCCTACGTCCACCTAGGGCCATTGAGCACATCTACCGAAACCACAAGCACTGGCATTCCATCAACGTACAGGTGGTATGTGATGCAAAGGGAATCATCACCTCTGTCTATGCAAACTACCCTGGCTCCACCCATGACAGTTTCATATACAGAATGTCCGCCCTGAGCCGGGCCCTGGAAGCTGGGCAGCATGGCGACACATGGCTCCTAGGTCAGTACAAATGCCCTTGCACATGCATGCAAGTCACACACAGACAAATATCCAAACCCTAATAATCTCAACTATTATCACCTCCCCAGGGGACAGTGCCTACCCTCTGAGCAACCACATGATGACGCCAATCCGGAACCCCACCACACCACCCCAGGTAAGATGCAACGCCGCCCATATTGCAACCAGGGGCATAGTGGAGCGCACATTCGGAGTGCTCAAGTCACGTTTCCGCTCCCTTGACCGCTCTGGTGGGCAACTACTCTATGCACCACCAGTAGTGTGCAGGATCATTGTGGCAGCATGTGTCCTGCACAATGTTGCAACACGGCAGGGCGTCCCGGTGGACATGGTGGTGCCCCCGCATCCCCAACCACAGGCACAGGCACTGCCCATGGGAGGGGACAGGGCATGTGGCGAGGAAGCCCGGACCCAGCTTGTGGCCACATTTTTCACCTAAACTCCCACGTCTGCGGAGTGCACACAGGCCTGGCACATACCAGGTGATAATCGATGATGACAAAGAGACAGTCAACTGTCACAACCCTACCACCCTGAGATAGTTGCCATGGAAGTGCCACATCGTCTGCATCCCTAGCTACTTAAACACAAGCTATCCTGTGTGACCAAAAGGCACACATATGACATATGACATGATATGGGCCATACACAAGTATTCCAAGGCGCAATGAGGCAGGGAGGGGGGGAACAAGGGAACACAGAGAACGGTACTACTAAGCCAGGTGTCGTTGAGATCATGCAAGTGCAGGGGTAGGGGGAATGGGAAAAGTGCAAGGGGAAGGGTGGGGGGGAGTCCAGTACAGGGGAAGTAGCCCAAAAATAATACATAGGTCGCCTGGTGGCATCTACAAAGGTAAGTGCAGACAAGTGCTGGGAAGGGAGGGCTGTAGGGATAGAGAGACAGTACTGCAGTGCAGGGGTTGCCAGGGAGGCAGTGCAAGTGGAGAGTGGCTGGGCCAGGGACCGAGGTCGGTGAGAGTGGCCCAGTTGCAGCTCCTGTGCAGTTCCAGTGAAGAATTCTGCAAGGGAGAGGCAGAGAGTAAGCAGAAGCAAAGAGGAAGGTCTTGAGGTGCTTCCAGAACTGGAGATGGTTCCCCTCAAGTTCAAGTCAGGCCGGAAGTCTGTTCCAGGGGGAGGGCCCTGCTGCGGAGAGAAATCTACCCCCAGCTAGTTGCTCTGAGAAGCGGATGACCCGGACATGCAAGGTGTGCGTCACACACACCTGCAAAACAGGCCATGGCCATCACTGTCATGTCACTCAAACCCTCCCAAACATCAACATGACATGGCAAGCAATACCCATACACCAACGCAGTAACGATAAGGTACACATTGCCATGTCCTAAATGTACAGTGGCATCGGACACTGCTGCCTGACCCGGAATCAGATGAAATGACAGACCAACAAAATCTCCCACCCAAAATAAGTCATTTCCAAACGCATTACAACAGTCGTAGACGTAACATCACAATGAATGCCTGTCTACATGCACATTATGCAATGCAAAATCAACACTGCAGCTCATGTGTGCAGTGTCCTACTCCTGCATCACACTGCTCAGCGCACAGCACAGTGAACAGCCATTGTGTGTGATGCACACCCTGAGCATCACATCTAAGTGACAGACCACGTCAAACATCAAATTAGGCATGTACTGGATCCATGATCGGTCACAGAACATGTGCTGCCGGGACACAGTGGGCACCAGAAGGCAAACAGTGTACACGTGCATATGCAAGGGTGGGAGTACATGTAGTGCATCAGAGTGCAAGTGTGTGGTTCTGCAAGGACATGCACTCCACATATGCATGTGCACTCAAGTGACCATCAGTGTTCCCTACACATCACATGTAAACATCCACCATGTGTACACCCCAGCATGTCAAACCACAACTATCCCCTCGCACCTGAAAGGAAAACACAACACATGAACAGGCATTGATCAGCAGAACACAACATGTACATAGGATACCACCATTACTATGTCAGAGTTCCCATCACACTGCAGGGCAAGGCAACTATCAACAACAACCCCCCCCCTCCCTCACAAATGACCATGACCCACTGAACAACTGCACCTGGGTCATGGAGCCTCCAAACCTCAATTTCACCTGGCCACAGGATCACCTTTACCCTTCGTCACCATCTCCCACCTTGTGTGTAAAAAGATGCCTGAACCCTTAGAATCCACACTCATTTCCAAAATCACAAAATCCAAGGCATAAAAACGAACCCGAACACCCACCAGTAAATGACTTGACGTAGCAGTACCTCACAAAGGCCAAGTACTACCACAATGATGCAACAACCAAGGTAGCACAGCAAAACAATGTCACGACAGGATGTGAGACATGTGTGGTACATGACATAGGATGATGCACCATGAATGGATGTGTACTGTTACAGGTCCCCTGTACAGGTGCGGGAGTGTCACGAAACAACCACCCCCACCATGTCCCGGGTGCCTGCAAGGTCAAACTCACACAGGCCCCTGAGACCCTGGTGGGGAATGAGGTTCAGGGATATGCAGTCGGGACAGGTGTTGACACACTGGATGACTGGAATGAGTGGCAGGAGAGGGGAGGAGGAATGACACATGACACATGAAACTATGGAATGCACGAAAATGTACAACCTGCATGAACACATACACAATCCAAACAAACTTGGACATCATTGTCATGGCCTTCTGTAGTCCAGGCTCAGGAGTGGTACGAACCAACCACCCCCTCTAGGGTTTTGGCACCTGCAAGTTCGGGGCTTACACAGGCATCTGCAACCCAAGTGGGGAAAGAGGGTCAGGGAACGTTGCTTGGATAGGCACGGGAAGCAGGAACACCGGGTAGAGGGTACAGGTTTCAGAATTGCATAGGATCACGGGTGATTAGGGAGAAAAAAACATACCAAATTGAACCACACATACATCCATGCATCAGTACACTCCCCAGCAAGCCTATGCAGAGCAGTTTGTAAGAAAAACAACAAGACACTTAGCTCTGGTTTTGAGTGCTGGCCTCCTGCCTGCGCACTCTCAGGTCCGGTTACAGGAGCGCTGCGATGCTGCAAAGAGAGCCACAGTCAACAAGCTGTACGTGCCAATTACACAAAAACACAACACCAAACATGCCCCATAGCAACAAACTACTCTACAAACAGACAATCTGTGGTCGATGCTTCGTACCCATATGTAACATCACCCCTGTGACGGGTCATACACAGTCAATGCAGTAAGTCAGCCGCTGGTGGGTGCGTGGCAAATGGAACACCAATGTGTCACAATTCACACAACATGCAATGTTCCCTGGGTAAGCAGACAGGCCCATATAGCAAGCCATGACTACAGAGCAAGTTGCGTACCACCATGACCGAAACAAAGTTGGCAGTGCATTTATCATGAAGTACGTGGAAAAGACATGCACTGCACCCGAGTATGTCCCTTGCTGTATGTCCCTGTGAGCTGCCCCTTTCCATGTCTCGGAAGGCTACATGGTTGATACAAGTGCCTCAATGGACCTTGGTGTACCGGAGGGTATGTGCCACTGCCCCTGCATGTGTCCCAGACAACCCTACTATCAACAGCCAACAGTCCATAAACACATCTGAGCTGCATTGTGTGATTCAACACCAATATTCGTCTTAGTTCACCCTCAGTGCTGTGACTAAGTCTGCATGTGCAACTCGCCTGGTGCAAGCTTTGCTGTGTCGTAGCCCCCCTGTGATGCTCACCTTGCCTGGAGTTCCTTGGAACATGTCAGCAGTTCTAGGATGTGGGTCTGCAATCACTGTGCCTCTGCTTGTGCACACATGTGCATGTGGGCACCAACAAACGGGACCAGAATTCCGTCGTCCAATGGGCCATGTCTGCTGGCAAAGGTGCTCTGGAGGCTCATCCCCCTGCAGAAAGGGCATGAAACACATGATTAATGCTTCAAAGTCATCTGTGTGTGTCTCATCAGGCATCTCATTACTTGACCATGTCAGAGAGTCACATCACAAATCACACCATCAGTCCGTCTTTCACCTCCAAAGTGTGGAACACTATCTACAGCACGAATTGCAACAAGCACATGTACAGGAAAGATATGAAACATACTACACAATGCATAGCAATCAATGTCCACATTAATCATGACACACCCCATCTAGCAAAAGCTGAACAGTGGACAATGACACCTAAATCATCCCCACTAGGGGTGTCAACACAAGTCACACAGCACCAGACATGCCACAGATATGACAGTCCAAAGCCCTTGTGTAAAATGCTGTAACACCGAACCATCCTTGCGAGCCCATGGATAAGGGAGGCAGGAGTGGCATATGTGAGTCAAGGACCCCAAGCAGCAAACACATACACAAGACAACCATGAAGGGCCCAGCTGGAACAGACAGTGGATGCCTTCAAAAGCCACAAAGTACCGCACCGTCACATGAAAGCACAATAGACTAGCAATTTTAAACTAACTCAACTATTAACTAATTACACTAACTATGGAAAACCTACATTACCTATTTAAACTAACTATCAAACAGAAACTTAACTAAGTAAACTAAAAGAAAAATCAAAAATGGCCACATACGACCTGGGGGGGAGGGGAGGCACCCAGGAGGGGGGAGGTACAGGGTGCTGCTCAACATCCACATGCGATGATGCTGAGCCAAAAAAAAAATCCTCCATGGGCTCAACGCCTGCACAGCACGACCTATGTGGGAGATAGATGGTCGTCTGAGTCTGGCTCATCCTGGAAAGGAGGACGTGGCACAGTAGCCTGGCCACGCCTAGCCGCAGCTTGCCCCTCGTCGGCAGCAAGTCTGCCGGACGGGTGAGCCTGGTTCTGTGTGGCGATGTGACGTAGGTCTGCATGCAGAACCTCACGTGATACACGTGCTTCCTCTTGCAAGGTGAGCCTGGGTGGCGGTGTCCACAGCTGCACCTGCAGCTACCACTACCCTTGGGCCCGTGGCAGTCGATGGAACGGACTGCCGGGTCATATGGGTGCCAGTGCCAGATGCAGGAGCTGCATCCCCCGGAACCACAGGGGGTGGTGGCATGGCTGCACCGACACATGGCACAACATTGTGCTCAAGTGGCGCACCCCTGCCTCTTCCCCCTCTGTGGCAGCCCTGGACACCCTGGAGTCCCCCTACTCCATGGTCACCACGGCCACGTCCCCGACCACGCCCGCCATGAGGAGGATGCCCAGCTGAGGCGCCCCTGGTATCTCATTGGTTTCATGCATGTCATGATATGTGTTTTGAGATTCACTGACACCCATTGGGTGTATGTGAGGGAAATGTGTTTGTTTCGGAACTTGCAATTGGTGTTCTGTGATGTAATTGCAAATTATGAGTGGGTGGATGCAATACTCGGGTGGGTGTTTTGCATTTGGAGGCTGACCATAGGGACCAGGGATCTAGATTGTGATGACATGTTGGCTGGGGAACATGAGTTGCACATGGGTTGGGGCCTGCTGGCAGGTGCCCCACAGTGCTGGGGGTGGGGGTGGTGGGGAACATGAGTTGGACATGGGTGGGGGCCTGCTGGCAGGTGCCCCACAGTGCTGGGGGGTGGGGGTGGTGGGGAACATGAGTTGGACATGGGTGGGGGCCTGCTGGTGGGTGCTCCACAGTGCTGGGGGGTGGGGGTGGTGGGAGACATGGGTGGGGGCCTGGTGGAAACTGCCCCTGGTGGCTGGGGGGTGGGGGTGGTGGGAGACATGGGTGGGGGCCTGGTGGAGGCTGCCCCTGGTGACTGGGGGGTGGGGGTGGTGTGAGACATGGGTGGGGGCCTGGTGGAGGCTGCCCCTGCACTGCTGGGGGGTGGGGGTGGTGGGAGACATGGGTGGGGGCCTGGTGGTGGGTGCCCCTGCACTGCTGGGGGGTGGGGGTGGTGGGGAACATGAGTTGGACATGGGTGGGAGCCTGCTGGCAGGTGCCCCACAGTGCTGTGGGGTGGGGGTGGTGGGGAACATGAGTTGGACATGGGTGGGGGCCTGCTGGCAGGTGCCCCACAGTGCTGGGGGGTGGGGGTGGTGGGGAACATGAGTTGGACATGGGTGGGGGCCTGGTGGGGGGTGCCCCACAGTGCTGGGGGGGTGGGTGTGGTGGGAGACATGGGTGGGGGCCTGGTGGAGGCTGCCCCTGCACTGCTGGGGGGTGGGGGTGGTGGGAGTCATGGGTGGGGCCTGCTGGCAGGTGCCCCACAGTGCTGGGGGGTGGGGGTGGTGGGGAACATGAGTTGGACATGGGTGGGGGCCTGCTGGCAGGTGCCCCACAGTGCTGGGGGGTGGGGGTGGTGGGGAACATGAGTTGGGCATGGGTGGGGGCCTGCTGGCAGGTGCCCCACAATGCTGGGGGGTGGGGGTGGTGGGGAACATGAGTTGGGCATGGGTGGGGGCCTGCTGGCAGGTGCCCCACAGTGCTGGGGGGTGGGGGTGGTGGGAGACATGAGTTGGACATGGGTGGGGGCCTGCTGGCAGGTGCCCCACATTGCTGGCGGGTGGGGGTGGTGGGGAACATGAGTTGGACATGGGTGGGGGCCTGCTGGCAGGTGCCCCACAGTGCTGGGGTGTGGGGGTGCTGGGAGACATGGGTGGGGGCCTGGTGGAGGCTGCCCCTGCACTGCTGGGTGGTGGGGGTGGTGGGAGACATGGGTGGGGCCTGCTGGCAGGTGCCCCACAGTGCTGGGGGGTGGGGGTGGTGGGGAACATGAGTTGGACATGGGTGGGGGCCTGCTGGCAGGTGCCCCACAGTGCTGGGGGGTGGGGTGGTGGGAGACATGAGTTGGACATGGGTGGGGGCCTGGTGGAGGCTGCCCCTGCACTGCTGGGGGGTGGGGGTGCTGGGAGACATGGGTGGGGGCCTGGTGGTGGGTGCTCCTGGTGGCTGGGGGGGTGGGGGTGGTGGGAGACATGGGTGGGGGCCTGGTGGTGGGTGCTCCTGCACTGCTGGGGGATGGGGGTGCTGGGAGACATGGGTGGGGGCCTGGTGGAGGGTGCCCCTGGTGACTGGGGGTGCAGGGGGACATGCGTTGGTGGGCAGTAGTGCAAGTTGACATGTGGGTTGGCTGGGGGTCATGGCCATGGTGGATGGTGTGCCTGCAGGACATGTGCATGGTAGGCCCCTGTGGTGTGAGCCACCTGCAGGGGCCGTGGAGGGTGTAGAGGGAACACCTGGGAGGACCCACACGTGCAATTCACGTGTGGTGCTCCCCGCGCACCCCTGTAATACACGTACCCTGATGGAATCGCGTGTGGAACTTCCCGCGCACCCCTGAAATACATGTGCCCTGCTGATGTCGCGTGTGAAACTTCCCCCGCACTCCAAAATACACGTACCATGATGAAATTGCGTGTGGAATTTCCCGCGCACCCCTGAAATACACGTACCCTGCTGAAATCGCGTGTGGCACTTCCCGCGCACCCCTGAGATACGTGTACCCCCAATCGCATGTGGAAGTTCCCGCGCACCCCTGAAATACACGTACCCTGCTGAAATCAGATGTGGCACTTCCTGCACACCCCAGAGATACGCTTACCCTGCTCGCACGGGCCCAATCGCGTGTCGAAATTCCCACGCACCCCTGAAATACACGTACCCTGCTGAAATCGCGTGTGGCACTTCCCGCGCACCTCTGAGATACGCGTACCCTGCGTAAATCGCGTGTGGAACTTCCCGCGCACCCCTGAAATACGCGTACCCTGCTCGCACAGGGCCAATCGCGTGAGGTACTTCCCCAGTGATACACGTAGCCCGCTTGCCGTGCTGGTCCAGGGTTAGCGCAGCTCTTTGCGCTGGATTGGGTATATTGATGGCTTTTCCCTGCGCGAGAGGCGTTCTTGGGGGCGTAACTGGCGCTGCTGCAGGGTCGCTGCGCCACTGTGCGCCACGGCTGGTTTTGGTGGCTGGAATACATGAATACACTGTTCGCAGAAATGGATTTTAGCGCACGCGGCTGGCGCAGGGATTCGCACGCGCACTCTGAGCGCCAGCCGCGTGCGCCACTTGTGCGCTGAATTCTATGAATTACCCCCTAATTCTTTTAGAAAACAGTGTTCACTTTATTTACTTGTTTTCCTGTTACAAGGCTATACAGATCTACATGAGATTCAGGTTTAACCAGCTACCGAGCTTGGAATGCTTGGGTCTCAGATTGGGCTTGAAAAGGGGAGATAGAACTTGTAGACCTTGAAGGAAACTAGGAACCTTGAATTGGGGTTCCTCTATAATCGATTCAATAAGAGCAGTTGGTGTTCTTTCCTGCAGCTCCCCCCAGCGTCAAAATCTACATAGTCCCATCGTCCGCAGCTATTGTCATAATAATGTCACAATGTCTGATTGTGTTCAATGGTATAGATATCACTCTTTGCATTTCAGCACAACACTCTTTAAAATTATAATCTCATTAAATTGTACTCAAAGTGTTTTCTCAGGAATAGTTACATTTGACTGTGATTTGATGACATCCATGGCAGAGCCTAATATGTTCTTTGAAAGCCACAGTAACATTATTACTTTATCTAAATTTTAAAAAAAACAAGAGCAAGTTTAAAGGATTCATTTATATTTCCATAAAAACTGTAAGAATTTAACTCGATTTCTACCCCTCATTCTGAAATTGTGCAGTGAGTCATATGTGATTTGAAAGGGGATGGGTATGTATATGTATGCAATAAATGTATGTATGTTCTAACGTTGGATGGATGAGTCAAAACAATATGTGCATTCTAAACTGAAAACAAGTCATTGTAAACATAGCTAAAATTGCACACTCATGTTAGTAGCCCACAGAACCACATTTCTGTGAGCAGTTGGATGCCTGAAGCAGTTTTTTGAGTCTAGCATGTATTGGTGTCATTAGGGAAAGCTGAATTTTCATTTCATTTGCAAATGTGACTTTTTGTTTAATTTGGAAGTGATTTAAAGTGAAGTCAAGGATTTTGATACACTAATCGACAAGCATTGGAAGTACAATTAGAAAGCTTAATGGTATTTAGAACTTAATACATGCATGAAATTGAATTGGTATGTGCAGGAAGGTCATTTTCATTTTGAAGTCTAGCTGTCTATGATTATGTAGCATTTGTGTGACTTCCCCTGCATAAAGCTGGAGAACACCTTTGCTGTCAACTCACCTCTAATTTCTTTTTTTACATACATTTGAATTTTCAGCAAACCACCTGTTTCTTACGAAGTATTGTGGGATGGGACTGTAAATTAGGGGGTATGGATTTGGGGTGTCTGTTTAATTATCAACCTAAATATTAACATATTAATCAAAATATATCTTACAGAACATGCCATAGTGGTGTTGAAATATTGCACAAGTGTTATTGTGTATTTCTTTGTTTCTTGTTGTCATGTGTGTGTGGATATCTTGTTGTGAATAGTTTCATATGTGATAGAATATTTTTATTTCGTTTTGTCCTACCAACCGTGTTTCTGTCTGAGGTTTATAGTCATATTTGCCTTGGTGAATGTTTTCCTGTGTTGCATCATATACTCATGTTCATGCTGTGATGTTGTGCTGTACTCTGACTGTGGCCCTTCATTGGATTTTTTTGTTGTAGTTTATTTTGCATCTATCTATGTGTTGGGCATTACAACTTTCGACTTTATTTGGCCCATCAGAATGTTTTGCTGTTTCAATGTAAGCTATATGATTTGTCATGCTGTACGTTATTTTGCCATGTTTATGTATCTGTATTTTTGCATGCTGACATGGTGTGCTGTCCTGGGAGGTGGTTTCGTTTCTTGCCCTATCTGTCCCTCATTTCCATGCCATGATCATGTACTGTAGTGGGACTGTAGAGATGTTTTTGTGGATTATTTGCTTTGTTGCACAGTGCAGTCCTGATTGTGTTGTCTCCCTATGACTGTAAAGTATATGACTTAATTTGTGGAGTAAGTATGATATTTGGGTTTTGTAGGTTTACTAAATTTCTGTGTATTTTGTGGTATATATTTACTTTTACATCTATTTGTGTTCTGCAGATTCTGCATGCCACACTGTGCATGACTGCATTTGGTTGACTCTTGGCACATATGGAAAACATGTTAGTGAATTGACTTTTAGGCTTCAACAGAGGCAGATGGCCAATGAATAGGTAGTTTGCCTTCTTTATAGACACTGCACACAGCCACCTTTGCATAGTAGTAGACAATACATGTAGCTTATAGTACTTATTGGCTTTTTAATTTTGATCTGAATTTGCAGATTTGGCTAACCTAATTTCGTGGACGTTATATTCATGCATTTCATTCTCTTCGATTTTTATGGGGACTGCGAGTCTCCTTACCAGTTTCTCCAAGTGCTTAAATTGACTGTTTGCATTGTATGTTAGTCAATAAACCGTCCCAGAATAGGAAGCACAACCTATTGCCATGAGGTGCAGGTTTAAATATTTGAATGTTTCTTGGTTGATGTTCAACAATGGGGTAAGCTTGACAGTCTTATGTAAACTATACACCAGATAGAGATACCCATGTCCTTTGTGATGTTAAGGCTGGAATATTGCAATACCATTTGTGGGGTACATCTACCAGCACATCAGAACTCCCCTGCATCACCAAACTGCATTTCCAGCATTTACAAGAAGAATGGCTGTGCTGGCTCTGCGGAGCACTATTCCCTTGCATCAAAACTGTGTTTTGCTGTTACAAAAATAATGACTGCACAGGCTCTGTCGAGCACATATGGGGTGAGATGGAACCTGAAAAACCCAGAGTATGGCTGCAAGTGTTTTCTTCATGCGCACCAAATAAAATAATTCAAAGGCAGTGCTGCTATGCTGCCAGCTCAAAATGTCCCACTAAAAAAGAAAATATTCTGTGTTTAAAATGACTGCACACTGATGTTATTTTCATCTTTTCAACAGTACACAGTTTGGTTGCTGATAAGACACATTCATGCCTATTTATCTTCAGGTTACACACCAGCAAAGGAGGGCAGTCCTCCCTGAAAGGCATTATGTGTCAAGTAAAATATGTGAAAAAGCAGCGAAATTCACTCCAGTCTATACGGCGAGCATTTAACTTTTGTAACAAAGTGACAGTGGCAAAATTCCTCACAAGAAGCTCTCTATCGCCCTTGCTTATGTTAGTTTCAAAGAACCCTTGTATTTAACAGATTCCTGTGTATTAGAAGAACCGCATTTGTAAAGTGACATCCAAGAAAAATTAACCCACATGTAAGATGGACATTTTGCCAAGCAGGAAAATGCCTTTTGAAAGTGAAATGTTAAGATGATGCCCTGTGCTTGCACATTAATGTGATTGAAGATGGGGGTTTGCTCTAAATATATACATGATATTTATTCCCCAAAAGACCTGGTTTCCCCTTAAAGAAAGAAAAATAAATAAATAAATAAATTACTTTTTATTTATTTATTTTATTTGTTACACGCCCAGACCCTCAGGTGTCACAGCAAAGTTAAAAAACAGCTTAGAAATTAATACAAACATCATTATATTGGATACATTACATTATTAGTGGACAGTTGGTGCTGGCCAGGCCAGCAGAACAGGTTTGGCAGGCCTTGAATTCAAAGGGCTCTGTCTCCGCTGGGAACAAAATTACCTTCCCAAAGTGGACCAGCCCCTGGACACATGAAAGGGGCTAAGGTGGAGAAACTAGCAACCTCGTCAGACGGAGCGGCATAGCGGCAGCATGAGACAATGGACTGCCCTGGGACAGAGGTGTGAAATCCTCTGACACCTTTCCTCAGCTTCAACTGCCTAAGATCAAAGACGAACCCATGGCAACCCTGGGCTAAGCTGACCATAGCCTGATATTTGGCTGGGGGTTGGAAACACTGCCCATATTTGGAAATTAAACCAGCCCATTTGATTTCAGAGACTGTTCACATCAAAGTATTTATTTCAGTAACCTAAAGGTGCAGTAATGGGAAATTAGGATTGAAATGAAGCGGATCCCAGCCGTCTTAGGTTAATTCGCTAGGTTTATTGCCAGTTTCATAAATTACATATAAATTAAATTTAGGACATAAAGTAAAACACTGGCAGCCCATCACCCATGTTCTGGCTGTCCAACTGACCTGGTTAGAACATTCCACACGCAGTCCAATACTCAGGCATAAACACTCCACATAACATCACAACATTCATTCTGCAAAGCCAAGCCAAACATAACAAATCTCCTCCCTTTACATTAGCACATCACACACAAACAAAATGCTACACAACACAGCTCCACTCTTTCCATCGACCGACGACAACGCAAAACACTACACTACACACCTCCACACACACCAACATAACCATTCACACCAACTCACATCATCAGGGCTAGCACACACCACGTGCTCTGACACACTACCCTCACCTCATAACCGATTCACTGGCCAGGCACACCGAGACCAACAACCGATATCACTGTCACACTCCGGACCTTGATGAGGATGGAAAGTGTCATAGAAACCACAGAGTATAGCTAAACACATCCGCATGTGCACAGAGAATAAAAAGAAATATTTGTGGTAAATAAACCACAAAGTCGGGTAATGTGTGACCATGCAAGGCCTAATACCACAGACACGCCCATGCCAAAACCGGGGGCGCTACTAGCAGTACACATATACCCCTAACCATGCGTGACTCATGTTGCAGTTACACCCCTACACCTACTGGGGGTGCTACCACCCAGATACCAAAGCATTCACCTCGCATGACTAACCTCAGTCATGCCCTGAAAATTGGTGGCGCTACCACCTCACACAGTCATACGTGGGATAACCATGCATAACCTCATTTTAGTCATGCCCCGACAGAACTGACGGCGTTTTCACCAGAAACACATGTACACTGTTTAACCATGCGCAACTCATCACAATCATGCCCATACCAAAATCGGGGGCACTACCACCCGTACACACATACCCCTTACCATGCGTGACTCATGCTGCAGTCACACCCCTACACCTACTGGAGGAGCTACCACCCAGATACCAAACAATTCACCTTGCATGACTAACCTCAGTCACACCCCGACAATCGGTGGCGCTACCACCTCACACAGCCATACGTGGGATAACCAGTCTGTTTTAAATGCTAGAAGTCCATGTCAACTGCTGTGGCTATAAGCTAAAAATCCTCAAAATGATTAATTCTAAAATACACATACGCAGCTAAACACAATCCACTACACGCATTTGGTGTCCAGCATTCAAAGAAAAGTCAGGTGACTCACAACATATACAAATCATACCAAAATCATCCAGACTTAGCTTCACCAAATACCAGACCGTAAGCTAACCATGCACCTCTGAATAAATGCAAACGTGGATATAACAAAAGGATTTTCAAGTCCTTTTTCCTTTATGCCTTAGGACAAGCAATCCAACACCACCTAGCTCGATTCCTTACTTCATGAATCTGTCCCACGCTGTACTATTCCCACTTTGATCCACTCTGATCCTTATGCGTGCAGTTTCAATGCGAGCAAAACCGTCGATACAGCTCACCGTACCAATACAGAATCATTTCACTTTCCGTGTCTACGTGAGGATCTTCTGACTCCAAAGGAACCATGCAGCTTCACCATCCATTCCCTTTACACAAGCACAACCGTAATCGGTAACGCTCTCTTAGGTGAAGCACTTCCTGGTCACGTTCACTCGCAGCGTTGGGTACTTTCCTCAAACCCTTACTGACGTAAGGCTTCTTCACATCCTCGTATGAAAACAGCGCTCCAGCCGCTCTGTCCTTTGCTGCAGGCATTATTTGAAAGACCCTGAGTGTTCCACGACTCCGCCAACTCCCCGCACTGGCATTCTGACATCATCAGTCTACCCAGAGAGCCACACAGTGTGGAGCTCTGCTTTTAGCTGTCAGTTCGTACCCCAGCAGATACATTTGCTCACCACGCAGCTTTTTGCCTGTATTACACGCATTGCAGTCTGTGCACATTTACACATCCCTGGCAAAGACCATCTTACACGAACCTTCCATCCACCGCAGTTTCTTCCCTTAGCAGTATGTTCAGTTGGAGCTACACCACCATAGTTCTGCCGAAAGACACTGTTGCTCATTTTGTAGGCATACTTTGCCACCTCTACAACTTATGGGACTCAGCTATGACCTTCCCCCTACTATTGGGGCAGACTGCATTTCTCTCAGATGTGTCACCATCCCTTTCCAGACCCAGGACTCAGCTGTTCTTGCAGTTCAAGGGGTGATCCTCCAGAAAACACCTCCCTTTCTTTGCTGAGGTAGTCCAAACATAACAGGGCTTTTTCGGTCTCCTTCCTTTCCTTCCCCTTCCTGCCCTGGGTGATGGGCCTTACATGTTAGGTTTTGGGAGAAGTGTGTCCTCTTGCCTTACCTTCTGCACCCCCTGCAGCAGATTCTCCAACTCGTCCACGCGTAGATCCTTCTTTAAAAAATCCTATCCTCATTGCCAATGAAATGAAGCGGATCCCAGCCTTCTTAGGTTGATTCGCTAGGTTTATTGCCAGCTTCATAATTTACATATAAGTTACATTTAGGACATAAAGTAAAACACTGACAGCCCATCACCCAGGCTCTGGCTGACCAACTGACCTGGTTAGAACATTCCACGTGCATTCCAACACTCAGGCATAAACACTCCACATGACATCACAACATTCCTTCTGCAAAGCCGAGCCAAACACAACAAGGATGGTTTTAAAGTAATTTCGGCGCCATTAAAATAAGACATTGTAGGTTTCTCTGACATGTGGGGGATGCAAACGCCAGTAAAATGTCATTTCTGGGAAAAGCATAGATGGTACAGTTTTTGAACTTAAATGCAAACATGTCAGATACTGTTAGACTAATTTATTACCATTTGCAGGATGTTTGATACAATATTTTCAGTGTAAATTGATTAAGATTGCCGAATGACTAAACAGCATTGCATCGTCTTGGGATTTGGATCAGCATGTTTCTTGTAAAATATGGAATGTGCTTGTATACTTTTCCTGATGATGACATTTGTAAATATGAATGTTTTGTTCCATAACTGATTTTGGCAAAAGTAACTTTGGTAGAACAAAGCACATTGTAAAAAAACACCCACCATAAAACTGAGTAACTACCTTCAGTCCAATCTGCTTACAGGAGGCGGTGACTTCCACATGCGGACCTATCCGATTTAGAGGTATGTGTACCTTAGTTATGCCCACATAGTAAAAATCCTCTGATGTCATCCGGCCTATAAAGGAGGAGACATTCAACGCTCAGGACAGTCATTCAAGAAAATCCAGCATTCATAAATCAACATCCAGAGATGCAGACATTCCACAATCACCCCGCAACATTCCAGATTCCAGTTCAGGCCAGGGGTTGCTGATAGCAGATCCAGGCAGAACCTCTTACCCAGGCTGAACCACTGACCCAGAATTAGAACCCCTACAAAATCCCAATCATTCAAGGTGAGCCCAGCTGATGCACCTCACTATCCAGTGACCAGACTAGGCCCAGCTGTCCCTACCAGAAGATCCCACTGCTCCGCAGTGACCAGATCTTGCCTTGCTGCCCAGAAACCCGGTTCCCTGTCCAAACTACCCCATTCAAGTGCCTGGCTTAAGTATCAGCCTTCCCCAGTAACCACAATACTACATCCTTTGCTTTGTTACCTTGTATTATGTCCAATCCCATAGAAATCCTATAACTGCCCTAGCAAAATCCTTAAAATGGTCAGAATCCCCTGTGTATCCTGTCATTAGGAAAATATGTAGTAATTGCCATGTGTTAGCACCATTCATTTCAAATCACTTCAGTCCATTGTATAAGTCCTTAGTACTATTTGGAATAAATTAATTAATTCCCATATAAAGAGACACACAGCATTAAGGGGTTAAAATTGCAAAATAACCTTTGTATCGGGCGGCGTTCCTCTTTTCTATCCACTAAAATATAGTATTATTTTCCTGTGCAACTGCTTTCATTTTAAAAGGATCATTTTTCCTTTCCCTTTAAGAATCCCATACTGTCATCCATCCAGAGTTACCCTTCCACTTTCATATCATACCTGTGATGTGCCTTTGCACCTTAGCATTAAAACCGCATTCCGATTTTGTCTATTGAGCTCAATTTCCAAGCCGTTTTGCTATTTTAAACCCGTAAAAGTCAAGAAATTGCAATCCGCCACGTGTGAGCTTTCTGCACTGTGTTTCCTTCTAAAGTTGATTTTCTAAACAGTATGCCCGTTGTTTAGTACATTGCCTTGTAGCTTGAGAGTTTTCTTGCTTCTTTGATACTACCATACACATTCTTGCCTTATTCATTCAACCGCACATGTAAAACAACTGTTTAGTAATTCCGAGTGACATTTTGCTCAAGGGAGCTCATTCCGATTTTTGTCTCCCATTCAGGGGTGGTCGGTCAGATTTTGAATCCGATTTTTGCATAGTATACCTGACTCCTTGCTACTAAAATTGGGTTAACCGGGGTTTGAAGGAGTGTTGCAGTGGGAAATATTAACTGTGGTGCTATCTGAAAATACTACCCAAAAAGTAATCTTGCTTTCTTTCAATTGTGCATTGTATATCTTATTTAAGATGGTCAAACTAAGTCTATTCTATCATTTGACAGTTTGATTATCACCACACTGGTGATTGCTGCCCTATATTGAATGTGTTTGATTTTTATTAAAAATTTAAAATGAATAAATATTCTATTATTACACACCGGCCTGGTTCATGGTCCATTGTGACACGGGGTGTATGCTAAGGAGGGTATGAGGCGGGTTGGCTGCCTTCTCAAAGCTGAATCCAAATTTATACATTTGAAAGCGTTTTTAATTGTGTGCTGCACCCTTGGACAGTATAAAGAGTCCTGGTCTGGAGTGTGATGCCGTCTTAAAACTCTTAGCACATTTACGCTAGTCTACCTAAAATACAGATCAACCAAGTGCAAAGAGTGCAAAAAGAGGAATCCCAGATCAGTTTGGGCCTGGATAAATTTAAACACATTTCCATAACTCTGGGAGACCTCACTGGCTCCCAGTGGAGTGTGGGATCATGATTAAATACCTTTTATTTCATGCAAAAAGCCTTCTGGTGCAGGGGACCAACGTTTTTTTTCTAAATCTGTCCCACACTTCACCACATTCAGAATCCTTCACAATCATAAGTTACGCCTGATCTGCCAAATTTAGTTCTGAAGGAGCACATGTGAAAGCAACCTATGTATACAATGCTCTGTGTCTGTGCATTGGGGACTGAGCATGTGCACAACCATACTCAGGGTGAGTGTTGTAAAAAATAAATGAGCACCAGCACCGAGCCCAGTGTGAGTTATATAGTTAGTGATTCAAACATATAATTGTTTTATCATAGGCATATTTGTCAAATAGAAATCGACATTCCAATGGAGATATTGACATTTTTATATTCCCTAAATGTGCTATGATTTTATGCAAAGCAGCCAGGATTTCTCAATGGTGCATTGGTGCCTTTGGTTTGGTCCTTTTCTCATAGTGGTATTTCAAAGGAGTACCAAAGGGTTGTACCACACTGTCCGTATTGGAATTCTAATATATTTCAGTAAACAATAAAAATTGTAGCTCAGGAAGACAAGCGTGCCATTCTTATGAACACACTTTATCCTGGAAGTGATCATTAGCAATACACATTGTACAAATTTAAAACAAACTCATTTCCAATGTTAGTAATATATCACAATTCCCTTTTTCATAGCTCTGTTTACTGGGACTACACACCATTACGACTTTCACAATACCCTTCCTTCCTGGAAAGGGTTATGCTCAGATTAATGCCAATGACATGTTTCTTCTGTAAAGACATAGGTAATGTTCAGTTTTGCATGCGGTTTGGTAGTGATGCTGAATCTACACATCTGGTACAGTAGGCACAAACACTAATAGTCAACAAAAAAGAGAACACGACAAATGCCGTTTTAGACCCAGAAGAATTTTCCTTTGGTCCCTTGGCGTCGCTAGTAGGGGAACCTGGGGGGGGACAGGGCCCCCCTGTGAAACCCTGTGCCCCCTCTTATACCCCCCTACCTAACACGAGCAGTGACCATGTTCTCCACCTACTTTTGTCTGCGCCCCCCGACTTTTCTCTTTGGCACCCTCTGTGCCCCTCCTAAATTTGGTTCCTGGTGAGGCCACTGCTTCTCACGGACTCCAAATGGAAAATGCACGCTTCGTGTGACAGGGACGTTCCTGCAAGAAACACAGATCCCAATGCATTTCCAATAAAAGGATGGTCTCTACATTGAAGAATGCATTGTCACCTGGTCTCAGTTTACATTTAACTATAAAAAACCACAGGGCACCTCTGCTTCAACTGGCTTTTTCTCTGGTCCTGCTGCTGTCAGCAGTGGCTGGGGAGGCCCTAGCAAAGGCCCACAGGAGACATACCCGGAAATTATACGATTTACCTGTGGAACCCAGTCTATCCAATCGTAAGCAGTCAACAAAACCTGCTCATCCTCAGACCAGAAAATGTATGCAAGCTTTCTGTACTTTAGTCACAAAGCAAAGACTCATTTGCCTCTGCCCAAGAAAAAAAGCTACAGTTGGGACTGATCCTCTTTGTACAGTATGGTACTTGAGTAAAGACAGCAGAGGCAGTCTTCATGAGCATTCGCCATGACACTTTGGTATACCACTGAATGTTGGGTTGAGTCTCCCGTGAGAGGCGGACATCGGAAGAGCTTCTGGAGACATGTTAGAGCTGTGCGGCGGACATCGGAAGAGCTTCTGGAGACATGTTAGAGAGGTGCGGCAGACATCGGAAGAGCTTCTGGAGACATGTTAAAGAGTTCCGGAGACATGTTAGAGCGGTGCGGCGGACATCGGAAGAGCTTCTGGAGACATGTTAGAGAGGTGCGGCGGACATCGGAAGAGCTTCGGCAGACATCGGAATAGCTTCTGGAGACATGTTAGAGCGGTGCAGCAGACATCGGAAGAGCTTCTGGAGACATGTTAGAGCTGTGCGGCGGACATCGGAAGAGCTTCTGGAGACATGTTAGAGAGGTGCGACAGACATCGGAATAGCTTCTGGAGACATGTTAAAGAGTTCCGGAGACATGTTAGAGCGGTGCGGCGGACATCGGAAGAGCTTCTGGAGACATGCTAGAGAGGTGCGGCGGACATCGGAAGAGCTTCTGGAGACATGTTAGAGAGGTGCGGCAGACATCGGAATAGCTTCTGGAGACATGTTAGAGCGGTGCGGCAGACATCGGAATAGCTTCTGGAGACACGTTAGAGCGGTGCGACGGACATTGGAAGAGCTTCTGGAGACATGTTAGAGCGGTGCACCAAATGGTAAATACATACACAATGAAGTTGCCCTCTAGATTCACTATGTCATATAAAGCCACATTGATATCATATGTAAAGCATGCCAGCTAAGGTAGGGGACAGCTTTTGATCCTTCTGATTTAATAGCATGAGTCTCACTGGTTGAGGTATAATAACTTATGAAGGAGTTCAGGCTTCAAAGAATTGGTGCTAATTAAAAGATCAATTTGTATCCTGGCAATTTTGCAAACTAATGATGAATGGCAACTGAATAGAAGTTATACAGTTCAGTGTAGCACTGATCTATTTTGCGCCTATTGGTTTAGATATATATATAAGGTGGATTAATGTTAAAATGCATGAACGTTTCAAAGGCAATTGTTAATACTAACAAAGGATTCTATAATTAAAGCTTTTTTGTGGTATAATCAGCCTGATGAATACCGCCACAAGATCACGCTGATTGAGTTACTTGAAAACAATGGGTAGGAGACAGCATCATCTATCATTCAATTACATCTGAGCCGGTGGTCAATGTTTTGTTTGAAACATTAATGCATCGTTTATAAATGACAGTATTTCTTTACCTGTAATATCTGGTATAATTCTCTTCGAGGAAAACATAGGTATAGACAACAAAGAACTGAATTAATCTCGCATTCCTCTTTTTTACAGTTAATTAATGACAAGACATATATTTATCTATTTTCGCATCCGACTTTATCTTCACTTTCCTCATAAGAGGCAAATGTTGCCATTTCCATTATTCAGTCTTCTAATCTTCTAAGCATGGGATTAAAGTCAAGGCCCATTAAATAGCACTCATATTTGTAGCTGCAACAGGAGATGTATGGCCATATTCAATTTCGTGCTAAAAAGATCCTTACAGGTTGAGAAGAGTCTGTAGTTGACATTCATGCACAGTCACGACCCGCATTCTCAAAACAGGCTCCACCGCTAAAGCGTGGGAGGCGCATGCAAAATCGCCTGGTGCCTATGACATGCAGTCAGGGCAGTGCTGCTGCAGGTTGCAGCGCATATGGAACTGAAGGTGCATTGAATACCTCATTCATCCCAGAGAAGGGTGTCTGTCTCTGGGACGTTCATTTTGATTTTGGCTGCAACAGTAAACACAGGTGGTCTTTTCAGTACTGCCATCGTCCACATGCTCCTCTGGTCGCTGCACTGGTCCTCAGCGCAGTCAACTACTGCAATTCACTTTATTTTGGCAAACCTGCTTATCTCATAAATAGGCTCCAACTGCTCCAAAATGCAGTGGCTAGAGTAGTTCTTCATCCTCCCCCACGGGCTCACATGTCTTCTCCTGTGCTTAGACAATTGCATTGGTTTCCGGTGGAGAAGCGGATTTTGTTCAAGTCACTTTGCATGGTTCACCGTGCCTTCTATAAACTGGGAGCGGAATATCTCCAGGAAAAATGTTCTCAATGTTTTCCTTCTCATGCTCTCCGGTCTCAGGATGCTCCCCTGCTTTTGTTCCCTCGGGTCAGGCTGTCGCGGATAGGAGGTTGTGCTTTCTCTGTGGCGGCTGCGAGGTCCTGGAATAAGCTTCTGCTTCCCCTGCGAGCCATTGTTGACCATCTTTCTTTTCGCCACTGGCTGAAAACATTGCTCTTTTAGGTACTCTGTATCCGTCGCTGATCCTTTTTTGTACTTAGCCCCAAGATGCCCACGGGCGATTGTATGCGTTATAAATAAATGTAACATAACATAACATAATGGCCTATGGGGTAAATGCAACCTGATTATGAGATGAAATCCATCACATATTATGCACACATTTTAACTCCTGCCTTTGCAGTGAAGGGAAACATTCGCTCCTCTTTACTGCAGGAAAACAATTCTGCACAGGGGCACCCAAAAAGGCCTCCCTGAGGCCCACCTTCTCACGCAATGTGCAATGTAATTCAGAGACGGGAAAAGTTATCTCCAATGCAAACCATTGTTAAGCAGCTGTTAATCCATTACTGTACACAATTCCTTTCCATTCTCATCCGAGGGTACAATGGACACAGAAAATGTTAAAACATAATGCATAATTAAAAAACAAAATACAGTAGGGTGGTACACGTGTAATGATGCAGAGGATGCTTGGTTGGGTCGCTTGCAATAGCATGCAGCGTGCATGACCCTCAGTGAATCATCCCCAACATGCAGCAGATGTGGAAGCTAAATTTGAGGAGAACTTTGCATCTTCATTTTGCTCCTGCAGCTTCTTTGTGAATTGGGGTGTTTGAACCCCTGGTGCAGTATTGCATAGGGAATTTGATGTCTTACATTCTAGTTATGGATAGTTTTATAAACACATAACTGTTCCCGGTTTAACTTACTCTGAAATAAGATCCTCTTTCACACACCCTCTTGCACCCTCTCGTTTCCTCGTGCCCTGTCTCTTTCTCTTGGTGTCTCTCCCCAATCCCTCTTTGCACTCCTTCTATATATGTTTATGGGGATGAGGGTGGTGCTGCTAGGTGCAGATTTGAGAGTGGCACCCCAGCCATTGCTGACAGGAACATGGCCAGAGAAAATACACAGGGCCCCATTACAAGCATGTCAGTCCGGAAAGAGTGGTGCTGGTAGCACCACACCGGCACCGTTTTCCGGTCTGGCACTTTACGAGTCATGATGGCAGAAACACTGTTAACGCAACCCCACATCCACAGCACTACCGCATCCAATAACACTGTGGACGTAAACAGTGGAACTTTTCGACAAGATGTGCTCAGCGGTAATACAGGCACATTCCTAGTCCCGAGTACATGGAAACACCACCGTAAAAATGGCATTAGCACAGTGAAGACCGTGCCTGTAATACCGGCATCGCCGAACAGGCATTAAACAGTGGCAGTTGTGCAGCAACAAGACCCGAGTGCCCAAAATCTGCCCGGCTGCACACCATTGACCACTGGGAATGTAGAAAAGGACCACCCCGACACCCCCCCAACACAACCATGTTGGCAGTTGCAGTAGCAGCAATTGGGCTGGGGGCCCTGCAAAGAGGGATAGTAGAAGAAGGAGCAGGGAGGCAGAGGAGGCAGTAGAGGCACAGGAGGCGAATGAGGATCCAGAGGGCCATGCAGAACATCAATGGACAGCGGGCAGCACCCCGCAGGCAGCCACCAATACCCCATATGAGGGCAACGCCCTGGAAGCTGGCCCGAGCCAAATGCACACCCTATACCGGCTTGACAGGGAAACCATAACCTCAATCATCACCCTGATACATGACAACTTAGCCAGACTCATAAACATATGGACTGCAATCCCCCCTTGCTGTAGGTAGTGTTGGTACTGCATTTCCTGGCAACCAGCACCTACCAACAAACCGTGGATGAGCTGCACGGGCTGTCCCAACCCTGTTTTTCAAGGCTCCTGTGACTGGTCCTGGATGCACTCCTACGCCATGTGGCAGAACACACTGCCCTACCCCGAACACCTGCCCAGGTGAATGCCACCAAAGTCACCTTCCATGCTCCAGCAGGCATGCCCAACCTCATAGGTGCGTTGGATTGCACCCATGTGGAGCTGGTGGCCAGACATGCCATGGAGATAGCGTACCAGAACCAGAAACTATACCATTCCCTAAATGTACAGAATGTCTGAGATGCTGAACACCTCATCAGCCATTGTTGCGCTCGGTTTTCAGGATCTACCCATGACTCAATGGTACTGAGAAACTCCATGCTGCCAGGGAACATGGCGCGGTACACCAGAGAGCGCACCTGGCTGTTGGGTGAGTAGACTGACCAATGCATGAGCTCTGTGTAGTGAAGGGGGAAATGCACAGGCACCAGAGCACACGCTTAATCCAACCTAATGCTCACAAATAGCATCCTTGATTAGAATGGCATGGAACGCATGTATCAAATGGACAGACGGATCACACCCAATTAAAATCATTGTAAAGCCAGGGAGGCATCTCAAAAGTACCAAATGTACCAGAATTCATCACACCATTTGCACAAATCCCTGTAATAAGACTGGACACATCCCCACCACCTGCATCACAGACTAGTCAATTGAATGCAATCCTACTCCCCACCAGCAGTGAACCCAACAGCATGTAGCCAGTACCCAGGCTTGTCACAGGAGCACGTACTCATATGCAAGTGACAAGAATGCAAACCAGAATGTGACACACAGAAATCAATGGTAGTGATGACCAATGTACGCAATGTAAACGTACACAGGATGGGCTCACGTAAAAGGGCATAGGAGGGTCAGAAGGCATAGGCCAACATGCAAGGCATGTGAGAATCGGTGATGGAAAAGTGACTCCAAACCACCCAGTCAGCAACCCTGCATAGGGACCAGGGCAATTGTAGCCATGCAAATCAACATCACACCATCATACAGCAAGCCACAGTTGCACATTACAGTGCATGCACCCACCTCAAACAGTACCCAATATTAACAATGCTTGACAACCACACATATGCTGCATCATGATTGATCAATGAGAAATGTATCACTGCACAAATGTACCCATATCCAAAATAGATGCACATCACAATGGGCCTCATTATGAGGCTGACGGTAACCCTGCCGGTGCATCCTGCGGGTTGCAGCCGGGCTCGTAATGTTTTTCCGGCAACTTGCTTCCTGGTGCCACTGTGTCATTATAGGCCCGGTGGCCCAGGAAGCAAGGAGACAGAAAAATGTAAATCCCCCTTACCATGGAGTCCCATTGTACGTAATGTAAGTGTTCTCATGGGAGAATCGGCACTGTTGGTAGCGTTGGTGGTGCTCACGTGAGCACACTTATTACCGGGCCCATAGTCCCCAGCAGGGTCAAACCTCTTTGGTGCTGCGACTGCGATAGCCTGATTTGTAGCACCGTACCATAAACAAGGCTTCTGGTAGGCGACCGTGCACCCTTGTATCCATACCAACATACGTAAACATAGCAACATTCAAGGCCATTTCCATGTATGACTGCAGACAGTGAGCACGCAGATCAGTCTCAGAACAAATGGCTGACCAACCATTTGAATTGGGATATGCCTTTACGTATGACATTGCACCAGTCAATAGGGTCATCTGTGCCATTTGCTACGTCTTGTGCCTTGGTATTTGTGTAATGAGTCAATGAAAACTTCACTGACATGACAGTGGCACCACAATGATTGCATCCCCCTTCTGTCCCTCCCATGCAGGTGATGCTGGATACCCCCTCACGCCATGGCTGTTGACACCTGTCAGACAACCACAGGGCGTGCATTAAGAGGCCTACAACCGTGCACTAGCCAGGCAATGGGCACTATTGAGCAGACATTTGGATTGCTTAAGGCAGTGGTCTTCAAACTTTTTTGGCCGGGGCCCCCCTGAGCAAGATTTGGACAGTTCAGGACCATCTAGAAATGCCAAATGGACAGTAATTGCGCGCCGTCACCTGCTCCCATCACAGTCGCTGGGCTCCCTCATCCTACTCCTACCCAGTCCCTGGTCTCTCCCTGGTCTCTCCCCACCCCATCACACACCCTGGGCTCTCCCCACTCTGCTCCCACCACTATCCCATGGTTCCCGCCCATTGTGCTCCCACCATAGTCCCTGGGTTCCCCCATCCCGTTCCCAACACAGTCTGAGGGCCAGTGGCGGCTGGTGATTTTTTTAAGTGGAGGGGCATAACTATTTCCCCCAAAAATGCCATAGCAACCGAGCATAGTGAGGGAGCCCGAACCAATAAAGTGGAGTTCGGTCCCCCCTGTGATTTATTTTTAAATAATGGGTTAAAATGTTGCATTGTAGAGCATACTTTTAACACAAAAATGGGTAAATAGCCAAACAGTTTGCAATTGTTGCTGGGGGGCCCAGGCGGCAGGCTTGACATTGTTTACTGGACATCTATGATAGATATCCAGTAAAAAGATACCATCCCTGTCCCCTAGGCCCCACTGGGCCTAACACAATCAACGTGATTTTGTGTGTATGCAAGGCGCTGCACATTCAAACAGCAATCGCTCTATCATTCACACGAGCATCCATCACCATACACTCACTCATAACATAAGCATACACGCATCGATACACATGTTTAAATAAAAACAATGAACATACACGTACCTTCTGCATTGGCCTGCGTGTGGGTGCTGAAACGCCCTGCTCAAGGCTGTTCTGTCCGTATGTGTGAGGAGGCGCAGGAGCTCCCCCTCGGACATACAGACATGCAGTGCTCCAGCCAGCATTTCCAATGAGCTATGCAAAGCTGGCGACTCAAAACGCCCCAGCACTTGCATGGCTCACTGAGCATGTGCGGCTGGGGAACTAAACTGAACTGTCAAAGGGAAACAGTGTTTCCCTTTGACAGTTCAGCCAGCCCAGGAGCACTCCATCAGCTGGAAAAAGCAGCTGAGAGAGTGCTCACTGTTTCACTGGGCTGGCTCCTTAGTTCCTCCATAATGGGTGAGGGGCCACTGGGTGAGCGCCCCCTCGCCATTATGGATGAGCCGCCATGCTCGGACTGGCCTATTGGGCAATGCCTGTACCAAAAATGTAAAATGCTAATGTGGACCAGTCAAAATGGGCCACCATTATGGCCAATTTGGACCAGTTTGATGCAGTTAGTAATTTTGACCATTGTAGCTGAATTTACTTAAATTTTAACACAAAGCACCCCCTTGGGTACCATTGAAACAGTGGGCCTCATTACAACCCTGGTGGTAGCTGTGCCGGTAAAACTGGCACGGCTGCCGTCGGAGTTGCATACGGGTCCGGCACCCGCGAATGGGCAATTACTGGGTCATGCCGAGTTAGGCGGACCTGACAATTGCCCTTTCGGGGGTGCCGGTACCGGTAGATCCCCATAGGGTTCAATGGGAATGGGGAGCTCGGTTGCACCGGCACCGTTAATAACGGTGCCGGTGCATCCAATGAGCTCTGCTCGCGGTTGCCGCACGGCCTGCCAGGTCAGACCTGGTGGGCTGTCAGGCACCTGCGAGCACAACTCGTACTATGACGGTACGGTAGCAACGGTGCCGGTAGCTTACCGTCACTGTTGTTACCGTACCGCCATAGTTGTAATGAGGCCCAGTCTGTGACTAAAGGAATGAATATCCATTTACAACTGCGGGCCACTTTTTCATTGTTGCCTGAGACAGTTTCATGCTTCAACCCAACCACGTGAGCCACCCCAGGCCATTTCTTCCAATCTAAAAAAAAAAAAATAGTTAAAAAAAAACGTTTTTTTTTTTTATATTTCATGTTGAGCTATCAGGGCCCCCCAGGGATGCACCCGCGGACCCCTGGGGGGTCGCAACCCACAGTTTGAATACCACTGGCTTAAGGTGAGGTTATGCTGCCTCAGTGGATCAGTTGGTGCCCTTATGTACAGCCCCAGTAAGGTGGGCAAGACCGTCCTGGGCTGTGCAATGTTGCACAACATGTGTATAAGATGCAACATTACACTGCCCCCGGGCATGGACCCTGCTGAAGAGAATGATGGTGATAACAACGATGACGAGATGCCATTGCGACCTCGCTGGGAGGGCGTTGATGGCCGTGATGCACGTGTTGCACTCGCACATCACTATTTTTGAACACTCCTCACAGTCGCATGGTGTAGGACTGGTGACAAAAACTGCAGAGCACATGAAATTAAACATATTATGCTCACAATAAGAAGGAATGTCCAGTCGTGATTTGTATGCAACACCAAGTGTATTTAAACTCAAGTAAAGTAACTGCAGGTGGCCCAAAAAACACTCCCAAACTATCCCACCCCCTCCCCAACTACCGCCTCATCCTCCCCAACTAGTCACACATAGTCCAATTGTTCCCTGGCCATGTGGGATCCATGCCATTGGGATCAGGTAGCCCTGCTTGCGACCACACCTGGCAACATGGTCAGAACTGGGTGTCGTGCCTATCAGGCACAAGGATTGCCTGATTGGGGAGCCTTGTTGCGAGCTCGCAGGTGTGGTGCTGGTGGAGGCCGATGGTGTCTGTCCACTGCCCCGTCTGTCCATGCACGCCTGGAGGGCCAGTGCCATTTTCTCCGCTATTGTGGACATCACACTGTTCCCATCACGGACCTTCCTGGCCAACAAAACAATGGCAACAGTTGAACGCCCAAGTGCACAAGCAGTGCAACGTCCTGTGTGCTTTGTACTCTCCCTCATGAGGTGGGCCCCTCTAGGTGCTGCTGCAACAGGGCAGTGAGGATGTCCTGCTGTTCCTCCATGCGTCTAATTTCCCTGATGCAGGGGTAGGGTGTGCGCTGTGGCCTGGACTGGGGCTGAATGAATCCAGCACATCCGATTTGTGTGGCCTGTGTCATCCCCCATGTCAACACTGGCATCTCCTGCTGCCCCACCATCACTGAAATCAGTAATATGGTAGATGGCCTGCTGGGGTGAGGGTTGATATGGCCCCCCTGCAATTGCCCTTGTGGGTAATCCTTGTAAAGTGCAGACTGCCTGTTGGACTGTGACAGCGGGGGTGTCCTCCACGGGAGCTGCTGTTGGACTGTGGCAGCTGGGGTGTCCTCCACGGGAGCTGCCTGTTGGACTATGGCAGCTGTGGCAGTCATGGTGGCAGTGGATGTGGATGGACTTTGTCTCGTCCACCTTGCACGTCTCATGCCCTTCGACGTGTCCAGTTGTCCACCGTCTGTGTCAGATGATGTGCCTGTGGGTTAATGAAAGGCATGATGTGACTGACCAGTAGGGCTACCAATTGGACAGTTACATGAAACATGGTGACCAGGAAGGTGTGGGTATACAGTGTACATGTTGTACATATTATTACAACACTTTTATATTCTGACACTTATACAACAATTACTTTTTTAAATGCACTATCTTTGCACACATATTCTAGGATGGGAGTTGGAATATTTTACTTCACCATTCGTAGAATCTGGGGTGGGTGGGTGGGGTGTTTGGTGCTTTTTCGTACTGTTTCAGCATGTACTTTTTGACATTTTGATGTGCCACTATTAGTTATTGTTTGTGAATAGATGGACCAGCAGGTTTGCATGGGGGTGCCTGCAGGATGTGTGTGTGATATAGTGTTCAGATGACACTGCAACTCATTGAGTGGTTGGCCGTATTCCGCTGGTGCATGGGCGGCATGTGGCTGTCCATGTAACTGTGGGTCTCCGCCTGACTTCCCCGTGCAACAGGGTCATTGGTAGGCACGGCGATGCAGGTGTTCACGTGGCAGACTTGGGTAGTCCACATTCCCATGGAGTCCCATGGCACTCCATGGGAATGTTGAGTTTGAGACACCAGCAGCTTTGCTAGCAGTGCTGGTGCTTCCATGCCAGCTCATCCTGCCCGGGCCATTGCACGTGCCAGAGACATGCCTGTTGGGCAGTGCAGCCCTGGCAGCCAGTGTTATGGGTCCTTATGATGTGTGTGCTGGTCCAGTGACATGTATGCCAGTGACCTTACAGGCAACCTTGCTTCGGGACTTCCACACTCAGGATGTGGGCCACTGTGTGGAGTCTTGTCATGTGTTGGTTATGGGGCATGCATGGGAGGTAGGGCATGTGACTTGCTTTGCAACATTTCAAATTGTCAGAGGGGGAAATGCTAGTGCTGGCTCAGATCTGGGTGATGTGGCCAGTGCTATGGCCATTTCAGTGCAGTGGTGGGATGAGGGTGGGGGGCAGGGTGGGCAGGTGTGCAGTTTACATTGGGGTGCTTTGTGTATTCACTGTCCTCAACAGGTGTCCCAGGTCCGGCATCAGCTGTACCGACTCCCTCTGTTCCCTCCATATTGAGCACACTTTGCACTTCTCCTCACAGGGCAGCAGCTTCAGGAGGGAAGAATGGTCCACCATCTGTGGACGTGCCGTGTCTGCATTGTGCTGCCACGATGTTATGTACCCTCAAGCAGAGGACATCCCACTGCTAGTGGCAGTCCTTCACACTTCGTGGGTTGGTACCCACGGCAGTCACCTTCCATGCCACTTCCTCCCTTATGGCCGTTCTGCTCAGTTGTGTGCTGCGGCGTTGGTCTGGCGAGAAGAGCTCCCTGGCATACTCGACTATGCAGTCGGCAAGCATGTTCAGCTGTGCTTCTCCTAAACATGCTTGCGCTGCCGGGTTTGTGGGATGCATGATTTCATGTTGCTCAGTGGGTTCCAGCACTCAGTAGGGGTGGATGGCTTCCAGAACAGGCAGATTGGAGTGGATTGTGATTTAAGTAATGGCTGACAGACTTTTTCCAGTTTCAGCGATCACAGAATTTATGGTTCTGGTGTTTCTGTGGTGCCGCTACGTCGGGCATGCACATGGCGTAAGCGGATGCACCGCCCACCTTGGTGGTGGTGCAGCCGTCTCCACCAGTGTCACTGTGATGGTTGTCCCACTGGTTCTGCAAAACCGGGATGCACGTGACCGTCAAGGCGAAATGCAACCTTTTTTCCGGCGGTGTGCGTTGCCAGAACCAGGAGACCACCATCACGGTAACACCGGAACTTTTGCACATTACTCGGAATGAGACCCACAGACATCTTGGGGGTCATTCCAAGGTGGGCGGTAAGGGATACCGGGCACGGGTAAGGAGACTGGTGCCGGTAATCCCTTAACGCCCTACTACAAGATCCCTTAGCCGGTCCCACCAGTAACGGCTGGTCTGACCAGCTGTTATGGACAGGACCCGTTAAGGGACCAGGGCACAAATAACGGGCTTGGCATTCGCAAGCCCGTTATTTGCGCCCTCCCCATTCCCATTGAGCCCTATGGGGGCTCAAATGGGAATGGGGAATGGCATGTTCAATGGGGACTTACCGGTCCCGCAAAGGTCGGACTACACCGGCAAGTCCCCATTGAACTATACCGGTGCCGGACCCTTTATTGGTGGCAGTCATGGCGCAAATAGCGCCATGACAACCACAAACCTCGGATTGAGGGCCTTTGATAGTGGGGGACCATGGGGTTGTGGGTGTTTTTGCAGAAGAGCCTGTTAAGATAAAAATAAATTATCTTATTGTACTATCATTGTAAATTGTCTATTTTTGAAATGTTATAATGTTCATTTATATACTTGTATCACTAAGCACAGCACATTAACAAAAACCTAGAATAACCATATTTGTTACTCTCTAATACAAGCTCATCATTCCAAAATGGACAGTAGGGTATAAATAATACTGTTGTACTTTTGCAAAATACCCCTATGACAAAAGGACAACGGATGAGGGTTCCTGGATGCTTTCCATAAACTGAATGAGTATTTTGGAAACATACATATCACCACAGAATTTTATATTTTAGAAATATGTCTGTGGTAAAAAGATTGCATGCTCGACTCACTAAGCACGCTGCACTTTCATTTCAATTTTTACAACAGTCACTATGATCTTAAATTGTTTTAATCATGAGCCCTATATACTCATTTGGTTAGTCTTTGGCTTTAACTGTGAGGGTGCAATGGCTCAGACTTGCTGCCACTCCAACATTTTCTTTTTTGTTCCTGATTATTTTTCAGTTCGCTTTCTGCATCATTCTTATTATTCTTTGATCTTTGGCTTGTTTCTTATTATTTTATTTTTGCACTCTACTTCATTTTCACTTTCCTCTGCTTTTGCTCAGATTTCTTAGTGGTTAGACAGATTATCTTATCATTGTCAAATGATGTTGTGTCTACTTCCATTTCTTCATATTAGTTCCTGCTGCAGCATCATTTTTTCTAATGCTTTCAGCTTCAGCAAAGTTACTGCCTACGATATATGTCCTCAGTGTGATATTTGTTTTGCAATGCATATATCATATCTGTCCCTGTGGCTATATGAATTATTCTTTAGATGGACATATTCTTCTAGTCTTGAAGAAGGCGGCCATAATTGTGGGTGAAGGACATAACTAGTTGATCCATTGTTTGACCATTGACCTGTCTAGCCTTTATATGTTTCAAGACAGACCATGTTTTGGTCATTGCATGGTAGTGACTTTTTTGAACATTGGTGATTTATTTTGTAATGTATTTCGTCATGTGCATACATACCTCCTGAGTTTTTTCTCCATGAAGTCTGCTACTTGTGTTGCGCCTGTGTATTTTCGAATTGCGTTGTATTCTTTTGTGATCTAGTATTTTGGAAAATTAAAATTTTGTATTTTTCATTGACATCTATATTAAAATAGACATTTGCCCACACCACTGAGAGTATTGTGACTCAACGATCATATATTATACTTTATTGGCATTTTATGTATTGCTACCCTTGAGCTCACCTCTCTTAGTTGAAGATTGTATGGCATCTCTTCTGTGCCAGCTTACTCATCTGGTGAGATGTATGCCTTTTAGTAAATGAAAGCATTATCTTTTGGCTCTCTCTTTGAAGACAACCATGGTGCTTCTAACATGGATTTTTTAGGCTTCTCACTTGAGCTGGCCATTATAGGTTTGGATCGTTGGCACTGATGAAACTAGACTGAGCCAAATTCTAATGGCATGAGTGTAAAGAGGGTGAGTTGTCATTTCTTGCTTTTGCCACCACTACATTGGCTCTCTCCCCTCCCTCTCTGCAGTCATACCAGCAGGGCAAAGGCTAAAGTGATAAGCAAAAGAAAATGTTCTCAAATGAACAGCGGAGGTGTAATGTAGTAGTATTTGTACACTATTCCAAGTTCTTGATCAAGAATAATAATTTGTGTCAGAGAAAGGGGTAGCCTGTTTCCCTTGAGGTTGCTCTATAAGCATTCCAATCCCCGCCACAGCAATAGGACCCCAATAACAAAAAGGTGGGTCTGACCCTTTGTGTATGAGTTGAAGTCATAACTGGACTTTGCCATCACCTGCCACTGACCCTTTTTCTGCTGTTATTTAAGATAGTGAATCGCATCATTGTTATCAGGGCTCCAGCTTTCCCTTTGGTAATGTCTCTCCTGCATTTCCCCTATTTTCAGGTCCTTCCCTCTTGCATTTGTGTCCTCTGCACACCCACCTTTCATCTGATTGACCAAAGTGCTTCCTGAAAAAGAAAAGACTCTTATATTATATTAAACTGTAAAATTGTCACAGCAAGAAATGTTTTAAATTTATTATTATTTTATCTGTTTTTCATTGGTTTTAGCTATGTGAACTGATAATGGGGGTGCTGTTCTAGGTAGAGGTGGTCCTTTAAAGCAAGCAATTGTATACTCTGTCACCTGATGTAGTTGGTTTTGTAAAACCATAGTATTCTATTTATTTGACTAGGTTTGCACTATTGTTTTGTTCAAACTGTTTGTTTACTTGTTCTGACATTGTCTTATGTTTTATGTATTTCGAAATGGTTATGCTTTAAATGTTTGATAGGTTGATTTAATTCAGCCAATGCAACAAAAAAAAAGATTTATAGGGCTATGAGACATATTTTTAAGGACAAACATCACCTTCCCAGCCGTGCTAGACCTCTTAAGAAACATGTTTCTTTAACAGTACTGAAGAGGTCTTCTTCAAAAACATTTAATATAAAATGTCTAGACCACTGTGTAAGTCTTCACTCCCTAGAAGGAACCTCTAAATAATTGTAAAACTTCTGTTGGTAGCATCTTTGGTTATTTGTGGCTGTGTGTTAGGGAGAATTCTCAAGAATTGCTAATTTCCCTTACCTATTGAGTCCCTCAGCAGCTTTGCTGGATTTCTAGGATTTTATTTTTCACCTGGTAAGAGTGTGAGCCTTTTTTTTTCCCACTCTTCTATGTGTTTTGCTGTGTGTTTAATATGTTTTGTGTTCATAGACTGTGGAGCCTCACCTACTTCACAGGCATCATCGTTTTGCTGTGTGTTACACACCACCTTCAGTGCAGTGACACAGGGTTTAGACTTCCCATCTCAGACTCCATTTTCTGGGACTTACTACTGTCTCCCAGAACATGTAAAGTTGCCATTAACTTTATTAGTCTTTTTAAAACCACAGACCCAGTACAAACCATCTTCCATGAAGTACTGGAAAGGGTTAATACTTATCCTTTTTTGTCTGTTTCTCTTGGAGCATTGTTTTTCTCCCTTTTCATCAAGACTTGGCTGGTGGCATTGGTAATTACCCTATTTTTCCTACCGCGGTTATCTTAAATAACCTTGGTATTGTTTTAGGCTATCTTGGTAGCCTCAAACTTAAACACGCTAGACCATATAAGTTTTTATACGGTTCTGGCTGGGTTTATTCGCCATTTCTTTTTGAAAATGTCTTTCTCGTGTTTTTCTCTGCGCGACAAACCAGGTTTGGTTCCTTTGTTCACTGTCTCTTCGCGGCCTTCTATACCTCTTTTTACTGTGTGTTACACAGCACCTTCAGTGCAGTGACACAGGGTTGTCTTTTAGAATCCCCAAATCAGACTCCATTTTCTGGGACTGACTACTGTCTCCCAGAGCATGTAAAGTTGCCATTGACTTTATTAGTCTTTTTAAATTCACAGACCTAGTACAAACCATCTGGATGTGAGGGAGGGGTTTTAGGACCCCTGCCATGGGTTCCCTTGGTAACCTAAGTTGCACTCCTGTTTGATTGGCTAGGTGACTGTCCAGCCGGGACAGCCACCCTGCTGTGTGATTGACAGCCAGGCTGTGTGAATGTGGGAAAACTGCATAAAAAGCAGGTCTCTGGGTTTGGAAAGGCAGATTCGCCACTGGAACAATAGAACCGATAAGGAGCTGATGGAAGAGGACCCCTACTATGACTGAACCACCCGGTGAAGCCCTGCTGCAGGTCTGAATCCTTGAACTCCAATGATAGAGAAGATCCTCCCGGAATCTTCTTCCCCTGAGCTGGTGGGACCAACCAGTTCACCCATGCTACAAGCCAGGACTCGTCCTCTGGTCGAATTCGCTGAACAGAGATATAGTGTGCCGGATAGCCGTATAGCCAGGAAGGTCGGACCCTGCTTGGGTTTTTAAGGAGTGCACCTTTTATTTGTTGCTGCTGGTTTCTTCCCTGGGCAGTGCAGGACCCTCCAGTATTCCTACTTCATGTCAGTCCGACAGCCGCTTCAAAAACTGTGAGCCTGCAGGTACTGCTAGGAACGTCCACCTCAGCTACAGCTTCTACATTTAAATTTACTGTGCAAATCCGGTTGTTCATTTCGTCCAGCTGCAGTGAAGGTGTGTGAAACCTTTTGCCAATCTGAAGGCTTGTCCTTCTCTACTCTTTAAAATAACTTTTCTGCCGACCAACTTCGTCCAGAACACTTGGCAAAGACTTAACCGCGAACTACCCTGAACTGTGTGATCTTGAGCAAAAGACTTTTGTCCTACTGACTTTGGCCCTAAGCCTATTTGATTTGATTCTATCACTGTAGTTCCTCTTTCTAGATTGCCCTGCTTACTTACTTGTTGGTACTGCTCAAATAAAGCCTATCTTTGTCACTCCCTTTTTAATTACTAGAGTGTCATTTTGCTCCCACTCATTTTTGTGAGCTTAACTTGACTGGAAACTATTGGGAGTGGTGTGTTGTATTAAGAGTGTGATTTTTTAAACTGCTTTACTTTAGTGAAATGTTATACAACTGATGTGTAAATTAAAGGTATGTTGTTTTACTCAGAAACCTTGAGTCAGTGTGTGTTTGAATCATAGTAATTGCTGTCCTTTGTGTAACTATTGATACTGCTCACTTGCTCTTGAGATAAGTCTGGCTGCTCAGCCATCACTACCACTTTTACTGTGTATTACAGGCTTGTACCAAAGGCGAATTTGTACTGTCACTTGTAGTCTTAATTGTGTGTGGTTTTCCCAAAGGGTACTGCATATAATTCTGTCTAACACTGTGCATGACATACAATTGCAGCACAGGTGAGGCTATTCCTTACAAATTGTGACTTACCCAACAGATGATGCCATTATTGTGGCATTGCTACACTTGCCATAATCTTAGCGGTACCTGTAAAGCTATACTTAGCAGCATTATTCAGACATGTGCAGCTGCACAAGGCATATGATAGGAATACAAATTCCAGAATATTGATGGGTGAAATAACCTTGACCAGAATACATTACTATTTAAATCTCTGTACTACACCCTTTACAAAAAGGCTGTTTGATCAGCCATAACACCATACAGTTGGCCAAAATGACCAGGAGCCTCCTAACTCCTCTATCTGCTCTGCTATGATAGTTCTAGCCATTTCCTTTAGTAAAACACATACCTGTTTCCTCAATGTAAAGGAAGAGACCTGTAAATTGTGCCTGGCTGTAACTTATAAACACCCTGACCATTTACTATCCCTGCTTCTATATCTCTCCCTTTCCCCATTCTTTGTGTTGAAACAGGTGGACACTGACGGTGTTGAGGTCTCGGCAAAAAAGTAAAACCCACCAACTCAGCTGCTATCCCATTCCAGGAAGGCTGCTGTTACACTATCCTTCCCTTTTTGCAAAGCGCATTGCACCACTGATCACAATGTAATGTTCTGTTTCCCAAAAACTGAAAATGGGGATTGCTCCACCCATTAATAACCTTCCCTGAATCCTTCTGTATTAGAAAACCAAAGGCCCATCGCAAACAGTCACATTTATTTCTAAAATGATGCGGAATGTCGGAAGAAGCTTTAGTCCTTTCTGGATACACCCATGATTCAATGTGGCTTCCCACTAAGGCATGCACATAAAACTGCCCTTTTAGGTATTTGGGATGATACCTTGGCAGCTGTGGATAGGGTTTATATGGTATTGCTGCTAATGTATGATTTAGATGCAGCGTTTTCAATAGTGAACTGCACTACATCTCTTCACACATTACATCAGTAATTTTCCGTTCTGATAACAACAATTGCATATTTCAGTTCTTTTCTGAAGGGTAGGGCTAGATGACCAAAAGTTGCTCGTCTAATTTCTTGGTTAGTCATTGGGCTCCACTGGGCTCTCTTATGACCTCAGCCCTCTTTAAAATATAGTTGCTAGCGTTTAATCACACCCTGATCTTCCTTCCTGTGCTAATAGAATCAATCACAGATGATACCCAGATCTGTGTGGAGGTGGCTATAACAGAGGACAGCTTTCATACCATTCAGGATAGCCTTAATATAATCTTGGCTTAGCCCAGAAGTCATCTGCTTTTATGAAATGGAGATAAAACTAAACTGATCTTATTAGAATGGATAATAGGAAACATGTACAAGACTTATCAGTCCCACTTGTGTTTAGTCACAACTTCCCACTGAGAATCAAGTTATAAAATATCAAATTGACATTTAATACCTTTATGACCCTTACTGCACAGTGTGCAAGGTCATCTTTTTTCAATGACACTTCTAAAGGATGGATGGCTTATACCTGCCTTGAACAACACACCTTAGTAGAGAAGGATGCAGTCCACTCCTGCCCTGACAATCCCAGTGCTGAGGGGCACCCCCATTACTAAGTGGATAAACCTCATAGAGGTTAAAATACAAGTTGGTGAGTCTAGATAATTACTCCAACAAGTCAGGGTGCAGTTTACATTGGCGTTTCTTGCCTTTAAATACATTAATATCTTGCGACCCTCCTACTGGAGAGTGCTAGGGTATGTTCAACTCAAAAGGTGTTGGGGGGAATTCTAAGTGATCATAGTACAGGCCATTCAACATCTTTGTCATCTGTGATATGTATGGGCAATGTGTTGGCCCTGCTGGTTCATCCGTCAAGATGACCTTGGAACAGAATAGTTCCCATGTGCATGTGAGTGCTGATCCATGACTGGCTGTTCTATGTTATTATCTAGCAACACTGAGGTTTAGTACATTTGGTTTTGAGTAGCTTGAAGCATCCCCTAAAATTCGGGTGTGTAGATGAATGCTCTTCTTTCTTTCTTTGAGTGTATGCAAGTTTATTTTATTCAGATCCAAATTACATACCAATAGTCTCCAATATGACAATGAACAATCCATATATAGTTTAACATTTGAAATATGGTCTATAATAAGGCAATTAAATAGTAATGAAAGATAAGAAAAAAGTCAAACCAGAATTGTAGCATAAGGATCAGTATAAAAATGATATAAACATGTAAGTAAATGATTTGGTGTAGTGAAGAGGAAAAAAAAAGAGAAAAGGCAAAAACACATTTGTTTTATGAACATAATACATCATATTTATACATATAAACAGGCAGTAATACAATACATGTTAGACATTAATCTCATTCAAAGAGTTAACAAAGAGAGGTAGAGAGACATGGCAAGTTAATAGTTCAATTCTCCATTCTATGTTCATCACAGATATTGTTCCACCACCCTTTAGTAGAAATTTCAGTAAAATCTTTCCAATTGGATGTAACTTAGCAAAACGCAAGGAGTATAACTAGATAAAAAGTAGTAAAAATGTTTAATCTGCTCTGCATTAAAGGATATAATTCCCAAAAGTATATTAGTTAGATTTAAAAGAATAGAGATCTTAATGATGTGTTGAAGAACAATCCATACTTGGTTCCAAAAAGCATTCACCAAAGAGCATTCAAAAACATATTACTAAAAGATGCAGTGGCTGAGTGACAAGACCAAAATAAATCAGCAGAAATCTTGGAAATGCAAAGTTTTTTAGGAGTAATAAAGGCCTTACATGTGAAGTAATACAGAGTTTGGGTTACGTTCGCAGAGGCAGATAACATCTTAATCTTAGTCCAAATCATAGTGCACATTTCATCATCACATCGTGTTCCACAGTCTTCTTACCACTGCAATTCAGATGACCATTTAACATTAGGAGCCCTTTTTCCCTTTACAATTGTGTAGAAATTAGAGGTTTTTAAGACATCAAGGGATTCCATGAAGCATAATCTAATAGGCTCAATATCCAATTTATGGTTATCATTTGTCTGCTCATGGCATCCAAACACGCATTTATTAAGTTAAGATATTGAGTCGGAGGAAACCCTGGCAACAACAATTTGGTTTTAAATTCTTCTGCAGTGAAGATATCACCTGCTGCAATTACCTGATTAATGTAACTCCTTTTTTAATCCAAGCTTTCCAGAAAATAGGTCTATCATTTATAGTTATGTTTTTATTGCACCATGTGAACAGAGAACAATCTTTGGCAGGTTTATTAGTTTGGTAAAGAGGATACATTCAAGTAAGAAATTAAAAAATGTGCCTTATTTCCATTAAACAAATAAATTGGATCCTTGATCTCAAATGGTAACGCTAAGTACTTTTCAGTAAACAATGAATTAGGTAAACATATGTTTTCACTTGGGGGAAAAACAATATTTGTCTTCCTTTAGAAGAAAGGCTCTATGGTAATTCTTAAAATTCAGGAAATCTACACCACCACAAGCATATGTGTTTTTAAGTTTAATACACTCAATTATTTTCCTTTTCTTAGGACCCCATAGGAAATCAATATATATCTTATTAATAGACTAATACAAGGAGGATGGGACATTTGTAAATAGTGTAACGCTCACCTGGTTCCCACGGAGGCGCGGCGTCGAAGGCGCAGAACTCTGAAGATGGACAGGAAGGGCCCCTCTATTCTGGCTTCCCTGGCTCATTGGATACCCTCCTTAGGGTTTGGAAGGACGAGCTCTCCATCCTGCTTCTGATGCAGGGGCGTGTTGAAACCCAGTTACTTCACTGGATTGAGGATTGATGGGAGTTCAGGTAAGCTTGACTGTTCAGGTAAGGCGCTGTAAAAGTTCTGTTCAAAAGTTCAAGCTTAATAATAATGTTCGTTGTCTAATTGCAGCAAGCGCTAATGCTTATGTCTTTTTCCCCATAGGGGCCGGGGTCCGGAGATGCCAGGAAGCGGCAGGACCCGAAATGCAGTGGGAATAATCCAACAGGTAAGACTTAAAAGGAAACTGAGCTTTCCTTATTCCTTTTCTCCCTCTCACCTTTGTTCTTGTCTTTTTTCCTCTAGGCGCCGGGGCGCAGCTGAATCCGGAAGATTGCTGCTGAAGATGGAAGCGCCTTGCAAAGGTGAGTAAAATGCAGCGCTGCAGCGATCGAAACGAAATGTCTTTAAAATGATGTCTTCCTTTTCAGGGCTGTTGGAGAAATGACTCCGGGATGCAGATTTAGCAGGTAAGGGCTTTTCTTCTCCTATTCTCTTCCTTTCTCCCCTTGCAGGTGTTCCAGGGTGCTGGCAGGCGTGGCTGAAGTCAGGATGCAGGAGCTGACACGGTGAGCGTCCAGCTGCTAGGTGCAGAACAACGCGAAGCATGTGTGGCTGTTCGGGTGGGGTTTAAATAGCCTTGGAAGAAGTTCCTGGTATGTATCCTTCCACCAATCAGGTATGTATCCTTCCCCGACCACACCCGGGTGGTGAAGTAGTCCTACAGGTTAAGTAGTCCCATTCAGGCCTCAAGAGGGCCTGGATGAAGCAGCAAGGTCTCCATCAGGTAAGTGTGCACCCAAGCACTTAAACACATATCCTCTTCTATGAGCCTGGCACCTAAGGTGCCAGGACTGGGGTCCGCTATGAGCCTGGCGCCTAAGGCGCCAGGACTGAGTCCAAAGGGCCCCGACTTGGGCCCGCTGAGACTTCCCTGGGGAAAATGATGTCTGCCTCTGGGGTTGCTGAGCCCGGCCTGGCTCCTTAGAGGTAGGCATCATGACAAATAGTATAATATTTCTGGTTTGAACATCATTTTGTTGACCCCTAATCTTCCCCACCATGATAGGAATAATGAGGACCATAAGGCATCCGATTCATATAACTTTAATTGCAAGCTTTATCATAATTATTGGAGAAACTGAGGTAGCAATAGAAATAACCATATATTTAATAGAGACTGTACACCAGCTAAGGCCTAAATGAATACAACCTTGCTTAATACAATATACATTAAGTGGAAGCATCTCAGACATGCATTTATTTAACTTATACCCTGAGAAATGGAGAAATAATCAATGATATCTAGTAAATGAGGGAGTGTTGTGTTCGGATACTCTAGAAAGATTAGTATGTCATCAGCATATGCAGCAATTTTGAATTCAGAATTGCCACAATTACTAGCTATGATTTCTTTATTTATTTCTATAAATTCTAAAAGGGGCTTAAGGCCCAAAACAAATAAAATGGAGGACACGGGACACCCTTGTCTTGTACCGATATTACGGAAAAATCGAGGGGAAAATGTACCATTGATACATATAGACGCCTTTGGATTGTAGCATAAAAGTTTAACCAATTGAATAAAATCATTTCCAATACCATGCCACCTTAAATCTTGAAATAAATATCCCATTCTACATGGTCAAATGCTTTTTCAGCATCAAGTGCTACTGCTATGTAGCTGTTTGTTGGATGTTTTTTTTCTATTTATACAATGAAGAGGATTCATAAATAGTCTACTATTCACTGAGATAGTTCTACCTTTTACAAATCCTACCTGATTAAGCATAATTAATGTATGTCATGTACCAAGAAGGCGCATGGGTGCATCCCATAAAAGGATGCAACAGAAAGTAAAACAAGTACTTACCCGCTCCCCATAGTTATTGAGTATAACTGTTAGAGGGGGGAATTCATTTCAAAGAGCTTTCACATTATAGTGGATAATTGGTAGACAGAAAAACATAGAAAAAGAAAAAGGATACATGACTGGAAGTTCCGGTGTCCATTGCCTCTGTATTTTATAGTCTTATATAACATTCTGTAGATCCACAAAGGAAGATGTTTTGCCATTGATGGTGACTCTAAAAGTGCAGGGATGAACAAGGCCATATTCCGCATTCAACTGGTTGAGGGCAGGACGATAAGAGAACAGTTCTTTCCTCCATGGGCCGTTGCCTTGGACACATCTTGTGAAATCAAGATTTTGTGACCATTCCATACTATATCTTCAATTCCTTTGGCCTTCTGCATAATCAGCTGAAGTTTTGTATATTCAAGAGGGAGAAAGATTAGCGTTCTTGGCACAGTTTTCCTGTGTGACTCTACTTTTTTAAACCACATTGGAGTTTAATATTTGCTCTTATTTCTAATAAAATGGTCTCCATATTAGATTCCAACAGTGCTTGAGCAGGAGAAGGGGAGTCACTTTTTGGGCTTTTTGAAGTGGCTGAAACTGGTGCAGAAACTTCTTTGTTCTCAGAGCCTTTTGCTTAACCTTTCAGAAAAACCATAGGGAGATGCAGTTCAGAAAAATTAGGAATCACTGTTGTTCCACTGAATTGCCTCTCTACCAATTTTTGACTGTTTTTTTAAATAGATTTTTAAGAGCATTCAATATATTGCTTAAATATAGAGACCCATTACAAAATATCATCATTACCCCAGCACATTTCATGAATTGTACTTAACAGTAGGCAGAGTATGGAAATAAAATGTTCCTTTCCATTTGTAGTCATCAGTTGTTATTTTGTCACATCCTGTTAAAAAAATAACGTTGCAAAGAGGAAGTGCTCTGTGTGTAATTTCATCTCACAGCAGGAAATACATAAAAAAACTCTGTCGAAAGATGGGATTATACATTCTGGAACTGCTATTTAAATTCGAAATAAAGTACTGAAAGTGAGCAGTCCCCCAAAATACTATCAGAACTCCCCAGTGGGAGTCAATAATGGATACACCCCAGGAGGGAATGATACCAAGACCAAGTGTGGGTGAAATTAAAGGTAAAGTTTATCTAAACCAAAATAGGGCAGCAGAGAACTCTGCAACAACGAGAGCGTTCTGCCCAACAATACACTGTCATTGCATTAAAAAGGGTTACAGCGTCATTAGTGATAAAATTGTTTAAGGTACAAAAAGTAACATTTCATTGGAAGATCTGCAGATCCAGTATAGCTTCATAGGCTCCACCTCCAGATGATTGGATAGTTGCTTGGCGGGAAGGCGGACATCACGTGCATCAGCTGGGCAGGTCAGTGTAATGTGAAGGTTGCGTAGTTCTAGAGAAGGGGATTGATACTAGCTCTCTAAACTAAACACTACTTCAAAGTTCACAATAAAAGACATCCATAAAAAACAACCATTGACATTATGACAGGTGGGGGGAGAATCATATATTTCACTTGTTTATACATAAATTTGTCTTTGCACCTTGATCGAGAGAAAGCTATGGGGGTCATCTGTGTCAGGGGGCATTTGGTGGACACTCCGTGTGGGCCCAGAGGAAGGATGAGAGGATGCATTTTTTAAATCAAGACACTCGTGAGAAATGGGCCTTCGGTGGCTGCACTGTCATGAATAGGGGGAAAAGGTGAGGGCCTGTACACTTGCCGTGCATGCCGCTGTTGGAGAAGGAGAGAAGTCCCTGAGACTATCCTGGTGTTGCCTATTTCAATTACCAAAGTTAGCAGTAAACCATTGGAGTGGGGTTCAAACATGTTTTCTGTGACTTCATCTGTAATAGGTAGAAAGGGGGCTTATGATTATATTGATTATATTGTGGACTGTCTCTTCATATATACAATAATCACCGTGCTACAGGATTGTTCTATTTACATTGGCTCCATGGACCATACATTTTACATCATAACACATGAGTCGCCTAGCATCTAATACATTTGCAAGAGTATCTGGTACTGTAAGACAAGTAACCTGTATCATAGAACAAAAGCATGTGGCTCAAGATATCGCATTCATTGTAATCAATTTAGATGGATTATTTGTTGATCATTTGTTACATCTCATAGGGACAGTTTCATTACACGTTAACACAGGAGAGAATTTATAGTCTCAGATTTATTTATTTATTTATTTGTAATGCACCGCAAGCCCGCAGGCATCAGGGCACAACAGAACTACATGGACAAGAGCTGGGAGAATAACCAGCTACGTATGTAACGGGACACTTGGCATGCCAAGACAGAGAAGGGCATATACTACACTAGCATTCTGTTGTCATTTAAACAGGAAGGTTTTCAATGTTTTTCTGAATTTGAGATGATTGGGTTCAAGTCTTAGACTGAGCTGAAGTTTGTTCCAACTGATGGCAGACCGGTTGGGAAAGGTTTTACCTAAGCTGTCTGCTTTTTTATAGGGGTTTACTACAATGAGTCCTTGAGCCTCGGACCTTAACGAACAGGTTGGTCTGTAGCCAACAATTTTGGACTTCCGTTAAACTGGAGCCTTTCCATATATGCACTTACGGGTGAGTGTCAGGGGCTTAAACAAGACACAGGGCCTCATTACGATTTTGGCGGCAGCCATGGAACATTTAGCTCCATGGCTGCCGCCAAACCGTGCTCCTTTACCGGGTTCTCAGAATGGGGAATTACCGGGCCATTCCGAGTACGGAGGGCCCGGTAATTCCTCCCTCTCGGAACCCGGGCCCAGGCCTTCCCCATTCCCATTTGAGCCCCCATATGGCTCAATGGGAATGGGAGAGGGAGCTAACAATGGGCCGATTACGAGCGGGCCATTGTTTGCTCCCTCTTCCCCTCGCGGGACCCGGTAACAACGCCTCGTTTTGCCAGGCGTCCTTACCGGGTCCCGCGAGGGGACCTCGTAATTACGCGCGACGAGTTTAACGGGTCCACCTCCATTAGCGGAGCCCGTTAACCCATTCCGCAAACCTCGTAATGAGGCCCACAGTCTTTAACCCTGTGCCAGTGTAGCTCTCTTCTGGCTTTACTTATGTGGTCTGTCCTTTTTGCTTGATTATCTTTACTGGATGGTTTTGGATACCTTGATATTTTGTCAAGCATTGTTTGCTTGCCTCCAATAGTATTCCATTACCATAATCCAGGTGGGAGAGTATAGTGGCTCTAGCTATAGTGGCATAGTTGGTTTCGTAAAGTGGGGGTCTAATTGCCTTCAGCAGCCTCAAATAATATGAACAGTTTTTACTGACATATGAGGCTTGGGCATCTGAGCACATGGATGCTTCTAAGGTCATGCCCAAGATTTTGACCCTGCTCACTATAAACCATAAACGATCTTTATAACATCATCCAACTGTGGATGAATCAAAACAAGATGTGCCTGAATGGATCAAAGACCGAGTTGATGGTTTTCGGCTCCAATCAAGCAAAACCCTAATCGTAGCTTCCTCTAACTCTAATTCCCCAGGAACTCACTCCATCTCCCTACCCTTCTTCATATTCAAATACTCTAACATCACTGCAGTTCATTAACCCTTCCCTGAATATATGAAAACTGCCTCCAGTATTAACCTCCTGCCTTTCTGAGAGCTGCCTAAGACTGAAAACGAGCTCCAAACAAATGTGCCCCTTTAAAGACCACACAGTCAATAATCAGTCAATCCTCTTAAAATGTTTGTCTGAGATCTGACCTCACTAAATCACCCAACATGTGGGTAATTTGAGATGATTAGTTTGGTGATGCCTAGTGGTCAGTGGATTGGTTCTTACACATGTTGAGATTCTCTTTTTTAAAAACTTTTTTAATGGCATGGTATATTTTCTAGACATCTATCATCAATGTCCAGTAATAAAATACCATCCCTGTGCTCTGGGACCCACCGTGCTTCACACACACAATCATCATGATTATATGTGTATGCAAGGCACTGTGGGGCCCAGGGGGCTGGCATGTACTATTTTGCTGGACATCTATTATAGTAAAAATACCATCTCTGTCCCCTGAGCCTCACAGACACTGACAGGCACATTGCAGAAGGGAGTCTGCAGGTCCATATATCTTGAACAAAGTTAGAGGTAATAGCCTTCCAAATCCCCTCAATGCTGTAGGCAAAATAACTTGGGTAGATTACCTCACTAAAAATATGTATGTTAAGGATACAGATGATTTTGCTATTCAGACTACTGACCCTTGGCCTTTGAGATTCAGCAGAAGAGAAATCATTGATATAATTACAAAATCTAGTAGTTCCAGAGATCCTGGACCTAATGGCCTTGCTTCTAAATCTGATCCCCCTAACTTGTCCCTTATTCTGATGAATCTATACAACATGGTATGGTATGAAAAATGCATTCCAGTGTCCTGGACAACATCTATTCTGATACCAGTGTTCAAGGCAGGCTCTCGTACACTGCCAAAAAACTATTGTATACTTTTGCTCCTTGATACGACTAGTAGGATTTTTTCTGCCATTGTTTTGTCCCACCTCCAAGCATGGTCTGATGCTAGCCAAATACTCCATCCATGCCAGTCTGGCTTTCGTATTGGGTCTAGCACTTTGGACAATATCAGAATCCTCGATGCCATCATGAATAGGGCTAAACAGCGATCTAGACCTTTTCCTGTGCATTTAACAGGGTAAATCAGAATAAATTGAGGGTGATTCTGGACGATACCCAGTGCCCTGCCTGGCTACTTGAGATCCTTATAAAGCTCCATCAGAACAATACAGCTTGTGTGTGTTTAGATAACTACGGTCGACTGTCTAGACTGATCATGATTAACAGGGGTGGCAGCCCTCCCTTTTAATCTATACATACACTGCCGAATTAATACGACACCTGGAAAACTATGCACACAGCCCAATCAGATTTGCCACAACAAGGGTCTCGGCATTACTGTATGCCGATGACCTTGTTGTGTTTGATCATACTATCACAGGCATGAAGGACATGCTGGAAGAATTGGGTCATTTTGCTTTTGAACATGACATGATAGTGTATATGAAAAAGACTAAATTGATGGTTGTATCCTCCTTAAAGGTTAATAGGTCTGTTATGGAAATCAGCTGGGGTACAATTGACTATATTAACTCCTATAAATATCTATAAATATCTAGGAGTGGAAATGGATTGTAAACTTGGTTATCAACCTTTGATTGATAGTAGGATTCAACGCACTAGGCAAATTACGCTATTGATACGTACATTTGTTGCCCAATATGCAGGCTATACTCTAAAGGTAATAATGCTCCTATATAACCAATGGTTTGTTCTGGTCGGGTCCTATGGCCTTGCAGTTCTTATCCTTGGAAATTTGTCCTGGTTGGACAAGATAGAAAGCTTCTTCTGGTGGACTATATTGAGCCTGCCCCAACCTTCTGTGGGATATTTTGACCGAATCCAATGTGCCCCACTGCATCACTTTACAAATGGGGAAAGAAACAGCCAAAAATATATGCGCTATACCCTGTGCGCACAGAAATCTGCAAAACTGCTTTTGAGTCACAACCACAAAAGGCTGCACAGTCAAGGGGGGGTGAAAACAGAATTCTTCCTGCAGGAGCATGCCAGTGGGTTCTGCTACATTCAACATGGAGCAAAGTAACAGAATTGTGCTAAAAACAGAAAATTACTTTTAAAATAAAGCTTTGCAACATTCAAAGTGCTGTTTCAGTGCTAGATCCATTTATTTTCCAGTGAATCCTTGAGAGTAAAAGGGTTACAGATCATCCAGTGTGGCTCAGAGGAGCCGGTCCTCAATGACTGACAGCAGCTAAGAAATGTATCTCATGAAAAACCAGCCCAAAAACATTTGTTTTCAGTTCCACAGGAAAAATGCAGCAAAACATTGCAACATATAACAATTTCAGCTGTGCAGATAAATATATCCAGACTGCAAAACAAATCCCAGCACTCAAGGGAAGAACTGGTGCTGAATAAAATGTGTGTGCTGCAGAGGAAAATCTGATTTAAAGTTTAAATGTGCTTTTTCAGGAATGAAGTCCAGAAATCATCCCTACATAGGAGGTGCAGGAAACTTCCCTCTCAAGGAAGAGGACACCCACCCTGATCAAAGCAATTGGACAGCTGTTGCCAGTTGAAAGAAAAGTAAAACAAACTGCTAAGGGCTTTTGGTGGTTAAATGCCTATTTCTAATTTAGCTTTAACCTTTAACCTTGCAACAAAGAGGAGGATAAATCTAAAGTTTGGTAGTTGTAAATCTAATTTTATGCTGTTTCCTGGTAGTGCATAAGGAACAAAAGTTATACAAAAACACTAATTGCGCAAAGACTATTGATGCTGCAAATCTAATATTGTATACCTGTGTTCTAGGGGTGATTGCACAGTGCACAGATAGGTACCAAATTAGGAATTGCGAGGCCAAATCTTTATGATTAAAATTGACAAAATTCCACAGAAAGACAAAGCCAGGTCTCACTGACGTGGGAGTTGGATATAAATGTAACCCACAAAATATGTAATGCATGTGTCCGATTTTATTAGAGGGCATAATTATAGAAATGTGTATTTGTGGGAAAGTTACATTTTGGTCCAAATAACTGTGGGAGTTTCCCAAGTCACATCATAAAATATGACAGCCCTTTCTGTCTTCCAACCAGAAAAAGGCAAGTGCCGTTGACCAATCGTAGCCTTGTGGGTGTGGGTTATAATTCTACCCCTACCATAAACTTAGTGATGTCACTTGGCATGATAAATAAGGGAACCTCACAACACACAGACACACTGATTCCTGACTACATCCTGATTTCCATGTGGCGCCCTGACCCAGAATTCTGTATCTTGCTCTGATTCCAGACTTCTTTGAAAAGCCAAGCCCTCAGCATTTTCTGAACTCTTTTTCAGCTAAACCCAAATCCTGAAACCATCCCAAACTTAAGGGAAATAATTCTGATCCAGTCTGGCTTGCTACCATTCATGCTTGCCTGCTGAAACTCGCCATCTCACTGATCTACATTGTCCAGTGACTAGAAGGGCCAATCCAATCCAATCCAGTCAGAGGTGCCAGTCCAATTGACCAGAACCGCCCAGCAGATCCAATTCCACCAGAGTTGCCCTGCTGCCTGTAGACCCGAACCGGATGACCAGAACCCTGACGGACCAATCTTAAATTACAGTGGACTGTAAGTATAAATAGGAATCATAGTAAACCATAGTATATTTCCCTTATTTGTCCTATCCCAAGCTATAACCCATCCTCTCTTTAACTTAAGAACTTGTAATAGTATCACACCAGTCTTGAAACCTTGCTTTGATTTCATGTGCTAGTGATAATTTCTTTAAAATCCCTTTGTCTTGTGAAATACCAAACCCTTAAAATCATCCCATGGGTAACCCGACTGAGTCCTCCATGGAGGTGCTGGTGTTGGTTTCCGTGGACCCCTCTGGAGCTTACTGTGTTTCAAACTGGTAACCAGCCTGAATACCCTAGTTTAGAGCATAATTGCCATTGTAAAAACTGATTTCTGTTTTCATTTTTGCGCCTTTATTTGCAAAATCACCTCTCATTCAAACTTCCTCAATTTTATAGCTAGAGATTTAATTTCAACTGTGACTTAAACCTACAACCCATCCAGAAATAGTATATTTAACCCATTTTTATTAAAAATCGCATACTGAAAATTTAGGCTGGAATTCGCAATTTTGCAAAAGTTTTATATGTGAAGTATTTCCAAACTTATCCTGATTCAAAGTGTGTACTGTTGCTCATATTGTATGTTATGTTTGTTAGGACCTGTTCAGTGTTGCTCTCAAAGAAATTTATATAAATTTAAGGATTTTTGCACACTTTTCATTGATTCACAAAGCCATTTCAAATGTCATTTTAAAAGTGTAAATTTTTTTTTTTTTTTTTTTTAATCTGTAAGATTTTTACAAAAGAAAGAATAATTTTCCGTTTCCACTTTATACTGTTTATCTGGCTTCATATCTTGAGTCTCTATGGAACTGTCAGCGAAGACACTTTTTTTTTTTATTGTGGAGAAGAAGTTTGTGAAGAGCCGGACACCACTGCATTTGTTGGGGCCTGAAGGGTTTCCTGTAAATTGCGTAAGATGTTATAGGATGCTAACAGCCATGGGGTCTTGTCGCCCGCTATTAGCCTTGACCAACAGAGTGCTTCGTCCTGCAGCACGTAGTCCGAAAAAAAAAATGTTCTCTCTGGAGGGAAGATTGCATTCAAACCATATACACTGTTCTTTATTCCTAAATGCCTGCTGCTTGCTTGCATCTGTGTAGAATTGCTTCTTTGTGAGTTGAGAAATTTGCAGATGGAAATCGCAACTTAAATGCTATTTTTGCAACAAGCCAAAACTGTTCTTTTCTCTGTGTTTTACATTCTGTGTTGCTAAAAAGTGAATTCAACTGCATTACCTACTTTCTGATTGTTTTGTCACCACATTGGTGCTTGCTGCCCCATATATTAAAACTTGTGTTTGATTTGAATTTTAATAAGTAAATAAATAATACCTTTACCAACCCGCCTGATACATGGTCCAGTGTGACCTGGGAGGGGGTATTTTGAGAAGGGTGTGATATGAGTGGTATATCACTCAGAATATTGAATTTATAGGCACAATAAATGAGTATTTCATTTGTGCATTGCATATTAGTCTGAGATTCGGGTGTATTGCCTGATTGAAATCCTTAACAGATTTGGGGGCTCGTCTGGGATTTTGAGTTCGAGTTACCACCCGTAACAGTTTAGCACAGCAGACTAGTCTGCAGGGTACAGACACAATACTGGGTTGGTTTACTGTGCTACAGTGTACAAACACCTCTCAAAACAAATACTCCAAAATCATGCCTGTTTGTAAAAGTAAAAGTAAATTAACCCTAAAATAATTCATAAAGAAATTGATAGTTCCAAAATGGTGATCCCAGTAGAAATCAATATGCCTAGGAACACCTCCTGCACAAACTGTTTGTCAGGGGTGAGTGGCCAGAACAGAATGAACATGTTTGGCTGCAGGAAATCAAAGAACAGGTCACTGCCATGGACCTGGATACATGGCAGGACAAGGGCCCATTACACCAAGCTCTTAGTGAACTGTACATTGCCCCAAAAGCGAAAGGGGAGCAGAGCAAAATTGCCAAAATAGCGGCCTACCTGTACTACCACATAGGAGTAAGGCAGGAAAAGCATGCAGAAAACATAGGTCTGGCAAAGAATCAAGTGGAAAAACTATAAAGAATCCGGACTGATCTGGACTCTGCAGAGCAAAGGCTACAGAAGAGCCAAGAATCAGAGACAGAAGATAGGCAGTATCTGACCAAACTAAAATAATATCTGGCTCTCCTACAGTAAGAGAAGGCAGAGCAAGACACCCAATTGCAGGCACTGAAAGAGGAGTGTCAGGAAAGGGTTGACTCTTTACAACAGAGTCAGCAAAAGCTGGCGCAACAATAACATTTCAATAGAGCCTGCACAGAGCAGGTAGTTACCCTACAAAAACCACATAGAATCATTGAAAGAGGAAAACAATAAATGAATTATTAAAGATCTAGACTCTCAAGAGGAATTTGATGAGGAGCGCCATAAATCCAATGCATTTAAAAAACAAAGGGATGACCTGGCTGTACAGAGGGGCACCCTAAGTCAAGAAAGGGATGACTTAGGCCAGGAAGTAAGCCAATTAAAAACCAAGCTAGAGGAAAGAAAGCTGGCGCTCCAGGAGCTCAATGAAGTAAAAACAGAATATGAGAAGCTACTAGAGCACACCAGGCGGATGGAAGATGCTCTGGAAAAGAACAACCAGACCAATGATGCTAAAACCCTGGAGGTAAATCTCCTGTAGCAGGAATTGGCCCAGTATTTTCAGACCAGGCAAGCACAGAGAGACAATGAGGCTCTCTGTGAAAAGAATGATAGGCTCCACTGACAGAGGAGCAAGTCATTGAGACCAGCAAGGCCTTAATAGAGGAACAAAAGATTCAGATCTTAGCATATCACCAGGGAATAGGGGCTGAAAGAGAAGAGGTAGGGAGGGACAGAGAAACCCCTGAGCATCACATCAGGACCCTTGTACTCAGGGACTCTAACCCCTTCAATGCAATGCACTCTGCCACCTTCACGACCACTGACTCATATGAACCAGGGGTCATGCGGATGGTAGACTTCAACAAAATGGGTAAGATGGGACTGACAGATCAGCACCTCTCAGAAATTGATGGACGGGAGTCTCTGTACAGATCCCCAAATGTTAGGGCTAACATCTCTGACCAGGAAGACTCCTGTGAGGGGAGAGTCAGGGAACTGGATCCACAAAACTACTGCCTTCCAAGAGATCAGTTTGTAACATTTGGTGAGGAACTCCAGGAAATAAAGCCCAAAAAGAGTATCTCCGCCAATCCTGGGAGCAGGGAAGAGTCAGAAGACTCTTCTGAGCACCACAGGCATCAGGAAACGAGGTCCCCACATTCTGCAAGCCCTTCTCAAGCTTGCAGAATCAGGGAGTGCCTAGAGGATCAGATAGCCACCTCAAGTAGTAGTGCCTCTGAGTCAGAGGATGAGTGGACGTGGGTGACTAAGACCAAAAAGGCCAACAAAATAAAGAAGGCTATACAAAAAGATCCCCTGAAAGAGATCAAGGCCATTAGGAGTGTTATAACTCCCTATCACAAAAATGCTAACTATTTAGTCTGGGAACACCTTGAATTATACGAACAGATGATGGATACTTTTCATCTGAAAGATAATCAGAGTTGCATCCAATATGTGAAATGGACATTCTCCCCTGAGTACTCCAGCTTCTTTGCATGGCTGGAGGATCAGAACCACTCAAGATGGTCCACCTACAGGGCGGCCATCTTAAAACACTTCTCTGCAAGGCGGCCTACAACCTGCAGTGTTGGAAGATCAGGCCCCACAAGAATTTGTGCAGGAACTTAAAGGTGCCTTTGCGCAGACCACCAGGTGGGCCCGCACAGATAGTAGGGAGTTCATTAACACCTTTTTCCATGCACTCCCCAAATGCATCATGACTCAGCTGGTGAGGGGCTTTCACTAGAAGAGATCACTGGACTCGGTCATAGAACAGGCGACCCGTATTTATGAGGTGCAGAAACCTGTAGAGAACAAAAACACCAATAAAACCCCCAAACCAGCCAACACCCCTGCTGCTGCTAAGATGGTGGAGGTGAAGGTTTCCCCCATTGTAGATCTGGAGATGGGGGGCCCTAAAAATATACCTGCACAGAACCCATCCAATCAAGGAACCAGAAGGCCCTCTGGCCAATCCCAAACAGGTAGTCAGGGAGGTAATCCCACAAATGAGACCCCTAACTCCCCTGATTACATTAGCCCCCAACACAATGGCAACAAACCCATCCTGGGGTATGTGTGGACTTCCCCATCCCAAGTGGGGGATCCAACCAGGTAGGTACCAACCCAGGAAACGTCCTTCCTAACTTTCCCCAAGAGGGCAGTAATCCGCCAAATGCTGGGTTGAGCTTCTTTCCCCGGTAACCTCAAAACTTCAACCCACACAACAACCCTCCTTACTTTCACCACTTTCCTGAGCCCAGACAGCTCAATCCGGCAGATGGGAGGTAAGGGTGGAGGGTACCCAAACTATCCTAACCCAGGGTATTATTGGAGAAGGGACAGTTAACCTTCCCGTGATCCAACTGCCATATTTTTCTTACAGATCCCCAAGCTCCCACACAGAATTCTGTCAAAACTACCCCGGTGTCAGAATCAAGAATCAAGAAATTAACCCACCAACTGGCCCAACATGTACATTATCTTTGCCCCCTTGAGGAGAAGGAGGGAAGATTGTATGCCCCGGTCCAAGTACAAGGGCAATGCACATTTGTGGCACTGGCGGACACTGGATCCCAAGCCACTCTTCTGTCAAAGAGATCCTTTGATCAGCTGAATTCAGGAAGGGGGTGAGATCCCAGATCCCTCTCACCCTTCTTCCTGGACAACTTCCGAACTTCGATGGGATGGAAATTCCTATCAAGGGGACTGCAGATTTGGAAATTAAAATTGGGCAACACAAGGTGAAACACCCAGCCATAGTCGTGACTCCAGAGGGCGCACCATGTTTACTGGGGAATGACATCCTGCAGAGATTATCTCCCCTAATAGACTGTGTAAACAAGGTCCTCTGGACCCAGACTATCCAACCAATAAAATTAAAACATAGTGTCAACCATGTTAGTTTAAATGGCATATGCCACTTGGTTGAACAAAAACAGGATCATATTGAGTTCCATTTTCAAAACAACCAAATCCCTGACATAACAGTAATTGCTGTAGGACCACACACGGGTGATGGGAATTCCTCTCTATTTCTGAAAATCCATCTTCCTTCCAGATTCAAGTGGCATTCACACTGGAAGGAAACACTCTGAAATTCTATACTAATTCACAATCAGAAAATCCCACTTCCATAGTCCAAAATGATGAGAAACCAGCTGAAAGTTTAGCTGACATTCAGAAAATTAGAGAACAGTTGTACATCCCTATTCAGTTAAATGAGGGGAAGGACTCTGTTCTCGCCGAGTGTGCGTCAGTAAAAGTAAGAGCTTCATCAGCAAAGCCATGTTCCCGAAAACTCCCAAAAGATCCAGCCATTCCCACATTTAAATTGATAGACAAATGGGAACAAGACCTGGAAACTCCCAATTCTAAACATCTCCTGCCTAGCAGGTGCATGCTCAAAATTTCTATAGGCACAAAAGCATAGTACATAACTGTTGGGTCGTGCGAGATGTCCTTGCTGCATTCTATTTAGGCAGTGACATTCTCAATGACTTTGACATTAGTTTGGACCTAATAAACTTCAAAGCCTAGTCCCGATTAGGGGGTAATCCCATGGACTTTGATGATTCAGAAAAGGCATTTCGGTCAGCCCAATTGCTGCCTTATGCAGTTGCACGATATTTAGGCAAGATAGAGAGGGCTCCCGAGGCAGAGGTATTGCCATAATATCCAGACTAAGCCATTCACTAAGATTAGCCCCCCACAAACCATGCAATCTTGCGAAATCCTCACAGCCAAAATCCCTTTGGCCAACTCACAATCACTCACTATCCACTTAACCTATAGACCACCCGGTCCACTCGGGACATTCGAAGAGGACTTGCATAGCATACTAGCTAACAACCTCAATACAACCTCCCAACTACTATTAGGCGATTTTAATCTAGGCTATATTGACCCAGCAGGCAAGAATGCACTTGAAATAGTCAACTCTGTTACCGCCTTAGGCCTGTCACAAAGAATGAACCATCCTACCCATATTAAAAGGAGAACCTTAGATTGGGTAGCTGATTACAATTGTACAGCGACCATCTCCTCTATCTCACCACTAGCGTGGACAGATCACTCCCTTGTGTCCTTTACTCTCTCAACCACTAGATCACCTCCTATGCCTACTCAAATGGCCCCACCTTGTCCAACCAGAAATAAAAAGAATATTACTATAGACAAAGTGATCCCTGCCATTCTCCCCACACTAAATTCATTGGCCCTCATTACGACCCTGGCGGAAATCGAAAAACGATGGCGGAAATGCAATACCGCCATCGAATAGCGCTCGGTGCGATTATGACCCGTCACCGTAAAGTACGATGCCATTAGCGACACCGTAGTGAACGCCAACGCTAACTGCACCAAGTACGCGCACGCGCGCCATGCCAAACCGTAATTACCACCATGGCGCAACGGTACGCGAATTCTGACCCTAGCGGACATGTACCTAACGCCATCAAGCATGGCCGAAAGTACCATTCCGCCATGGTGAGAAGTACAGCATCGCGAACCAACCGTAAAGGGCCCTACTGAGTGCCTGTACACCACTCCCTGGCCACATTGCACAACTCCTCGTAGGTGCAATGAAGTCACACAATGCAACCAGTGAAATGTACAAGTCACCCATGCATGCCAACGAACAAATGAATCTAGGGGCTCCAAGTGCCTTGTGAGTGGCCATCCATATTTGCCATGGCACCATTGCCGCACTGATGCAGCACAGGCATGTGAAGGTTCAAGTCCAGCAACATGAACTGAAATATGAGACAAACAAAAACAGGCCCCCCCCATCGACTGACACCAGTGTAAGGCAACATTCAAAGCAGTATCCTGAGTGAGACTGCACCAGCCCTGTACTCCTGCCAGTAAACAAACCAACCATCAGCATAAGCATGTACCACACAAGTTGGCAGAGTGACTGAGCAGCCAGGCTCATCTCAAGAGGGGCCAATGGGAGCTGCAGGGCACAGATGGCACGAATACAGAAGCTATTCCAATGGACATGACCTCAGTCTCCCTCCAAGAAACGCACGCAAACACAGGCACCTGTGACCAGCCATATTCTGATAACCACATCATTCCACCAATCCACCTGGCTGACCGGCATCTGTTACACAAAAGCTAATCCCCCGCCCCTGAGCATGACATCATTAAAACAGTCATAATGGTAGCCCCTATCCCTGACCACACTGGGCTTCGTAGGCAAACGCGCCCAGTACAGTACCACGCAACTATACTCAGAAGCCGGAACCCAATGCAGATCTTCTCACAATACATCGCTCCACAAATAGGAATATGCTACATTACTTGCAAAGAAGAATGCTACACGGTTAATATCAGAATAGAAATTTAATGCACAACAAAATCACCAAGCCCATACAGCCATTAGGTCATGTACTCCAAAATATATTTCATTATTGTGGGCTGCAACCGCAATGAATGACCAGCATCTTCTTGTGTGACGCCCTGTTCCTTCATGGTACACAGGGGCTACATTCACGTTCAAAAAGGCAACATGGAAGCGCCTAGAACCGCAGGGCCGTCCCATTAGGTAGGCACTAGTCCAGCTGAAAGGTCGATATGTTGCTCCTAGCCACTAGTACTGCGTAAGGGCATGTGGCCCATTGGCGATCGTCCCATAAGATCGTAATGGTGCTCCACTGATTAACACGAAGCAGCAGGTGTCGGGAGTAAAAGCCATCTGCAGGAGTGGCATACAGATGGCAGCGGCAAAAGGGGAGGAGATACCTGTCACCCAAATGAAATGAAAAAGAATAGTATGGGCATCAGAACTTCATTTGAATTACTCACTTCAATGATCACACTAAATCCACAGCCGTATGCATGCTAGCCCACTCAAAAGGATTATTCCCACCCAAAAATCACTTGCGAATCATAACTATAAAAATCGAGGTGAAAACACTATTACAAACGAGTGTTTGTGTGCATGCGTCTGTCAAAACAGAATCCATTAGATGGGATTAGTAACGTGCATAGACACAAGTGTTTGAAGGCGCGTCGAGACAGGGAGGGTTCAACAAGGGCAGATAGACGATGGTCCCACTATGGCAGCTCTGCATCACATAGCGCAGGGGAGGTGGATAGATTCCAAAAAGCCCTGTACATGGCAAACTCTCCATTAAATCATCTGTCCATGCATCCATACATCATTCCCTCATCCCGGAATGAAAACACCTGATTATTTACTCACATTACATGTGAAATTTCCATTGAGTCTGTGCGTAATGCAGTCTGCAAAATCCACTGTGCTCCAGGCCGGAATTCCAGTGTTGTGAAGTAACATGTATTTGGGAACGTCCTGCCTTATCGTCCACTACGCTATTGCGCATCCCATACTATTCATATCAATCATTGCATTCACGCCATGGCCCCTGTCCCAAGGACATTAAACAATAGAACGTTATATTTGCAGTCAGACCTGTGGGCGTCTCCTCGCCGCTAGCTGAAAACCGAAAGCGCCGTCCTTCGAATTCCTCATTTGCAACATCACGTCGAAAAGGCATCTGTGACCGCTTGAAATCACAAATTCATCCATGTAGTGCGGCAGTGTGTGCAAATGGCAACTGGCTTCACTCACAAATGGGACGCCCCGCCCGTCGGTGAACCTCGGTACAGTGCTGCATGAGGGTCCACCGTTAATCGAGTACTACATTCCACTGACCTTTCACAAGTTTGTTCGCGACTGCAAAGATAGTATGTGAAACAATGGCACCATAGCAGAATGAACATATGAACCAATATTTCACTGCCATCGGGATCAAATACATGTTCGTAATAGCAAGATGCCATGCGTCGAATTGCAGCGTTGTGTGCGGGACGTGCTCGCCCAAAGGGGATTGCAGCTTGCACAGGTGGAATGAATCACCACAGGTGGAGGGTATACAGCCTGAAAACACATTAATTGCACACCCAACCCCCTCCCACAACCACACCCACTCCAAAATGCTACCGGCAGGACTAGCGATGTTGGCCCTGGGGGACCTGATAGCACTGCAAGTACTCCAACTTCAAGAAGAAGACGAACACCAACTACTACAACAACCGGCCGCACAGAGGGGACGCAGGAGGAGGAGGAGGGCAAAGCAGGGCCATCAAGGCCCGCCAGCACAGCCACTACCACCATGCAGGCAGCCCGCAATCCCACGCCTCCGAGCACATCCGTTCAACCTCACGGATGAGCAGATCCACACCCTCTACCGTTTGGACCGGGACACCATAACCGCCATTGTGGACATGACACAGGCTGACCTTGTCAGCATGATAGATAGCCCAACCGCCATCCCACCCCTACTGAAGGTGGTGTCTGTACTCCACTTCCTGGCCACAGGCACCTACCAGCACACAGTCGGACAGTTGCATGGCATTTCACAGCCAGTGTTCTCACGGACACTATTGCAAGTGCTCGATGCCCTCCTGAAGCAAGCAGACGACTACATCTCTCTACCACGCTCGGAGCAGGAAATTACGAACACAAAAGTGGGATTCCATGCACTTGGCGGCATACCGGGTTGCATTGGTGCCATCGACTGCACCCATGTGGAATTGGTCGTCCCACATGCCATGGAGGCCCAGTACCGCAACCGAAAACAATTTCATTCTCTTAATGTACAAATGGTGTGTCACTCCAACAGGATCATTACACATTGTTGTGCCCGATTTCCTGGATCAACCCATGATTCTATGGTCTTGAGGAACTCTACAATACCACGCTACATGGAGCGACACGCAGGGAACAGATCCTGGCTACTCGGTGAGTCTCATTTCATGCATGATAATGTGGGGTATGTGATGCGGCAATGACCTGGCAGGAAGGGGGGGGGGTGCGTACGTAGCAATGTCATTCCACTAACATCCTTTATTGTCCACATACAGGTGATGCCGGGTATCCACTGAAGAGATGGCCCCTTACACCACTCCGGAACCCACAGAACCAGCATGAGGAGGACTACAACCATGCCCACTCACGTACCCGTGTAGTCATAGAACAGGCATTCGGCCTACTGAAGACTCGTTTCCGCTGCCTCAGCAGGTCTGGCGGGGCACTCCTGTACCGCCATGAGAAGGTTGCAAAGATGGTCATGGCATGTGTCATGCTACACAACATGTGCGTACGTAGAAATGTGCCCATGCCCCCTGACGCAGAACTGCAAGCACCTGAAGATGGTCATGATGAGGGTGGGGATGTGGCAGCACCTCAAGGAGTCCGCGAGGCACAGGAGGGCCGTGACATTCGTCAGATTCTCATTGATTCATGCTTCTAGCACTCACGCCTGGTGGCTGATACATGGACACGGGACTTGTGGCACTGTGTGTGTCTGGAACATGCACAATATGGACTGTACGCCTATAAAGGCCTCGTACACAAAGATCAATGTCCACACATCTCATTGGATGATTGTGCAATGTTTATAGCATATGTGAAATTATGTTACACACCCCATCGACCCGCCACCCAAGTGAGCCCAACACACCCCCTCCACCCTCCTACCTCCCCCCCGAACACCAGTGTCCAAAGATACTCATTGTCAGTAGGCAGACGCTATTGCAAGCCCCCTCTCCGGGTATCAGGGGCACCCCTGCCTGTGGAGCGCAGGTTCCTCCCAGATCTACGTTGGGGGCTGCCCTGGACGGAACTTGCAACGGATGATGTCTCTGCCTGCTCACGTCCATGCATGTCCCTAAGGGTTTGTGAGAGCTCAGTGAGCACACGGCGCACAGCGGCAAGTTCAGCACATACGTCTTAGGACGTCGCATGCAGTTCCCCCCTCAGGCTCTCGGTGCTTCTCTCCATTTGTGCCCTTAGTGTCTCTGTACTTCTCTCCATTTCTGCCCTAAGTGTCTCAGTTGATGTTTCTATGGCTGCCTTAGTACCCCCACATTCATCAGCATGGTCCTTGAGGAGCGTGGCCAGTTGCTGCTGTTGCACGATCACCTGGTCGAGGGACTGTTGCCTCTGCTGTGCCATGGCCATTTGCGGTGGTGTCACAGAGGGGCTGATCACCTCATGTTGCCTTGCCACAGGGCTTGTGGGGGATGGCCAGTCATCGTCTTGTGGGTGCCCCTGCGTGGTATCCTCATGGTGTACGGGATGAAACAAACAGGGGGATTGAGACAGGTCATGGATGGATCCTACTTGGACATCCCCGTTTTCTGTGTCGGAGCATGCTGCCATTAATGCAGTGTCACCTATGGTGCTGCTGCCACCAGAAGCAGTGCCTTCTGTGGCATCCATTGGGGGGACCTGTGGTGGTGCTGTTGTGGGCATGCTGGCTGCTGGGGTGCCTGTTGAAGTTCCCTCCTGTGTGCTGCCACTTGATTTGTGCTGCTGCCGTGTCTTGATCCGTGCAGCTGAGGTGGAGGGTCTTTGGCCGTTGGTCTTGGCCCTCTTTGCAGGTGTGCTGGTAGGGGTGTCCTGGAGCTCGTCGTTTGATTCGGACCCTGTGGTGGAGTAAAGGAGGGCGAGCGTTATTAATGGGTCTGTGGAAATTGGAATGGCAATGTATCACATGCATTGGGGTGGTACCTGAGGGTGATTTGGGGCAGGGCCTTGGAGGTGGTTTCATTTTTGTGTGGATTGAGGATGCAGTTGTTTTGCAGCCTGCAGTTAGGGTGTGCCTGCTGCACGTGTAGAGGGTGTTTTTAGGATTTTTAATTATTTATGTATTTAATGTGACTTTTAAAGTGCGCTATCAGGCCAATGTATGTGGACGTTCTCCTGGACATGTGTTACTGTTGCACTATGTGGACACATGGTACTTCACATGATTGGACATTGTGGATTTAGCATCGTTTTATTTGGGCCACCTACCTGATTCTTCGGATGTCTGCACTCCTTTCTCCATCCCTCCGACTCCCTCTATACTCTCCATTCCAATGGTGGAGGCACAGATTTCTTCCCAGGGGGTCAACTTGATGGGTGATTCCGATCCTCCCCCGGTAGCTGTGGCAATGTTACGGTTGGCGGATAGTATGCTCCGTACGCGTATCCGCAAGTCGTCCCATCGCTTTCTGCATTGCTGTGGGTTGCGGGGTGCGCTCCCCACCGCACTTACCCGCTGTGCCACCAGGGCCCATATGGCCTTCTTGTTCGCAAGTGCCGTCCTGGTCATTTGCGTCGAGAAGACGACGGCAGCATTCTCCTGGAGGGTCTCTGTGAGCACGGTGAGTTCCTCACGGGAGAAGTGGACCTGCCGCTTGCGGTCGCACGCTTTTTTCGCTACTTTTCCCATTTTTATTGCTTTCACTAGGGTGGATGACGGGTTGGGATGTGTCTCAGGGTAGTATTTTTTATGGTTGTGTGGGAATTCTGATTTTATAGGTGTACGGCGTGCTGTTTCCCGTTCCGGGACCATGTTTTTACTTCCGTTTCCGTATATTTACGGTCACCGTACTTTCCGATTGCCGCTCATTACGGTGACCGCTAAGATGGGTGGCGGAATTGCACCTAGGGCGCCGTACGACGGCGGTGAGGGGCGTTTTGGGGACATTTCCGCCATCGCGGACTTTGCACTTCCGCCATGGCGTAGTGCTCGTGCCCGATGGGTCGGAATTAGCCGCACTTTACTCCGTCGTGCAATTGCGGAAACGCTATTTACGCTATGGCGGTCAGGTCAGTCACTTTCCGCCAGGGTCGTAATGTGGGCCATTGTCTGACTACCTTGGCCCTGACACCTTGGTCCATGAATATAATAACATTATGCTCACCACAATGGACAATATCACACCCCTCAAATTAAGACCAAGTAAACCCAAAGCCCACTTAAATAAGTGGTTTACTCTACAACTAAGGGACTTACGTCTCCTAAAAAGAAAATGTGACTCCTCTTAGAGATTATGCTCGTCTATTGAAAATAAGGCCACTCTAGCATCTATCTCCTTGCAATACAAAAATGACATTTGCCTGGCCAAACAAAATTCCTACAATGAGTGGATTTCTAACTCTAACTCAAGTATGAAGGAACTATTTACAATAAAAAAGAACTAGAGTCTCTGATCCCTGTACCTGATATTTGCATTAAAAATCAAACTTGATGCTCTGATATTCAAAATGCACTAGCCAACAAAGTTAAAACTCTTCAAAACAAAATAAACCTTAACAAAGACACCTTGAACACACAGCATTCCCCTAATACTACAGGTCCCAGCGACACACCCCCTACCAGGGTCACTAGATTCAGCTTCACTAAAATTACTAGCCTAGAGTTTGAGAAAGTTATCTTGTCTCTCAAACCTTCTAACTGCAAAGGTGACCTCTGTCCTGCTCAAATTATAAAAATGTTTGTAAACTATATAAATGTGGCACTTTTGCTCCTATGTATATACCTGCCCTGTAACCATATTCTTGAGCACCCATATACCCCTGGGTCTGGAGCGCTTTATAAATAAAATAAACAAACAAACAAACAAAGCTACACTAACTATGCAGATGATACGCAGATTCTCCTCCTGCTTTCTGGGGATTATGACCAGGATTTGGCGTCGGTGAATAGGATATATCTCATCATCCAGGCATGGATGGCCACACATGGGCTATGCCTGAATGATGAGAAAACAGAGCTGATTATCCTGGGTATCCAATCCAATATCAACAAATTAGGCCATGTATATTCTGCATTGACTATAGATGGAAATATCATCAAAGTAACTCAGGAAGTAAAAACATTAGGTTTCTATCTTTTCTGACAAACAGGTGAAATCCCTGGTCTCCACTACTGCTTACACCTGTAAGCTTATCAGGGGAGGTAAACCATTTCTGTCAAATAATAGCTGTATGATTTTAGCCAGAGCATTAGTACAATCTAGAGTAGATTATTACAATGCGCTCTATAGTGGCGCTAATAAAGCTATCATCCAGAGGTTACAAATCCTTCAAAATAATGCTTTAAGATCGGCATTAGGTATAAACAAAAGAGAACACGTATCTGCCATTAGTAGGCAATACAAATGGCTCTCTACCCACAACAGAATTTTGCTAACAATTGCCTCCCTGACCCACAAAGCGCTAAATAAAGCTGCCCCACGTTACCTCTCAGACAGACTAAAGAGAAGAATGACCCTCAGGCCGACTAGAGCTGGTAATGCCAACTACCTTGTGGTACCGCGATACAGACTTACTAAGGTTGGAGGTAAAAGCTTCTCTATAAAGGCCACTAAACTTTGGAACTCTTGCCACACAAGCTTAGAGCAGACCTACCTTACTTACATTTCAGAAAAAACTACATCATCCTGCTCAACGCCACTGACCACTAACCTGCTCTCCACCTGTACCATTTAGCCCTAGCTCTCTTCCACCTAGACTGCTCTTTCTAGGACCTGCCTGTATATAACTATACCTGTCAATATTTAAGTTGTATTCATACTTGTAAATATACATGCATTCTGTGTTGGATGATTGTAATAACTTGAATATAGTAACCATGTAAGCTGTGCATTTGCTTACTGCTGCGCACTGTTACCTAGGGGTTCGGCGCGCATTACAAATAAATAAAGAAAGAAACAAATAAACAAATTGGAGAGAAAGTCACCATCCCAGGACGGACACGACTAGCCCCACTTAAAGTAAAAATTAAAAGAGGACAGAAACTGCAAAATCCTGAGGCATATGTTCACCCGAACGCACATCTCCAACAGCAAAGTTTGGGGTTAAACCCAACACCATTAGTCAATATAGAACACAACACCATTCCAATAGTGATGGATAACAGCAACCTTAGGAGTATCACTCTGGGCGCAGGTACCATTATTGAAATGGCGGTTGATGACCGACATTTTTCCATAGATTTAGGTAATGAACTGATAGGACCAATCCCCAATGACTGCTTTGACAGTGATAGCTGTCAGTAGGGAGGACCAATACAAGTTGGCCTTTACCTTCGGGAGCTGCAGTACACATGGACCCGAACTCCCTTCGGATACATCCACTCTGGCAATTAATTTACTATCTTATTACACAAGGCCATGCCCGACTTGGGTGAAAGGGTAACCTGGCCTATGTAGATGATGTTCTGATCAAAAGCTCAACTGTGGAGGAACACATAGCGGAAATCCGTTATGTTCTGACACAGTTGAGGGTTCCCGGAGCAAAACTATCTTTCCAAAAGGCACAGTGGTGCAGGAACCGTGTCAATTTCTTGGGGCATGAGATGACTCCTGAGGGTCTCTATCCCTAGGAAAAGAAAGTGGAAGCACTCCTGAAACTAAAAGACCCCACAACTCTGTGTGAGCTAAGGAGCCTCCTTGGACTCATTAATTATAACAGAAAGTTAATTGAGGATTACGCAGAGATCACAAGACCCCTGATCCATCTGTTGAAGGGGGAGTCAAGTGGGAGTGGTGTCCAGAGCATGCCAAGGCAGTAAAGCAACTCAAAAGAAGCCTCTAACAAGTGCCTTGTCTAGATTACTCTGTCAAAAACAAGGAGTTCTTCTTGGAGACAGGGTTCTCAAATACATGTTTGACCACAGTATTATACGAAAAACATTGCAAGGTCAATAAAGTCATCTCATATGCAAGTAAAAATGTATCCTCTGTGGAGGAAAAATTCAATGATTGTGAGAAGGCACTCCTGGCAACGGTGTGGGCATTGAAGAATTACCACCCGTTCATCCAGGGGGAGCACATAATAGTGGAGACTCCACACAAGCCTCTGCAATATCTTCAAAAGACAGAATCCAGGCCGGAAATGTGAGTAATTCCCGAATTACTTTGTGGATTCTGTCAAAGCAAGGCTTTCCTTTGGAGGTCAGATATGGCCAAAACAAGAACAGTCCCCTCACGCAAGGTCTGGCTGACTTGCATGATTATGCCAGAGAAAACTGTCTTGAGGACGAAAGTCTTAAAATCCAGGACAACATGGAGGCGTACCTGAATTCCCGCAACAAAGTCTATGAAGAGGACAAGTGTGAGGGAATGCCCACTGTCTATGTGGATGGATGCTTCTACCATGTTGACAACAACGGGGAAAAGGAACTAGTGGCCGGTGTGGGGAATGCCTGGGTGAATGATGCCCCAGAACCCTCAGCTGGGTACAAAATCGGTCCCCGTAGTAGTCAGGTGGCAGAGCTGATGGGCAGTTCATCAAGTCATCCTCACTGCTGTCCAGCACCAACTCTGCGAACTGGTCATAATCACTGATTCAGATTATGTCTGGAACGGGTTCATGAAGCACCTGGTTAATTGGAAAACCAGAGGCATGCTATGTGCTAACAACAAACCACTAAAATACGGAAAATGTATACAATGTATTGATGATCTGGTCAGCTCTAGTGGGATGACCATCTACTGGAAAAAGATCAAGGGTCATTCTAAAGTAGAGGGACCAGAAAACTGGAAATGACTTAGCGGATCAGCTGGCCAAAACTGGAGCCATCAAGGGGATCTCTTCGAGATCGAGTCCCTGTTGGGGGAAATCCAGGTCACTGCTATCACTAGGTCCCAGACAAATGCTCGCAATGAACTCTCAACTACCCAGTGGAATAAGGAGACCCCAGATGCTGATTTAATCATGGCTCAAAAAGGGGATCCAATCATTGGTACGTTTTATCAACACATTGAGGACCCTGAGAACTTTCCCCTGACGGATACCGATTGAATTGGGAAAGAGGACCTCAAAGTGTTGATGAAATATCCACAAATGTTCCGAGTCCAAGACAGGTTGTTGGTGAGGACATCCATATCTGGCAGTGACCAGTGGGTGGTCCCCACCTCATTCTGAAGCCTGATGCTAAGTCACGCCCATAATGCGGCCACAGCGGGTCATCGGGGGTTTCATACTAGATTAGAAATCTTGCAAGTGGTTGCATACTGTACATACAGGGGGCATGACCTCGACCAACACTTGAAGGGGTGTCTTGTGTGTGCACCATTTTAGCTCACATACCGTGCTCCCCTCCAAAAGAGCGGGATGACCCTGCCTTGGTCAGATTTACAAGTTAATTTCATCGGGCCTGTGATTCGCTCCTCTAGGGGGAACAAGTAAATGTTAACCGTAACATGCTTGTTTACTAAGTGGATGGAATGTCTCCCGGCCCCAAGTTTCAAGACAGAAACAGCAGCTGCCCCAATGATCAATCACATCTTCTCGCATTTTGGACTACCCTAAAGAATTGAGTCAGACCGAGGTAGTCACTTCACCAGCGAAGTGATGACAAAGATGTGGGAGATACTTGGGGTAAAAAGGAAACTATACATTGCACACCGCTGTCCTCTAGTGGTGGAGTTCAGAGGTACAATAAAACCATTGTGAGCATATTAAAAAAGTTTGTGGCAGACTCTGGTCCAAGTTGGGATATTTGATTAACCCTTGTCCTGATGGTCATCAGATCTACCCCTTCTTCTACAACTAAAATGTCTCCATTTGAGCGATGACTGGACGAAGGATGGTGCTACCCCAGTATCTACTCCATATAACCCACGAGCAGACATTAATACATGCCTCTACAACTCATGAGTATGTTGAGAATTGAGAAAACACCTTGAACATGCTTTTGCGTATGCTCAGCGGAATCTAGAAAGATCTACAGACAGTATGAAGTCCCACTTTGACCTTTAGACAACCAAAAAGGAATATCAAGTAGGAGACAGGGTCTACTTGTACAATTTACGAAGGAACCAAGCCAAGGAGCACATATTATTGCCTAGCTGGTGGATACCTTTTAAAATTGTGGACAAAATCTCACCAGTCGCCTACAGAATCTGCATCCCCAACAGCGATTTGACAGGAGAACACAAGTAGGTCCACATAAACCAGCTAAAGAGTTGCCACCCCAGGCAAACTTTGTGGCAAATAGAAGAGCCTACAGAAAACACACTGGGAGAGAATTTTGAAACAAAGATACATGTCAATATTTACTGAAAAAATGCGTGCAATATTGTAAATGGTCACTAAATGCATATGTATATCCCACGGCTGTCCTCCCTATTGCAGGCAGTAGTGGGAACATCTTCCTAACTGGGTTATGTTCTGTTTTCTAGTATTGGCACTAAGTGTACCTAATCACCAAGGAGGACCTCCTCTGGGACCCGGGAGGAAAAACCAAAGAGATACGGAGTGTCATTCCACACCCTGAAAAGAAGCATGAGAGAATATGGGGGTATCGTTCCTATTCCAACCAGAGCCGGCAAGGAGAGCGTGTCGCATCAATCGCTGAGGGAAGAAGAACCTACACCTGAAGAAACCTGTGTTCTTCACATGGACAGAAAAAAAATGCCACATGCCCGACTTCCCAACGACTGGAAGTCAAGCCAAAGTTGGGGGGGGCTTCCGTGGGATATTTTGACCCATTCCAATGTGCCCCACTACAACACTTTACAAATGGGGAAAGAAACAGCCAAAAATGGATGCCCTAACCCCTGTGCACGCAAAAATCTGCAAAACTGCATTTGGATCACAACCACAAAAGGCTGCACACTCTGCTACACACAGTCAAAGGGGGGGTGAAAACATAATTCACACTGCAGGAGCATGCCAGTGGGTTCTGCTACATTCAACATGGAGCAAAGTAGCAGAATTGTGCTAAAAACTGAAAATGCCTTTTAAAAGATAGCTTTGCAACCTTCAAAGTGCTGTTTTGGCACTAGATCCGTTTATTTTCCAGTGAATCCTTGGGAGTAAAAGGGTTACAGATCATCCAGTGTGGCTCAGAGGAGCCGGGCTTCATTGATTGACAGCAGCTAAGAAATGTATCTCTTGAAAAACCAGCCACACAACATTTGTTTCAGTTCCACAGGAAAAATGCGGCTAAAAATTGCAACATGTAACAATTTCAGCTGTGCAGAGAGAACTCCAAACAAAGGCTGGATACATATATACAGACTGCAAAACAAATCCCAGCACTCAAGGTAAGAACTGGTGCTGAATAAAATGTGTGTGCTGCAGAAGAAAATCTCATTTAAATGACTCAGTTTAAATGTGCTTTATCAGGAATGAAGTGCAAAAATTGCCTGTTTTTAAAGCATGTTTGGTTGAAAGGCCTAATTCTGTAAGAAATGTCAAAGGATTGCTAAGGTCAAAATACACCTATAAAACATGTCATTATATCTGTTTTAATGAAAGATGTAAGTAATTTAAAGTTAAAACCCAGTCCCGAGTTAATTAACTATTTAATTCTGATCAGACAGCCTCTGCGTGGGAATGGTTGACACCTCACTGCTGGCAGGAAAGGACTAATTGCTGCTGGGAGGTTTTCGCATACTCATGACAAAGAACTCATCAGACTTTCGTCGGGCTACAGCCAAAGATAATGGCAGGCTTGAACACTCATCCCTACAGGGGAGGGGCTGGAAACTTCCCTCTCAAGGAAGAGGACCCCCACCCTGATCATTTGACAGCTGTTGCCAGTTGAAAGAAAAGTAAAAGGAAAGCTGCTAAGGACTTTAGGTGGTAAAAATGCTTATTTGTAATTAAGCTTTAAAGACCTTTAACCTTGCCACCAGAAGGAGGATAAATCTAAAAGTTGGTAGTTGTAAATCTAATTTTATGCTCTTTCTTTGAAGACGTGATTGAACCTGGTACTGCACAATGAACAAAAGTTATACAAAAACACTATATTGCGCAGACTATTGATGCTGCAAATATAATATTGTATACCCGTGTCCTAGGGGTGACTGCATAGATATGTACCGAATTAGGAATTGTTAGGCCAAATCTTTATGATTAAAATTGACTAAATTACACAGAAAGAAAAAGCCAGGTCTCGCTGACGTGGGAGTTGGATGTAAATGCAACCCACAAAATATGTAATGTATGTGTCTGATTTTATTAGAGTGTAGAGGAAAAGGGGCGGGGATCCTGTTTCGGGGAACTACACCTTCGGGATCGCGTTAAAGTGACAGGAAGAAGAACAATGAAGATGATGACCCTGTCTCTTGCAGAAACAACCTAGCGGTGGATGTACCTATTGCCGGCAGAGGTCAATCAGTTATAGAACAAGATCAAGATTTCAATCAATGTTCATAAAAATGCCAACAGAAACTAGGACAGATGTGGTTGTTATACCAGAAACAAATTTAAAAACCAACCTGAAAATGACAATACAAATATATTTTATTTAATTATCAATAAAGCATGTAAAAACAAATACCTTTTTCTAAAAAACAAGATCTTTGACTGAAAAACATTAAACAAAACTAAGAAACAGACAACTTGAAATCTGATAGAATGCAATTAAAAGGTGGGATTAGTACATGGATATTGTGTCTTATTTTTAATCAATAACCAAAATACAGTCACAAGAGCAGAGCACTGTTGTTGATCTCAAACAGAGGTGCAAATTCAACATGAAGTAGCAAACAAACAGTCAAAGACCAAAGAGGCACCAGCGACCTCTGACATAATACAAGTGTTCACCAACACAAAAGAAAACTCTATATGTGTAGAGGAGATCATGGAGGATGATATGGATGATGATACTCCCCTGGCTACAAAGCCCTTGGTGGAAAATGACCAAAACACTCCATCTAGCCCTGAGGAGACGACAGCGACGGACTCAAAAAAGCGGGCTGGGGCAAAACAAACAAAAAAAATCTATAGCAAAAGACAAAAAGGGAAAGCCCTTAAACCAAAAAAACAAAAATTGAGAAACCAAAGGACAATGTGCAGACTCGCCGCAATTACACAGGCACCAGTTTTGGAATAAAAAAACAAAAAAGCAGTCAAAAAACAATAAACAAGAAAAAGGGAAATTATACGGAAAAGTTACCCAATCCTCTAATCGCAAACGCACTGCTCAACTTCTTTAAGAAGCAACAGCACAAACGGAAACTCAATACAGACACTGAATTATCCGATGCAGAAATGCTGGAAGTAGTAGAAGAGATTCTGCCTGCAAATAAAACAAGAAAAACGGACGATTCAAAAGCTTCCACTAAAGAAAACACAGAAAATGGTCCTGAGCATAGTAAAGATCCAGTCGTGGAGCCTAAACTATGTGATTCTATCAGTCCACTACGAGGAGGAGGCCAAAATCACCTCTCAAAAGACCTAAAAGGCCTCCAACATTCTGATAAGATGGCGCAAGACGTGGCATGCCTAGAGCCAAATGCTCCCTCTGATTTAGTGAAAAATGTCTTGTCTAAGACTGAGACCCTGCGAAACCACAATGACGTACAACAGGAAAAACCAGATTCAACAGAGAATACCTCATTGCCAGACTCGCATGGGCATGCCATGCCACAGGAGGAACAGGTGAGGGAGTATCCGCACACTTCGGGTGTTGGAAGGAAAATGAGCAAACAATCATGGGCAAAAATCCACCTGCAACATTCAAACGGGAGTGAACCTCGATCAACACATACCACGGAAAAAAGCATGTCATTAAGAAGTAGGGCGGGGAACCACGGGGAGCATCGACCTCTGGCGACGTCCCCCTGGGCATCTTCGTTTGCTAAAAGTCCGACTCACTCTCACACGCTACCATATAACTTAGAACAAATGCCGGGGAAACATAGAAGACATAGTGAAATCATGATGGATACACAGAAAAATTCACCAAACAAAAAATCTGATATGACAACGATCATGGCAGCAATTACTATCTCCCTTGCTCCGTTCAGAAAACTTTATGAAACTATAAATGAAGCTACAAAAGATAATACAACCATTTTAGGGAAATTACTATCAAAATTTGACTTCATTGAAGGATACTTAACAGCGATGGAAGCTAAAAATGAAAAACAGACTGCGACATGGGATGCAAAATGGGAAACCATGGAGGCAGCTCTCAAAGAGGAAAGTCAGAATAACAAACTCAAAAAAAAAACGGGAAGTCAAACGTAAGTATGGCCAACAAAGGAGAATGTCGACACAGACCAGGTGGCTGGCAAGTATAAACAGGCCTCTATGGCTGAAGATGTACGGGTGCAAAGCCAAAATATGAGACTGGACCAAAATACAATATCTAGAAGCGATCAAAGAGAAAAAATATGCTTGAAGTTAGCACAACAAACAGAAACAGCAAAAAATAAAATTCCGTCAACAGAGGGCAGTATCGACTTCACCAAGAGTCCTAAGCGAGACGACCTGATAACTACAAAAATTCTGAAAAAGAGTATACACACAGAAAATTTCTAACGAGAAATCCATTAATGGCTATATCGGTCTACCCGGACTCAGAGCCAGATAAGGAGACGTCTCAAGACAAAGCCATCGAGACTACAGCCAAAGAGGACATCACAAAGACAGATCAGATAGAGGCAGAAGTCCCGTCAGAAATCAAGACTTCTAAAAAGGGGGAGAAAACAGGGTCTAAACAGCAAGGAGTCAATCAACGAGACCAGAGTCACGGGGAGCACCCTAAGGAAAAACAAGAAACAAATCAGAGTGACGTAAATAGACGGACATTGACCCCAAAAAGACAAAGAGTACGAAGTAACTCAAAGGAAAGAACAAGAAGAGCATTGGGGCGGGAAAGACCTACCCTACGAGAAGCTAAATCAGAACAAAATAGAGTGTTCAAGCTAGTACAATCATCATGCAAAAGTGACTATATTGTCCTGAACAGGAAAACAGTCTTAAAAACATTGAGTAAAAGTGCTTCTCTGTAACACCTGAATACAGAGGACTTCATCTTAATTGAACCCTATCATCGTGATCAGAAGGCAAAAACATACCTCCATATTAAAAGTGGGGCAATTGAGATACTCACAAACGAGCCATATAAAGAACTAAAAAAAGCAGGCTTCACACTGACAGAAGTAACACAAGAAAGTAGTAAACATGATGGAAGGCCAAGGAGTCTCAAGGAGAGTGAGGGTCCAAAAGGTCATCAGATATCAAAAGTCAAGTCCGGGAAAACTGGAAAAGGGCCAATTTAGGAGGAACAAAGGTAGAGGAAATCCATAGCCAAAGGAGGTATAATTATTGAGAAACCAAACGAGAGTCGAGCAGGCAAAGAGAGAATTACACCAAGTGTGCACAAACAGATGGATCACCCAGGAAGAGTGAGCAATATTGTAAAAAGAGATTTTGTTCTGAATCAGAGGAAGACCACCAGAGACCAGATACCTATCGCCTTAAAGGCCAATTAAATAAACAGGAAAATGATCAGGTAAGAGAAGTGATTGATCGAGACGCGGAAGACTCAAGGAAACCACAAGGCCCATGGAAGTGGCTAAATGCAGCCCTAAACTCTAATTTGGAGAAATAGCAACCATCAGGAGGAGCGCCGGAAAAACAACCTCCTCCGATTCATCTTCAACAAACTACGACAAAGAATGTCTTGACTATGGGCTCATGGAACACGAGAGGTCACCACCATCTAACTAACCCAGATAACCAAGACCTTGGAGAATTCGATATACTCTGTCTCCGAGAAACATGGTTAATGGCGAAACCAGCATTGGACGGTTTTGAGATAGCTTTCGCCCCTGCAACAAAAGGTATGTTCGGTCGACCATCGGCAGGGCTATTGATAGCTATCCGTATGGGATGTGGAATTGAAATCACCAAAAAAATAACAGAATCTTATGGTATTCTGGCAATCCTAACAACGTGGAAGCAAAAACAGAGTACACAAAGGCAAATGAAACTGCCAAAGATCGCAATAATAACTGTATACTTAAATGCACAGAGAACTTCGAGCATGGAATTCTGTAAAAAAATAGAAAAAGTGATCGACGGCATCGCACTAGAAGACCCGCAAACACACATAATTCTATGTGGAGACTTAAAATCGAACTGCAACGTCGACCTAGACAACACAGGTGCAAAGAAAGCTTGTTCACAAGCCGAAGAGAGAGGAGTAGTATGGATGGCTTTGATGAATTCTAGAAATCTACATAACATTGCAACAGTGAGATCATGGTCAGGGACGATACCCACATGGGAGAGAGGAAAATCGAAAGCTACCCTCAATTACTTTTTTACCTCTGAGAGCATGCTACATTACATAGAAGACTACTTGGTAGTCAAAACTACGGAGAGCGATCACAATTTGGTCGCAATTGCATGGGCATCAGCATCCCTCCTAACTCAAAGCTACAAACACCAGATAGAGGTAAATAACCAATGTACGCGGCTGCGATTAACTGCAACTAACATCGCACATATCACAAACGCCTATAAAAATCAAACCAACGAATCTGAAACCAACTCAGCACAACCAGATTATTTGCCCTTCCTCCTACAGCACAGAAAGAAAATGAAAGACGGAAATCACGCCACAACTACAAACATACATGCGTATGATAGAGAAGTGGTGAAAAAAAGAAGAGCTTTAAGAAAAGCAAAAAAACAAGCCAAGTCAGCAAACACCTTGTTGGCATGGAGCAAGCTGCAAAGCGAGATAAAGTCATACAAATCCTGGATCCTAGAGCACAGGCACATTCAGTACCAGAAGGACGCGGAGCAAATGCTTAGGGAATTTAGCACCAAGAAAACCAGTGATTTTTGGGCGCTTATCAAAAGGCCAAATAAAGAAACAGCCATTAAAACAATCAATGCAGTGAGTGAAGAATCATGGGCCACATTCTTTGAGGACCTCTACAAAGCCCCAACATCTAGCAAGGTGCTTCTACAAAGAAACACAGGGCATCAATGGATTGACCTATCTGACAGACAAGACATAAGAGCCGTAATAACAAGACTCAAAAATTCAAGGGCACCGGGTCCAGATGGACTCAGCAACATAGACATTAAACAAAATGCGGAGGAATGGTCAGAGTTCATCAGTACCATCTTTGAACACTGTAGAGAAACAAAAGCTATTCCCGCATCCTGGACTGAAGCAGTGATTGTCCCGATATACAAGCAAGGAGACAGAGATGAACCCGGCAACTATCGCCCGATAGCACTCCTGGATATAATAGGGAAAATATTTGCAACCCTACTTTTAGCCCACTTTCGCACCTGGGCAGAAACATCACCTGCACATGATCCCTTCCAAATGTGCTTCCTCAAAAATGGAAGTACCTCAGTGAACATTTGTTTGCTAAATCTGATAAAAGCAAAGGTAAAACAAGGAACACCGCCAGTGTACATGGCTTTTATAGACCTGTCACAAGCATTCAACAGAGTAGACAGGCGAAGATTATGGACTCAATTGGAAAACTAGAATTGTCCAAAAAAGCTACTCGATCCTGTGATGGCCCTACACGAAAACACCAAACTAAGAGTGCGACTTAACACCCAAGGGATGCTATCGCGCGAAATTCCTTCAAAGCGCGGTGTGAAACAGGGCTGCCCTTTAGCCCCAGCCCTATTCATCGCCTATTTAGGTGACCTCAAGGAAGCCAAACTTTCTGTAAGGTATTTTCCTCCAAATTTGGGGAAGGTGAACATCTCAAGAATATTATATGCAGACAACCTTATTCTGCTAGACCAGACACAGATTGGCCTTCGGCGCCAACTAAACAACTTGGCGGCGTACATGGATGAAAACAACAGGCAGATAAACAAGAAAAAAACAAAGGTTCTGATATTTGGGAAAAGCTCCACGAAAAAGAAGGCAAATAACAAATGGTTTTTGGAAAACATAAACATCGAGGTAGTGCCATCCTACAATTATCTAGGAGTTTTCATAGATGCATCGAGCCAGGAAGAGACAATGCAAGCAACGCTATGGAAAAAAGCTAAGAATCTAGCAGCTCAAATGAAGACCCTGGACAGGAAATACGGGAAATTTTCAGTCATCCCAGTAATACAATTTTACAAAGGAAAGGTAGTCCCGACCCTCACATATGAGATGGGTGCAACTTTGAACATGCCAAACACCATATGGAGGAAACTGGAAGGTTTTCTTTGGAAAACCCTACTAGGTCTACCAAATTCAGTTTCAGTAGAACTCATCAGGCGAGAACTAGGCCTGCTCTCTCTTGAACAATCGGTAACTCTTGGTGCAATGCAACTCTTTAGAAACACCTCACTACCTGAGGCACCGCTGACCTACAAGATCATCGGAACTGAAATGACAAACCGCAAGTTGACCACCTTGAACAGATGGGTGGACAAACTAAGGAACAAATTGGAAGAAGTGGCGTGTACAGAAGAAGACTTGCAAAGGAACACCACAAGAGTAAAATCCAAATTAGAAGCTCAAGACTGGATCAATACTCTGGAAAAGGCACAATCCAACAAACTCACGAAACATCTGCCACCTACTTTTAACAGACTGAACGGGCCAATGCCGTACTGTATAAAGTTCCCAGACAAACTACTCAGGATCACCTTTATGAGAGCCTGTTTAAACCTTGTCCCTATCCGCGAAATTCAAGCAATTAGACTAAAAATGGCCACTAAAGAATGTAGATTATGTGGCGAAGTAAATAAACTGGAAACAGTACGCCATCTTTTGATGCAGTGTCCGGAGCTAAGAGAAATACGTGCTACATATTTAAAAAACCTGTGCACTGACTTTGCGAGACTACAAGAAGACGAAGAAACAACATGATGGAACAGGCTGATATCAGGTGAAAAAACATCATGGGCATTAGCTACAGTAAACATTTTGGAAGCTGCATTCCACAAAATAAATGCCCAGTCTGGTAACTAGGGCAAGAAAATAATTCAAACCTTTGTTTGTATAACTGCAGGCGACATCATGTCTCAAACCAACTATAGGAGGATGGTGAATTGAATCAGACGCTAATGAACATCTGTTACAGGTGTTCGACTATTCGAACCCTGACCTTTTGAACATCGAACCTTTAAGTCCAGACATTGTTTTCTCTGTAATAACAACTTCTTCTAGCATATCTATGCCATGTTGGCCATGTCTACCTTTTCAGTGAATCTCTTAGCTCTGTAGGAACAGTAAAGATTCTTGTAAAAATTGCTAATTGTAATTACAAACAAGTAAATAAAAAATAAAAAAAATAAAAATAATAATTAATAGATTTGTTTCAGTTGACATACAACTATCCAAATCTATAAAAATAATTGTTTGTTTGTTACATTCGCTTTCTGCTGTTTCTACAAGTATCAACAAATAACTCCTGTGTGCTGACATGAAAAACTCAAACTAATGAAAAGAGATTGTACAAGGTGCACAACAGTCATCAAATTTGAAAGATAATTAGTAAATAGTGTGCAAAGAAATCAGGAATAAAGCGTTTATCTATAGTGCCATTTCCTATTACTCAATTTAGTTCATGAGTTTTCAGTTTTCTAAAGAACTCTAGTCTTCTACACATGCACTTGCTAGATCTTAAATTCTTTAGGGTTTGGTTACTATGCATCTTAAGAGTTTATGTTCTCTACTTCCTTTATTCCGCTCTTCTTTCTTTTCAGATGGTAGTCCCTTTTTCCATGCATTCTCATTTATTTGTTAGAGACCTCATCTTATCCAATGCTCTTTTAGGTTCTATATTCAGTTTCATTAGAAATCCTACCGTTACTAGATTTATTGATATTTTTCTTTCATTAAAGAACATCTCCCACATTTGTTTTTGATCCATGGTGCGATAGTGGTCAAAGAAACAAAAAAAAGCATTCTTTGCGTAGCATTTGTAGCTTTGTGCATTCCGTTATCAGGCGTTGTAGTGTTTCTTCTATCTCCGGTGCTTCACAAAATAGACATCCTTTTTCCCGGGGGATTTTTGTTCTTATTGCAAGTACAGCGTTTGTTGGCCATAGATTTAATCTTAGTCACATTACTTGGTGACAATATTGTTTACTCAGGAATTTCTTTATATATGTTGGTAGGCTGTACATTTTATTTTACTGAACATTTTCTGTGAAAAAGGTCTTATATTTTTTGCATTCCTCCCATTTGTTGATCCAGGTGGTCTGCAAGCATTATTCTTTGGCTCTTGTGGGATTTGACTACAAAAGCATTAGGCCAATATCCAGTGTGTGCCAGCTGTGTGTTTGGTATTGCTGGTGGTAGAGGCTGGTCTCTGTGCCTCTTCCATCTCCCTACTGGAGTTGCTGACATTGCCTGAGATGCCTTGTGACCCACATGGATCATTTCTTTTTCACCATTGTAATCCTCAGAAGTCCGTAGGAAGTCCTATTTCTACTACAACTGAGCTCTGATTCACCCTTTATACACACCGCGCATGCACAGAGCGCGGCGCGGTGTGCCAGCTGTGTGTTTGGTGTTGCTGGTGGTAGAGGCTGGTCTCTTGTGCCTCTCCCGTCTCCCTACTGGAGTTGCTGACATTGCCTGAGACACCTATGTGACCCATATGGATTGTTTCTTTTTCACCTTTGGAATCCTCAGAAGTCTGTAGGAAGTCCTATTTCTACTACAACTGACCCCCGATTCACCCTTTATACACACCACGCATGCGCGTAGCGCGGCGCAGTGTGCCAGCTGTGTGTTTGGTGGGCGCGTGGAGGCAGGGGCGGGTAGGCGCTCTTCCTGAGGCCGTGGAAAGTCTGACGTTGGTGAGTCCTTTGTGACTTTCAGTTATTAAACCCCACAGGCCGCTCCTTCCCCACAACATCGTCTGGCCTTGGACGTCTGTCATCTGCATTCCTCATTCGGCGAACACGATTCCAACAGTGATATGATGACTATACTTGTTTTTACTTGAATTGTGACTGGTTGTGCGGTGGGGCATGTCTCCATCTGCATTTTGACTTTAATGATCTCCGATGCACTTTAATGACTACTTGGCTTCCTTTTGTCCAGCTGAAGAGTGTCTATGTGGCATCTTTCGAACTTGCACACTGGTTCTTTTTGCACTTGAATTCCATGATGTGGGGGATTATTTTACCCCTGAAGTAGTCACGTTCCAACTTAAAGTGACTGCTGGCGGACAGTGTAGAGAAAAAACCCGCCTAACTATAGGGCAATTTGTTTACATGTGTTAGTTGCCATATGATAGGGGGTGACTGTGGGCCTAGGTGCCTTTGAACTCCTTGTGCCAACACCAAACAGTATTGTGGTGCACTTTCTGGTTGTAAGGAATTAGACTTAGGGTTTAATTTCGGGGTGCCTAATCGTACTTCAATCTTTATTTTCGTGTTAATTGCTGTACGACAGGGGGGGACTGCGGGCCTTGGTGCCTTTGAACCCCTTGTGTTTGCAGCAACCAGGCCTACGATTGTGGCTCATCTGGTATAATCTGGCTGCATGAAACTAGACCCATATTCTATCATAGGGGTATTTGTGGACCTAGGTGTCTTTATACCCCATTGGGAAAAGTTACGCTGCATAAAGACTGCTCCTTAAATAGTTTCTAGTGGCAAAGCATATCTCAACCTACTTTGGTGGGGTAACTGCGGGCCGTGGTGCCTTTGAACCCCGCAAGGTAGTGGAATCTTGCACTCTGCTTTGTGATTGGCCGCTGTGTGGTCGCTTGGTCAGCTTCAGTCCATCCCCTGTGAGGGTGCCTGTGGGCCAAGGTGCCTTTGAACCCCAACAGGTGAGGCGATTGTTTTCAATTGGTAATTGTGAAGCCACCTTTTGTTAGAAAATGACATGATGGCGGGAAGTTTATGTTGCCACTAACTCGCAGCTTACAAAGTTGGGGCAGGCTCTTTATACAAATCAAATTCTCGGTATACTGCCTTGTGATTGGCCGCAGTGTTGAGGCCTGGTCAGAATCGGTTCATCCCCTATGAGGGTGACTGCGGGCCAAGGTGCCTTTGAACCCTGACAGGTGGGGGAACTGTGTTCAATTGGTAATTGTGAAGCCACCTTCTGTTAGAAATTGACATGATGGTTGGTAGTTTATGCTGCCAATAACCACAGCTTATAAAGTCGGGACAGTTCCTTAATCAATTCTAACTTTGGAATTTGTTGGGTCCTTCTCTTCTGGCGCAAGGGCCACGGGACGGGTATTGGGAATAAAGCTCTGAAATCTCAAGATACACAAACATTGGAGCAGTATTCTGATTTTGAATTGTTGAGGGTGATATGGATGAATGACCCTTTGGTACTTGGTTCCTGCTATTTAAGAAGGACTAAATGTGCTATGTAAGTTATGTATGCCTGTATCGGTACCCAAAATGGCCCTTGGTAAAACCTTCTTGAAAGGCTGTTAGCTCGGCATATATAGACCTTATATCGGACCTTATATTGATTATATATTTGAGCTTCACCTCTTGCATGTGGGGGCTTAGTGTATGTTCCGTCTAGCCAAATTAATTTATAAATTTAGCTGTGTGAATAACAGGGGGTTGGTGGTTGCTCCCTTTCCAGCCAATTGGTAATACCTATTGAGTCGAAATAGATCCTGAGTCAGTCGCTGAGAAGTGGGAAAATGTGCGGGCGAATGCACAAAAGGATCTGTGAAAAAGTTCTGCTGTTAAATTGTCTATTACCATTGTTACTGTCTTGTAAAAAAATGCTCCTTTCTATGTCGGTAACCATGCCCTTGGGGCTGTTGCCATTAGACTTAGAGGGGGCATACACTCCCTCTTCACTGATATGTCTGACATCTGAGGAGGGCTCTATTCCCTTTGTGGCCCCTGTAGGTTTGAACTTACCCTCATTTTCAGTAAAAGATGCAAATGATGATTAAGGGAAGATAGCTAGTGATCCCCCCATCTAGCTGACTGTCATTGTGCAGAGAAGGATGATCAGGAAAGTTTCGCACATATTGCCGACACTTCCATGCTTGCGCCTGCAATTATGAGTGAGTTAGTAAAACGTGTACGTCTTTCCTTTGGCCACTCTTCGTCAGTATCTAGGTCCCATGTGTTCTGAGAACAAGTACACCTTCACCTCCCGGACAAATATACTTACAAAGAACGTAGGGTAACTAGAAGGGAAACTCTAGATCCACTCCATCAGGGGTCAGGTATGGGTATAGATTTGGGTCAGGGAGATTCCTCTGATAGTTATCCAGAGGTTACAGGTTCCTTCTTACCAATCTCTTTAGGTGATCATAAATTAAGGAAAGATGGTGCTGGCTATGCCGCCCCAAAAGGAGTTGACATGCCATCATCCACTCCGGAGAACTCTCCCACTGATATTTTCTCTCATGACTTGCAAAACCTCCCAGTGATTTCAAGAATCCTCAATCTTCTTGACAAAGGCCATGAACTAACCTATTGTTCATTGAGAGAAATGCAGGGCTCTCTAGCCTTCATGAAGGAAACTAGAAGGATATATCTTGTCTGAGGCACAATCGAAATCCTTCTATCTTAACCAAATAGAAAAAAAAGATGGCATCCTACCACCCAGCTGTTGTTCCATGCTCACCTAATCCCCTGGTAACTTCACAGGGAACACAAACTGCCAACATGGTCTATGATACTTATTTACCACAAAGATCATACTCCCAAGCTTACAAGGTTCAAACGTTCTGGTAACAGAGCATGGCAGTAACAATCCTATTACTCTCGTGGAGGTGGCTAAACTCCACCATGAACACCTGCTTCAAGTTGAACAGCTGCTGTTTACTGAGTTTTCAAAAACTCAAGTCTCAATGACATCTGAGTCGCCAATTGGAGCAATGGTGGCTGTTAAGGAGCTATCCCCTTCTCCGAATAGTCCTTCTGCCTTAACAGACTTACTCGATCTTCAGCCTCCTGCAAAGTCCGAAGACCCTATGTTGGCAGCTGACACAGGTGTGAGTAACACGGGCCAAGGAGGGATGCAGTTCATCTCTCGAAAGGCAAAGAAATTGTTTTTGAGAATGCAAAAATGGTTAAATTCTGCCAAGGTTAAGCAGAAACAATCATCTCAAACAAGAATTACGGTGGAGTCAAATGTCACTCCCATTAATGTCACTTCGCCTGTCCCTATTATCAAGTCGCGTGTGATTGTAGATGATCTGGCACTAAATCTGCTGGAACTGAACGAGGAAAGTCAGAAACATCTCCAGATTAAGGCCCTAGAAAGTGGCAATGTGCAGGTGCCTGTTTCAAAACCTATGGGAAAAGTTATAGATAAGTCTCAATCTCAATTACATATCTTTTTCCCGAGTGTTGAAAACAAAAAGGCAGCAATCTGTCTAATCGAGGATGACTGCCACCAGAAAGTATTAAAAAAAAAAAAAACTGGCTTGTTGCAACCCTTGACTACTAGTGAAGGATGTAAAAAGGGTCCTGCTTTACAGGAGGATGTTAATCCTGCTGTCCCAAAAGACGCAGGGTGCGTTGAGTATGGGCTGAATCCGTGTGAATTGTCTAAGGTGGTGAGTAATGACAAACCAGTTGTTGAGGGGGTAACCTCTACGGAGGCCAATCCAGTTCCTCCTTTCACTGGAAATTTGGCGTTTACGGAGACTCCCAAACAGATGAATCAAATACTCGGCTGGGTAAGCGACTCTAATATAAATGGAACAGCGCAGATTAACAGGTCATTTCGGATGAACGCATTGTATAAGATTCATTCACTATGTAATCTAGCTACCAAGGACATTGAATGGGTAAAATTAGCAAACCACAACAACCATAGAGTGCTGTGTAAAGTCCAGTCCCAAATTATAACTAAATTAATTTTGGATTTTAAGGATGATTTGGAGTCCTTGGGACTTTTTCCACACTTGTTTGGGGACATGGAGAATGCATGGTCCTTTTTGGACTTTGCCCTGCCCGCATCTCAGGACAGAACTATGGGGGGTCCAGATACTGTAACAAATGGGCTCCACGGTAGAGCACTATCACAGCAATTGGCTTTGTTGACTCAGGTATTAAGTGGTCTAACGTGTCTGGAGCCCTTTATAAAAGTGGCAGCATCATTGAAGGAGGATACTCATAACCATCAAGCATTGTTCTTGCATCTTGGAACTGTTGTGGCGCAAGAAATCTTGCGGCATGGCATAAAATGGTGGGGACTCAAAATGTCCCGGAAATTTGATTTTTGCAAGAAACGATGTCATTGAATGAAATCGTCTTAGATGGCAATGTGTCTTTTAGTGCACCTGCTTGATGAAACCAGACAGGCCGCCCAAGTGGTGGCATTGCAATTCTTATCAAAAATAGCCTGAAATTCTAAGCAAATTTATTGGACAAGTCGGATACTTTTCCTTTGGTGGAACTGTGTGATTCTGTGGCTATCAATTTATTGGAACCCAAATGCTGAATCCCTGTAAATTACGATAAAGGCATTAAATCGGATATTTTCTAACGCTTCACTGATTTATCCACGGCATGAAATCTTGATTGGTGGAGATGTCAATGCATGTTTGGAATTAGACTAAAAGAAATCAGTCACCTGCTATGCTACCCCGTACGTAAGGAAGCCTCAATGTAGAGGGAAGCTTTGGTCTGAGTTCTTTGAAGTCTGGGGCATTTATCCAATCTCCCTCGCTTCCCATAGTCCATCGGTTTCGTGGCAGAGCGGCATCCTTCACTCACTAATTGACTATGTTTTAGCCTCATCGGCGATGTCCGGACTGCTTGACCCGATTATAATCTCGAATGTGGGTTTGGGCGACCACAGTTTGTTGACCACCAGGCTACATATCATGCTTAAAACTTATGAGTCTTCTACAGTCATGGGACTGATGGAGAGTGATAGGTATGTACTTGCTGTACGATGGAACCCTGGCACTTGTCATAGACTTGTGTCTTTAGTCAATAGGGACTTGTGGGTTTGTACTGATGAACTGGCATCTTTTGCCTTTATGGAGAAGGTCAGCGACATAAATTTGTTGGTGATTCGTGTTCACTTGGTGACCTTATCTAAGGCCTCATCGTGCAAAAATGTTCCCAAAGCTTTGCATATATTTTCGTCAGGGATATGTGCCCTGAAGAGACTCAAATATTGTGATCTTTGTGCTGCAAAACGATCATATTCAGGCGCTGTATTTGAAATGTGAGCAAAAAATTCATTTTTGGCCAGGTACAAGAAGGAAGTGAAGGAACTACGCTACGACCATTACAATCTTGAGAATCAATGCATGATTAAACATCTATGCAAGCGTGGTTCCACCTGGCAAACTTTCTTTGGAAAGAAATATGAACTGACCCGTCGCCACTGTGAACAGGAGTTTGATAAACTGCTGATGCAGATTCTAGTTATTTGCCACTGGGAGCTAAAAGATGTGATTTAGGCAATTTCACAACTGAAGTTTTCTAAAGCTGGAGGCCCCGACGGGTTACCATCTTGTGTTTTCAAGGATAACCAGCATTTTTGGGCAAAGTATTTGCTCCCTCAATACTAACTGATATTCAAAACGGGACTAATACCTCCATCTTGGTTGATGGCGATAATTATACCTATCCATAAAAAGGGCCCTTTGGATAATCCTGTAAACTTCAGACCCATTGCCCTAATTGATATAGCGGCAAAAATCTTTGCTCGTCTTATTTTGAGCGAATTGGAAGCCTTCATTTCCTCAGCTGGTATATTATCTAAAGCCCAGGTGGGATTTCGCAAGGCGATGGGTACCCAACTAAATGCCTCCATTCTTGCACATATTTTAATATCATCACATACCCGGTACAACGGTCCAATTTATATGGCATCTTTGGACCTATCATCTGCATTTGACAGTGTCCTCCACACTCGTCTTTGGCGGAAAATGCTGTTTTACGGAATCCCCTCCCATTTGGTAGCGATAATCGCATCTCTGCATCAAAATATCTCCTACAGGGTTTGCATGAACTGGGAGGGTTTACTATCTGACAGCATTCCAAACAGAATTGGAGTGAAGCAGGGAAGCAATTTGTCCGTGGTCCTATTTGACCTGTACTTGGCAGATATTGAGAAAATATGGGACGCAAATAACATCTTTCCAGTTATTTTGGGCAAGCTACGCCTAAATTGGTTGCCGTTCGCCGATGATGTCATTCTGTTTGATAGAGTACCCTTTGGATTACAGAAATTATAGAACCTTTTTCAGCAGTATTGTCATCTGAATAATCTGACGATTAACTTGGCTAAATCGAACATCATAGTCTTCATTGCTACGAGAAAACCTCAAGTTAATAAGTATAATGTTGACTCAAAACAGATTGACATCATGAGCGAGATCACATATTTGGGTTATCAGATATCTAACAGCAATTCTGTTAGTAAATGGCAAGTAATTCTAGACGCCAAACTAATGCATCTGTCTGAACAGATGAGATGTATCTTTCTGCGCCATTGCAAGTTCTCTATCATTCCCCTGATACACTTCTATTTAATGAAGGTCGAGCCTATTCTCTTGTACAGTTTGGATGTTTGTTTGTTGAACATGGGCCCAACCTTGAATAAACTTCAGGGAAATATATGGAAAAAAGTATTGTGTCTTCCGGGGTAGCTGTCAAATACCATTCTGATACATGAATTAGGCTTATACGCACAAGTTGACAATTATGAATGGCGCATGCTTAACACCTATAGGAAAATGTTGTCTCCACCTCCCAACTCTCTGTATGAGGATTTCAAGTCGATGTTATCTGATGACCATCCGGCTTCTATTTCTGCTTATCAAAAGTGCACTAACCAGGTGCTAATTTCCTTGAATTTGACAAAGCAAGACCTAATCGACTCCCCAGAGTTGACAAAGAAACGGATCTTTATGAACGCGTGGGTGCATAATTCTGATTTAATTGCAGGTTACATGTCATTTACCACATATGCCAAATTCAGACATGCACACACTCCACGCATGTGTTACCTTTTGTGCTTCCCTGATAGGCATGCCAGGATGATCTATATGAGATTCCGCCTTGATTTAATCCATACGGGCACTCGCATCAGAAAATGGCTTGGAAAGCGAGAGTCTGGGATTGGAGAGTCTAGCAGGTTCTGTGTGAATTTTAATGAACTAGAATCTTTGGAACACCTATTTATGTACTGTGTGTACTTTGAAACACAAAGACTTATCTGTCTAGGTCATTTCATGGTAGTTAACCCGGCTGTGAATGCCAAATGTTTGGTTGCGATTTATGTGGGGACATAGAAATTCAATTATCTTGGTGATGGTGAGACTTGTGAGTATAATTGAGTCAGCCTTGAATGAAATAAATGGTGGATTGCAAATGGAAAGTGAAGAAGTATAATGTTTGTGTCGTAATGCCTTAAATTTGAGATCATTAGGGCTAGACTGGTGATGGTTTGGCATATATAATTTCCTTTCTTAACACTAGAATGTTGGAAAAATACCTGCATATTTTATGTAAAAGTGACAGTTGTTTAGGTTTGTGAAATCTGTGAATATTTGTAAACCTGGTGAGGGGGTTTTTATGCTTAAGAGATGAAACAATAAAATTGTATCTATTTTTGCAACTATACTGATATTAAGATATGGAATATTGTTATTTGCATAAATGTATATTTGTTGTTTTATTTCTTGAGAGTTTTTTCGTAAAGGTGTCATTGATTTTACTACCAAAAACAAAATAAAATGAAAAAAAATTAGGTCAATATCCGCTTTCTACATTTGAGTGATAGAATGTTGTTGCCATGTTGCTAGAGGTATTTGTTTCTTTGCTTCTAGCAGTTTCGCCAGCACAGGTATCAGTGTTGCTTTTCTTGCTTCGTTATTAGTGCATTTGCCATATAGTGCTATTCTCTTTTTTATATCCTCACTTCAGTTTGAAGTTTTTGAATTGGAGGTCATTGTAAGATCCATGGGTTTATATTAATTATCACCTGTTCGCAGCTTCTCTCAAGATTTGCCCTGGTTCATGTATTTGTGATCCTTCATTGCTCTCTCTGCAGATGATCCGAGAAGGCTTCTGGGGATAACGGATTGTGGAACCCCCAAATCAAGGTGGGCAAACTCTTCAGTGAACGGAGAGCATAGTGAAGAGAGGCCACATGGCATGGTTTAAATACTGGAATCTCAAAGCTGGCTGTTGATCATCACAGATGCTGCAAGATCACAAGATTTCTGAAAGTTGCAAACCAGTGTCATGACTGACTGACTGACTGACATGAATTAGCACAAGCTATCGGTGCTTTCAGCAGGATTGGAATTCATGATGTTGGTGTTTGCCTTGTCTGCTCTCCTGTAATCGCACACTGCTAAAGTATTATTTTGTACCCCACTTTTGCTGCTAGCCTTTTATGACAAAATAGTGGTCATGGCTCTAAAATGGATAATCAATAATTTTGGGTTTGCGTTCAAGCTCGGTAACCTACTACCACATGGATACCATCACCTCACCGTGGTGCTGCTTCACAAAGTGTTTAATATGTGACTTTCCAATTAAAAAACACTTTTGTAAATTAGGCCCTATATGTTTGTCATCAGATGTTTGAATTGGGCAATGTAGGTAAAAAAAATCACGAGAACAATCAATACCGAGTTACAGAATCCAAAATGAAAGTGTTTAAATCTGACTTCTACTCCAAGCAAGTGGGATATAATAATTCACAGCATGGTAGTTAGTCACATGGCCTGATTTACACATCGTTTTCAAACGCGATTACACCATTGTAAAACAGTTTGTAAATCAGGCCCACAGACAATTATGTTGCCAGGCAAGCATGTTGGGTCCAGCTGTAGTGGATCAAGAATTTAGGCTGAGCTACACCTGGCAGAACTTTTTCTTGTAAATTGCACTTCGGCTTTTACTTTTTGCTTTTTCTTCAGTACATGTGTGCTTTATTCCTTTAAAACAGCTCAGCTTGATATGTGCCGTGGCATTTCAGTGTTCTATCGGAACTGATGAATACTTTTTTTTCTCATATAAAATACGACTGGAAAAATGAATACTTGTTTCGAAACATATTTTAGACTATGGAATAATGAGCAGTCATTCAGTAGTGGGTCATAATGCTGAATGGGAGTGTCAGGTGGAAAGGGGATTGTATTTGCAGATGTAATACAAGATAAGCTGATTTAACTTTGCAGCATAGACGAGATCGGTCAAATAATGCAACATACACTAATGAAATGTTGCAATGTCTTTGGAGGCCGAGAATATTTGTATATGTGAAGACTGGCAATACTAACCTTTTCTGAACCCATCTTTGTTATAAAAGATTTGCAGGGAGCAGTAAAGACAGATGAAAGGGGGCGGAAATAAGACTCAGGTCACTACCCTTCGTTGATGTTTAAAGTAGTGCTGTGTAAAAAGCGAGGGAGTTGTGTGGATATGGCGTTGTCTATGGAGTTAACATGCATTTGTGTTGTAAGGCTGTGAAATTTGCTGAGATTGGTGACCAGAGCCATTATCTGTCCTTCTGGGTCCTGCACCCCCCCCAATCGCCTTCAGCCTCCACCCACTCCCAGCACTTGCCTTTGGGTTCCCACTGGCCTGTACTGTCCCACAGGTTTGCACTTATTGTATTGGCAGTTGACAGCTCTTACCAAGTGATCTCTAACAGGCACTTAACAGCTGCTTGAAACACCTAGCACTTACTCCTCTCCCTTGTCCCTTCTCTCTCTTTGTCTGCACTGGCACGTTCTGAATGCTCAGAAGGCCTAGTAGGACAGCCTCTTTTCTTTCTCTTCATTGCTATTATATTTGCCTTTCGATTCCCATGTTCCCTCCCTGTTGCCCCGTGGGCTCTTTGAAACACAATTTACTTGATGAAACAGCGCCTTAAAACTACACAGGAAATAAATAAATAAATAAATAAACAAGACAGCAATTTGAGCAATGTCAGCCCACATTATATTATCTTCTTCAGGTTAATTCAACATGTGTTGCATGGGCTTGTCTGTTAAATCTGGGAACAGTGATAAAAGTCAGAAAATTTTTAGTGGACAATTCTCCCCCTCTTCCATAATAAACCTGAGGGACTCTAACCTTAAAAAGACTGCCAGTTTCAATTATTTTAAGAACTTGTGGTTTTTTTTTGGGTGCATTTGGTATAACGTATTTTGTTATATTAATGTGATGTATATGCATGTTAGGAATTGTTGAATGCGTAAAAAAGAAAGGTAGAAACTAGATTATCAACAGTTGTTACCTCATCGAACACCATTATTATTCAATTCCAAAAATATTTTATTACAATTCTTTAAAAATATCTTAATATGACATCACAGTACAAGATAATTCATAAAACAATTCTAAAAAGCATACCTTTGTATTGTAAGTGACAATACATTCTTCTCAGTAGAAGGCTGGATATTCTATGCATCCATTATTCAATAGAACAGCAATTGAAATGTTTGTCAACTACTTATTACTGTTTAGAGCCTGAATTGGTCTGTGAATCAACTAGTGAATTTAGCTGACATTTAGAGAAAAAAACTCAACATGTTTCAGTCCTCGATGAATGTGGGACTTTCGTCAGAAGTAGTCACAAACACAATTTAAACACAGATGTATAGAGATACAAATATACATTTTGAAAAAACACTTTCTTCTCGTATTGCTCACGAGTTTGTGGGTATAACTGTTGATAAAATATAATAAAACAAGAATAAGCGATAATTGCTTTAGTTACTTGTGACCAGATTAGTTTGTCAGAGCTAGACAGGGCATGGAAATTACATTGTCATGCTAGTGGGACTGGTCCTTCATGGTTCATTGTCCTATTATGGGAACGGTGTCACAAGTTTGAGAAGAAGAAATTCCTTCTATATAGAACCTGTAAATTAATCACAAGAGGGAGCTATCAGAGTGTGCCATCTATAATTTACCATCAGAAGAGGTTCTCTCTTGCTAATATGATCTTAATGTTGCTCAGAGGTTTTACTTCTTAAGAAAATATACAACTGGTGCCCTTTGGTATATATAGGGCCTCATTACAATCCTGGCGGTAAGGCAACAACGGCGCTGGTAGTGCTACCAGGGCCGTTGTTGCCTCACCGCCTCATTGAGTTCTGCTAACGGGGCCACCCTGCATGCCTGGTCAGACCAGACGTGCAGAGCGGCACCCGCTACCAGGACAGGATGCTAACAACGGTCCCATCATGGAATGTTGTTAGCATACTCCCCATTCCCATTGAACCCTATGGGGGCTCAAATGGGAATGGGGATGTGCCAGGTCCGGGTCCCGCAAATGAGAATTACCAGGCCTCCAAAGGTCGGAATGGCCCGGTAATTCCCATTTTTCGGGACCCAGACCTGAGTTTGGGGGTACCCATGCCACTAAACAAAATCTCATAAGGAGGCCCATAGTCTGTACTTATAGTCATATGGTCAAACCTTGGCACATCTTATAATAGGTAACATTCATTTCAATCAAAAGTATTTGATCTTTAAAACTATGGTATTTCTAGGTTTTTTCTCTGTTATCATATTCTACTTATCAGTTTTCATTGGGATTAATCTGATACATGATAGTCTATGTCTTAGTTAGAAGAGACTTTCCATGAAACATCTAAAACGAGTTTAGGGAAATATTTAATTCCATGATGGCCTATAGTGGATTAATTCATTTACTTATGAAACGTAAAGGTAATGATAAAGTTTATAACCAACGTTGTGATAAAGCATTGCATCTTATATAAAGGCAGTAAGTTAATTTCAGGAATTACGTGCTGATTTTACTGATTTACTGATTTTACTGTATTCTTTTTGAGAATTAATTTTGCTTCCATTTGTCAAAGCTTTAACTCAGTTTTCTCTTCCCTCTTCCTGTTGAATGTGTTGAGATCCAAACAAACACACACAGAAACAGATATTAGTGTGATGTTACATCCAAAGAGTTGACAGTGTATATCTTTGAGCTCTGTTTCTGATATTTCTGATCTGTTTCAGGATTCCTACTTTTTCATCACAGGAATACAAAACTTGATTTTACAATTGATACATGTTTTAGAGTATATTTTGTACTGTCATATATGTCAACAACAGGAGTTCTGTGCACTGCAAATTAGTCTGAATTACATTTGTCATGCCCTGTATTTTGAAAATGGCTGGGGATTAATTTGTGTTCAGTTATCAGTTATGAGTTGTATGTTGCTTGATGCAAATTATGGTTTAGGCTATTTTTATTTGTATTGCATTGATTCACCTCAATGATTTCTTTTACGAATCCTTTCTTGATAACTTCTATTCTTTAAAATTGGTAATCAACTTTTGTATTTCTAAGACATAATCTAAATGTTTGAGAATAGTGATTACATTATCCAGGTGTCCACTTTTTGCATGGAATATGAAATTTGCTTTTTTTGGTTTATGAAACATTTTCCCTTTAATGTTATATCTTCAATGACTCCTTCAACATCAAATATCCAATATTAGTTCTACTGCTATTGTAGGTAAAATACAGCCACAAATTCTTGTGATTGACTTGTGAGACATACTTTTATAATTCCAATTCCGAACCATCACAAACCAAAAAAATACCATATATACATCTCATTTGTTATTTTGAAGCTCATTCATAACTGCAGTTTTAATACGTGTTTCATTCAAAACATGACATGAACAACTTTACAAGAGATTGAAAAAATGTAGCACCACATAACCCATAAAACCATAACCAAAAATAATCTCTATTTACTTGCCAACAATCGTTCATCATGTGGTGTTTAAAGGAGATGTGGTTTGCCTAGCGGATCTGTCATGGTAGTATAAAATATAAACAAATAGTTTGGGGAGCCCCTCTACAGAGAACAAACATGGCCAAATAACCTGTTCTATGGGAAGGTGCTCCCTCAGGAGGGTCTACAACCACGTTTTAGCTAACTGTACCTTTCACAGAGGAGAAATTTCCATTTTCATACAGTCTTATCCACCCCACTTTGGCAGTCCAACAACAAAATGCTAGTCAATTCTACTCTGAACAAGAGTACCAACAGCACAACAGCAACCTAGATACGTGTTTCAGCCTTGTTGGGACTCATAAGTAAGATGGAGCTGTGCCTTTCTAAGCGCATTGAGCAAGAGGTCCACATCTGGATTATGCTTGGTAATTTAGGGAGAAACCCCACGTTCCTGTAAATAGACAGAAAGGTCTGGAAGGCCCTCTACCAAGAACGGACATGGCCAAATAACCTGTTCTATGGGAAGGTGGGACTGAGCCAGATTTGCATATGGTCTTTGGTGGGACGAGTATGCCCAGACATGGGTCCTGTGCCTGCTGGGTCTAGAGACCCAAGCTACTCCTCACTGATGAGGCCCAATGAGGGTGAAACAAGTCTGTCAGTGCTTGTGGTGGGAGGGGATAGTGCAGTACATGGGATAATAGAATAAGTTACAATAAATAAAAAGTATGGCCAGCTGGTGGCAAGTGCAAGGGTAAGTGCATACATCAGGTATCAAGTGCTGGTAGTGGACTGTAGGGATACAAAGAAACAGTCCCAAGTGCGTGGGTTGCCAGGAAGGCAGTGCAGGTGTGTGTGGCGGATAGGGGGACCTAGGCCTGAGATCAGAGGGTGGCCAGATTACCAGTGCAGTTTCAGTTTCAGCCAGGAGGTCAGTAGGGGAGGAGAAAAAGCAGAAGCAAAGAGAAAGGTTTTCAGATGATTCTCCTCAAGTTTCAGGGAGGCAAGGAGGTTGTTCCAGATGGAGGTCCCAGCCGAAGAAAGAGATCTATCACCAGCTTGTTGCTTGGAGAAGTGACTGACCTTGAGGGAGTTGGAAGCTGATGAGTGAAGAGCTTGAGAAGGAAGATATTTAGGAAGAGAGATTTGGAGGTATTGAGGCCCCAGGCCCAAGAAGGCCTTGTGGACGATGCAGAGGGTTTTGAACTTAATCCTTGCAACTACTGGGAGCCAGTGCAGAGATTTCAGTCCTGGAGAGATACGACCACTGTGATTGAGGCCAAGGACAAGTCTTGCAGTCCGGTTCTGGATGAGTTGCAGATGGCGGAGAGTAGAAGCAGGCAGATTTAGAAAGTAGCTGTTGCAATAGTCCAGCCTATAGAAAACCAGAGCTCTGGAGACAGTGAGCTTCTGGGGGCAGGATAGGAAATGAAGAATACCTCGGAGAAGGTGCAGCTGGTAGTGTGACTTCTTATTGACATCAAAGATGTGAGGAGAGAAGAAGAGTGTGGAGTCGAAGATGACGCTGAGGTTTTTATCCTCACAGGTGGGAGCAGGAAGAGGGCCAAGAGAGGAAGTAACAGAGTAACAGGAAAGGAGGAATGGTTTGGCAGCCAAAGTGTGATGGTCTGGAGGGTTGCCATGAGCAATGGCAGAGGTTAACATTATCAGGGTAATTCATAGAATTTCGCAGAAAAGTGTCGCAAGCGGCTGGCGCAGAGTGTCCCCATGCAATTGTCTGCGCCAGGCACGTGCGCCAAAACCGATTTCCGCGCACAGCGTATTCATGGATTTTAGGCTCCCAAACCAGCCGTGGCGCAGAGAATCGCAGCGACCCTCCAGCAGCGCCAGTAATGCCCCCAAGAACGCCCTCGCGCAAGGAAAAGCCATCAAAATCGCTAAATCATTGCAAAGGGCTGCGCTAACCCTGAACCAGTTCACCAGGCTGGCAAACAGCAAACGCCAAGCGGGGAACGTGTATTTCAGGGGTGCGCGGGAAGTTCCACACGCGTTTGGCCCCGTGCAAGCAGGGTAAGTGTATTACATGGGTGCGCGGGAATTTCCACACGCGATTTCAGCAGGGTACGTGTATTCCAGGGGTGCGCAGGAAGTTCCACACACGTTTTCAGCAGGGTATGTGTATTTCAGGGGTGCGCGGGAAGTTCCACACGCGATTTCAGCAGGGTACGTGTATTCCAGGGGTGCGCGGGAAGTTCCACACGCGATTCCAGCAGGGTACGTGTATTTCAGGGGTGCGCGGGAAGTTCCACACGCGATTGGCCCAGTGCGAGCAGGGTACGTGTATTCCATGGGTGCGCGGGAAGTTACACACGCAATTTCAGCAGGGTACGTGTATTTCAGGGGTGCGCGGGAAGTTCCACACGCGATTGGCCCAGTGCGAACAGGGTACGTGTATTCCATGGGTGCACGTGAAGTACCACACGCGATTTCAGCAGGGTACGTGTATTGCAGGGGTGCGCGGGAAGTTCCACACGCGATTCCAGCAGGGTACGTGTATTTCAGGGGTGCGCGGGAAGTTCCACACGCGATTGGCCTAGTGCGAGCAGGGTACGTGTATTCCATGGGTGCGCGGGAAGTTACACACGCGATTTCAGCAGGGTACGTGTATTGCAGGGGTGCGCGGGAAGTTCCACACGCGATTCCAGCAGGGTACGTGTATTTCAGGGGTGCGCGGGAAGTTCCACACGCGATTGGCCCAGTGCGAGCAGGGTACGTGTATTCCATGGGTGCGCGGGAAGTTACACACGCGATTTCAGCAGGGTACGTGTATTTCAGGGGTCGCGGGAAGTTCCACACGCGATTGGCCCAGTGCGAGCAGGGTAGGTGTATTCCATGGGTGCGCGGGAAGTTACACACGCGATTTCAGCAGGGTACGTGTATTTCAGGGGTGCGCGGGAAGTTCCACACGCGATTGGCCCAGTGCGAGCAGGGTACGTGTATTCCATGGGTGCACGTGAAGTACCACACGCGATTTCAGCAGGGTACGTGTATTGCAGGGGTGCGCGGGAAGTTCCACACGCGATTCCAGCAGGGTACATGTATTTCAGGGGTCGCGGGAAGTTCCACACGCGATTGGCCCAGTGCGAGCAGGGTACGTGTATTCCATGGGTGCTCGGGAAGTTACACACGTGATTTCAGCAGGGTACGTGTATTTCAGGGGTGCGCGGGAAGTTCCACACGCGATTTTAGCAGGGTATGTGTATTTCAGGGGTTCTGGGGAGTACTACACGTGAATTGGCCGTGTGGGTCCTCCCAGGTGTACGCTCCACAACCTCCACGGCCCCTGCAGGCAGCCCACACCATGGGGGACTACCCTGCACCACTGCTCATGTCCCGCAGGCAGCCCATCCACCATGGGCATGCCCCCCAGCCAACCCACATGTCACCTTGCACTACTGATCAACAATGCATGTCTCCCACCACCACCACCCCCCAGCAGTGCAGGGGCAGCCTCCACCAGGCCCCCACTCATGTCTCCCACCACCCCCACCCCCCAGCCACCAGGGGCACCCTCCACCAGGCCCCCACCCATGTCTCCCACCACCCCCACCCACCAGCCACCAGGGGCAGCCTCCACCAGGCCCCCACCCATGTCTCCCACCACCCCCACCCCCCAGCCACCAGGGGCAGCCTCCACCAGGCCCCCACCCATGTCTCCCACCACCCCCACCCCCCAGCCACCAGGGGCACCCTCCACCAGGCCCCCACCCATGGCCCCCATCACCCCCACCCCCCACCCCCAGGTGCACCCTCCACCAGGCCCCCACCCATGTCTCCCACCACCCCCACCCCCCAGCAGTGCAGGGGCAGCCTCCACCAGGCCCCCACTCATGTCCCCCTGCACCCCCACCCCCCAGCATCCAGGGGCAGCCTCCACCAGGCCCCCACCCATGTCTCCCACCACCCCCAACCCCCAGCAGTGCAGGGGCAGCCTCCACCAGGCCCCCACTCATGTCCCCCTGCACCCCCACCCCTCAGCATCCAGGGGCAGCCTCCACCAGGCCCACACCCATGGCCCCTATCACCCCAACCCCCCACCCCCCAGGGGCACCCTCCACCAGGCCCCCACTCATGTCTCCCACCACCCCCACCCCGCAGCCACCAGGGGCAGCCTCCACCAGGCCCACACCCATGGCCCCTATCACCCCCACCCCACACCCCCCAGGGGCACCCTCCACCAGACCCCCACTCATGTCTCCCACCACCCCCACCCCCCAGCCACCAGGGGCAGCCTCCACCAGGCCCCCACTCATGTCTCCCACCACCCCCACCCCCCAGCAGTGCAGGGGCACCCTCCACCAGGCCCCCACTCATGTCTCCCACCACCCCCACCCACCAGCCACCAGGGGCACCCTCCATCAGGCCCCCACCCATGTCTCCCACCACCCCCACCCCCCAGCAGTGCAGGGGCAGCCTCCACCAGGCCCCCACTCATGTCTCCCACCACCCCACCCCCCAGCAGTGCAGGGGCAGCCTCCACCAGGCCCCCACTCATGTCTCCCACCACCCCCCCACCCAGCCACCAGGGGCAGCCTCCACCAGGCCCCCACCCATGTCTCCCACCACCCCCACCCCCCCAGCAGTGCAGGGGCACCCTCCACCAGGCCCCCACTCATGTCTCCCACCACCCCCACCCCCCAGCAGTGCAGGGGCAGCCTCCACCAGGCCCGCACTCATGTCTCCCACCACCACCACCACCCAGCCACCAGGGGCAGCCTCCACCAGGCCACCACTCATGTCTCCCACCACCCCCACCACCCAGCCACCAGGGGCAGCCTCCACCAGGCCCCCACCCATGTCTCCCACCACCCCCACCCCCCAGCAGTGCAGGGGCACCCTCCACCAGGCCCCCACTCATGTCTCCCACCACCCCCACCCCCCAGCAGTGCAGGGGCAGCCTCCACCAGGCCCACACTCATGTCTCCCACCACCCCCACCACCCAGCCACCAGGGGCAGCCTCCACCAGGCCCCACTCATGTCTCCCACCACCCCCACCACCCAGCCACCAGGGGCAGCCTCCACCAGGCCCCCACCCATGTCTCCCACCACCCCCACCCCCCAGCAGTGCAGGGGCACCCTCCACCAGGCCCCCACTCATGTCTCCCACCACCCCAGCCCCCAGCAGTGCAGGGGCCGCCTCCACCAGACCCACACTCATGTCTCCCACCACCCCCACCACCCAGCCACCAGGGGCAGCCTCCACCAGGCCCCCACTCATGTCTCCCACCACCCCCACCCCCCAGCAGTGCAGGGGCAGCCTCCACCAGGCCCCCACTCATGTCTCCCACCACCTCCACCCCCCAGCAGTGCAGGGGCAGCCTCCACCAGGCCCCCACTCATGTCTCCCACCCTCCCCACCCCCCAGCAGTGTAGGGGCAGCCTCCACCAGGCCCCCACTCATGTCTCCCACCACCCCCACCCCCCAGCAGTGCAGGGGCAGCCTCCACCAGGCCCCTACTCATGTCTCCCACCACCCCCACCCCCAGCAGTGCAGGGGCACCCTCCACCAGGCCCCCACTCATGTCTCCCACCACCCCCACCCCCCAGCAGTGCAGGGGCAGCCTCCACCAGGCCCACACTCATGTCTCCCACCACCCCCACCACCCAGCCACCATGGGCAGCCTCCACCAGCTCCTCACAATCCCCAATCATGTGCGTTATGGTCAGCCTCCACAGCCAAAAAGCCCTACCAAGTAACCCATTCACCCACATGGAAATGGAAATTACATGTTACACCCCCAATGTTCATAAAGCTAATGAACCCATGTCCGTCACACACAATGGTTGCAATTGAATGGGAAAAAACCCAACATGACATGCATGAAACCAATGAGATGATACAACACAGTGAAGTATGAAAACAAAATTGTATTAAAAAAAATAAGAATGCAAAAGAAGTGAAACAAACTACAATGTCAATGAAAAAAAGATAAGCTGCATGTCCGTTTAAAAAAATAAAAACACCAAATCCGAATCCAAAAAAATGCTGTCCAAAGTAAAATGAAAAATAAAATCAATCCAATGAAGAACTATGTACAATACTTCCAAGGGTCCATGAGCCCAACTGAACAAAGGAAACCTACAAAAAACCTTAACTAAAATGCAACTATATACAAAAAGTGGAGCAGTGTCTGTCGACTCCAAATCATAAGAACAAACAAAGGAAACCTAAAACTAAAGAACTATATACAAAGGCGGCGGGCTAGTCCAGCGGCTCACTCCGTGGTGTTCCGGGCCAGGGCATCATCGAACTCCTGTTCGATGTCCTGGAGGCGGTCCTGTTCCATGGCCCCGAGGGTCCGCAGGGACAACACCGAGTCCTCCTCCAACCCCCTGTGGATTGCCTCGAGGCACTCGGCCCGCCTCAGGGCCCTCCGCATGGAGTTCTCCGCCCTGACCATTGTGAGCCGCGCCTCTTCCGCCCGCCGCCGCTCCGCATCTATGGCGTGGCCCAACCGCTGCCACACAGAAGACACTCTCTGTCCTGGGTCCTCCTGCCCTCCGGCCGATGCCTGCCCCTCCGATGTCGAAGGACCCGAGCCTTCATGGCTCCCACCATGTTGCTGCTGCTGCTCTGCCTCTGCCCGTGCACTGCCTCCTGCTGCCTGCACATCCTCCGCCGGCTTGGGTGCAGTCGTAGATGTGGCCACCCCTGCTGGATGTCCGACTCCCGACTGTGGCAGGGATGCCTCCTCCACCAGCCTGGCCGCACCGTCAGAGGCAGCTCCACAGGGCACCCAGGTGACTGATGGGTGGGAAGATGGCACAGAGGACGACTGGCGCGTAGGGGGTCCAGTTGAGGAGGGGGTCGGAGCAAGCCCCATCAGATGGAGGAATCCGGCCTGGGTGACCTGTCCCAGCAGGCTGACGTGGTCAACGAGCCATTCGAGGTGACGTGCAGTCTCTCCATGAAAAGACTGCAGGTCACCTCACATGGCCCGTTGACGCAACGCCACACCAGCCAGGACAGGCTCAACCCGGACCTGGATAGCCACGTCCATACCTGGATAACTCTGTGCCATCTTCCCCCGTTGGGCCCTGTGGGGTCCCAGCTGCCCCTTCTGCTGCCGAGGAGTCCAACTCCAACCTCCGCCTCTTGGACCTCCCCCCGGCAGCTGCGGCCTGGGACGTGGCACCGGACTCCTCACTCCCCGACGAGATGACAACACGGGAGGGGAGCCGGGCCTTGCGTCTCCGGCTGGCGGTGGGATCCCCGTCGCTGTGCTCCACAGCACCTTCTCCGCCCTCTTCATCAGTTGACGCTGCAGACAGGGAGAAACAAAACACAGGCATCAGGGCACTGTACAATGGACACATACACACATGACAGTTGCACATGAGTGGCATTGGCAAACCTCAGACATGTCATCACAATCCCCAACACACATGTCATTACAACTCGCACACATGAGCCATACCACAGCCATATCGCAACTGCCACCACCATCCATACACATACAACAGCATGAGCAGCCAAAGGTGAGCCCGACATCACATGCAACACAGGAAGTGCACCACACATGTACACACACCACCACACTTGCATGCATGTGTACACCTCTGCCAAGTGTCGCACTGTTCAGATGGGCATCCATGTCACATCTGCCAATCAGGCTTCCACATACCGCTGTCACATGCATCCATGTTGCATCACTGTTGCACCCTTGTCAAATACACACACATGCACATGTACACAGTGCTGATACATGCAGCCGAAAACAACATACATGCGTGACATCACGGACATGTCTACTTACATACACATTCATCCAAACATGTGTGCCCACACAACTGCATTTGGAATGCAAGCCTACACACACAAGCACCATCCATGTCTCACACATTACAGCCCTCGCATGTGTCAGCCCCATGGCCCTGTACACTCCCAGCCATACTCGACCCCATACAAACAGATGTGCAACCTGCACACTACCGAATAATCACCACACGCACTGCTCACAATCAGGATGCATGTACACTCACCGCTCGACTCCAGACGGGTCTGCTTCTCTAGGACCTGGACGTGGAGCGCTGGGGATATGCGTTCCAGGACCCTCATCTGTTCTTCCGACAAGTGGCCCCGGCGCCCCTTGGCATCCGCTGCCTTCAAGAGGCGCCGGGCCTTGTTCAGGGTCCTGGACCTGAAGTCCTCCCAGCGCTTCCTGACATGTTGTAAGTCGCGGACTGCCACCCCCTCCGCGTTGATGGCAGTCACGATGTCTGTCCAGATCCGAGTCCGTCCTTCCTTGTCGGCAAGGGAACCTCCGAAGAGGGCATCATACTGCCCCAGGACTTGCTCCACCAGGACACCAACTTCGGTGGCACTGAAGCTGGTGCACCTCTGCCTCTCTGGCCGGGGGTTGTCAGTGGTCACAGATGGTGTTTGCCCCGACATGACAACCCCAGAGGCAGGAGTCGGTGGGCAACTGGGTCCTGGGGCTGGGCTGTGGAGCGATGGAATCCCAGTCGGGAGTCTTCTGTTCCAGCAGGGGTGGTCACAGCAACAGCACCCCTGGCTGATGTGCAGGCAGCAAATGGCAGTGCACGTGGGCAGCAGGCAGTCAGGCAGCAGAAGATGACAGGTGGGAGCGTGCTCGGGGCTCTGGGGGGCAGTAGTTCGGACTTCTGGGCAGGAGCGTGGTCTTCCGTGTGCATACGCGTGGCCAGCTTGATACGGAGTGATTTGGCACGTGAAAAATCTGCACGTCAGCGTGTAATTCGAGGAAAGGCCCTTAGCGCGTAAGCGCGTCTGCACGCATACGCATTTTCATTGGACAGAAGGCCCCTCAAGCGCAAGCGCCCCTGTGACGTGACGCGTACAGACGTGCATGCGCATTTCAGCGCGCGTGAAAAAATGCACCTCCGCTTGTAATACGAGGAAAGGGACATGCCCGTATGCACGGCAGAACGCATATGCAATGTCATTGGACCAAAGGCCCTTAGCGCGCGTAAAGGCGTCGCCAGCGTATGCGCGTCTATGAAGTCACGTGCACCTTGAATTGGGCACAAGTTTGAAAATGTTGCGTGTTAAAAAAATGAAAGACACGTCCGAGTGTCAAAGCGTGTAATTGGTGGGAATGGGCCTAGCGCGTACACGTGGCAGTGACAAAGCGTGTAATTGGTGCAAATGGCCCTAGCGCGTACACGCCGCGTAAGTGACGCTGGACGTGTGGGCCTGTATAAATGGTACGTGTAGAACACCATTTCCTTGTACGTGCTTTTTGTGGAGAGCGAGTGGGTGAATTCTGTACTTCTTGTCGTTTCACACGCGATTTACTTCACGGCGTTTCAAGTTCGTATTCCCTGTTACCTCTGACAGCTTGTTCTCTTTTTTCTCTTTTACTGGTTTACCTGGGCCTGTTCCCTCAAACAGTGTTCCCTTCTACTGTTGTCCTGTCTCCTCAGACAGCGTACAAATCTTCTTTTGGCGGGGGTTTTGCCAACCAAACCCGCTCCTTTTTCATGCTCTTTTACCTGGCAGACGGTGAGTCACGCACGTATCTAACATCTGTGCGTGCCCCGTGTGTCGCCTACCCCTTCAGAGGTCATTCTAGGCTGCGTGTGACACGCATACGTTCATTCTTGTGTAACTGGGTGCCACAGCGTAGTGCGGGTTTTTCTTTCTGCACACGTGGTCTAGGAGGGGTTGCGTGCACGTCATCTCCCTTTTTTGGGGCTCCTGTGCGTAGCGTGACCCGTCATCTTTCCCCAGGGGTTACATTCAGCCTTGCTAGAGCACTAGGGTACAATTACCATCTGGTACCCAACCCCTTTGACCCCCAATTGCCCAGGACAATAGTTTACAGCCACTCCCATACGCACATTAACATCAGTGTCATGGCTGGGAGGCGAGGATTCCGTAAGGGTGGCAAAGGTGGAAGAGCCACAAGTGGTGGCCGTGGTGGATCCGGTAGGGGACGTGGTCGTTACTTGCAGGGTGAGCCTGTCCCCCCATGTGTGGAGGACCAGTCAAGGGCACCCATAATCCTCCCACTCCCCCCTCCCGTTGAGGCTGATGTGGCTGACACCATCCATGCTCAGCCCTTGTTGGACCAGCCCATAGTGGCACCAGACCTGGCTGACTCCATGGCTGACTTCCAGGTCAGCAGGCCTATGACACGTGCGCTGGTGCACGTTGATGTCATCATGCCACGTGCATCTGGGGCAGCAAGGTCATCTGCTGCCCCAAGTAAGCAGGGCGGAGAGGCTGCAGGGGCAGCTGCGGCTCCATCCACCCCCGCTCTCACACACCCAGCCAGGACAGTGTCGGTCCTAGTCCATCCTGCTGACATTCCCCCTGACACCATTACACTTGAGCCAATGCCTGCACCAACTCCCATGCTGAGTGTGCAATCCCACACTCCTGATACAGAGTCCACCACGGCTCCTGCCCCTAGTGTCCAGAGCAGTGCAGGACACTCAGGATCACCACCACCTTCCAAGCGGAAGAGGAAGAGTGCTCGTCCGGCACAGGCTGATGCCCCAGACACGGCTACACAGTCCGGCCTGTCGAGGAAGCCCAGCTTCACGGATGCCGAATTGAATGCACTTGTCGAGTATGTGTCCGCACATGATAACGAGATGGTCATTGTTGCAGGATCCAAGACCACACCTGCACAATGCCAGCCACACTGGCAGACCGTTGCGGACATCGTAAGTGCCCTTGGAATCGTGAGGCGCACAGCCAATGATTGCTATAAGCGCTGGAATGACCTAAAGCACAGGGCAAAGAGTAAGCTGGCCTCAAGTCATGCCACAACTCTAGTGACTGGAGGTGGGTCTCCAGTAGTAGACATGGAACTCACTCCACATGAGTCAGTCGCTGGGACCTACGTCACGGAGGAACAGATCCAAGGCGTGGGAGATCTGCCTGATTACGAGGCATTGTCCGGTAAGTGCACATTCATGTGTGTGTCATCCATGTGCATGGTGTGTGTGTGAGGGCTTCTGTTTGTGTGCCAGGTGAGAGTGTGTGCGCCTGAGTCGTATGGGTCAGCCATGTGCTTCATGCAATACATCCTGCGCAGCTGCATTTGGCCATAGCAGTATCCCTTCTGCCAACAGTAGACATCTAGCCCAACTGCACGCCAGTTGCCCTTGAAGTGTCACCTTGCCACTCCATTGTTGCTTAATTTTCACTGTTCATTCAGTCAGATTGTTTGCATTCCACCACTTTTACTAGGCATTTCGCAGTCCTCTAGTCACATGTCTGACATGGCTATGGTAAAGTGGAGTGACTTTGTTACCTGGATATCATTTGTTCACACATGTCCCTGTGCAATTGGACCATTTTGGAATGGCAGCTCCAGGTGAAAAATCTGACCTGTTTGAATTAGAAAAGCTATTACATGTGGGAACTGGACTGAATGAATAGGTGCTGCCCTCCTCTCCATCTTCAACCAATAGCAATGGTACATGCCATCTGTGTGATGGCATGTGTGTTTCACCTGGCAATCACAGGCCAATGTGTGATGCCACTGCCAGGCAGCATGCAGAAAATGTGTTCATCTTCCATCTTGGTGTCATCAATGTGTGCCATTTGCCTCCCCTTCATACGCAGTGAGGGTGCATGCATGGGAGGGTTTTAGTCATGTGGGACATGTGTCAATCAAGTACTGGTTCTGTTGCTTCTCAGCCCTCATTGTGTGCGATGGTGCTAATGCCTGTTTCCATTTCTTTGTTTGTATGTCTTTGCAGGGTAAGACGCACCTGATACTGTTGGGGTTGTGGAGATGGTGCAGACCGAGGAGGGGTCCGAGGGCCGACCAACCACCAGTGAGGGACGTGGTGTGGTGGTGGGTGAGAACCCACAAGTGCTGCAGGTCGTGCTCTCAAGGGGTGTCTCTGGCTGCACCTCCCCCGAGCTGTACTCAGGTGTTGATTCGGATGATGAGACCTAAGTGCCGTCGCAGGTGAGTGTTCCAGGGAGGGATTCTGTTCTGTCCCACCCACCTGCACCAGGGTCAGAACCCTCAATGGGGATGTCAGTGTTGGCAGCTACGCCTTTGGTGGTTACGGATGCAGGGTCACACTCCGCGACATCTGATCCTGTTCCTGGGCCAGCAGATCAGAGAGGAAATGCAGTCCTGCAGCCTCGGGCAGTGCCGGCACAGCAAGGCGCAGTTCGCCTTGCCCCAGACAGGTGTGGTGCCCGCCGACGTGGTGGCCGTAAGCCACCTGGCAATACCGCATGGGAGCAATCCATTTACGGTATGGCAACCCAACAGGCGGCATCATCCGAGATGATGGCTCAGGCCATGGATAGGGTGGCCACTTCCATTGTCCCCCCTGAAAGGCTGATGGAGCGACTACAGCAGGCAACCGACTCCATCTGCCAGTCACACAGGGAGGACATGTTGGCGTCCAACAGGGACAGGCGGGCGGCACTGGCGACTCTGCAGGAGGCCATCTCCATAGAGTCCCAGGGCCACAGGGAAGCCCTGAGGCAGGAGCTCCTTCACCTCAGGACGACTCTTGTTGAGCTTGAGGCTTCAACACACCAAAGGACAGAACAGCAGCTGGAGCGTCTCACCCGTACGCTCTCAGCTGAGATGCAGGCAACGAGGGCGGAGGTCCGGGCATCCCGTGAGTTGTTGCATGGGGACCTCTGCACACTCATCCTCCAGAACGAGACCTACCACACCCGCATGCTTGCAGCCATGGAGGAGCAGACTAGGGCCTTGCGTGGGCTGCCTCCCATAGTGCAACCACCTCCGGATGCAGCTGCACAGGGTGATAATAGCGACAGCAGTGGTACTCCCACAATAGGGTAGCCAATCAATGGCCATTTTTGATTTTTTTTTTTTTTTATTTTTTTTTTTCCCAATTTTTTTGGGACAATTTGTTGCCTTCCGTGGTTCCTGTGGGCATACGCTGCATTGTGGCTGGGCACATGCAGGCTTGTCATGTATTTGGTTCAGATGCTTGGGTTTGAGTCACACACACCCCTCCTGCTTCCCGTTTCCATGGGCTTGCAAAGGGTGTGCCCAAGTGACATTGACGTACATGGTGACATTGGACTCCCACTACATGTGTGGGTAGTCTAGTCAATACTGTGTATACATTCCTAGTGCATATTGCTGTTGTGATGTCACTGCATGTTGCATTGATGTGTAACTCATCATCTGTGTCTACCTCCCAATTTGCAGGTCCCTTCCTCATGTCTACACAAGGCCCTCTAATTTGGAGATGGGGTCCATGGTGGCAGCAGTGCACCTACAACTCTACATGGCGCCAACACTGCACAGTTGGTAGTGGTGGGAGTGCAGGCATTTCCAGGTGGTGAGAGTACTAATTTATTACATTTGTGATGTCATGTTAATGGTAGTACCTGCTCAAGTTAGTTGTTGGTCCTGCATTACTGTGTGCATTTCAGGTGTTGCAAGTTTCAATTAGGGACACTGTACATTGTGACACTAGTGTCATGTTGTGGGGATTACTTTGTTTACCTGCAAATAGCATGACATGGCACGGTGTGTCGTGTGGCGGTGCTGGGGATGGGTTGGCTGACATGGCATTGTCCTCTTGTTGCATTTTGCAAGTGGGTATTCATTTTAGCTGCTTGAATGTGTTTCTTCACAAAACTGCATTGGTGGTGTCTGTGTGGGTAGGGATGCACACATTGTAACACTGCCAGGTGAACAATCTCAGGCTGATATGGTTTTCACGGTTGATTCTCCAGACATTCAGGATCAGTGTCAGGTTGAGTCATCATTGATTTTCAGATGGAATGTGCCAGGGCAGTGTGCACTCCACAGGGGTGTGATTTCTATGTGAAGTTATTAGCCACTAGCTGTGTACGGGCTGCCTCCCCCCGTGCCCTTTCCTCTCCCATACGCAGCGGCTGTGCATGTGGTTGGGGATGTGGGGCCACCACCATCTCCACGGCCAGGCCCCGGCGTGTTGCAACGTTGTGCAGGACACATGCTGCCACTATGATCCTGCACACTACTCGGGGAGCGTACAACAGCTGCCCGCCAGAACGGTCAAGGGAGCGAAAGTGTGACTTTAGCACTCCGAATGTGCGCTCCACTATGCCCCGGGTTGTAATGTGGGCTGTGTTATATCTTACCTGGGGTGGCGTGGTGGGGTTCCGAATTGGCGTCATCATGTGGGGGCTGAGAGGGTAGGCACTGTCCCCTGTGGAGGTGGTGATTGGTATCATTGGTGGGGTTGTGACCTTGCTCAGTATCTGACATGCATGCATGTGCAGTGGCATTCATATTCACCAAGCAGCCATGTACCGCCATGCCGCCCAGCTTCTAGGTCCCGGCTTAGGGTGGACATTCGGCAAATGAAGCTGTCGTGGGTGGAGCCGGGATAGTTGGCATATACTGAGGTGATGATTCCCTTGGCATTACATACTACCTGCACGTTGATGGAATGCCAGTGCTTGCGGTTCCTATAGATGTGCTCTGATGCCCTGGGGGGACGTAGAGCCACATGGGTGCAGTCGATGGCACCTAGCACTTTGGGGAATCGTGCCACACCGTAAAAATCCAGGGTGGCAGCATGCCTTTCTGCAGGTGTTCTGGGCAGGTATATGTGCCTGCGGACTGATGGCCGTGCAGTGATGATGTTCAAGACCTGGTGTAGGCAGCGTGACTGGGTGGCCTGTGATACCCCACCCACTATGGCACTTGTCCGCTGAAATGATCCAGTGGCTAAGAAGTGCAGTACATTGAGGACCTTCTCCAGGGGGCTGAGTGCTTGGGAGCACAGGGTGGGTGATGTGAGGTCATCCTCCCACTCACTCACCAGGTCCAGTATTATGTGTGGTGGAAACCTGTACCTCCCATACACCTGGTCATCAGGCATCCCGAAAAGGCTGGTTCTGGGTGTGAATATTCTGGCCCTGACTATCCTCCTCCTCCTCCTTTGGTAGCCCACGCCCACTGCTGCTAGGAACGGTATGTTCATCCTGGGTCTGAGCTTGTTATTTTGTTAGCGCACTAATTTATGCGTTGCGCGTGTTGTAGGCGAGCATGTGACCTGCGCACCCCTGAAATCCAGTACCCAGTCCAATAGCGCGTGGAAATTCCTGTGCACCCCGAGATACAGGTGCGCTGACGTACTTGCGTGTGTAAGTACCCGCGCACCCCTGATATACACGTACATAGGCCAATCGCGTGTACGTGCACTTTTGTCCAATTACACGCGATGACACTCTGACGTGCTGTCCAATTACACGCGATGACACTCAGACGTGCAGTCTTTCCATGTGTGCTCTGTCATCACGTGCTGTGTGGGAAACACCCGTGCGGGTCACGTCACAGACGCGTTAACGCGCTGAGGGCCTGTGGTCCAATGGAATCGCGTATGCGTGCTGACACGCTTACGCACTAAGGGCCTTTCCTCGAATTTCACGCTGACGTGCAGGATTTTCACGTGCCAAATCACTCCGTATCAAGCTGGCCACGCGAAAACACACGGAAGACCACGCTCCTGCCCAGAAGGCCGAATTACTGCCCCCCAGTGCCCCGAGCAGCCTCCCACGTGCCATCTGCTGCTGCCTGCCTGCCTGCCTGCCTGCTGCCACCGTGCCCTGCCATTTGGTGCCTGCACATCAGCCATCTGCAGGGGTCCAGTTGCTGTGTCCACCCCTGCTGGAACTGAAGACTCCCGACTGGGATTACATCGCTCCACAGCCCAGCCCCAGGACCCAGTTGCCCACCCACACCTGCCTCTGGGGTTGCCATGTCGGGCACTTCCACATCTGGCACCAGTGGCAACCCCAGGCCAGGGGGGCAGAGGGGCACCAGCTTCACTGCCACCGAAGTTGGTGTCCTGGTGGAGCATGTCCTGGGGCAGTATGATGCCCTCTTTGGATCGTCCCGCACCAGCAAGGAAGGACGGGAGAGGATCTGGGCCGACTGTGTGGTTGCCATCAACGCGGAGGGGGTGGCAACCCGCGACGTCCAGAAGATCAAGAAGCGCTGGGAGGACTTGAGGTCCAGGACCCTCGTGAAGGCCCGGCGCCTCGTGGAGGGGGGCCGCATGAGTTCCATCCAGATGAGGGTCCTGGAACGCGTACGCCCAGCGCTCCACGCCCAGATCCTTGAGAGGGAGACCCGTCTGGAGTTGAGCGGTAAGTGTCCAAGCATTGCTGTACGAGAAGGGCATGTTGCGGTGTGCTGGTTGTCTGATACTTGCCTGTATGTGTGACATAGGCCATGTATGCATGTATGTGTGCAGGGACATCATGGTAATGCATGTGCGACCAGTGATGTGTGAACCACATGGTTGTTGCATGTGTTTAAATGCCACATGGGGAGCCCTATGCAGATTTCAGACATGAGAGCATGCCAGTCTCTGTTCCTGGACATGGGTGGGGGTGAGGGATGGGTGCTGATGGCATATACATATATGGTAGCCATGTCTGTGTGCCTGACCTGCGTGTCTGTGTCTTGTGCATGCCATGGATGCATGACACATGTGTGTCACAATGCACAGATTCACTGATGCAGCCTAGTTACCCTTGTATCCGCTGTGTTTGGGGTGTATGGGGCCAGATGGATGTGACTGAGGTGAAGTGTGTGCATGTGATAGGCCATGATGCATGTGAGTTCCATATCATTGTATGTTTCAGGAGTCCATTGGACATGTATGGAAATGTCCATGGCATGCACCATGCCTGTTACTGTGTGTGTTTTGCCTGGACTGACCCATGTGTTGTGGAGGGACATGATGGAAGTGTACTTTGACAGTGGTACTCATCTGCTATTGCTTCCTGTCTAGGGGACCATTGTACAGTACCCTGATGCTTGTGTTCTTTGTCTCCCTCTACACAGCGGCTAGTGAAGAAGAGGGCGGAGACGGCGCTGTGGAGCAAGGCGGCGGGGATGCCCCCACGGCTGCAGCGGAAGGGGTGGGTGAGCCCCCACAGGGGCCTGCTACGGTGGAAGACGGTGAGGAGCCATCCAGGTTGGTGGTTTCCACAGAGGAGGAGGAGGCCGCCACAGGGGCACACATGGGGCCTGGTGGGGGCATCCCTGCTGGTGCAAGTGGTGCAGTCCAGGGCCAGGGGCAGGAGGCAGCACAGGTCACCGTGGAGGGGCCTGTGCATGTCACTGTCCCTGACCCTGTGAGTGCACCACCATGCACCAGCAGGGTTGCCCCATCCCAGGCCCGACCGCTGGTAGAGGGGATGTCCATGTCACCTGACTCCCCTCCACCTGCGGACGAGGCGACCCGTGTCCGTATGGAGAAGGTCCTGATTGGGGTTGCGATGCGAGCGGGTGCAATTCGTGATGACGTGCGTGCTTTCCGGGAGGAGCACACACATCATCACGAAGAGCACCGTGCCGACGTGGCCCAATTGGGATTTTCCATGTTCGGGGGTTTCCTGCATGTGTCGGCCTAATCTGGCGGCCCTCTCCTCCTCTGTGGAGGCTATACGCGAGTCGTTCTCCTTGACGTCTTCCAGCCCAGATGCCACCAGGGCCCCCTGTGGACCTGCCCTGACCTATGCAGCCAGCTCGGTGGGGATCCCATCCCTGCCACAGTCGGGAGTTGGAGGTCAAGCAGAGGTGGACACCACAGCAACTGTACCCCAGCAGATGGAGGATGTGCCGGCATCATCAGGCAGGGCACGTGCACGACGGCGTCGGTGGATTCCATCAGCCTGGATGCCGTCGTGCTGGCAGAGGCAGTTGCGTCGGAGGCAGCAGCAGAGTCAACATGGGAGGCATCATGGCTCGGGGCCTTCAACATCGGAGGGGCAGGCATCGGCCGGAGGGCAGGAGGACCCAGGACAGGAAGTGTCTTCCGTGTGGCTGCGGTTGGGCCAGCAGATAGGTGCGGAGCGGCGGCGGGCAGAAGAGGAGCGGCTCACGATGGTCAGGGCGGAGAACTCCATGCGGAGGGCCCTGAGGTGGACCGAGTGCCTCGAGGCAATCCGCAGGGGGTTGGAGGAGCAGATGGCGTCGTCCCTGCGGACCCTCGGGGCCATGGAACAAGACCGCCTCCGGGACATAGACGAGGAGTTTGATGATGCCCTGGCCCGGAACACTACGGAGTGAGCCGCTGGACTTGCCCGCCGCCTTTGTATATAGTTCTTTAGTTTTAGGTTTCATTTGTTTATTGTTATGATTTGGAGTCGACGGACACAGCTCCACTTTTTGTATATAGTTGCTTTTTTGTTAGGGTTTTTAGTAGGTTTCCTTTGTTCAGTTGGGCTCATGGAACCTTGGATATTGTGTACATAGTTCTTCATTGGATTGTTTTATTGTTTATTTTTATTTTTTCTTCTCCATGGAGCAAAGGTGTTTGGATTTTATTTTTTTTCTGTCGGATTGATTTCATTTTTAATGTGACTTTGAAGTACATTTTTTTTGGATTTTGTGTTTTTCATTTTTTGGGACGGACATGCACCTTTTCTTTTTTTCATTGGCATTGTAGTTTGTTTCATTTCTTTTGCATTCATATTTTTTAAATACATTTTTGTTTTCATACTTCACTGTGTGGTATCATCTCATTGGTTTCATGCATGTCATGTTGGGTGTTTTCAAATTCATTTGCAACCATTGTGTGTGACAGACATGGGTTCATTTGCTTTATGTATGTTGGGGGTGTAACATGTAATTTTCATTTCCATGTGGGTGAATGGGTTACGTGGTAGGGCCTTTTGGCTGTGGAGGCTGACCATTACGCACATGGTTGGTGATTGTGAGGAGCTGGGTGCAGGAGGACATGAGTGGGGTCCTGGTGGAGGGTGCCCCTGGATGCTGGGGGGTGGGGGTGCGGGGGGACATGAGTGGGGGCCTGGTGGAGGGTGCCCCTGGATGCAGGGGGGTGGGGGTGCAGGGGGACATGTGTGGGGGCCTGGTGGAGGCTGCCCCTGGTGGCTGGGGGGTGGGGGTGCAGGGGAACATGAGTGGGGGCCTGGTGGAGGGTGCCCCTGGATGCTGGGGGTGGGGGTGGTGGGAGACATGAGTGGGGGCCTGGTGGAGGCTGCCCCTGAATGCTGGGGGGTGGGGGTGGTGGGAGACATGAGTGGGGGCCTGGTGGAGGGTGCCCCTGCACTGCTGGGGGGTGGGGGTGGTGGCAGACATGAGTGGGGGCCTGGTGGGGGCTGCCCATGGTGGCTGGGGGGTGGGGGTGATAGGGGCCATGGGTGGGGGCCTGGTGGAGGCTGCCCCTGCACTGCTGGGGGGTGGGGGTGGTGGGAGACATGAGTGGGGGCCTGGTGGAGGCTGCCCCTGGTGGCTGGGGGGTGGGGGTGGTGGGAGACATGAGTGAGGGCCTGGTGGAGGTTGCCCCTGGTGGCTGGGGGGTGGGGGTGATAGGGGACATGAGTGGGGGCCTGGTGGGGGCTGCCCATGGTGGCTGGCGGGTGGGGGTGATGGGAGACATGAGTGGGGGCCTGGTGGAGGGTGCCCCTGCACTGCTGGGGGTGGGGGGGTGGGAGACATGAGTGGGGGCCTGGTGGAGGGTGCCCCTGGATGCTGGGGGGTGGGGGTGGTGGGAGACATGAGTGGGGGCCTGGTGAAGGCTGCCCCTGGTGGCGGGGGGGTGGGGGTGATAGGGGACATGAGTGGGGGCCTGGTGGAGGGTGCCCTGGATGCTGGGGGGTGGGGGTGGTGGGAGACATGAGTGGGGGCCTGGTGAAGGCTGCCCCTGGTGGCTGGGGGTGGGGGTGCAGGGGAACATGAGTGGGGGCCTGGTGGAGGGTGCCCCTGCACTGCTGGTGGGTGGGGGTGGTGGGAGACATGAGTGGGGGCCTGGTGGAGGGTGCCCCTGGTGGCGGGAGGGGGGTGGGGGTGATAGGGGACATGAGTGGGGGCCTGGTGGAGGGTGCCCCTGGATGCTGGGGGTGCAGGGGGACATGAGTGGGGGCCTGGTGAAGGGTGCCCCTGGATGCTCGGGGGTGGGGGTGGTGGGAGACATGAGTGGGGGCCTGGTGGAGGGTGCCCCTGGATGCTGGGGGGTGGGGGTGGTGGGAGACATGAGTGGGGGCCTGGTGGAGGCTGCCCCTGGTGGCTGGGGGGTGGGGGTGGGTGGGAGACATGAGTGGGGGCCTGGTGGAGGCTGCCCCTGCACTGCTGGGGGGTGGGGGTGATAGGGGACATGAGTGGGGGGCCTGGTGGGGGCTGCCCATGGTGGCTGGGGGGTGGGGGTGGTGGGAGACATGAGTGGGGGCCTGGTGGAGGGTGCCCCTGCACTGCTGGGGGGTGGGGGTGATAGGGGACATGAGTGGGGGCCTGGTGGAGGGTGCCCCTGGTGGCTGGGGGGTGGGGGTGGTGGGAGACATGGGTGGGGGCCTGGTGGAGGGTGCCCCTGGATGCTGGGTGGGTGGGGGTGGTGGGAGACATGAGTGGGGGCCTGGTGGAGGCTGCCCCTGGTGGCTGGCGGGTGGGGGTGCAGGGGAACATGAGTGGGGGCCTGGTGGAGGGTGCCCCTGCACTGCTGGGGGGTGGGGGTGGTGGGAGACATGAGTGGGGGCCTGGTGGAGGCTGCCCCTGGTGGCGGGGGGTGGGGGTGCAGGGGGACATGAGTGGGGGCCTGGTGGAGGGTGCCCCTGCACTGCAGGGGGTTTGTGGGTGATAGGGGACATGAGTGGGGGCCTGGTGGAGGGTGCCCCTGGTGGCTGGGGGGTGGGGGTGGTGGGAGACATGAGTGGGGGCCTGGTGGAGGCTGCCCCTGGATGCTGGGTGGGTGGGGGTGGAGGGAGACATGAGTGGGGGCCTGGTGGAGGCTGCCCCTGGTGGCTGGGGGGTGGGGGTGGGTGGGAGACATGAGTGGGGGCCTGGTGGAGGCTGCCCCTGCACTGCTGTGGGATGGGGGTGATAGGGGACATGAGTGGGGGCCTGGTGGGGGTTGCCCATTGTGGCTGGGGGTTGGGGGTGGTGGGAGACATGAGTGGGGGCCTGGTGGAGGGTGCCTCTGCACTGCTGGGGGGTGGGGGTGGTGGGAGACATGAGTGGGGGCCTGGTGGAGGCTGCCCCTGGTGGCTGGGGAGTGGGGGTGGTGGGAGACATGAGTGGGGCCCTGGTGGAGGCTGCCCCTTGTGGCTGGGGGGTGGGGGTGCAGGGGAACATGAGTGGGGGCCTGGTGGAGGGTGCCCCTGCACTGCTGGGGGATGGGGGTGGTGGGAGACATGAGTGGGGGCCTGGTGGAGGCTGCCCCTGGTGGCGGGGGGGTGGGGGTGATAGGGGACATGAGTGGGGGCCTGGTGGAGGGTGCCCCTGGATGCTGGGGGGTGGGGGTGCAGGGGGACACAGTGGGGGCCTGGTGGAGGCTGCCCCTGGTGGCTGGGGGGTGGGGGTGGGTGGGAGACATGAGAGGGGGCCTGGTGGAGGCTGCCCCTGCACTGCTGGGGGGTGGGGGTGATAGGGGACATGAGTGGGGGCCTGGTGGGGACTGCCCAGGGTAACTGGGGGGTGGGGGTGGTGGGAGACATGAGTGGGGGCCTGGTGGAGGGTGCCCCTGCACTGCTGGGGGGTGGGGGTGGTGGGAGACATGAGTGGGGGCCTGGTGGAGGGTGCCCCTGGATGCTGGGGGGTGGGGGTGGTGGGAGACATGAGTGGGGGCCTGGTGGAGGCTGCCCCTGGTGGCGGGGGGGTGGAGGTGATAGGGGACATGAGTGGGGGCCTGGTGGAGGGTGCCCCTGGATGCTGGGGGGTGGGGGTGGTGGGAGACATGAGTGGGGGCCTGGTGGAGGGTGCCCCTGGTGGCTGGGTGGTGGGGGTGGTGGGAGACATGAGTGGGGGCCTGGTGGAGGGTGCCCCTGGATGCTGGGGGGTGGGGGTGGTGGGAGACATGAGTGGGGGCCTGGTGGAGGCTGCCCCTGGTGGCTGGGGGGTGGGGGTGGGTGGGAGACATGAGTGGGGGCCTGGTGGAGGCTGCCCCTGCACTGCTGGGGGGTGGGGGTGATAGGGGCCATGGGTAGGGGCCTGGTGGAGGCTGCCCCTGCACTGCTGGGGGGTGGGGGTGGTGGGAGACATGAGTGGGGGCCTGGTGGAGGCTGCCCCTGGTGGCTGGGGGGTGGGGGTGGTGGGAGACATGAGTGGGGGCCTGGTGGGGGCTGCCCATGGTGGCTGGGGGGTGGGGGTGATAGGGGACATGAGTGGGGGCCTGGTGGGGGCTGCCCATGGTGGCTGGGGGGTGGGGGTGGTGGGAGACATGAGTGGGGGCCTGGTGGAGGGTGCCCCTGCACTGCTGGGGGTGGGGGGGTGGGAGACATGAGTGGGGGCCTGGTGGAGGGTGCCCTGGATGCTGGGGGGTGGGGGTTGTGGGAGACATGAGTGGGGGCCTGGTGAAGGCTGCCCCTGGTGGCTGGGGAGAGGGGGTGCAGGGGAACATGAGTGGGGGCCTGGTGGAGGGTGCCCCTGCACTGCTGGGGGGTGGGGGTGGTGGGAGACATGAGTGGGGGCCTGGTGGAAGGTGCCCCTGGTGGCGGGAGGGGGGTGGGGGTGATAGGGGACATGAGTGGGGGCCTGGTGGAGGGTGCCCCTGGATGCTGGGGGTGCAGGGGGACATGAGTGGGGGCCTGGTGGAGGGTGCCCCTGGATGCTCGGGGGTGGGGGTGGTGGGAGACATGAGTGGGGGCCTGGTGGAGGGTGCCCCTGGATGCTGGGGGGTGGGGGTGGTGGGAGACATGAGTGGGGGCCTGGTGGAGGCTGCCCCTGGTGGCTGGGGGGTGGGGGTGGGTGGGAGACATGAGTGGGGGCCTGGTGGAGGCTGCCCCTGCACTGCTGGGGGGTGGGGGTGATAGGGGACATGAGTGGGGGGCCTGGTGGGGGCTGCCCATGGTGGCTGGGGGGTGGGGGTGGTGGGAGACATGAGTGGGGGCCTGGTGGAGGGTGCCCCTGCACTGCTGGGGGGTGGGGGTGGTGGGAGACATGAGTGGGGGTCTGGTGGAGGCTGCCCCTGGTGGCGGGGGGGTGGGGGTGCAGGGGGACATGAGTGGGGGCCTGGTGGAGGGTGCCCCTGCACTGCTGGGGGGTGGGGGTGATAGGGGACATGAGTGGGGGCCTGGTGGAGGGTGCCCCTGGTGGCTGGGGGGTGGGGGTGGTGGGAGACATGGGTGGGGGCCTGGTGGAGGGTGCCCCTGGATGCTGGGTGGGTGGGGGTGGTGGGAGACATGAGTGGGGGCCTGGTGGAGGCTGCCCCTGGTGGCTGGCGGGTGGGGGTGCAGGGGAACATGAGTGGGGGCCTGGTGGAGGGTGCCCCTGCACTGCTGGGGGGTGGGGGTGGTGGGAGACATGAGTGGAGGCCTGGTGGAGGCTGCCCCTGGTGGCGGGGGGGTGGGGGTGCAGGGGGACATGAGTGGGGGCCTGGTGGAGGGTGCCCCTGCACTGCAGGGGGTTGGGGGTGATAGGGGACATGAGTGGGGGCCTGGTGGAGGGTGCCCCTGGTGGCTGGGGGGTGGGGGTGGTGGGAGACATGAGTGGGGGCCTGGTGGAGGCTGCCCCTGGATGCTGGGGGGTGGGGGTGGAGGGAGACATGAGTGGGGGCCTGGTGGAGGCTGCCCCTGGTGGCTGGGAGGTGGGGGTGGATGGGAGACATGAGTGGGGGCCTGGTGGAGGCTGCCCCTGCACTGCTGGGGGATGGGGGTGATAGGGGACATGAGTGGGGGCCTGGTGGGGGTTGCCCATTGTGGCTGGGGGTTGGGGGTGGTGGGAGACATGAGTGGGGGCCTGGTGGAGGGTGCCTCTGCACTGCTGGGGGGTGGGGGTGGTGGGAGACATGAGTGGGGGCCTGGTGGAGGCTGCCCCTGGTGGCTGGGGGGTGGGGGTGGGTGGGAGACATGAGTGGGGGCCTGGTGGAGGCTGCCCCTGCACTGCTGGGGGATGGGGGTGATAGGGGACATGAGTGGGGGCCTGGTGGGGGTTGCCCATTGTGGCTGGGGGTTGGGGGTGGTGGGAGACATGAGTGGGGGCCTCGTGGAGGGTGCCTCTGCACTGCTGGGGGGTGGGGGTGGTGGGAGACATGAGTGGGGGCCTGGTGGAGGCTGCCCCTGGATGCTGGGGGGTGGAGGGAGACATGAGTGGGGGCCTGGTGGAGGCTGCCCCTGGTGGCTGGGGGGTGGGGGTGGGTGGGAGACATGAGTGGGGGCCTGGTGGAGGCTGCCCCTGCACTGCTGGGGGGTGGGGGTGATAGGGGACATGAGTGGGGGCCTGGTGGGGACTGCCCAGGGTAACTGGGGGGTGGGGGTGGTGGGAGACATGAGTGGGGGCCTGGTGGAGGGTGCCCCTGCACTGCTGGGGGGTGGGGGTGGTGGGAGACATGAGTGGGGGCCTGGTGGAGGGTGCCCCTGGATGCTGGGGGGTGGGGGTGGTGGGAGACATGAGTGGGGGCCTGGTGGAGGCTGCCCCTGGTGGCGGGGGGGTGGGGGTGATAGGGGACATGAGTGGGGGCCTGGTGGAGGGTGCCCCTGGATGCTGGGGGGTGGGGGTGGTGGGAGACATGAGTGGGGGCCTGGTGGAGGGTGCCCCTGGTGGCTGGGTGGTGGGGGTGGTGGGAGACATGAGTGGGGGCCTGGTGGAGGGTGCCCCTGGATGCTGGGGGGTGGGGGTGGTGGGAGACATGAGTGGGGGCCTGGTGGAGGCTGCTCCTGGTGGCTGGGGGGTGGGGGTGGATGGGAGACATGAGTGGGGGCCTGGTGGAGGCTGCCCCTGCACTGCTGGGGGGTGGGGGTGATAGGGGACATGAGTGGGGGCCTGGTGGGGGCTGCCCATCGTGGCTGGGGGGTGGGGGTGGTGGGAGACATGAGTGGGGGCCTGGTGGAGGGTGCCCCTGCACCGCTGGGGGGTGGGGGTGGTGGGAGACATGATTGGGGGCCTGGTGGAGGGTGCCCCTGGATGCTGGGGGTGGGGGTGGTGGGAGACATGAGTGGGGGCCTGCTGGAGGCTGCCCCTGGTGGCAGGGGGGTGGGGGTGATAGGGGACATGAGTGGGGGCCTGGTGGAGGGTGCCCCTGGATGCTGGGGGGTGGGGGTGGTGGGAGACATGAGTGGGGGCGTGGTGGAGGCTGCCCCTGGTGGCTGGGGGGTGGGGGTGCAGGGGAACATGAGTGGGGGCCTGGTGGAGGGTGCCCCTGCACTGCTGGGGGGTGGGGGTGGTGGGAGACATGAGTGGGGGCCTGGTGGAGGCTGCCCCTGGTGGCTGAGGGTGGGGGTGATAGGGGACATGAGTGGGGGCCTGGTGGAGGGTGGCCCTGGATGCTGGGGGGTGGGGGTGCAGGGGGACATGAGTGGGGGCCTGGTGGAGGGTGCCCCTGGATGCAAGGGGGTGGGGGTGCAGGGGGACATGAGTGGGGGCCTGGTGGAGGGTGCCCCTGCACTGCTGGGGGGTGGGGGTGATAGGGGACATGAGTGGGGGCCTGGTGGAGGCTGCCCCTGGTGGCTGGGGGGTGGGGGTGGGTGGGAGACATGAGTGGGGGCCTGGTGGAGGCTGCCCCTGCACTGCTGGGGGTGGGGGTGATAGGGGACATGAGTGGGGGCCTGGTGGGGGCTGCCGATGGTGGCTGGGGGGTGGGGGTGGTGGGAGTCATGAGTGGGGGCCTGGTGGAGGGTGCCCCTGCACTGCTGGGGGGTGGGGGTGGTGGGAGACATGAGTGGGGGCCTGGTGGAGGGTGCCCCTGGATGCTGGGGGGTGGGGGTGGTGGGAGACATGAGTGGGGGCCTGGTGGAGGCTCCCCCTGGTGGCGGTGATAGGGTACATGAGTGGGGGCCTGGTGGAGGGTGCCCCTGGACGCTGGGGGGTGGGGGTGGTGGGAGACATGAGTGGGGGCCTGGTGGAGGCTGCCCCTGGTGGCTGTGGGGTGGGGGTGCAGGGGAACATGAGTGGGGGCCTGGTGGAGGGTGCCCCTGGTGGCGGGGCGGTGATAGGGGACATGAGTGGGGGCCTGGTGGAGGGTGCCCCTGGATTCTGGGGGGTGGGGGTGCAGGGGGACATGAGTGGGGGCCTGGTGGAGGGTGCCCCTGCACTGCTGGGGGGTGGGGGTGATAGGGGACATGAGTGGGGGCCTGGTGGGGGCTGCCCATGGTGGCTGGGGGGTGGGGGTGGCAGGGGGACATGAGTGGGGGCCTGGTGGAGGGTGCTCCTGGATGCTGGGGGGTGGGGGTGCAGGGGGACATGAGTGGGGGCCTGGTGGAGGGTGCCCCTGCACTGCTGGGGGGTGGGGGTGATAGGGGACATGAGTGGGGGCCTGGTGGAGGGTGCCCCTGGTGGCTGGGTGGTGGGGGTGGTGGGAGACATGAGTGGGGGCCTGGTGGAGGCTGCCCCTGGATGCTGGGGGGTGAGGGTGGTGGGAGACATGAGTGGGGGCCTGGTGGAGGCTGCCCCTGGTGGCTGGGGGGTGGGGGTGGGTGGGAAACATGAGTGGGGGCCTGGTGGAGGCTGCCCCTGCACTGCAGAGGGGTGGGGGTGATAGGGGACATGAGTGGGGGCCTGGTGGAGGCTGCCCCTGGATGCTGGGGTGTGGGGCCTGGTGGGAGACATGAGTGGGGGCCTGGTGGAGGCTGCCCCTGGTGGCTGGGGGGTGGGGGTGGGTGGGAGGCATGAGTGGGGGCCTGGTGGGGGCTGCCCCTGCACTGCTGGGGGGTGGGGGTGATAGGGGACATGAGTGGGGGCCTGGTGGGGGCTGCCCATGGTGGCTGGGGGGTGGGGCTGGTGGGAGACATGAGTGGGGGCCTGGTGGAGGCTGCCCCTGCACTGCTGGGGGGTGGAGGTGGTGGGAGATATGGTTTGGGGCCTGGTTGAGGGTGCACCTGGTGGCTGGGTGGTGGGGGTGGTGGGAGACATGAGTGGGGGCCTGGTGGAGGCTGCCCCTCGTGGCTGGGGGGTGGGAGACATGAGTGGGGGCCTGGTGGAGGGTGCCCCTGGATGCTGGAGGGTGGGGGTTGTGGGAGACATGAGTGGGGGCCTGGTGGAGGGTGCCCCTGGATGCTGGGGGGTGGGGGTGCTGGGTGACATGAGCAGGTGTGCAGGGTAGTCCCCTGTGGTGTGTGCTGCCTGCAGGGGCCGTGGAGGGTGTACAGGGAATACCTGGGAGCACACAGCCAAATCGCGTGTTGAATTTCCCGTGCACAACTGAAATCCACGTACCCTGACAAATCGCGTGTGGAACTTCCCGTGCACACCTGAAATCCACTTACCCGGCCAAATCGCGTGTGGGACTTCCCGTGCACCCCTGAAATCCACGTACCCTGACAAATCGCGTGTGGAACTTCCCGCACACCCCTGAAATCCACGTACCCGGCCAAATCGCGTATGGTACTTCCCGCACACCCCTGAAATCCACGTACACGGCCAAATCACGTGTGGAACTTCCTGCGCACCCCTGAAATCCACGTACCCTGACAAATCGCGTGTGGAACTTCCCGCACACCCCTGAAATCCACGTACCCGGCCAATTCGCGTCTGAGACTTCCCGCGCACCCCGGTATACACGCACACATATTTTTTGTCAGTGGGTGTCCTTGTTTGTGGGTACCCCTTTGCACGTCATTTGTCTTGGAGGGCCACAGTATGGGACATTCAGCATGGCAGTATATAGGTGCTATTTGTTGGCGCACCTTTTGGCGCACATTTCTTCCATGTGCAGAGACGCTACCGCCTGCTTTCTTGTTGCGGTCGTGTTTGTGCCTGTGCGCTGGTTTGAGCGTGCGCTTTTTTGCCCTATTCTATTCCATGAATACGTGTTGTAGGCGAGCGTGTGGGCGTTCCGCGCACTTGTACCCTGTACTTCCCCCGTGACGCCCACATTTTGGCAAGTTGTTCCCCATTCCGAGTGTTACACCCGTGTTCCGCCAACTTTTGTAGCGTGCGCCGCGCTATGTGCGATTTTCGCTGTGGCCTGTGCGATTTTCGCTGTGACCTGGCGCACGCAGTTAGATGGCCTGTGCGCCAATGTGCGCCACGCACTTTATTATCGCACATCCGACGGTTTCCTCGCGCATGGCCTTCCATGAATCGATGTGCACTACTTTTCGTGCGATTTTCGCACTTGCACTGCGATTTTCGCTATTCCACTGCGATTTGCACGTTTTTGGCCACTTGCGCCGCGCTAATTATTCCATGAATCGGCCTCTTTGTCTAAACCTTCCAGGCATCACCTGTTTTGTTTGGCCCCTGTGGGTTGGACCAGACTGGTAATAAAATGGTTATTTCTCCTCTACGAGCAGTGCAGTGTGCTAATACGTGGTTGTAGACCCTCATGAGTGGAAGAAATATCCTGGAAAAGGGTATTCTACACATGTTTATTCTCAGTAGAGGGGCTCTGACATCCTTGCTTAATTTGTACAACTTGGGGTTTCGCCCTAAGTAACACAGGGTAATGCAGATTGACCCACTTGCTCACTGTGCCTTAGAGAGGCTCAGCTTCAGCTCACTGAGTGGGACCAACAAGCCCTAAACACATGTCTGGGGTAGCTGATTCTACAGTATTTTTGGGAATAATGGAGACTATCATCCTTTGATGCTGAAGTAAAGTTATATGTGTTTTCATAATTGATTAAATCTCTGTGATAGGGTCCCAGTGTTACATTGGGAAATTGTGCTGTAAATTCAAAAAATATCTCAGAACTGTACTGATCAATGTTTCCTGTAGGTTTTGTTTAACCACAGTATTGAGACGAGAATATTAAACAAAAATGTATCAAAATGTCTAAGAAAACAAGCATGTTTAGTCATGTCTGGCAAATCTTCGATGCCATATTCAGGATTGAACACGTGTCTTATGTCTAGCCATTAATATGTCCTACTATGCTTCTGAAATAGGGAAACTGGGAGAATCATTCTTCACTCATAACTCATGGATAGTGTGTACACCTGAAGTCACATAGTTTTCCCACAGAACTGAATCAATTGAATAACGTGAATGCTTATAATTATATGACCTCTACCCTGCACATCCTCCTATGTAGTGTATGTAGGAAGGATGATGATTTGACATTTGTTTGACAAATAGCAGGACTTGTTGCTGCTGGAGTCAGAATGTTCAAATGGTAAAAAATGCATTTAAAAAGATGAGGTGAAATCACAGCAAAATGTAAAACAGGGTTGTAGCCATAACCAATATTTTCCATCTTCTATTCCAGAATTGGTGTTTCATGGTATGTGAAAATCTTTGTCTAGTAAAGAAAACATCTCTGTTTCTGTGCCCATGAGACAGCAAAAATGTGATGATTCTTATTTGTTTCCATCATTAATAAATATTATATCTTTTTGTCTGCTCTCTTGGTTGTTCAAGTGAAAAAGTGGTCTGCCCTGATTACAGGGGAGTAATCATCTGGAGCTGGGTTTGGGTCCTCTTTTGCTATCGGGTGTGTTGCTTTTTTTAGGAGCAGCAGTAGTAGGACTGATGTTCTTGTACCAAGACATTTAACAATATGGGCTGATTGTCTGTTCTGAGTCTAAATATGTATGTATCATGTTCTCTATTAATCACCCAGGTACCATCATTCGTGTTACTGTGTTACTCTCATAAAGTTAGGTGTTGTTTTCTACCATGAATGAGTCTGGCCTGGCAATGAAAATATTACTCCATCATTAGATTTTAAAACCACATGTTTGATATCATACATAGATTTTATTAAACATATATGCACACATAATCATAGACACAGTATAATAAATATACAGATAAAAACATACAATAGAAAAATAATTAATCTCTAAACAATATACACATATAAAACCAAAAGAGTGCCACTTTGCACTACTTTGTTCTTACGTATTTGGAGAAATGTACAGACAATGTGCAATTCCGTGCTCCTCCATTAGCCCAACTTGTCCAAGTTTCTGTTCTCAAGGTTCAATTCTGCCAGACATTCATCAGGGGCTGATAAACTATGTACGTGTATTATACTTGACTGATCAGTGCATCATAATCCGTTCAAAGTCCCTTAAATACATAAACCAAATAGACTTCATTAAAAAAGGCATTTGTTTGACTTTATTCTTAAACACTCAAAGGTTCCTCTAGTGTTTAAATATAGGAAATATTTGCCTCATATTTTACCGGTGAGCCTTAGACCAATCCTTAAGACCACCTTCAACTTTCAATGTTGATCACACTACCACCATTACTTATGGTGCATCAAATTCATATACCCAGTCGCTATTCTGCAAAAAACACAAAATAACGCCAATCCAAGTTGCTCACATGTTGATAATCTGCTTAATCTTAGTCATCCCCTTTTGATAGTATTCACCGAAGCTTCCCTCGACCAGAGGGGCCCAGAGTTAGGTCATTTTCACCCAAGGCAGCTGGAAAGTAGAGGGATATATCCCTCTATTAAAATAACTCGAAGAGTTTCTACAAAAAAGGGGGTGGGGTGGTTTGGAAACAAAAACAACCTATTTGACAGATGGCTTGTTTTGCACTTTATCCACAAACATACTGTTTTTCATAAACTAAGGGGCACCTACAAGAACTTCCACTTACTTTACACCAATAACGAGCCTCAGTATTATTGTCTCTTCTCTTGTTTGCGTACGCTAAATCGCTAAATCAAAATTGCTGTCACCATTAATCTGCACATACCGATGATGTCACTGTGTGGTTGCATGAAAGCACAATGCTGTGATAACTAATTATGCTTGCCCCTACAAATAAATGGCTTGGCTCAAAGGCCCACCTCACTGATTGAGTTGGAAGAAAAAGGGGGATATACCTATAAGGCAAAACCCCACCATGGATATAATCTGGTAATGGTACATGCTCTTTTCCAAATATTTCTACATAGATTATAAATACTCAATGTCTATACCTATTTCACATACAGGAAGACAAAGAAGAGCCTGTAAAAATGGACTCCACCATAATAATGTTACAGTTTTAATCATACTCACAACACCAGAGTGTTATCACTAGCCAAAGATTGGTAGTTGTTTAGATAACTGTACGTAGAAAGGACCCCACCTAATAATTCATATCTTACATCAGTGTTCTTACAGAGGGGATAATACAAACCTGACCAATGTTCTTACAGATGGGCTGATACTAACGAGACCAATAGAGCACGGACACCTGGCAGGAGTGGCTCATCACTTGGGTCACATTGTGCCACTCCACTTAATCATTCAACCCAATTAGATGACCTTTAGTCAAGAAAATACATTTTTGTTCCAAATGTAGGAGGTTTCTATTGATGGCTTCCTGTGAGACTCCTCTGACCTTCTTTAGGATCACTCATTGCACATCTGTGAAAGAATGGCCAAATTCTATATAATGTTTAATGAGGGGAGCCTGTTCAATTTTATTTTTAATACGGCTTCTATGCTCTATTAGTCTCGTTTTACACTTCCTATTAGTATTCCCAATATAATTCTGTTTACATGAAGAAGGGATGAGATATACGACATTCACTGAGTTACAGTTTGTGTGCTCCTTCATTTCCCATTCTCTAGGTAAGCCAATATTTACAGATGTAGGATTTTTAGTGAAAGGACACATAATACAATTACTGCAAGGATGGTCACCTACCACAGGCGCGAGACCCGTTAGGTACCCTGTTTCAAACCTGTTGCTTGTCCTGCCATAATATATTTTCTCATTATGATGTTTCTAATACATGTACTTTTTTTGAAGGCCATCATGGGCAAGGGCAGGGATTTAGGGAGACATATCTTCCAGTTTTATAACATTCTTGATTTTGTAGTACTAACAAAAAACAATTTTGTATCCTTATTTTCTCTGGGTTGTTCTATTAAAGCCTCCTTATGGTTACTGTATTCTCTCTTAGCAGATCTCTTCATGGCTAAAGTGGGATAACCACCGGTCATCAGTTTTTCTGAAAGCTTATTAGCTTCTATCTCATAGGAATCTCTTGTGCTTCGATTCTGTTTCTGGCATAGAAAATGTCCAAAAGGGAGATTGTCCCTGACATGTTGGGCATGATGGCTCCCATAATGCGGTAATACATTTATTTATGTCGGTTGCCTTAGTAAATGGTTTAACCAACAGACGTCCTTGAAACTGGTATATGATCATGTCAAGATAGTTGACTTCAGTACAACTAATCGAGGCTGTGAATGTTAAATACCTTTTTTGGTTGTTTAGACATTTTGCAAAATCCACTGCCTCTTCCTGTGTCTCAGACCACAAGATAAAAAAGTAGTCTAAATACCTTAGCCACCATTTCAGAGGATCTCTAAAAGGATTAAGCCCAGAATATACAATGGTCTCTTCAAACGTACACATTTGCCAAGGTAGGCCCCATTGCTGCTCCCATTGCTGCCCTTCAGTTTGTACATAAAAGTTCTCATTAAATTGGAAAAAATTATTGGTAAGCGCCATCTCCGTACACCAAACAATGAAAGAATTACTGACTGGGTGATCATTGTTACATTTCAGGAGGGTCTCCTCAATCACTTCCAATGTGGCCCTCTGGGGAATATTAGTGTATAATGATTGGATATCCAAACACATAAGTACATTCTCACAGTGTATCTTTAGATTTATTTTGGTTACAATTACGTTGTATCCTGGTAAATATAGGCTTCAGGTAAACTAAACACTGCAATGCAAATGTTGTTATAGATGCATCCTTCAAAGATACTAATTATTTCATGAAAAACATGGTACAATTGTGAAGGGCTCAGTGACTCCCTTGGCTGGGGCTCTTGTAAGAGATTTTAAAACTGTCCTGAACTTATGTCAGGTGTGCCGTTAGGTGCAAACACAATGGCAAGAAGTGTATCAGCCAATAGGATATCCTTTCTCTGCGAATCTGCATTTTTCAGATATGAACTTCCTGAAATCAAAACTTGGATCCGGCTGTTGCTGTTTCAAGCTACACACCCGATCATTGGGCATTGGTGGACATGCAGTGTCAACCTTCACATTGAATGCCTTCATTGGTGTCCTACGTTCTAATAAGCTTGACAATTAGAGGATACAGCTACTAATAGAAATGATGAAATTAAGATGTTTTAAAGTTATTAACATCATGCTTAATGTAGGTTTTATTCCCTTTTTATAAAACGAGGAAATAAACCTCCCAAACAAATCTTGGTACACATTCTCATACTCATGGACATCATAACCACCTAACGTAAAGGTTGGATATCCCTGCATTAGACAGTTAGCTCCCCCAACCTATAGTTTAACATGGAAAGATATGTATACAAAAAGGAAACTTTTTATCTAACTCTTTATATTATCCAGCTTGCAACTCTTGCCTACATTAGCATGGGTTATAACGAAAATGATAATTGTTGACATTTTGTGAAGGATTTCATTACACGTGTAAACAGGGACTTGATCAATGCAGCATTACATGTCATTGTTTTTCTCCATAAGCACATATATTTGCAATTTGTTAAAAAGCAACATGCTTTCACTTGACTGTCCATGTGTATGATGTATGTATTGGCAGGTAATTCGAAATGTAGTTTCCTAAAATGTCAGCTGTGTGTAAAACATTTTCTTTGTCTTGTTAAACATGATTTGAATGTGAAGAATGCCATGGCTTTAAATATTCTAATGTACAATCAAAATATGATTTAACAATATGAATACTGGATACATTTGCTTATTAAATCAAAAAGCCTCAAATTATATTTAGCATATTTTGTCATGTCTCTTGTTTATAATTTATTATGCTGATTGTTACATGGGATTGCAGCATGTGAGAATGTTGAATTTTGATTCTAGAACTGCTAGCAGAAGGAGATGGCTGCCTAAAGGCTCAGCTCCTGCCCTTGATATTCTGCCCTATATAATGATAATGGATCTGACCTCAGTTGAAATGGATATCTCCCCTTCATCAAGAAGATCTAGACAGGGGGCGAACTTGCTGAAATCCAAGACGTAGATGCCCAGTTCTCTAAGAGAGTTAAAGAAGACGGTGTGGTTAAATGTCGGGCTGAGGGCCAATCTGCTGAGGACTATCTCACAGAAAACATGGATAATGTTGTACTATCCATTGGTAAAATTAAACAGATGGTATTGGAGATGAAGAATGACCAGGATTTGGTCAGGAAACGGACTGAGAAGCTGAAGTCCAGGGTCTCTGACTCTGAGTAGCAACTCTCTGTATTGGAGGACACAGTCTCACATTTGTCCTCGCTGTTGAATGATGCCCAGAAAAACATTTCTGAGCAGGAAAATTACTCCCGATGCTCAAATATAAGGGTCACTGGCTTTGCTGAAGGAGTTGAAAGTGGCCATCATGTAGACTTTCTGCTTAGGACTTTGCCTAAGCTGCTGAAACTCCCCCATGTGATCTGGTGATCTGCTTGAGAGTGAGAGAGCACATCACACTCTTGCCTTCAAATCTGCTTTTGGCCAACCTCCCCATGTCTTTTTGTTGAAATTGCTGAGATTCCCTGTCAAGAAACTACTGATGAGGAAGGCCAGGGAGTTGGGTGAAACACGAGATCATGTTCTTTAATGACTACAGCAGGGAGATTGCTACTCAGAGAAAACTATCCACAGACTATAAAGCGTTGCTCTTGAGAAAAACACCTTTCCTATTATATGATCTACCCTGTAATCTTTAAAGTTGTGGTGGATGGCTCTACCCACACTTTTATTGATCACCATAAGGCTATGGATTCCCTGACATTGGTTCATATGGAAGGAGGGGAGAGATCTTATCAGGAAACCAGACACTTTTGTTTTATCTCCTTTCATTTTATTTCATGTTTATATTGCATGTGTTGTGCCTTGATATTCTTATTTTAGAAAATGTTCATATTTGTTAATTTAAAATATGATGAAAATGCTTATTTTTCAGGATGTTGATCTTTTTTTGTTTAGATTGGGATTTCGGTTGGGATTTGACTGTTTATTTGGCTTGTGCGCAGCGGAGTGCATGCCAAGAAACAATTTACAATACTTCTGGTGGTCCTTTCCTCTAACCACTACTGTTTATGGGATGTACCTGGATGTGATAGTCATGGCCGTCATGGATCCATAAATGCGGCCTGCTAGACCTCTGGTGGATCTCAGGTGCATGCGTTGTTTCTGCACGCAATCTGTGACATGCTGTGGATTCTTATTATTATTATTCTGAGCACGGACCTAGCTTCGAGAAGCAACAAAGTGCTTTACAGAGGTATACACCAATACAGATGCACAACAGAGCATTTTACAGAGATGTACAACATTAAAGATGCATAACAGAGCGTTTTTCAGTGGTAACAACAGAACAGATATACAGCGGGGGTGGGATACAGAGAGGGACAGAGGAGGGGTACAACTGTACCGTGTGGTGGGGAGTAGAGGGGTAGGTGGCATCTAGCGAGTCAGGAGGCGCCAAGTGCGACATGATGGCCTTGGTTTTGAGGAGGAGAGACCTCTTGAAGAGGTGGTTCTTGAGTTCTTTTCTGAATTGAAGGAGCGTGGGGGCGAGTCCAATGCTGATGGGGAGGAGGTTCCATAGTCTTGGGGCATAGGCAGAGAAGGCTTGCTTTCTGGTCCTTTCCTTTTTGCAGCAGCAGATTTCAAGTCTGCATGTGTCCTGGCTTCTGGTAGTTCACTGTCAACTGGAGATGCAGAGTTTTTTGCTAGTTGACTTATTTGTATGCTATATGGCATATGTGCAGATCTACTGTGTGGTCTTCAGTTGCCAAGTATCACACATTCCTGACTGGAAAGCTGAACTGCTTTGTTGACTTCAAATTGCTGGTCTGCATTTATTGTTCCCACACTAAAACTTGTTTGCCTCTCGGTAAGCTGGGGAAACTTGGCTAGGCTTTTACAAAGTTGATGGGCACCGCCATGGCACGTGTGATTTTAACTCTCCACAACGATCGTGCAGTTCATGTATCTCACTTCCACCGTCCAACTGACTTAAATTTGGTGAACACATTTCTGGGTTAAAGGTGACTATAAGTCATTTGTTCTATCTTGGGCTCAGCTGTCTGCTGCTCCCTACCCCTATTTCAGATGGTCTATTTTCAGCTGATGAGTGGCTGGATGTGGTGGATGATTTGGGCCTTGGATGGGGTTTTTGGTGTTGTGTGCTTGTCTTTTGTATTTCTTGTACGTGAATAGCTCCTTACTCTGCTAGTGAAGTGATTTTTTTCTCATATTGTGCTTGTAATTATACACTAGCATTAACCTAGCTGAATGGATTAATTTTCTATGTACTCCACTGAGAGAACTAATGTAGTAGTATTGTTCCACCCATTTATCAAACCTCATTCCACACAGATGCATGTGGCCTTCTGGAGATGCATGGGCTGCTTTTTCATTGCGCCAATGATTGGATTTGGCCGGTAGTATTGAGGTGGCTCTCCTCGCATCTCTGAACTACCAGGGGTGTGGCCTATGTTTCTGGTGGGAGGTGCGGGTGGACTTGGGGAACTGCGAGCTCCATTGGGGGCCTGATCGCTGTTGCATGGTGCTGCATGTCTATCCCTTGAAACCTCAGTATGTATCTCTTTCATACAAGTCTGCAATTACTTTTGGAATCAAACCAGTGTTTAGTTTTGCCACAACAGGTGATGGATCTGGTGGCTTGGAACATCCAAGGATTGTGGAGAGCGATTCCCACGTAATAGTTAGAGAATGTGCTTTATTGATGCAGATTTTGATCACATCTATTGGAACTAATTGAGTGAGTGTAAGTGGTACATGAATGAAAGTGGATATAGCTCTGTGCACATGTAGTACTGAGAAGCGCTTTGCATTTAAAAAAAATAAATAATTTAAGTTAATCCCTCAATCAGGTGGTCATGGTGCTTTTCCGAATATAAAGGAGAAGCTTTAGTTTGACCAACATTGACCTTCCAGGTGGGAATGTTTGTTTATTCTGGTTTCAAATCTATGAGGCTATCATAGATTTAACTTCAATAGTCTGTGCACACGGTATGATTATACAATTGGGGTTCAGAAACTGTTATAATAGATTGTACTGCTTGGCTGTTAATTGGGCCTGGCTGGGTTTGGGACTGTACTTGGTTGTTTGATCTAGCTGAGTCTTTATTATGGCTGCAAATGCTTTGGGAACAGTCCACTACTATTTGTGGGTATTGTCCCTTTTGTTCTGTGTTACCGTGTTTCTATGAAGTGGATTATACCATTATAAGTGGTTTGATACGGGGGTACTTTATGTTCAATACTGAATGGTCTTCTTCCTCTCATCATTTGCTGTGACTCAATTTTCTTCTTCATCTGATCCAGTATAGCAATAGGGCCACTGTGGGCTGTGTTTGATTATTTTTCTCTTTTTTTTGGTTCTGTTTTTCCTTGTCCCTAGATATTTTTTTGTTTGTTTTGATGTTTTCCTTTTTCCTTTTTGTGTTGGGTTGGAGATTGATTTATCTGTGCTTGTGATATGATATGATATGATATAATATGATAGGTTATTTATAACGCACTTAATACTCAGAGGTTTCTAAGCGCAGACCCGGGGATTGAACCTGTGTTGATCTTGATGTCTAACTGCTTGCACTTCTTAAGTTGGAATGTGAAGGGGGTGAATAGCACCATAAAGAGGCAGAAAGCACTTACATTTCTGGGTAAAAAGAAACCTGGCATTGTCTTACTTCAAGAGACACATCTGCAACTGAAAAAGTCCGATTATATTTTAAATAATATGTATGTGAAAGAATTCTCCAGTACATTTGCCAGAAATTCCCAGATGTTAAGGAAGGCGTACGATTTACTGTGGATAGAGTGAGACTTGATTCTGAAAGCAGGTATGTGGCGATCAAATTGCAAGTTGAAAAAAGGAATCTGATACTTTTAAATGTGTATGCCCCTAATGTAGCGCAATCTGAATTATTTTAGAAAATTGGAGGATGTTCTGAAGAGTATGGTGATTTTAATACTATTATGATGTTTTGGATAAATCAGAATTGTCGCTATCTTATGCGGAGGCCAGGGCGCGGAAAGGTCTTTTGAGACTTACGCATATGTGGGACTTACAGGATGTCTGGCGTGATCAGAACCTGCAGAAGAGGCAATATATAATGATTTTTCATTAGTATTAAAAAATCAAATTATTATATATTGACTAGTTTTCATTCGGTACCACTTGGAACTTCCTCTCTTATTGACCTAGGGGCCCTTGTGGTGATGTGAGTGTAGCAGGAATTGGTAGGCACTTGGCTGTTGGCCGATCCAGATATAATTGGCAGGCTGTCCACTGTCTGGGATGCGTTAAAAGCCTTTTTGCGGGGCAAAATTATTAGTTTTGGGTCTTATAAAAAGCAAAAGGCTGGGGTCGAAATTGTTCTGATGGAATCTATGGCCCCGATTCATGGATTTATTTGTATGTAAAAAGAGGGTTTTGTGTCCCATTTTGCCTGCAAATCCCTGTTTGGCAAGTGGGCATTTGTGGGCAGAATGGCACACACATCCCTTTTTTACATGTGTAAGTAATTCCATTAATCCATATAAAAGAAGTCCTGACTGACTGACTGAATGACTCATCAACGCCCACCTCAAACCATTTAACCTAGGAACATGAAATTACAAGGTACATTGTTTTCATGACGGAGGCACCCACTAAGGAAGGATTTTTGGATATTCTGTCCCAAAGGGGGGGGAAAGGGATGGTGAATTTCTGACTGACTCATCAACGCCCAGCTCAAACCGTTTAACCTAGGAACGTGAAAATTGGAAGGTACGTGGTTTTTATGATGTAGGCACCCACCACACAAGGAATTCTGGAAATTCCATCTCTAAGGGAATGAAAAGGGGGGGTGAATGTTTGACAGACTTATCAACACTGAACTCAAACCGTTTAATCTAGGAACTTGAAATTTGGAAGGTACATTGTTTTCATGATGTAGGCACCCACTAAGGAAGAATGTTTGGAAATTACGTCCCTAAGGGGGTGAAAAGGGGGGAGTGAATTTTTGACTGACTCATCAACGCCCAGCTCAAACCGTTTAAGCTAGGAATGTGACATTTGGAAAGGTACATTGTGTCCATGACGTAGGTGCCTGCTAAGGGAATCAAAAGGGGGGTCAATGTATTTATGAGGATACCTATATGTCAAACACCGAAGATGTTAGACATGAAGATTGGTATGTAGATTCATTTTAAAAAATAAACATGTGTTTTACCATTTTCTGAAAATCCAGTTATGGGAGTTGGAAAATGGGGGTAATTTGTTTTTTTTGTTGGAAGGATGACCATATCTCCCAAACCGAAGATGATAGAAAAGTAAAAATTCACATTTTAAATCTTCACAATGAAGTCTGTTTTTGAAAAAACTTCTTTAAATTGGTAACTTGGTAACAGAGAGCAACCTGTATTTGAGAGCAAAATTGTCATCCCTTCCGACCGAGGCACAGTTGTCAATACTCTAGCAGACCTCACATCCACATTTTACCCAGGCATAAAAAATCAAATGGAAAAATCTACAGAACGTTCTAGCAGATTGAAGGGGAGAGCGATAGGGAGACAAGTGATTTTTATTGCAGATGATGATGGACTATTTTTGAGGCAGAATGAAGACATTTGTGGTGCGATCCATAGATGTTACAAGTTACTGTATAGTGATGATGGGCGTATTACTGATGGAGGGGTGTGGTTGTCTCTTTTTTTAGACTAAGTGAATACCCCTCAGTTAGATGACTGTGTTAGTCTTTGTCTGTATAGAGATATTACAGCTCAGAAGATTGTGGATTCAATGGGTTTGATGTCATCAGGAAAATGTCCCGACCAGACTGTTTCCCTATTAAATTCTATGCTGTGTTTAGTCACTCTCCTGAACCTTTCCTTAAAGTGATTATTAGTTGCGAGGTGGTGGCTGATTCTATGAGTACTGCTGTGATCACTGTGATCCTCAAACCAGGGAAGGTTCATTCTATTTCTGGAAATTACATATCTATGTCATTATTAAATGAGGATGTCGAGTACCTGGTTAAAATGTATGCTGTGAGTCTTAATCGTTTGTTACCCAACTGGTTCACCGGAACCTGACAGGTTTTTTCTTTGGCAAGAGCAAGAGCAGTAATGACATCTTAAGAGAACTTCTAGATGTTGTCCACCTCATGGATAAAATTCCCTGATGCATAAGCTGCAGTTAGTATTGATGCAGAAAAGACGTTAGACAGGGTTAGTTGGACATTCCTCTGGCAGGATTTGATCTGGGTGAACTGTGGTCTGTGTTTTGTACAGCTTTTCAATGCCTTGTATAAGGGTGCTGAGGCAATGGTTGCAGTTAATGCTTGCATGTCCAAGCACTTTTCTGTCAGTAGGGGTACAAGCCAGGGTTCAACTCCATTGCCCTTGTTATTTCATCTTTTGTAGAGCCCTTGGCCATTACAATCAGAGGGAATGTGGGTATTGAGGGTATTTCAACTGGAGACTTTGTTTCTAAGGTGCTCTTATTTGCAGATGATCTCCTAGTTTTATTCTCAAACACTGGACCTTTGTTTAGGGAATTGCTTTTGACTTTGCAATTGTTTGGCCATGTATCTGACTATAAAGTTAATGTTTCTAAAACGCTAGTCTTTCCAATCTCGACCTCGTGCCATAGAGGACTCCTTGGTGTGGAACGGGAAGTTAGGGCAGAAGGTGGGTTCCAATATTTGGGTATATTTGTTACCAGACAGGTTAGCTCATTATTGGCTTCAAATATTTGGCTTAAACTTGCTGAGATTAATACATTGTATCTAAAGTGGGGAAGGTTGAACCTGATGGTATGGGGGGAAAATGTATGTCCCTGCTTCCTAAAGTGCTGTATATAGTCAGTTTTCTCCCTTTTGAGCGAACTGCTTTGTGATATAGATAGGACTTTCCGCAATTTCTTATGGAGGCTGGGGGTGGGAAGTCCAGGGTCCCAAAAGATATTCTTATGAGGCTTGTATACATGTGTGGCTTTGGTATCACTAATATTAGTAGGTACCATACGGCCTTCTCATTACAAACCTTACATTTTTGGTTAAGAGATGATGTTGCTGACTGCCCTAACTGCGTTACTCTCAAGAGTGTCTCTCTCAGCCCTATCTCCCTGGATTGTATGCTTATTATGGATAAGAAACTGGCTGTTGATCAGACGCCCACAAAACAAGTTTTTTTCCCCTCTTTCGTAATGTCTTTCCCCTTCTGCACATGGTCTTTCTCCTTTTGTTACAGTTTGACAGGCGAAGAACCATGGCTGAGAGGGTTGCTCAGACCAATGTCAGAGTTTAAGAATGATTCAAAATCTTCCAGCCATCTCATCTTTTGTGTGTTGATCAAACCCCACCATTTATTAAACACGTCTTGAAGGAATGGAAGAAGAGTTGCGAAAGTCATGTCAGAAAATATATTTTGAGCTTGGAGTCTTCTTTGTGGAAAAATCCAGTGATATGGATTGATAATCATACCCTCTCGTGGACTTCCTTGCAATCAGAAGGTATTTGGAAATTGAGGCAACTTCATGATGGTGTTTCCATGCTTACCTTTGAATTTTTGCAGTTCAAAAACAAGTTGCGATCTTGCTGAGGTCCACCAGTATGGTCAGCACTGTGATCTTTTTGAGACTTTGTTCTCGCCCCTGAATTCCTCTTTATATAGTGCCTCCTCTTTTTTGCATTTGGCCAGGAGCATTCCGCTTTCAGCTTCATTTTTGTACAGGCTTCTTACACCAATGAATTGTAACACTGTATCTGAACATGTTAGGACCATATGGTGCCCATATTTAGGATTTTAACTTTCTGATATTGAATTGAATTGCATATGTACAGGACCATATAGGTTCAGGCTTCACCTGGATATGAGGATTACCCAACAGCAGATTTTCCATTGTATTTATTGGTCTCCCTGGAAAATGAAGCAGTGCAAGCTTAGTCAGGAAGATATAAATTGGAACTTTAGGATGGTTGGACGGAGCACCATCCTGCATACATTTAGGTCTTGTCCAAAAATCAAATCCTTAATCCTTTTGGGACGATGTTCTCCAACACATGGACCTTGTGTTTGGTGTTTTGCTTCCATGTATTCCCTTGGTATGTGTGTTGGGCGTGTTTCTGATTGGGTGTAATCTGTCAATTGGCTTACTCTTCTGGGCATATATGTATCCCTTTTGTTTGCCAAGAAACACATTTTGAAATTTTGGAAAAGTGACCTTAGGCCCTCTGTAGACGGATGGTTGCATGACCCGTTGCTTCTTTCGGGAAGAGAGAGGGTGATCTATCAGGTCAAGAAAAAGGTAGACAAGTATTCTGACATTTGGGATGTTTTCAATGAGTTTCTATGTGTAATGTTATGTTTTTCTTTTTCTCCTTTTCTCTGCTTTTCCTTTTGTATATAGGAAATCGTTTACAGTTGATAATATGTTATGTTCTTGAATTATCAAGGGCAAAACAAAAGAGTTGATGGCTGGAAGGTTTAGAATAAATCTTGACCTCTGGCATTGCTCTGGGCAACCCTCCAGACCATCGTTCTTCGCCTGCCAAGCCATTACAAAAGGGGAAAAACCATATGCAAATCAGGCTTGGTCCCACCCCCAAAGGGGTAGTCCAGCCCGAACTGCTAGGTCACATCCCTTTTGCACGAGACCACAAGCATCCCCAGACATGTTTCAGCCTTGTTGGGCGTCATCAGTGAGGAGTAGCTTGGGTCTCTAGGCCCAGCAGGCAAGGGACCCACGTCTGGGCATACCCTTCCCACTCGGGGTGACAATAGCAAAACAAAAGAGTTGATGGCTGGAAGGTTTAGAATAAATCTTGACCTCTGCCATTGCTCTGGGCAACCCTCCAGACCATCGTTCTTCGCCTGCCAAGCCATTACAAAAGGGGAAAAACCATATGCAAATCAGGCTTGGTCCCACCCCCAAAGGGGTAGTCCAGCCCGAACTGCTAGGTCACATCCCTTTTGCACGAGACCACAAGCATCCCCAGACATGTTTCAGCCTTGTTGGGCGTCATCAGTGAGGAGTAGCTTGGGTCTCTAGGCCCAGCAGGCAAGGGACCCACGTCTGGGCATACCCTTCCCACTCGGGGTGACAATAGCAAAACAAAAGAGTTGATGGCATTGCCAGTGGTTAAGATTAAGTCTAAACCTTCCAGCCATCACCTCTTTGTTTTTGCTATGTCACCCCGAGTGGGACGGGTATGCCCAGACGTGGGTCCCGTGCCTGCTGGGCCTAGAGACCCAAGCTACTCCTCACTGATGAGCCCCAACAAGGGCGAAACATGTTTGGGGATGCTTGTGGTCTCGTGCAGAAGGGATGTGGCCTAGCAGTTCGGGCTGGACTGCCCCTTTTGGGGTGGGGCCAAGCCTGATTTGCATATGGTCTTTCCCTTCTGTAATGGCTTGGCAGGCGAAGAACGGTGGTCTGGAGGGTTGCCCAGAGCATTGCCAGTGGTTAAGATTAAGTCTAAACCTTCCAGCCATCACCTCTTTGTTTTTGCTATGTCACCCCGAGTGGGACGGGTATGCCCAGACGTGGGTCCCGTGCCTGCTGGGCCTAGAGACCCAAGCTACTCCTCACTGATGAGCCCCAACAAGGGCGAAACATGTTTGGGGATGCTTGTGGTCTCGTGCAGAAGGGATGTGGCCTAGCAGTTCGGGCTGGACTGCCCCTTTTGGGGTGGGGCCAAGCCTGATTTGCATATGGTCTTTCCCTTCTGTAATGGCTTGGCAGGCGAAGAACGGTGGTCTGGAGGGTTGCCCAGAGCATTGCCAGTGGTTAAGATTAAGTCTAAACTTTCCAGCCATCACCTCTTTGTTTTTGCTATGTCACCCCGAGTGGGACGGGTATGCCCAGACGTGGGTCCCGTGCCTGCTGGGCCTAGAGACCCAAGCTACTCCTCACTGATGAGCCCCAACAAGGGCGAAACATGTTTGGGGATGCTTGTGGTCTCGTGCAGAAGGGATGTGGCCTAGCAGTTCGGGCTGGACTGCCCCTTTTGGGGTGGGGCCAAGCCTGATTTGCATATGGTCTTTCCCTTCTGTAATGGCTTGGCAGGCGAAGAACGGTGGTCTGGAGGGTTGCCCAGAGCATTGCCAGTGGTTAAGATTAAGTCTAAACCTTCCAGCCATCACCTCTTTGTTTTTGCTATGTCACCCCGAGTGGGACGGGTATGCCCAGACGTGGGTCCCGTGCCTGCTGGGCCTAGAGACCCAAGCTACTCCTCACTGATGAGCCCCAACAAGGGCGAAACATGTTTGGGGATGCTTGTGGTCTCGTGCAGAAGGGATGTGGCCTAGCAGTTCGGGCTGGACTGCCCCTTTTGGGGTGGGGCCAAGCCTGATTTGCATATGGTCTTTCCCTTCTGTAATGGCTTGGCAGGCGAAGAACGGTGGTCTGGAGGGTTGCCCAGAGCATTGCCAGTGGTTAAGATTAAGTCTAAACCTTCCAGCCATCACCTCTTTGTTTTTGCTATGTCACCCCGAGTGGGACGGGTATGCCCAGACGTGAGTCCCGTGCCTGCTGGGCCTAGAGACCCAAGCTACTCCTCACTGATGAGCCCCAACAAGGGCGAAACATGTTTGGGGATGCTTGTGGTCTCGTGCAGAAGGGATGTGGCCTAGCAGTTCGGGCTGGACTGCCCCTTTTGGGGTGGGGCCAAGCCTGATTTGCATATGGTCTTTCCCTTCTGCAATGGCTTGGCAGGCGAAGAACGGTGGTCTGGAGGGTTGCCCAGAGCATTGCCAGTGGTTAAGATTAAGTCTAAACCTTCCAGCCATCACCTCTTTGTTTTTGCTATGTCACCCCGAGTGGGACGGGTATGCCCAGACGTGGGTCCCGTGCCTGCTGGGCCTAGAGACCCAAGCTACTCCTCACTGATGAGCCCCAACAAGGGCGAAACATGTTTGGGGATGCTTGTGGTCTCGTGCAGAAGGGATGTGGCCTAGCAGTTCGGGCTGGACTGCCCCTTTTGGGGTGGGGCCAAGCCTGATTTGCATATGGTCTTTCCCTTCTGTAATGGCTTGGCAGGCGAAGAACGGTGGTCTGGAGGGTTGCCCAGAGCATTGCCAGTGGTTAAGATTAAGTCTAAACCTTCCAGCCATCACCTCTTTGTTTTTGCTATGTCACCCCGAGTGGGACGGGTATGCCCAGACGTGGGTCCCGTGCCTGCTGGGCCTAGAGACCCAAGCTACTCCTCACTGATGAGCCCCAACAAGGGCGAAACATGTTTGGGGATGCTTGTGGTCTCGTGCAGAAGGGATGTGGCCTAGCAGTTCGGGCTGGACTGCCCCTTTTGGGGTGGGGCCAAGCCTGATTTGCATATGGTCTTTCCCTTCTGTAATGGCTTGGCAGGCGAAGAACGGTGGTCTGGAGGGTTGCCCAGAGCATTGCCAGTGGTTAAGATTAAGTCTAAACCTTCCAGCCATCACCTCTTTGTTTTTGCTATGTCACCCCGAGTGGGACGGGTATGCCCAGACGTGGGTCCCGTGCCTGCTGGGCCTAGAGACCCAAGCTACTCCTCACTGATGAGCCCCAACAAGGGCGAAACATGTTTGGGGATGCTTGTGGTCTCGTGCAGAAGGGATGTGGCCTAGCAGTTCGGGCTGGACTGCCCCTTTTGGGGTGGGGCCAAGCCTGATTTGCATATGGTCTTTCCCTTCTGTAATGGCTTGGCAGGCGAAGAACGGTGGTCTGGAGGGTTGCCCAGAGCATTGCCAGTGGTTAAGATTAAGTCTAAACCTTCCAGCCATCACCTCTTTGTTTTTGCCTTGAATTATCAAGGACATTTTCTTTCTTTAGCTGATCCAAAAACCTTTCAGTAATAGTTTCCCAAGCTGTTCGGATAATAAATAAATTTGAGACACAGGTCTAAATGAAATTGTTAAGTCCCTATCCCCTTTTTAAAAAAAATAGGAACTATAACAGCTACTTTCAATGATGGCAGCATTAACCCAAATCTAATATCCAAATTCATTACATTTAAATTAAAAGGAGACAATAAATTGCACTTACCTTTAAATAAGTCTGTTGGCTATTCCATCCAACCCTGTACTTTGATTCTAAGCCCGCAATGAAAATGCTGCTCTCACTTTCTCAAGGTTAAACACCAAGCAACACTCTTCTTCAGAGCTAGAGCTTCTTTTAGATTGCATTGTCAAGCCCTTTAAGACAAGATTCAGTAGTAGAAGATATGTCTTTATCAATACATGTTCTCCCCATTAATACATGAGAAATGTGAAGTGAAAAGATGCAGCTCCACATTAGTACCTGGGCATTAAGGTGCCATTCTTTTCGAACATTACCTAGGCAAGAATTTGCTTCCTCAGTAACAGCTAATGATAAGTGTCCCAGACATCAGATGCAAACTGTTCCTTTCTCTTTCTGTATACAATTGTGCATTTGCATCCAGGAAAGGCGGTCTGGCCAATCCGAATCCACCTTTTCTGGGCGAGGTTCAGCATTCACTTCCCGCAGCGGTACACAAAAAAAGGGCAAAAAACAGGTTTTCCACATCTGCCATCATGCAAAAAGGGGCCTATTTTTTATAGTGGTGGTCATTTTTTTGTTTGTTTTTAGGCCCATTCTGACAAGATATGGGTGCGTGCCGAGCTCCTCTGCATTTGGAAGAAAAAACAATTAAAGCTATTCACACCCCAGTAAATCCTGGGGTCTGAATGTCTTTCACACCCGGATGGGGGGTGGATAGAGGGTTTAACAGCCTGCCAGCCCGGGTTTAGTATGCCAAAGCAAAGCAAAGTCCTCAGCTCGGGCTATGGGCCATTAAACTCTGTGTCCACCCCCCAGTCAGGGCGTGAAAGCCATATTCTTTCGCTAACCAACTTATTCCTTAAGCATGTATATGTGAGTACTTTAGAGCCTGTTGTGAATTTTTGATCGTTTTCTGCACTCCTGATCATATAAGATACTTCATCCTGTAAGGATCTGTGAAGTTGATTTTGCTTTCTCACAAAAGTTTATAAAAGTGGTTACAGTATGTCAAAGATCTTATGTTTTATCTAAATACAACCACATTTTACCTTTAGCTTACATTGCGTACAGCTGTTATCTTTTTTTATTTTTTATTTATTTATTGTGCAGTTAGTCAACACATTTGATTTATGACTTTTTACACAGATAGAATTCATTGTTCCAAACTCTTCATTTGTGTGTCGGTTAAACATCATGATTATTTACAGTGATATTCTTATACAATGTAGTTCATTGAGTAATTTCAGTAGCTGAATGGACAGGTAGATTTCCTTCCCAGCCGATAATCCCATCCAAAGGTCTTGCATACTCATCCAATCGTTATCATGTACTGAACTAGCAAAGTATTTTAATCTTAGATTCAAAGTTACTTTGCATGCTATTATCAAGTGCCTTATATCCTGTGGGAGAACTTCTCTGCATAGATCACATTCTCCCATGCACAGATCTAATTTTTGCCAAATTCTTTGCATTTCCTTTGTTTTGATCGAATTTAATCGGAAGCACAAAAGATGTACACGCCAAGCAGGGTTAGATAATTGTCTTATGTAGGGCAACATTTATTTGATGGATTTTTCACATGCATTTATGATATTACAGCATTTCATTTCACAGAACGCTGCTCTGGTTGCAATCCAGTCTGTTTTCATTACTGCACATTTTGTCTAGTATAGATTTGTTACCAATTCTTCCCTCTATGTGCCGCTTTGAGTTAGAATTCTTTCAGCATGTCCTTGAAGAGTCATCAAATAGTCACTTTTATTAGTTACGATATGCTCCTCCAGATCTTCATATATGGAGCATTTATGGGGATGGATCATCAATCTATGCAATGGTAGTAATTTCCAGTCAAAATATGCTTGTAGGGATTGTAATCCTAGTTCATATCTCAGCCGGGTAATAGGGATAGCCGAGGGGAGTCGTAGCGTTCTTTTTCCAGATGTTTCCTTCTAGGCGACTCCAATTATAGATCCATACTCGAGGATGAATATCCATTCCATATAGCATTGCTGGTATTATTTTCCTATAGTAGTATTTGATTAAGGGTAGCAGCGAAAATCTGTATTAAGATGCCAGTAATTTCTAGAGTTGGCATATGTATTGATTTTCTTTATTTTGTATTTCATTCTTTCATAGTTTCACCGGTTGTTATTTGAAAACCCAGATATTTTGTGGGTTTAACAACTGGGAGGACCTGACTGTACATTTGCCAATTGAATTTAGTTTTTTTATTTAGACGTTTACCAAATGTCATTATATTTAATTTTGATGGGTTCATCTTTAGACCATTTTCATTAGCATACATCTCGATTGCTTTTAAAAGGTGTTGTAGACCAATTGGAGTGTGGTTGAGTAATGCTATGTCATCTGCATATGCTAGGAAATGGATCAGACACATGCCTATTTTTGGACATGCTAAGATATAAGTATTGAGATACTTTGCAAGATCAGCGAGGTAGAGATTGAACAATCAAGCTGCTAGAATGCATCCCTGGTGGACTCCGTTTTCAATATAATTTCTGAGGACAGATCTCCCATCATATTCAGCCTCACTTGAATGGTTGTCCGATCATGCAATACTATCAAGATGGCTTATTGGCCTTTGGGTATTCCCTAGTTCTAGATCTTGATCCATAATTGTGTTCTATTAACTAGGTAAAAAGCTTTTGTTAAGTCTATGAGGGCCATATAAATTAGCTTTTGGTTATTCATAGCACTTTCTTCCCTGATAATCTTCAATATGAGTCCATTAGCCAATGTTGATAGCCTCTTGAGAAAGGCTGTTTGTTGTTTTGCTCGAATTCCTTTTGACTGGGCCCACATTTAGAGCTCCTGCAATACAAAGCTTGAGAAGATTTAGCTGTCACTGTCTAGTAAGGCAATGGGGCGGTAGTTGGCAGGATCGTTTCTATCACCCTTTTTATACATAGGAATCACAATGGCGCTTTTCCAGGACTCTGGCAGGATTTGGCTGGAAAGTATAGGCCAGACAATATTTTCAATCACTTAGTTGGGTCAGTTTTGAAAATTATATTAGTCAGGCCATTTGGGCCTGCAGTTCTTGATTTCAATGATTTGGTCATCAGACCTTATATTACTGTTCTCTCTATTTGTAGTTCCCATCATGCTTCTCTCAATGTGTTGATCAGAATGTTGGGTTCTTTAGATTGGTCTGTATAATACTTAACCCACATTTTTTCAGTGATTGTGTTGACTGTTGTTCACTTTGAGATTGCGTCTGATTATTTATGATAGACCAGACGTTTTTGCATTCATTGAAAGTTGTGCTTGCAGCATAATTTCACCATCCCCCGCATTGCGGGCGTATCTATGGACTCTTGACAAGTTGCGTTATGTGTTACAAAGCTCTTTTATAATTTTGTAACTACTTTGCGTTAGACCTTGACATTTGAACTCATAGCGTTTTTCAGTGAGGGCCATTGTTTTATATAAGTCATTTCATCAAAATTATGTGGGTGATTTTTTCCACATGAGGCTTTGGCTTGTGAGGGTTCCAAATCCCACAAGAATTTGACAAAGCTGCTGAGGAATAAAAAATGATGTCTCTCGCAATCAGAGGTGTCTGCTATCAGGTTTCCAAGCTTTCTATTCCATGTGGCACCTGGATTGTTGAATCGCACAACTTGATTTCCTCTGAGATTGAATTGGAGCTTAGTTGAGTATACCTTTTTGGTCGGTTCCTTTTTTACACCGAAGGTTGCTTGCAGAGCACTGTGATCACTATATTTCATTGGTTTTATGATGAAATGCATACATTTGGGAAAGAGGCCTTCAGATACGGCTAAATAGTCAATTGCTGAGGAGATTCTCCCATTAGACCATGTTTCCGCAGGAGTCAGGTCACTTGCGATGTTTCCGTTTAGGATTGTTAAGTTCCATTCTTAGAACATCTTTTGCCAGAGTTGTCCATTGTGCTTACTTATACGGGACTTGACTTTGTACCTGCTAACGGTGGAGCATGGGTCAGCAAGGATTATATTTATTTCTTCTATAAATGAGTCCAGGTTTTTACTTACTGAGTTGCAATATATATTTATCAAGGTTAGACCTCTTATTGTTGACCCCCAATTTATGCTGCTTCTTACTGCAAGTATTTCCGTAGTAGTTGTACAGCCATTATCTTCTTTGGCCCAAAAGATCTGTCTCCTTGAAATGTGTGGCCTATCCTCGGATTAAGTATCCACACTGACTCACACACTGTCCACACCATCTTCTTATCTCTACTTTCTTGATTGAACCTGTTTGTAGCAATCCTATCCTTCCCTGATCACCTCCAGAATCTTTCTGCTATCAATTGGCCCCACAACCACCAGTTTCAACCAACCTGGGCAAGGGTCATCCCTGGTTCACGTCTTTTGAGAAATGCAAAGGTTGATACCCTGGTGAATGAATGTGGTGTGGTCTAGTAACCCCATATGATGTGTTTCAAAATGTCCTTGCATGGCACTAGCAATACACCACCCTTGATGAAATGATTAATACGTTCCACCGGCCCATTCACCATAGGTTGATATAATCCAATGTGAGTATTCCTAAATGGCAAATCTGACTAAAACATCTTCGTCATTTCAGAACACAATTGCACACTATTGGCAATTACAATGTCCTTTCTTGAAAGAAACGGCCTCCAAATGTTTCACCATAGCAACAGTAGTTGCTTCAATAACTCCCTTCCATTAAACCCATTTAGATTGATAATCTACCAATACAAAAATGTACTTGTACTCCCACACAAGCTCTTGAATGGGTGCCATTACATCAACAACCACTTTTTTTCACGATTTTGATGGTACCTCAATCGGAAACAGCAGTGTTCCCCTAACCACTTGGGTTTTAGCCCTATTGACAGTCATCTCACAATGCCTTTCAATTCTGTCAAAGCTCATATCCATGTTAGTCCACCAATAACTCTTGTTCTTTTAGTTTCATTGCTACCAAAATGCCCCTGATTGCCAAAACTAATAATGTATGCCTGAAAGCTTCCGGCGGTATGATCTTAGCCCACTTCCTTGACCATACCTCGATGATAGTTAGCTCATCCTTCACCTCAAACCAAGCATCAAATTCCCTGACCAAGGTTAATTTCTCAGACCAGCCACTAACAGTTAATTCCTTCACACTCTACTCAGTCACTTTCCACTCCTCAATTTTGATTGCTTCTTCATTGACAATGGCCAAAACCACACCTCTGGTCAATATTTCATTGCTGGATGCCCCCACACCCACTGGCAGGCGAGACAAAAAATAAGCAATGCCATTTTTACTTCCAGGTAAGTACCCTACTGGAAAATCTAATTATTGCAATCCCAACAGCCACAAAAACCTTCTGGGTGAAGCATTTATTCACTCCACACTATGAAACATTTGGACAAGAGGTATGCGATAGACTTTACTTTGAAGTGGTGTCTTTACAAATTGAACTTGAAATACTAAATGAACCAAAACACAGCCAATGTCTCTCTCTCCACAAATGAGTAGTTTATCTCTGTCTCCCTCAGGGGTCTAAATTCAAAAGCAACCACATGCTTCCCCACTTCCTTCAAGTGCTGAGACAATGTGGCACCCAATCCCAAACCTCTGGCATCCACTGTCTTGCTGCCTCACAGCTGCAGGGGTGTCTGTAGGTGGTGGGAGGGTGTATGAGTGTTTATTGGCTTAGGCTGAATGGGAACAAGATGGAGGTCTTGGTGGTGGGGGTCCCCTTTGCTGCTTCTCTTTTTTGGCCCGGCCCTCTGGGCTCACTTCCAGCCCCTGTTCTAGTGGTGAGTGATCTTGGTTTTAAACTATGTGCTTCACTCGCTCTAGATCCACAGGGGGCAACTGTTTGCCAGTCCAGGCACTTTAAATTAAAGATTCTAAGGAAATTCCTCCCTTTCATTCCTCCTCACCTCTATGCTCCTGTGGTTGCCTCACTTGTTCTGAGAGGAGCAGATTATTGCAATTCACTCCACTTAGCTCAGCCACTATATCTCTTATGTCGGCTCCAGGTTTTACAAAATTCTACAGCGCAAATGGTGTCCCAGGTCCTGTTTCATCTCACATTATACCTGTTCTTCGCCAGCTTCACTGGCTCCCCATTGAACAAGCATTGGGAAAGCCAACAGTTTTGGCTTGTGTATAAGTGTTATGCATTATACAGCTATTATATGCCCAGGTACTCGCACCTTTTTGCACCTGCTACCATCAATGGCTAGTTAATACCAGTATGGCAGTGCCTACACAAGAACCCAAACTGTTGCCATTGCCAATGCTTGTTAAGAGATGATCTGACTGCAGGCAGTGCAACCTTATTAATCAAACATGCCTCCCACACCTGACTAAACCTGCACCCCATTCTCTCCAAGCCTCCTCTGTCCATTGGATCAGGCGCCTTACCTGTCTAATAAACATTCAGTTTATGGAGCAGAGGTGGTTCCCCAAAAAGGCCACGGTCAGTGGGTGGAGATAGAAGCTGTTCCCAGTTTTCCTGACATTCTTATAAACCTGTAGGATGCTAAGGTTCAATGTCCACAGTCACTGTAGCAGTCAATTACCCACTATACGATACACCTCCTCATATTGCCATGCCAGTAACCTGTGTGCAGTGCACACAAAGCATACAATGAACAGAGCCACTGGGAATACAAGGGTGATTGCCTCGGAGGAGGCAGCTGCCCCATTATGTACTGACACAACAGGTCTTGCTCTGTACATCAAGAGGCATTAATCACTTTTCACGTTTATGATTAGATTATAAAAACGTCTTTATGACCCCATTGCGTACAACACAAGCCCACTTCATGTGTTTACATGCTCGACTATGCATCCTCACACTACAGCATGCAGACATATAAGGCATGAACGATCTTTAAAGTTATTAAGACAAGTGGTATTGACCACCAAAGAACCTACTTGCGAACAATCAACCATCTTTCATTTGCAGCTGTCATAAACCCTTTCAATGAGAAAGTGAATGAGTGTGCCAATTTGTTAGTGGCTTAGAGAGCGTAAACACCAATGTCTGAGCTCCTCATTGAGTGATGGCAGTGTGTCAGTATGTGAGTGTATGTATGAGGGATTGTGAAAGTGATGGTATCTGTGAAGGAGTGAGTGGGGGTGGGTGTCAGCAGTGAGGTTATGTGTGAGGGAGTATGCTGTTGCTGTTTATTACACAGTCACACTCAACTCAGAGAGTTCCTTTCCTCCCAATCAAGGTGGCACACAACGAAGCACTATTAGTTTGTTAAGGTTCATTTTGGTAAGGCCTCGCAACCAACCTCAACACATACCCGGTGCCAAAATGGACTAGGCACCAGGCTGGTGTGTAATATGATTATAGATGTATTCACTTAATTAAACCAAATTTGACAAAGAGACTAACATCATCCACCAATACCATGGCAACACAAGAACAAAAATGACATCCGTAATGGCACCAACACAGAGCTAATACTGAGATATGCAGTCACAATTTCTGGCAGCTTTCTTTTCAAGTCACCCGCCAATACAGAAAAAGAACAAGCCAAAACAAGCAGTGATTGATGATTTGGTTATAATACATTTTGCCCCAGCAACCCCCACCCTCCAAACATCTATTGGACTTGGCCCCTCTGAATTTAAGGTCAGTGGCAGAGAGTGGGAACACAATAGCACAATTGCTTTGGGTTCTGATAGAAATGCACTCTTTGGAAATGGGATTCAAGGAGAAAAATCATTTATTTTTTTCACTTGTTACCCCATATGCAATATTTTGCACCCTGCATCCTCACTTGGAAACAGGGTTTTGGAATTTATTCTTTTGGCAAATCTTTAGGTCCATACCAGCTCAAAACACCCTGGTTTCTAATGTTAACAAAACACATCAGGCCTCATTAGGACCCAGGCGGTAAGGGGTTTACGCCGGCGTAAACATAGCCGACCCTTACCGCCTGAGTACGAGTTCCCTTAGCGCCATGGCGGATCTAACACCTGCTTTTAGCAGGCGTTAAAATCCATGGCGCTAAGGGACCTTGTTGTTAATTACGCCACCGTAATTTACGGTGGCGTAATTATCGCCTTCCCCACTCCCATTATGCCCTATGGGGCAAAAATGGGAATGGGGAAGGGTAAATGGGGATTGGGGACTTACCGCCCCGCCAAGGTCGGAATGGGGCGGTAAGTCCGCCAACCACCATGGCGGAGTTGGCAGTTTAGCGCCATGGACCATGGTGCTAATAGCGCCATGGTCCTCCGCCAAGGTCCTAATGAGGGCCATCATGTGATTTCTATAGGGGAATTAATTGATTTACTTTAATTAAATATGCTAAGGATCTACACAGACAAACAGGGTATTTTGCCATTGGGAAATAAATAACACAATGCTTGAAAATGCAGGGCCTACACATTATGTGGCATTGGGGGTAGTTTTATTTAAAGGAGAGGCCTTGTAATGGGCAAAAGGTAACAGCAGGGAAACTCTGGGACAGCAAGGGTGTCAGTCAAGGATCATCCCCTCTCGCTCCTCCAAGGCATCCCATTCAGCTTCTATGTCTCCTAGTCCCTGTCTCCGAAGCAAGATTTGCAGTCTCTCTGCTTGGGTGTTTCTTTCAAGAGTTCAGCAGCAGGTTACCTCCCGGAATAAGTGGAAAAAGCCCAGTTCTTATGCAAACTGGTTTACTTATAGGGCAAATGACATCAAAAAGTTGTCATGATTCCCGCAAAAGGGATTGGTTGGTTTTCTCTACCCACCTCCCACCTGTGTGCTAATCGGATAAGGAGATGAGTTGTGTGAGTTAGGAAATCTGTGGGAGTGGGAGAAGAAAGCTTTGTCATCCCAAACTGACATGTGGGCTTGGGCTGTTTAAACTCTGAAAATCTATCACCCTGGCAAGTACCCTAATTTTTCAAATCTTTACATGCATGGATATGTTTTGAGAACTACATTTTTAGGCAAATCAGGGGATGCTAATCTGAAGTCAGCACACCGTTCCTATGCATAGATACATTTTTTCTTTGTTTACTCAGGAGCTGTATCAGTGAAAAATATACCACTTCATAGTTCCCATGTTAATTGTGTCCTTCACCCTCACACAACCTTTGAAATCTCTTTGAATCAAGGGAAGGCCCAAATCAAATTTTCATGAATAGCCTCTGTTATGTTTATCATGCAATAATCATGTTGGAATGGTTCAAAGGGGGTTACTCTCACCTTTAATAAAAGTTTTGAATGACCGTTGTGGCATATACACTGCCCTTTTTATGCAATAATATGTATTTTTCCATTAACTAAAATCCAGCCTTTCCTTTGTTCCCTTAAGTTTCATTTCCCCATAAGCATGTGATTAGCCAGAGCCTGGCACATGTTTATCTTCGCCTGTCCCTACTTGGCCTTTCAATGGTCCTGGCTGCAACTCGAATGTACATTTTATGGGTGTTGTGACCTCAAGGTCACTTCTGCTGAAAGAACAGGCATGGCTTTATCTATTTCCACTGTGGTTTAAATCTAGGTCGTGGATTTCTTTCTATTTTTTCAAGCAATGGGCCTGATTGATGGTAGACAACCAGACCTTCCTCTCCAGGACCAGGAGAGGAAATGCCTTGGAGGTTAAGTTTCATTTTCAGGAGAAATGACTGGCTGCATGTAAAATTCTGCAAGAAATGGCTTATAAACTCACACACAATGGATTTTAACATGATATTTTATAAGGAACCTGGGCCTTATATCCATGTATAATGTACTTCTTTAATCTCACAGTTTCAAAAGGCAGGAGTATAATTTCTGGATTGTCCATATGTTTTGGGTAGTTATATGAGAAAACCATGTTCAAACTCTGAAAGTCTACTAGGCACTTCTCTCTGCATACTGTCATTTGGATGAGGAAAAAGAAAGTTCTTTTATTTCTTGTAATTGCAAATAATAGAACGATTCAGTCGGACCAGTTCTGGAGCACAATTTATATGGCAACTCCTATTGTGTACATTGGTGCAGCATTCTACATTTGGAAAAGGATTTGGTTACAGTGGGGAAAACTTCCACCTATAACCATGGGTACAGAAAAGAATGTAAAAGCCTCCAAATTTGTGATCAAATGATGAAAGTTTTCAGTCTCCCCAGATTGGACGGAGATTCTGTCTGGTATCGAATGTTGTAAAGAATGTTAAATGCTGAATGTAACGTAATAACCTTGGCTATATATTGTCTTATTAATTGACTAGTATCTTAATTGGTATTTTAGATATGAAATGATTTCTCAATAGAAGGCTCAGGAAAAAGAATTTATTTACTTTGTGCGCAGAGTAAAACACGAGAAAGACCTTTACAAAAAGAAATGGCGAATAAACCCAGCCGGAACCAAATAAAAGTAAATGGGGTCCCTGCGGATTTAAGTTCGATGCTACTAACCTAGCCTAAAACAGTACCAAGGCTATTTAAAGAGACCACGGTAGAAAAGAAATAGGGTAGATACCACTGCCACTAGCCAAATCCTAAAGAAAGGGGAATGAAATCATTTTCCATGAGAAACAGACAAAAAGGGATAACTATTAACCCTTTCCAGAACTCTATGTGAGATCGTTTGTACTGGGTCTGTGAATTTAAAAAGACTAATAAAGTCAATGGCAACTTTATATGTTCTGGGAGACAGCAGTCATTCCCAGAAAATGGAGTTTAAAGTGGAAAGTCTGAAAAAGACAATTCTGTGTCACTGCACTAAAGGTGCTGTGTAACACACAGTAAAAAGATGATGCCTATGGAGTGGGTGAAGCTCCACAGTCTATGAACGCAAACATTTTAAACACACACAGCAAAACATATGTAAGAGTGGGAAAAAAGGTTCACACTCTTACCAGGTGAAAAAAATAAATCCTAGAAATCCAGCAAAGCTGCTGAGGGACTCAGCAGGTAAGGGAAATTAGCCATTCTGGAGAATTCTCCCTAACACTCACCCAGTAGCCTGCCCTCAGAGCTACTAGGTGGGCGTACGCTACCAGGTGGGTATTGTTTCAGGGTCTTCACTCTGTCATGGGAAGCCGAATATCATACTGTATGGTATAATATACGGCTTCCCATGTTGGGGGGTGCCCACCATGTGTCATAGAGTAGGGCACGCAACAGTATGCGGTGCAAGTTATGTGAAGCTCCTTGTATACCCCCAATTTGAATACTGTGCAGTTACATGTTACACACTACAGTGGGAGAGTGATATGGGGTGTTCACTAACACGGCTTTCCCCACAGCAGGATCTGGGAACTACCTAGCATTCGCTCAGTTGTACAGTTGCACATAGATTCGTCAGCATGTTATTATTTTAAACGGTATCAAGACTATAGTCAAAATAAGGAAAGTTGTACTGTGACAGCAGATGGGGCGCTTAAACATTTTTTATGGAATAATTAACCTTTCTATATCTGATTCCAAGATCAAAACTCAAACAAGCACTGGAGGAGCCTCTCTTAAGGATAAAGGGGGAGGTGGGCTGTAGCATCGGTGTATGTCACAGGGCTCAGTTAGTCACACAACTCTGTCATAATGCAGGGGGTGCACGGTAGGGTCTCCATTCAGCATGTGCCATTGGGAAGGGCAGTAAACAGTATTTTACGAAATTTTTGTTAAACTCCCTTGTCACGGATTCCAAGATGGCGGCGGAGAGGGGAAGTCGCATCTGAGCGTGGCTCCGATCCCTCTCCCGGGCCACAACAATAAAGGCAGACAAATATACAGATCACAAGCTCCAAAAGAATACTGAAGTAATCGGAATACTGGAGGAGAATTTCAACGCCAGATGACAAATAATCAGACCCGCAAGTGAGGAGGAATATAAAGGAGGCACCAGCGAGATTCAGGCGCACAGATTCAGAGAGCAGCAGAAGGTGGCCGCCATTAGCGGAGACCCACCCGACAGCAGGAAGAAGGACCACGGCGGGGAGCGGTGCCAGTCCCGACCATCAGGAACGGAAGCAGCGAGAAGCCAGGATACACCACCCTGAGGGCTCCGGTAGGATGGGCGCCGTAGCGCGGAGACCAGGGGAGAGCAACACGAGAAGGGGATACATCCCCGCCCCGTCGAGTCACGCTCGCCTAGTTAGGCTGGAGGGGCCGGCATGGGCCCGCGGGGTACAGGACATCGGCCTCGGCCCCCTGGGGGACTGGTCGGAGCTCTTCAGTGCGTCATTCCAGCAGCTGCCCACCCACGGAGGAGTAGCACGGCGAAGAGAGGGGATGGGTGAGCTGCGACGGCCTAAAGGCCGCATGGTAGGACACACACCAGCGCTGCCGAGCGGGGAGAAGGCCCCTAACAAACTGAGTAAATCCACATCCAAGTGAGGGGAAGCAGAGACGGGGGAACAGGAGGTGGCCCTTTACTCCCAGGGACGCCAAAAGCAGCCAAAAGCAGGGGAACTCCCCAAATATGGAGGGGAGGTAACCCTCCCCAACCCTGTGGGCCACGGAGCACAGAAGGCAACAGGCAGTACCGATCTGCGCTAAGCACAGCTCTATAGCGCCATCATGGTAACCCCCTCTAACCTATCTGATTAACTGCACATCGGATCAAAGTGACACCCACAACTCATACACAGCGCGACGGCACCCCCATACCAGAAGAGATTACAGAGACAGCAGCAAACAAAGATACAGGAGCGGAGAAGAGCAAGGAATTAAATTCTAATGGGACCACAGAGGAAACCCATCCGTGCACCCCTCCACTGACTATTAAGACATCAGACCCTGCAACACAGGGGGTGAACAGCCCCCTCAGAGACCTCTGCAATACCGGAGAAGTAGGACGCCCCCAAGGACGGAGTTAGGGGCGGTGAGGTGGCCAAATTAAACCCCAAACCGTAGCGCTGTGGAGGCAGCAGTAGTGGGGGAGCGACAACAGGAGCTCCAAGGCACTGAGCCAATAATCCGACACCTCACCAGAGACGAGCAGCCTGGTCTACACCAAAAGCAGATATCATAATAACAGCATCTATGTCCAAAACAAGGAGGGAACAACAGCAGGCCAACCTACAGACCCCCCAGGGGAAACAAGAGCACAACCTATCACACCTGTGGGGAGTGGGCACTCCAGTACAGGTGAGGAAAAGGAATTAGGAAGACAGCCTACGAGAGAGGACTCAGAACCCACTGCCAAAGAGATGGCGACAAAGGAGGATGTGAAAGAGTGGTTTGGGGAATTGCAAACACAGTTTATGGCTACGGTCCAAACTCAATTTGAGATAATGAAAGGCGAGATAAAAGCAGTGGTACAAGAATTAAAGACGGAGGTGGCAACTCTGGGGGAATGGACAGACACCCTGGAGAAGGTGGTCCAAAACTTAGAGGAGGAAACGCAACAACATGCAGAGGCTCAGGAACACCTGATACGCCTCACCCACAACCTCGAAATTCAGTGCAAGGACATAGAAAACCGCTCCAGGCAGTCGAACATCAGGATAAAGTACATGGCAGAATCGGTGGAAGAGAAAGACTTGAAAGAAGCAGTGCAACAAGTCTTTAAAGACATTCTGGACATGAAAGAAGAAGAAGAGGTGTTTATAGACAGAGTTCACCGAGTGGGTCCAAAGCGAGCAGGCAAACCGGGAGCCAGGCAAAGAGATGCACTGGTGGCGATGGCCTCCTACCCTCAAAAGGAACAAATCCTGAGGAAGGCGGGAGTTATGGACCACATTCGAATGAATGGCAAGGACATCCAACTGTATCAAGATCTAGCATAGGCCACTCTGCTTTCTTAGGGACATACTGGACAAACTAGAACGCTTTGCAGAGGGGGAAGTATTGGTGGGAGGAGATCTCAACATCGACTGGGACCACAGCATAGAAAGATCTGGACCCCGACAGCAGGGACAAGGATCCCCCTCAAAAACGCTGAAACAGAAAATGAATAACCTAGCATTGAACGACATCTGGCGGCATCTATATCCCACACAAAATGGCTTCACACACTTTTCACAGTCTAGGATAGTCTAGGATAGACTATCTATGGGCCTTGATAGGCCTTCTGGGGAAGATTCGACAGGCAGACATAGGGTCCATCTCACTCTTCAACCATGCCCCTTTGTGGGCAGAGGTAGACCTGGAGATCAGCCACACGGGGCAATGGAAGTGGAGACTCCAAGAGGAAATTATACAGGATCCAGTATTGGGAAACACTCTTAAGGAACACATGATCGAATGCCTCGTACACAATAATATCCCAGAGTTAACAAAAGGGACCCAGTGGGAAGCCTTCAAGGCAGTGACTAGGGGACACTGTATAGCACTCAAAACACAGAGGGAGAGATGATACAGATTATGGGAATCGGAGTTAGAGGCGAACATAAGCGCGATCCATAATGAAATGCTGCAAACACCAACATCCAAGCTAAAAAACATTGAGACACGTCCAGGGGCAGCTGGAATCCCTACACACCAAGAGAGTGGAGAGGGATCTGCTAAAAATTAAACAATGGTATTATGTGAAGGCGAATAAAGTGGATAAACTCCTAGCAAGGCAACCTAGAGGGCAAAAACAAACACAGAAATTAGGCATTCGTAGATGAAGCAGGGAAAACAAAAACACAAACATCAGGCATAAGGGATATATTTAAGCAATTTTATCAGAAACTATATTCCACAGACAGCCCTGACGAAGCCCAGCAAAAAACGTACTTAGACGGGGTCCCTTCCGACAATCTTGGAAGAGGAAAATCAACAATTGGATGGGGATATAAAGAGGAAGAGGTGATCAAGGCAATAAGGGACCTCCCTAGGAATAAAACGCCAGGCCAAGATGGCTACACGTCCTTATTCTATAAGGTGTACAAAGACATAGTGGCCCCGGTTCTGACTGAACTATTTAATATGTTCAAAGATAAGGGGAATGTCACATAATCCATGAACGAGGATAAAGTAGTGGTTTTCCATAAACAGGGGAAGGACCCGCAACTCCCCAGCTCGTACCACCCTATAGCGCTAATTAATATAGATGCAAAGCTGTATACCAAAATCCTGGAAAAAAGGCTGGTGCAAATTCTTCCGAAAGTGACACCTCAAGACTAGTCTGGGTTTGTCCCAAACAGACAGACACACGATAATATCAGGAGAGTGCTACACTTGGTGGAAAAAATAGGAATTATACAAATCCCAGCTATAGTGTTGGCCCTCGACGTGGAGAAAGCTTTTGACCGAGTCGAATGGACACTCCTCTTTAGTATTCTGCGGAAAATGGGGGTGGGGAAGCCATTTATGGATATGATACAAGCAAACTACAACTCCCCAACAATACGCATTGCAGTGAACGGGGGCTTATCCAACAAAGTACGGATTGAGAGGGGGACAAAGCAAGGGTGCCCATTATCCCCCCTTTTGTATGCAATATTTCTGGACCCGCTTCTGGCAAGGGTAAGCGATAACCCAGAAATCAGGGGCATAGAAATGGCAGGGTTCCAAGATAAAATTGCTGCATATGCGGACGATATTCTGGTGGTCATGGACACCCTGAAAAGTCACTCCAGGGCCTGATGCAAGAAATCGAGGCATTCGGAACAGTCTATGGGTTAAAAATCAATAGACAAAAATCGGAAATCTTGACTTTGGCTTGGGACACAACCCACATTCAATCAGTAGCAACCACCCTACAGCTAAAAGTCACTAAAGAAGGGGTCGAATACCTGGGGATCATGCTGATGGGGAAGATAGGAGACCTGTATGCAAAAAACTACCCACAAATGCTAGAAAAAATCAATTTCTTGGTGGGGCAGGATAACGGTGGTCAAGATGACAATCTTACCAAGACTTGTATACCTCTTTCAGGCCATACCGATTAGAATCCCCCCGCCCCTTCTTTAAATCCCTGATGATACTGATCTCAGAATACATCTGGCAAAAAAGGCTCCTAGAGTCTCAAGTGCGGTCTTGACAGCAGCAAGATGGGATGGGGATGCGCCCTCCCACATTTCAAAAAGTATCACGAAGCAGCCCAACTGTGGCTATTGAAAGAATGGATCCCTGATAACTCACAGAAAATATGGCCCGCCCAGGATAGGACGGTAGCGACAACCCCCACTCGACACCTCCTTTGGCTGGGAAAAAAACACAGACATCCCAATGTTCATATTAGTGAAATCATGAGAGCAACCCTAGGCGTTTGGGACAAAGCAACGAAGCGGGGTACCCTAACCATAGATCCAGCACCTTTTTTTACCTTTATTCTAAACCCAGAATTCACACCCAGAATGGAAAAAGGTGCTTTTAAAAAATGGGAGGAGGTGGGTTGTAAAATGGCTGGGGATAGGTATCAGGCTCAACAGATTAAATCATTTACGGAGTGTGAAGAACAGCTCAACTTGACGGCTACAGACAGATATCAATATGAACAGATAAATCATTGGTTGAACACCCCTCGAATCAAAAAAGCAGCGACTAGTGAGCTAACTCCATTCAAATCATACATTATGACCCATAACGGAGATAAAAAGTTTGTCTCGAACACCTACAAGTTCATAAATGCCCCATAGGAAGAAGTAAAATGGCAATATGTCATAAGATGGGAGAAGACATTGCGGAGACCAATTTCAAAAGAACAAGGGGTCCAGGTATGGGGGGCAATACATAAACTTACGAGAGCGATACAAACAAGGGAAATGTGGGTGAAAGTACTCGTACAATGGCATTACACGCAACAAAGACTCAGCACGATGTACCGCAACACTTCTAATATCTGCTGGAGGGAATGCGAAGGAAGGGGGGATTGGCGACATATATGGTGGGAGTGCCCATCCCTCCAGCACTACTTGACTGAGGTAAAAACACAAATGCAGGCGATGTTCCTAGGCATGGGGAACCAAGGGGCAGAAGTGCGGTTGTGCGGCCTGTGGGACCCCAATAGACAAAATGACTCTGCGACACAGAAAAGGAACTTTATGGGGCTATTAATAGGGGCATGGCTGGAAATAGACCAAAGGTGGAAGCAAAAACACCCTCCTTTGGCAATAGATTGGATACGAAGAGTCTGGTCGCACTTAGCAATGGAGTGCATGAAGTATATGATCCAAGGGGAATTTCAGAAATTCAGAAAAGACTGGGGCGGGGAATTGGAAATCCTCCAGGGAGTTTACATGGAACAATGGTGCCCGCATAAAATAAGAATCCTGGACTTGTTCAGTTAAGAAAAGACGAAAGAGTGTGAAGAGCAGACGCCTGAGAGGGGGACTTACCGGAAGAGGGTGGGGGGAGGGGCCAGGGAGCAAAGGGTTAATGTTTTGTTAATCTATTCATGGGAAAAATCAATAAAAATATGGTTTAAAAAAAAAACCTCCCTTGTCACCCCAGGCTTGGTAAACTGTGCACACGATCACACACTACTGCAAGTGACTGGTATTGGATGTCCTATGTCATGGATACAACACCATTGGGTTAATGGGGCTCCAGCCCTCTGCCTGAAATTCTTGGCTCTTTGTATGGGGATGAAATGCAGACTAGTGAGAGTATGCGTAATTACTTTCCTTTTGTCCTCAGCAGTGCCGTACTTCGGCATGCATTCCACCATTGCACACTACAATGGGGCTTTTCCAACTGAAAGCCCCCTTTCCCCTTACAGCTACAACTATCAGTTCTGTGTCTGCTTCCAAGACGGATCTATGTGATTACTGTGCCCCAATTACTGTGACCCCCTAAATGTTGACTTTTTTATTTTGACCCCCTTTTCACCCCATATATATGCGGGGAGAGACACCAGCAGGCCCCCTACATGTATTATGGTAATTCACATCCCCTCTCTCCCTGGGGTTAACTCACAATTCCACAAGTAGTCATCCTGTTTTACATTTAATCTGGTCCCTACCAATGTATCGGCACCACCTATCTCCTCCCTGGACAACCCCATACCTTTTCATTGTGGGGGTGCATGATATCATTACCTGAACGCACCTATGGTAATTCACATACCCTTTTTTTCTGGGTTTAACGCACACTGATACACGTGGTCATCCTGTTTTATGTTTACTCTGGCCCCAAATTGTGTAGAGGCACCACCTAGCCCCTCCCTGGATGCCTCCATAACCTTTGATGGCAGGGGTGCAAGATATCATGGCCTGAACACACCTATGGTAATTCGTATCCCCTGCCTCCCTGGGGTTAACTCACACTAACACAGGTGGTCATCCTGTGTTATGTTTCATATGGTCACAACCAAAGTAGAGGTACCATCTAGCCCCTCCCTGGACACCCCATACCTTTTCATTGTGGGGGTGCAAGATATCATGGCCTGACTGCACCTATGGTAATTTGCATCCCCTATTTCTCTTGGGGTAATTCACACTAACACAAGTGGTCATCCTGTTTTATATTTACTCAGGTCCCAACCAATGTATTGGCACAATCTATCTCCTCCCTGGACACCCCATACCTTTTCATTGTGGGGGTGCATGATATCATGGCCTGAATGCACCTATGATAAATCACATACCTTGTTTTTCTTGTGTTAGCTCACACTGACACAAGTGGTCACTCTGTTTTATGTTTACTTTGGTCCCAACTGATGTAAGGGCTCCATCTATCTCCTCCCTGGACACCCCCATACCTTTTCATTATGGGGGTGCATGATATCATGGCCTGAACGTACCTATGGTAATTCACATACCCTTTTTTTCTGGTTTTAACGCACACTGACACACGTGGTCATCCCGTTTTATGTTTCATATGGTCGCAACCGAGGTAGAGGTAACATCTAGCCCCTCCCTGGACACCCCACACCATTTCATTGTGGGGGTGCAAGATATCATGGCCTGACTGCACCTATGGTAATTTGCATCCCCTATTTCTCTTGGGGTAATTCACACTAACACAAGTAGTCATCCTGTTTTATATTTACTCAGGTCCCAACCAATGTATCGGCACAATCTATCTCCTCCCTGGACACCCCATACCTTTTGATTGTGGGTGTGCAAGATATCATGGTCTGAACACACCTATGGTAATTCACATCCTCTGCCTTCCTGTGCTTAATTTACACTGACACAAGTGGTCATCCTGTTTTATGTTTACTCTTGTCCTAACCAATGTAGAGGCATCATCTAGCCCCTCCCAGTACACCCCATACCTTTTGATTGTGGGGGGTGCAAGATATCTTGGCCTGAATGCAACTATGGTAATTTGCATCCCCTACCTCCCTGGGGTTAACTCACACTAAAGCAAGTGATCATCCTGTTTTATGTTTAATCTGGTCCCAAACAATTTAGATGCACCATCTAACCACTCCCTGGACACCCCCATGCCTTTTGATTGTGGGGGTTGCAAGATATCATGGCCTGAAAACATCTATGTTAATTCGCATCCCCTGCCTTCCTGTGGTTAATTTACACTGACACAAGTCGTCATCCTGTTTTGTGTTTACTCTGGTCCCAACCAATGTAGATGCACAATCTAACCCCTCCCTGGACACCCCTATACCTTTTGATTGTGGGATGCAATATATCATGGCCTGAACGTATCTATGGTAATTTGCATCCCATACCTCCCTGGGGTTAACTCACACTGCCACATGTGGTCATCCTGTTTTATGTTTAATCTGGTCCCAACCAATGCCAAAGCACCATCTAGCCCTTCCCAGGACATCCCCATACCTTTTGATTGTGCGGGTGCAAGATATCATGGCCTGATTGCACCTATGGTAATTTGCATCCCTTGCCTCGCTGGGGTTCATTCACAATAGCACAAGTGGTCATTCTGTTTTATGATTAATCTTTTCTCAATCGATGTAGAGGGAGCATTTAGCCACTCCCTGGATACCTCCATACCTTTTGATTACTGGGGGTGTAAGATATCATGGCCTGAACACACATACGGTAATTTGCATACCTTGCCTCCCTGTGGTTAATTCACAATAGCATAAGGTGTCATCATGTTTTATGTTTAATCTGGCCCCATCCAATGCCAAGGCACGATCCAGCCCCTCCCGGGACACCCTCATACCTTTTGATTGTGGGGGGTGCAAGATATCATGGCCTGAACACACATATGGTAATTTGCATACACTGATTTCCTGGGAGTAATTCAAACGAACACAAGTGGTCATCCTGTTTTAGATTTACTCTGGTTCCCCTTATGCGATGTATATGCACCCTCTAGCCCCTTCCTAGATGCCCCAAAACCTTTTTATCAGTGAGGTGCACAGAAGGTGGAACCAAGTGCTGAATAATCTGTTAATGACTTGTGTGCACTCTGTGTGGGAGTGGTAACCAGTGACTCCAGAAGGAGCTGTGATTGTGAGTGTATGTGAGATGGAGTGGTAGTGTGGTGTGCAGGAGATAGAAGAGGGATAGTAGAAGAGTGTATATGTTGAAGGAGTAGAGAGGGTTAAAGTGGAAATGAGAGGTGAGTGTTAGAGAGAGGAATTAGTGAGTGGTAGAGAGGACAAAGCATAGGCAGGGGTTGTAGAGGGGCATTTAAAGGGGTCGAGACTGTCATAGGTGAAGGAAGGGAGTGTGAGAGATAAAAGAGTGAGGAGTGTGAGAAAATGTAATGGACAGAGGAGGAAAGAGGCAGAAGGAGATAGGGGAAAGGGAGAGAGGAGGAGAAGGATAGAATGGAATGTTTGGGTTAATAAGAGAAGGTAGGGGGTTAAGCCTTGAGAATTGTAGAAGAGTAAGGAAGTATACGATCATGGAGCAGAGTGAAAGAGCGAGAGAGTACGGCTACCCAGTTCTATTTTCATGCAAAATACATTTTAATGGATTGCTTTTCTCCCGCAGATTCCTCATCAGATAGATATGCATTCCAGTGACAGGTGCTTGCAAATCTTTCGACATGGGGCACTAGCGCACTTCGACTTGGCCGTCGATCCCTATTGACTCGATGCAGCATTCATCAACTCCAGATGTGACATCGGTCGCCCTACATATACTGCATCACTATGCCCCTGTCCCTCGGTTCCTACATTTCTTTTTTCCACACGTTCAGCACGCTGCTCATCAGCACAACTCACTTTCTCTCAGAGAAATATTCTTTTCAACCTATGAATTTTCATCTTATTCAACGCGGTTTCAACGTTATGTTGGCTCCCAGACTGTCAGGCATCAAGCGGTGCAAGGACTGTGTTCCAAGATGTCCATTACCAACCGACATAGTGTCTGTGTGAGGTGCCTCTGCATCGGTCACGTCAAGGAGGACTGTGGTTCTTTCATTAAGATGAACCCGAAATCACTATGGAAGAGGGCTGTGAAACTCACGTTAGTATAACCCTGATCAAAATCTCTGGCCTGCTTGACCGGCTGGTCGTCGGAGCTCAAGACGCCGGGGCCCACTCTAGCAAAGGATGTTGGGCACCATAAAGAGACCAAAAGGTGATCACATTTGTGCAGTCACTCCTCATTCTATTCTTCCCATAAAAACAAATGGCATCATAAATGAATGTACGATTCTGGTTCATCTGACGTGCACATTAAGTCGGCTTCAGGGCCTACATCTAGGACCAAGTGGGAGGTTTTTGAGAGCAAATGCTTAACATGTTTAAGAAAGCATCTGCAGGTACGGGTGACTCCTTGAAGCAGCACGCTCCATCGGCTCCAGTGGTGCCAAGGCCAAGGAAACCGTGTCGGCACCTGATCCCTTGGGCTAGGCGCCAACTACTAGTAAGACGTTGGCGCAGCTATCAGTGACATCTGGTGCCAACTGGTGTGGATCCGTCAGCATCGATGTCCGACTGATCGTACAAGCCTCAGTGCCAATCTGATTTTTTCGGCACTATGGTGTCAATTTTTGGTGACAATGATGTCCACGGGCAATTTGACATTGATCTCATATATTCGGGCAATGGAGGCACAGATCTTTTCTCAGATGTGGCTGATTTGATGGCCGTGGCAGAAGGGCATTGAGATGCAAGTGGCTTGGAAACATCCTCTGATGGGTACTCAGCAAGCCCACCCTTATGGTTGTGCAAGTGCAAAGTATCGTTCCTCAGTGGATAGGGGAGTGGAAGCCCCAGATTGCAGTGGTCCAGCCAGACCTCTGTCAGGATATGATCTGATTGACATTTTGGATGAGGGAGCCCCTACAGAAAGAGCCATGCCTTTCAAACTGGCCATTGCAGACCCCATCACCACCTTGTGGCAGGAGCATTGTACCACAGCACCTGTGAATTACTTCTTCATGAAGAAGTATAAGCTGGCAAGAGGGGACCCAATATACCTCCTCTCTCATCCTAAGCCCAAGCGGCTGGTTGTACAAGCAGCCACCATTAATACTAGACTATCCACATCAACTTCATTCTCCCGACGGACAGTGAAGATAAGAAAATAGATACCCTGGCAAAAAGGTATTTCCGTCGGGCAGTAGGGACCTAAAGGCCATCAATGCATTCTGCATATTTGTGAAATACAGCTGTGGGCTTTGGCAAACCATCAGGGAAGCTTCCTGTACATTCCCAAAGGGGAGATGACAGAAGGCTTTTTGAGGATGGTGGACAATCATAAAGAGTTGGCCCGCAGTCCTTGCCGACGGGCCTGGACGTTGCTTTGAGTTCTCTCCTCATGCTTCTTCGGTTGAGGGACAGATAGGCAAGTATTGGCTCCAATGGCGGGAAATGACCTCTGATGCCTGGGTCCTTCAGCTCGTCCAATGCGGGTACTGTCTTCCTTTTCTGAAGAGCCCTCCGGACAGACCATCTCCAGCTCCTCAACAACCGAACAGGTGCTCCAGGAAGAACTGCAAGCCCTGCTTTTAAAAGATGCCTGGGAAGAGGTACCTCCTGAGAAGAGAGGATTGGGCTGGTATTCCTGATATTTGCAGGTAACCAAGAAAGGCAGAGGACTTCATCCCATCTTGGACCTCAGGGCTTTTAAAAAGTTCCAGCGGAAGGACAACTTCAAGATGGTCACGTTGAGAGAAATTCTCCACGCTCTCAGACATCTGGATTGGCTGCTGTCGTTAGATCTCCAGGATGCATATTTCCACGTGCTGATCCACCAAAAGCACTGGACATTCCTGAGATTCCTCATAGGGGATCAGCACTACACGTTCAAGGTGCTCCCCTTTGGGTTGATCCGGCGTTCACGTGTTCCCATACCTGAACGACTGGTTCATCCGAGGAAGGTCGGCAGAGCATATTTTGTCCCATCTCGAGTGAACTTGCTCACTAGTCCACAGGCTGAACGTACAGAAGTCCCACACAACCCAACACAAAAGCTCCAGTTCATCAGAGCGGTCCTGGACACTGGGGTGGGAAGGGCTACTACCCTGAGGACAGGGTCACCATTGTCAGGCAGATGGTTTGACTGTTCCAGAGGTGAACAGAAGTAAAGGACCAACCGGGGGGTTTATTTGAGGTAAAACATTTATTTGCACACATAAAAAAGAAAACAAATTAAATTCCGTCATATCAACAAGCTGATCTTTAAGCCAGGAGCCTCTAATGCATTTAAAAAGCTGTGCAAACTCACACAGATGACCCATTCCATACATACCACATACTTCATTCAAACCAGCCGAAACATTTATTTTTCAAACAAACCAAAGGAGCAGAAAGATAATGCAGCAATAGATATTGTCTGAGACAAATTACGAAGGGAATAAGCAAAAAGGCATACGAATAAAGTGATTCAACAATAATGACTTGTTCTAACAAGACCTAAACAATATGCTCAGGTACATGAGTCCACCAGGATGCAATTTATAAAGCATGATAGTATCTCATAGATCCATGTACCCGTTCCAGAGCCTCGTGGCCTCCTGCATTTTTCTAGTCCGAGAGGCCAGACTGCGTATGCAGTCTCTGTAGTGGCTTTTACAGGAACAGTGGTCCCAGTACTTCAGCACCTTAAAGGACATTCTAAATATGTCCAGGTCGGTGGCCAACATTCTCTCTTGGTTGTGGGATGTTTTTACCCAGGCATCCAAGCCCTACCTCAAAACTGTGCAGTACTGACATGGAAAACATCATGATGGCCAGAGCTTCCCAGAAAATGCCCAGGGAAGTGCATGAAGAATAGGTTGCCACTCATTTTGCCGATGTTATGGGCACAGAAGGGCACTGCCTAAAACCACCATTGGACTACCCACACAGTAGTCTGAAACCATTGGGAATGGCAATGCTGATTGCCAAAAGCAACCTAGAATTGTGGGGAACTCATTTTCTTAAATCCCAAAAATGGGTGCAGTACCAGTACTCACCACTATCAGAAAGCCGGCGTTTTAAAACCACCAGATTTTGTTTAAAACTGAATAAATGAACCCAAAGCATGCCAAAGAAAGACTTACTGAGAGGTGGATACAATGTAAAGTTATATTCTGAAGTGACTTGAAGGTTTATAACAAGACTGGCTGAGCTGTGGATTTCAGCAGTTTAAGTAAATTTGGACTGAAAGACACTAAAAATCTAAATGTTTAAAAGAAATGAGTGATCTACTTTTGAGTGTCACATAGGTTGCAATTGTTTAAATGTCATAGTTTTAAACTTAGAATCAGCATTCTAGCTGCATATGTAAACATTGTCTTGACTTAAACTGGGTAACAAAAAGTGACATTTTATCTGAAGCCGGGCTTAAGGAACTGAATTCTGCCCACCAGCTACCCCCGACAGGAGATGAGACTTGCACAACAGCTGTGTTCCCAGGCCTAGCTGCCCTTTTGCTGCTCCCACCAAAAGGGATATGACACTTCCCTGATTGAATTACCTGGGCTCTGCAGGAAATTGAACAAAGCCCTGTCCTGACTCAGGCAAATGTTTTACGGGGGCCGTAAAAAGTGGCTTCCTCCTGGAAGTAAAGGGGAGGAGCACTGCCTGTGAGAGCAAGCTGGCTTGGCAGAACTGGAAAAACCAGAAATTCAACCTTGTGCTGGGGGGAAACCATACCCCTTTGGGGCCAGAACATAACTCTAAAAAGATGGATCATTCATAGAGCGGACTTGTGAAAATTATTTAAATGATACCATAATTCTTGTGATTTTTCTGCCCACATTTTGAGAGGTTTTTAGAACCGGTGGTATGATCTGGGGGCAAGCTAGCAGTTAAGAGGGTATTACTTAAAATGTATGCATGTTAAAAATCTGACACTTCATCAATTAATGTCCATACTCCTTGCGCACATGTGTGTAAATTTGGGTTAATGTCCGATATTGCGAAATCAGTTAAAAAGTGCAAATGTTGCCATTTCTGAATGCAAGCTCCCAGGAAGAGCAGATTTGGACAGGGTATACCTCCTGTGATATGTGAAGGGTGCATGTAATTTTAAACAAATGTGTACCTGTGCAAATATGTCTTTTGGGTCAAAATATAGATTGTGTGTAATTTGACAGGGGTGGGTTCTCTGTACCATAAACAGACCTCATCATGATGACACTTCATTTCATTCCCCCAATCAAGGGGAAGCGGATGAAGTGGCCAATGACAAGTGGAGAGGGGTAGAGCTTAGTGATGATGCACACACACCCATTTTCAAAACACATAAAAGCAGACAGACAGGACAGATAGGGACCTTCAAATCCATTTGCTGCGGGACGCTCTGCCGGGAAAATCCATACTTCAAATCCATCAATCTCCAGAGAAAGCTGTGCAGAAAAACCCAGAGAAAGCAGAGCAGTATCCAAGACCCAGAGAGAGCAGAGCTGACCCAGATCACTGTGAAGTGCAGAGACCAGACCAGAGTCCAGTCTAAAACCTGACCAGATCCGTGGCGAGGCCCATTCTAATTCAAGAATATAGTGTGAGTACCTAGCAAGACTGTGCAGAACCAATCTCTTAGTTAAAATAATATAATTAAATCTATTTTAATCTAAGTAGAACTGCCTCCTAACTGTCACCTGTCATTTTCAAAGCTGTCACCTGTCATTTCTAGTTGCTAGCTGTCATTTGTCATTTTGAACTTTAAAATTTCAAATCCGAAAAACTACCTTTATTTAATCGTTCATAACTCCGTAACCGTTTGTGCTAGAGACTTGTAGTAACTTTCCTCTAGAACCGCATTCCTACCCCCGATACTTTTGCTGCAATCGCGAAAAACGCACTCGCGAATTGCAAATTTCTCAACGTGTGAAAACAGCAGTTTTCTTGCCTTCAGTTGCCAAAAATTTGTTTAACCTGCTAGTTACTCCTAGATCCTTGCTAAAGTGAGCCTGGACTAATATTAACTTGATACCACTCACCCTGAACCTCTAGAGGGAATTAAAAGCATTTTAGCGTATTTTTCACTTCATTGCCAGCACATATAAAAGCATTTTGGGCCTGTGTTGTAAACTTCTGTAGTCTAAGCTGCTGGGGGTGAACTGAATTACTTTTGATTGCATTTCTGAGAACTGTGTGCTTTCCTTCCATTTCCTTGCATTGCATAAAGGGGGGAGGGTATTGCCAGAGAAAAGTGATTACATTATTTTGTTGAAATCATATTGAGTATTTTCTGTATTGCATTTTCATTCAACATTACATCCATCTGAACTTATATAAAGCATTCTCTACCACCTTATTCTTCTGTTCCTATTCACAAGTGTGCTAGTGCCAGACTATCCATTATTGATTACTGCTCAGATTCAGTGTGATATTCAATTATTAATTTATTATAAAGTGTGATATATATCTATATTGTTTAAATTCTCAAATAAACCTTTTAACTTGCAAAACAGAACTACTTCTTGGCTCAGTGGGGTCAGGGGGATTCCAAGGGAGGGGTGTTATATAGGGGTAGTCATCCAGAACGCATGAACTGGACATAAAGATATATCAATAAGGGTTTTCATTCAGTATTCTAGACTAGGCGCTGACTTAGCTGTAGTGTTGAATTGAATCCTCTTACATGGTGGTCCGGAAGCGAGTGTCATGATCTCTGCTTCCAAAAGGCCAGGACTTACCCAACTCCCTTGGAAGCAGACTCATAACCCAGGTTCCGAGTGCCAGCCAGTCCCAATTGGGACCTTTTGGACCCTGTCCTGGCGCCAGGCTCATAGATATGCCCAGTCCCAGCGCTGCAAGCGCCGGGCTCATAATGCTTGGGTGGACTTACCTGCAGCAAACCATGCTGCTTACTTACCTGCCAGTTGAACCCCTGATCCTCTTCTGTTTGGGACTACTTTTCCTGTTGGGTGGGGCAGGAGCCACTCCCTAGGTTCAGAACACTGGAACTCTTCTGGAAAGCAGGAACTCTTTTCTTACCTAGGCGTGGCTGTGGAAGGAGACACCTAAGCACTACATGAGGCTATTTAAACCACACCCGATGGATGAATCTTGCTTTGCGTTATTCTGCATCCTCTGCAGCAGAACGCTCATCGTGTCTTCTGCATCTGATCCTGGGCCTAAAGGAAAAAGGCTTACCATCCTGAATCCAGTCTTCAGCAACATCTATAAAGACAAGAAAGAACAGGTTAGCACTTCGATCTTCAGTGACAGCGCATCTCTTACCTGGTCCATCGGCTGTCATCAACGCCTCGCGCAGCATTCCTGCATCTGAAAGACAAAGGCTTACCTACTCTTCGCACGCTCCAGAGGCCTTCGGTGCTGCATCCCGCATCTGTAAGACAAAAGAAGGTGCGTTTAAAGACATTGGGTAACGTTAAATACTCACGTGCCATTACTCCATCCACGCCGAACTCAGTGGGCATTCCGGCATCCTTCAGCATCTCCGAACTGGTACCTGCAAAATAAAAGGACAGTTAGTGCGCATCGTGAAGCAAGCAACGAGCGCTTACTTACGCGCTTCCAGGCGCTTCTATTCCGCATATGGGTCCATCCTCAACTCACTTCAGCCAGTCAACCGCCATCGCCGGAACCCTGCAAAATAAGAGACAGCATTGCAAAAGACTTTTAAAGACATTTGAAATATTCGGAACTCACAGTTCGTGAAGTAAACGACGGACAGCAGTCCTCTGAAGTCAAGAGGCCTGCGCTACCGATCCAGTGAAGAAACTGGTTACAGCACCCTGCCCCGAGGCAGATGGAGAGCTCAGCGTTCACTTACCTAAGGTGAGAGCGTTAACCTTTGGGGTTCTACAGGAGAGGAGAAAAGGAAAGAGATAGGGACACCCCAATAACCCCAGTTCATTAATCCCATATTTTCTATCTGCAGACATCTTACTCTTCGAGTCAGGCATACAGTGCACAGAGGTCCAGCCCAAAGAGCCAACCGGGTGCTACACATCACTTTTGAAGATACGGTAGTCGCCCAGTCAAGACCGGCGCCTCTGCGAGAATCAGGTGAGCGTTACAGCGAGAACATGTTAGTGATGGAACCCTTCTCGCCTCAATGACCCCAGACCAGGGTGGTCACGGATGCATCTCTGAATGGTTGGGGTGCTCACTGCGAGGAGTTGCAGGTGAGTGGCCTTTGGTCCACAATGGAAGCCCACTGCCACATCAACAGGCTGGAGATGCAAGCAATCCGATTAGCCCTGAAAGCTTTTGCTCCTTCTCTCAAATGGAAGCACGCCCTCATCATAACGCACAATACCATGGCCATGCACTAACGGGGACAAGCAGGGAGCTGTGCGTTGTGAGAAACGTGAAAGCACTCTTACAATTACTCCCAAAGGTTCTTCTGTTCCGGTGGCCAGGGAAGGGCCATCACTTTTAGATCATGACCCTAGGGATGGACTAGCGGGGGAGGATCACCTGAGAGGAGGATCCTTGAGAATTGGAGAGAGGGTGCCAGAGGGCCGAGACACGGTCTCCCCCATTTCCTGACATTGGCTTACCCTACCCTTCCTCAGCGTTTGTAGGATCTTGCTGTCCATATTCAAGTTGTTCCCTGAAATGACACAAAGTACTGAGAAGAAGAGGATGCCTCAGAGAGTAATACAAAGTACTTAGGAAATACCACTATAGTACTGGTGTGAAGAAGAGGAATCCTGATGACTACATGGCTGAAGGTCAGACATGTCCCAGTAATTGGCCTAGTTGAAATCAGGCAAACCAGGCGAGTGAATCAAACCTGAAACCCGTTAATAGGGCTCAGGTGTATAAAAGGTGGAGCACCAGAGAACTTAGAAAGCAGCAGGGAGCAGCAGGAAGGCCAGTCCAACTCGCAAGAAGCCAAAGGAGAACGGAATGCATGGTGAAACAGAGTGGAAATGTGTGCAGAGGGAGCCGTGTCTCCAAGGAGCCGGTGAAGGCAGGGGAAGGGAACCGTGGAGAGTGGGTCCCTTCACTGTGGCCAAACAGTGCTCGTTCCCCAGAGTGGAAGTACAGGTCCAGGGGTGCCTGAGTGGCAGGCGGTGAGACCCTGACCTCAAACACAAGAAATCATCTCAACGAGGAACCTACAGAAAAAAGCGCTGCGACCGGAGAGTTTCAGACAATGTGAGAAACCCGGTGCGTGTATGAAGTTGCCAATTCACATTGTTTCGAGTGGTCACATGCGATCAGCACATTTTTGAAAGCCTCTGATCAAAGCAGAAGAATGAAACGAAATGAATGCAATATTCGAAGTGGACTTTGTAGAAACAAATCACATCTGAAGGAATTATATGCATTCAAAAGTCTCTGATCAATCAAGAATACTAAGAAAGTAATATGAACTGTTAATGCTATGAAAACAAGAATGAATGCTGTGAAGGAACAGCTGAGGGGAGCCAGTAAAGTGTGAGCCAAATGCTGAAAGAGCAAAAGTAAGCTGAACAAGTGGAAATGAAGGCTGCAAATGAAAGCCAATAAAGTGGAATTTGGAAAAGAGAGCCAAGGAAGTGCCAAGAAGGAGAAATCATTAACCTATGAACTTGTGAACTTCTGAGTTGGTCGTGAACCGCCAAATCAATCTAAGCCAAGGTGGCAGAAAGCTGGGTCAAGGGTAACTGGTTGCGTGACCGCTAATGGGTGGGTCGTGCAGCCTGTCAACGGCGAATCTAGGCTAGGAAGCCCCAAAAAGTCCAGGAGTTCGGGCAATTGTGAACACAACACTGAAAAGAGATAACGCTGAACATTGTGAGATTGTTTTGTGAACCAGTGCTTGAAGCTTGGAGAAGGGAACCCAGAGCTCCTTTGTAACATCATTTTGTGAAACAGTGCTTGAAGCTTGGGGGAGGGAACTCTGAGCTCCTTTGGAACATTGTTTTGCAAACCGGTACTATACGCTTAGGGAAGAGAACCCTGAGCTCCTTTTGAACTTTGTAGACTGAAACCAAGTGTTCTTGAAATAAGAGAAACCCAAGTCCTGACAGAACATTTCAAACCCATTATTATTGGAACTGTATCCTGAACTTGGGCAAGGGAGCTATAGACTGCTCCAGACCTTGTGTTGAACATTATTGAGTTAGAATTACCCTACACTACATTTTTGTATTGGACAGGAGGGCAAGAATAGGTTTTGACACAGGCAGACTTTTGATTTGGACTTACGGACATAGACGTTCCTTAGTTTCTTCACGTAGGGAAATCCCCACCATAGCTATAGGGCAAGTTACGATTTACACACATCCTGTTACCTAATAAAGATTCTATTGTTGAATTCACAATCTGTTGTCTGTGTCATCTCTAGACACCATGCCTGTCTCACAGCGCTCAATTCCCCTTTGCAGGGAGGTGATGCAGCTGTGCTTCTGGCTGTTGAAGAATCTGATCTCGGTCTCTGCAGTGCATCTGGCTGGGATGGAGAATGGATTGGCGGATACTCTCAGAGGGCAGAGCACAGTCTCACACAAGTGGGAAGTGTGCCAGGAGGTCTTAGAGGAGATCTTTGCTCCTCGTCGGGCCTTCAGGTTGCAACAGTCAAAGGATACTTGGTGGCTTTGTCTGTTTTCAAAAGGTCTCCGGATATAGGGGTTTTCTTTACGATCCCGGCAAAATTCCTGAAAGGCCTTGCAAATATGTTTCTGCCGGTTCCTTTTGTTGTCACAGACTGGGACCTTAACTTAGTTCTCACTTTCCTCATGGCGGTTCCCTTTGATCCTTTGCATTCTTGCTCCATTTGCTTGCTTACTATGAAGTATTTTTAGTTGGTCATTACGTCAGCCAGACGGGTCAGTGAGCTGCAGGCCCTATTGTGCAAGCCACCACATCTCCGCATTTTCAGGGAAACGGTTTCTCTTAAGGAACGACTGCGATTTTTACCCAAGGTTGTGCCTGAGTTTCACCTGTCCCATGCTATCGACCTCCCAGTTTTCTATGAGCCCCCACATCCACCCAAGTATGATGAGCGGTTCCATATGCTAGACCCGAAAAGGGTTCTTAGCTTTCTGTTGCGAGAACTGCAGAGTTTAGAAATATGGACCAACTATTTGTAGCCTTCTGGTTGGCAAGAAAGGGTTTGGCTGACTTCAAACGATCCGTCTCTAGGTGGATTACGCTTTGCATTTCTTTTTTTATTTTAATGATTTTTATTGTTAAAATATTGATTTTGATACAGATATCAACAGGTTACAGACTTTGAATAAAACAAGAACCACAAAGAAATGACATAGTAAATGATTTTGATCCTTTGTAATAGTATTTCTATAAGGCTAAGTCATTTGTTAAATTCACAGTGACTGTAATATGAACTATAATAGATATAAACCGTGTTAATATAACATGTAGTTTAGAATTAATTATATCACAGGTCTGCAACAAGTGACTTATATGTAGTGAAAATAGAGATTTGGGGGAAGACGTACAGGGAGACAGACTTGAAACATATAAGGATAAGTAGGGAAGAGGGTAGGGGGGGAATGGGTATATTGGATTATGTCATCAAAATAATCTAATCATTTCAAACATTATCAAGTTCTAGCTCTAGCATTTCTAAATAAGTATGGAAATATGAATAATGATGCTTATATAAGGGTGTAAATTTATGTACCATGAGCCGTTGCATTAAAACAGTTGAGATACCTGGTGAAATAATACCATTTAGCATTATATTTAGGAATTGTGTTGTGATTATTGGCCATGCACATCTCTAGTTTATGAGTGTTACAAATGGTGTTCCACCAGATTTTGGTGGAAAGTAAACTAGAGTCTTTCCAGTTAGCCGTAATACATTTTAAAGCTATACAGATGAATAAGTCATAAAGTCTTGCAGAGTCAGATGGGAGATACGTTGTAATGGCTATACTTCCTAAAAATATGTTAACAAAGGAAAAGGGCACATCAACACAGAAGATACATTTAAGAAGCTTCCAGATTTCCTGCCAAAATTTAACAGTAAATGAACATTCAAAAAACATGTGCATATACGTGGCGGGAGATATGCCACATGACCAACATTTAGCATTATAATTCGGATTAGACTTAGCCAATTTGGCCGGAGTAATAAATGCTCTGTGCATGAAGAAATAGTAGTGTTGTGATATATTTGCTGATACCGATATTTGTTTGATTTTAACAAACAGACGATGCCCTATTTCATCTTCAAACATGAAGCCCAAATCGTGTTCCCATTTCAGACGTATAGGGCAAATCTTAAAATTTGATGTGAGCATATTATAAATTTTAGAGGCTCGAACTTCACCACCTATGGTAAGGTGCATTAGTCTAAGGACATCTGGAGTAAGAATTTCATTGGAAAATTGGGCAAGTGCATCAAGGCAGGAATTAATTAAGTTGTTATAAAATTGAAAGTCTTTTTTAGGAATGTTAAAAGTGGTGGAGAATTGCTGAAAGGAAAGGACATACGGGTCATCTATAATCTGTTGGATGAATCTGATACCCTTTTGAATCCATGTTTTTCGGTTAAGGATCTTGTTATTAATTACTATGTTCTTATTATGCCATAATAGTGGGGAAAGATGCTTATTAGGAGTTATAGTGTGAGGAAAAAGAAAGGTTTGCAGAGCAGATATTGAGGCTTTGATAGGGTCTGAGATCTTTTTAGTTGAATGTTTGAAAATGTGTATGTAGTCCGTAATTTCGTGTGGTAAAACTACTTGTTTTTCTAATGTACACCAGGTTGGGATATCAGCGGATGTAGGATCCATGAACCATTGACGAGATTGTTTTATAAGAAATGCATGATGATATGATTTAAAGTCAGGGAATCTAACTCCCCCCATATCATAGGGGGCTTTCAGTTTCGTCAGGGCAATTCTCTTACTTTTTCCTTTTCCCCATAGAAAATTAAGTAGTATAGAGTAAATGGATTTGAAAAAGGAAAGGGATAATGGGACGGAGAGAAGTTGCAAATAGTATAGTATTATGGGAGTGAGCATCATCTTGATAGTATCTAAGCGCCCCCACCAGGAGAGGTATAGTGGAGACCATTTGGATGTTAGATCCTTGAGGGTGCCCAGTAGTGTTTCAGTGTTGAGTTTGATCGTATTTGGGATAGTTGGGGCAAAACGAAGACCTAAGTATTTGACTGAGCTATTGCACCATTTGAGGCCAAAAGTGACGATATCATGTTTAAGGCAGTATGGATTTAAGGGCATAATTTCTGATTTCTGTGTGTTTAATTTATATCCTGATACTTGACCGAATTGTGATAAAATACTCAAGAGGTTGGGAATGTGAAGTTTGGGGTTTTTAATTAATATAAGAATATCATCCGCATATGCAGCTATTTTATTTATTGAAGCACCGACTTGAATTCCCGGGATGTTTTTTGTAGATCTTATTAATTCTAGAAGTGGTTCAAGAGAGAGGATATATAGTAATGGTGAGAAGGGGCAACCTTGACGCGTTCCTCTTAGTAAGTGAAAGGAGGAGGAAGTTTGACCATTTAAGTAAATAGCGGAGTTAGGGGCAGAGTAAAGCAGTTTGACCAGTGAAATGAATTTTTCACCACAACCATGCCACCGTAGAGTTTGAAACATAAAATTCCAATCGACACGATCGAAAGCTTTTTCCGCATCTAATGCAATGGCCGCATAGCCTTGTGTATCTTTTTTGTCATTGGCTGCAAGGTTGATGGCGTTTAATAGGAGTCTTGCATTAGAGGATATATTACGTCCTTTTACATATCCTGTTTGGTCTGGTTTAACTAGATTTGGGAGTGAGGATTCGATTCTATTGGCAAGTATTTTGGCAAAAATTTTGCTTTCAATATTGATAAGGGAAATGGGTCGATAGTTGCTAGGAAGAGTAGGGTCCTTGCCAGGTTTTGGAAAAATGATAAGCAAAGCTTCAGAAAATGATCCCGAGGAACATTTTTGTGAGATAAAATATGAAAAAAGGTTTTTGAGCTTTGGTGTTAAGGATTGAGAGAATGTGTTGTAGAATTCTGTAGATAGTCCATCAGGGCCTGGTGCTTTTCCTTTTCCGAGGCCGTGAATGGCTTTGGTGATTTCGATAGAAGTGATGTCTTTTTCTAGATGAGATAGATCAATGTCAGGGTAGGTGGTTCTACTGATGTTGTTCAAAAAGGAGTCAATGTTTTCTCTGGGAATGGCGCATTCTGGAGTATATAGTTCCGTATAAAATCTTCTAAAGCATTCCAATATTTCATCAGGCCTATGATGCATCTTGCCCAGCTTGTCTTGAATGTGAGAGACTTGAACTTTTTCTTTTTTGGTTTTTAGATAAGAGGCTAACATTTGACCTGCTTTATTAGAAGTTTGATAGATCTTAGTTTTATACTTCAGAATGGTTCCTGCCGCCAACTCGGTAATTTCTTTATTGATTTCAAAGCGTATCTTAATGACTTGTCGCAGATTAGCTGAGTTAGTGTCAGTATAATAATGTTGTTCTGCAATAGTGAGTTTAGAGTAAAGATCATCGAGATGTTTTTTCCTGATTTTTTTATTCTTGCCTGATAGGGTCATTATGTGACCACGAAGGGCTGCTTTGAAAGCATCCCAATTATTGACAGTGGAGGTATCTTGATCTTGGTTTTCGTTAAAGTATTGTTGAATGAAAGCGTTGATGGATTGAATAGATTTAGGATCATTTAAAAGAAAATTGTTAAGTTTCCATCTGGGAGAACCTTTTTTCATATCTGTAAGGGAGAAGGAAGTAATGACAGGAGCGTGGTCAGAAATAATGATATTGGCAATCTTGGAGTCTATAATGGATCCTGAAAGAGTTTTTGTAGCAAAAATATAATCAATACGTGACAATGTGTTGTGTGGGGGAGAATGGTAGGTATAATCCAAATGTGAAGGATGAGATATCCTCCATGAATCAATTAGACCTGTCTCTCCCAGACAATTTATAAAGGATTTGTGAGTTTTGTTGGGTTTAAATATGCAACTGGATTTTCGATCCAAAAAGGGGTCAAGGACTTGATTGACATCGCCACACATTATCAGGTTGACGAAATCATTTTTCAAAATCATTTGTTTGATATTATTCCAAAAGGAGGGATCTGGTAGTGTAGGTCCATAAATGTTGAGAATTGATAATTGTGTCGTGTCAATTTGCAGTTTCACCCATACCCATCTACCATCTGCATCCGCATCTTGGGCAAGGATTTTGTATGGTAGTTTTTTGCTAATAAGTATCGCGACACCATTTTTCTTGGATAAAGCTGGGCTAGCAACAACTTCCTTCACCCAAAGAGACTTGAGTTTCATTGATTCTGTGAGGGATAGGTGTGTCTCTTGTAGACAAGCTATTGTTGGTTTAAATTTATTTAAGTGAGATAGTACTTTACATCTTTTCATTGGATTCTTGCAACCCTTAATATTCCATGTTATGCATTTAAATATCATCTAGCTGGCTGAAAATTGATATTCATACATCTTATAGCTATCATACAGAAATACACATATACCATTGTCATTCGATTGAAATAATGTTTACACCAATATTTGTGCTGAAGGAAGGAACATTGAGGGTCAGGGAAGGGAGATAGGGGTTTGATCACATCTTGACAGGTAGTATACCATGACGAGTGAATGAATTTAGGGATCAAACAGGACATGGGATAAGGAGTTGAGGGGATATATATATGGGGGATAGGAAACGCCTACTGAGTCGCTAACTAGGAAGAAGCGACTTCCTGTGGAAGATGGACCCAAAAGAGCGACCCCCTCACATAGTTAATATCAATGTAAATTCAATGCATTAGGTAATTAGATACTTATGAGTGTAAAAGTCAAGTGATGAGGAGCCAGTTTCAAGTAGTAGATGAATTAGAGGCCGCCGCAGGAGAAGAGGTGTCCATGTTTTCATTTTTGATGGAATGTATGAAGAGCCTTAGGTCAGCAGGATCATCATAGACTGCAGAGCGTCCTTCGTATGTAACTTTAAAGGAGCAAGGGTGGAACAGGCCATATCGGACATTAAGTTGTTTAAGGGCAGGCCGGAACGCCAGAAAGACCTTTCTTCTTTGGGCTGTACTTCTAGCCACATCCTGTGAAATAAATAACTTACTGCCATGCCAGATTAGAGATTTACGTTCTTTAGCTGTGGAGATGATAAGTTGCAGTTGAGAGTATTCTAACAGGTAAAAAATGAGTGTTCTTGGTGGCTGCCGAGCTGAGGGAGAGACTGAGGGTTGGCCAATCCTATGGGCACGTTGTATATTAAAAGTGGTTTCCAAAGGCAAATGTAGTATGGCCGGTAGGAATTTTTGTAGGAAGGCAATGGGGTCCGTGCCCTCAGCTCCTTCAGGCAGGCCCGAGATGCGTAGGTTGTTACGCCTACTCCGATTTTCCAAATCTTCATTATGTTTTTGAAGCTCTTTGATGGATTTCTCCATTTGTGCAACCTTGGGTGATAAATCTTCAAGCGCGCCAATTCTTTTCTCTGCCTCATCTACTCTGTTGATAACTCCCATCCACCTATCATCTAGTTGTTGTAACTTTGTGTTAGTGGTTTCCATAAAGGGTTTGAGTGCCCTTATTTCAGCTAGAATGGTTTCAATCGCGGAGTCTGAGATTCCAATTGGAGGTGGGGAGTCACTTTTGGGTCTTTTTAGAGTAGTTGAGGAGGCGGTGGCGTCTTTGGTAGAGGTGCCATTTTTTTGGTTGGCTTTGCTGGTTGCCATATCTGAGCAAAAGTTAACAAGAATAAGTAGTTATGGCGTATGATTCTTTGTAGAAGTTATTTATGATGCCTTGTAGTATATAATTATTACATCCATATTATTCTTAAGGCTTTGCTCTGAGCTAGAGAGACCAAAAAATGGAAAAACCCAGAATAATAAGGCATATACTACTGAAAATTACAATAGATTTGTTGTTTAGAGCTGTTATCCAAAAAATGAGGTTTGCACCTGTGGAGCTGTAGGAATACGCCGGTTGGATGCGTGTAAACCTGTCTGACTGTGCAGTGTTAGAAAATTGCAGCGATACGGTATGGCAGTGGTGTAAAATTTACAGGGCAGAAGAGTTTTTGCAGAAGTGAGACTGAATAACGTGTTCAGTATTATAATTTTAATTCTCAGTATGACTTTACTGCCGGCCCCTTCAAAGTACTTTTAGTCTCCTAAATATAGTTGAAGACTTGTATTTCTGCTGTCATTGTCAACTTAAAACACACACTTTTTTTTTTTTTTTTTTTTTTCCTTCAGTATGTATTCATGTTACTGGTTATTAAGTTCGCTTTAAGATTGTTCCTTACTTTTTTTTTTTTTTTTTTTTCCCTTTGTCTTGACTCCCAGCAGGTGGCGCACTCGTGGGAAGGTGCTGCACGTCTAGGCCCAGTCCGGGTTGTCAGCTGATAGGGAACGCCGCTCCTCTCCTCACGAGGGGCGGTTCGCGTTCTGACGTGCGTCCGATGCGGAAGCCCGCGAGAGGAGCCTGCAGCGTTTGAAGTCTTCCTGCACGCCGGAGCCGCGGAGAAGTTCCACCGAGTGAAAGCGGGATGTTGGCGGTGCTCGGCGCGAAGAATAAGGTAAGTTTTGTAAAATATTATTGAACCTAATGCAATTTAAATGTTTTTGTGAGGGGGAGCCGATCCTCTAGGCAGCCATCTTGCTTCGGCGCTTAGCCACGCCCCCATATGCTTTGCATTTCAGAATGCTATCTCATTGCGGGAAAGGAATTACCATCGGGCCCACTCCGCTATGGGTGTTGCTGCCTCTTCAGCTATACAAAGGGGTGTGCCAGTGATAGACATCTGCCAAGATGTGACTTGGTCTTCACTGCATACCTTCACCAAACATTGCTGCCTAGATGTAGCCCGTGGAGCTTACGCTCTTTTTGGGAGAGTGGTTTTGCAGAGTTTCCTAGTGTGAGGACTTTCATCTGATGAGGAATCTGTGAAAGAAAAGCAATCCATTGAAGGAGAGATTACTTACCGCTAATGTTCTTTCTATGGATTTTTGTCCTGCAGATTCCTCATCACCCTCCCATCCAAACCCACTGTGAAAGCTTCTTCAGTTTGATGAATACCTTCTTTACAGAAAGTATGAGCCAAGCTCCCTTTTGAAGGGCTGTCTTATAACTTCTTTGTGTTTTATGAAATATTTTATGGTTCCATTCTTCACTTAAAAAAAACAAAAAAGAAAGAAACAACCTCATTGGGTGAAACTTTTCTTTGAGTTGTAGTTGTTTTCAGCTGAATCGTTAGATTCTTCCTCCACAGCAGCTGAGCTTGGTGGAAAAAAGATGAGGAACTGAGGTACGGGGATGTAGTAACGTGGTATAAGTACGGCGACCAACATCACGTCCGGAGTCGACGACCACTGCATCGAGTCAAGAGGGATCGAAGGCCAAGTGAAGGTACACTACGCCCCCTGTTAAAATGTTTTGGAGCAACTGACACTAGAATCTGATGAGGAATCTGCAGGAATCTGCAGGAGAAGAATCCATAGAAAGAACAGTACCATAAAGTAATTTCTTCTTCTACACCACTTAGGCTGCAGAAGCGGCCTTGCTAGGTGGTGTGACTTGACGTTGTTCTTCCTGTTAGGGTCCTCTCTTCTAACCTCCTGGTAGTGCAGTGAGTAGCGAGCACAACGCTTGCTGGCAAGGGATTGAGGTCTGCAGCGATTCTTCCCAGCCTCATTAGCAGCTACCTAATCTCCCCGTCTCGCTTAGGATACCTTCTACCCTACTTCCCTGCAGCATACTACTTTCACCTTTACCACCTAGCTACTTCAAGCAGTGAAAGCTAACGGAAGGAGGTCCGGATCGTTCCGGCCTCCCTGCCTGGGGAGGCCAGAGGCAGCCTCACTTTCAGGGCCGTAACCGGCTTAGAGGCGTGTATGCGAGGTAAGCATTTTTACCTACCTACTGCCTAGCCAGCTCTTTCTTGATTCACGTTTGGGGTTGCCATTTAATAAGGCAACTTCACTACTTCTCGGATTGTCAGTGGATGCTGACATTACCTTCACCCTTGGTGGGGTACGACCTAATGTCCCCCCGACACCACAATAAGTGAGGAGCCTTCTATGTGCTTCGCAACTCCGACCCCCCTAGAAGAAATAACGCGCTAGCAGAGGTTATAGCTCAAAGCGCCAAAAAGAGGCCAAAACTCCAGTCAGAGCAACATTCCATTTCAAAAACATTGCACATTAATAAAAACCTTATGAGTGAACTTAAAAAAGTGGAGAAAGGCACGTGTGTGTCCCCACACACGTCTACACTGCTCCACTTTAAAGCAGCTAATAGTACTGAGCAGGTAACTCTTAATGGGAGTAGTCCCAGGTACAAGGATCAAGAAGGGGTGTTAGTAGATTGCACCCCGAAAGTGGTGCATTCGGAGACACCACAAAACCCTTTAAATGGAGCTCAGATAGAGGGGGCCATAGCCCTGTGTACGCATATGGGGTTTGGTGACCCTGCAAGTTCTCTGACCTGGCCTCGGTTTTAAAAACAGATTCTGCTGGATATTACTGCCTGCACAAACTTGAAAGATTTCTACAGGTTGAGGATGTTCTCTGGTTTCAAGGAGCGCACTACTGTAGCGCACTATAAGCTGAAGACTATACAAGCAGCAAAAGACCCACTCGATAAATTGACTCAAACCTCTGTGTTACCACAAGGGGTCCAGCAAAGCTGCCAAACGGATGGTGAACCGCTTTCCATACCTGGTTCTTCCCGGCAGGAGCAGCCTGGTTTACCCGTTTCCTTATTAGCGGCCGCTAACAATCTCTCTTCCTCCACTCCTGACTTAAATCCCTCCACCCAGTCATCAGTGCTGACAGCGAAACAAAGACCCTCTCATTGTTTGCACATAAAGAAGAAAACCATGCCTTATATTGAGAGCAATTATACTAAATCCTTCACCATGGACTATAGGAAATTTGTGATAAATAACGTTGAAAAGACCGAACTAAAAGAAACTAGAGACTCACTACATAACAAGGTTCTTGTCTGGTTATGTCAATGTATCGGGCCCGGAGTGGTTAGATCACTAGACCTGAAATTTGTGCACAGGATCAACTTGAGCAATTGGTGCTCTTAGCAATCACAAGATTGTGTTATAGTGGGATGTGGTCATAGCACTCTTCCTGCTTACCCCAGGCTTTGTAAATATATACCTAGGGACAGTTCACATTGTGAATTGATACCCTAGGCTCTCCCGTTGTTTGAGTACTTTGTTCATACTATGAGCAATTTGGATGCTCTTAACTAGTTTTTATTGTCTGACAACTTTTTCTAAATGTTCATCACAGTTGGAACTTACGCCAATAATATCTTATGTTCTACTTATTTATTTTTATGTTTTCTGTTGTCTTTTTACTTGTTTTATGTCTTGTACGCGCCATCATGCCTGCGGGTAAATTGTGCACATAATAAATAATAAAAAAATAAAAATAAATAAAAAATCATTGCCCCATACACATCTACGATAATATGCATCTCCTGATGTCAAAAGGGAACCAATTAATACAGCAGGTTTGCTTCTTTTCAATGTATCTGATTGCCAGAAGATGGTCTGAACTATGATGCAACAGCCATACATTCCATCAAATTTGCACACATACATCTATCAAATTCATATGCCAAATGTAGCCTCTATTGTACTATGCCACCCCAATCTGGGATTACCTATATTCTTATCCAGACAACTCCACCCCCTCTCAATTCATCCTTTTCCAGCACCTCCTTTGACACCTCCTTTTCATTCAAAATATTTCTTCCTGCAGGCTCTCCATTCATATTCAATAACATTTTCGTTATCATATAACATACCAATGAGACTTTCCATTTCAAAGATGTCTTTACCATTAGGTGCCCATTCTCTTTTGGTAGGTAGACCATTTTTCCAGTAAGTTGCTAAGCACACCCTTGCTGCCAGCAGCAAGAAATGTGTCCCATCATATGTGGAAGAGGTCTCCATTCCTCATCACTTCTCTTAAGACCAAACATCACTTACAGTGGACTCTTCTCTCTGGAGATAACTTCTAGTTCTTGAATCCAGCCTAGAACCTCTTTCCAATAGGCCTGGGCTCTCTTAGAGGACCACCACATGTGCCAAAAACAAGCTAAAGCCCTACAGTTCCTCCAACACATTGTTTTATTGCTGGGATGTTATTTTATTACAAGATGTCATGGCTCCATACGCAATCATTATAATCCACATCCCCTACTCTCGAGGGATTTATCCACAGTTACACCTCAACTAGCCTGACCCAATGGATGATAACTACTAAGCTGACTGCCACCTGTCTCCCCACACATTCACACATCTTTTTGAATTCGGGGGTTCGAAGATCTCAAACTTATGCACAGAAAAGATAATCAACATCTCACACAAAAGGCATTAACCCACAGAGAGACACCATGTGAGCCTGTTATGTAAGTTTTTAAGCCCTAGGGGAAGGCCTGATCTCTCCTGCCCCCTTCCTGAATCCCCTTACATTCTTATTTTGGGGGTGCAAGATACCATAGCCCCATACACAACCATGATAATCCGCATTTCCTGCCTTTTAGGGATTGACCCACAGACAGACAACAGGGTAGCCTGTTTATATTGATTGAAATCTCAAGATTTGGTTCTGAATTATGTAGCATTTCCCTGAATTACCCCCACTCTTTTTTTATTGTTGTGGTTCACGATATTATAGCTTCTTAGGAAAGCCTTACTCTCATTACAGTGATTGGACCATGTCATGCAAAGCAAAAGAAAGCAATGGAATAATGTATGCAGATCTCACCGGGTAACACATACAACACCTTTGATACCTCAGTCATACTTTACTTTACTTTATTATATTTATGTTGCGCAGCCATGGACCGATAGGCATTAGGGCGCATAAAAAGACAGACAACATGAAACACAGAGGGGGGAATAAGAAGTAGGTGAGGTCAGAATACAGAACTAGTCAGATAGGAGGGAGGCAGGGGATGTGTCCAATTAAGTTACAAAAACAGCCACGTTTTCAGCTTTTTTCTCAAAAGACTCAGGGCGGTAAGACCGCGCAGCTCGGAAGGGAGCAATTTCCAAACCTTTAGGGCTGCAGCGAAGAAGGCTCCATTCAACCTTGTTCATTTTACATCTAGGCGTGACCAGCAGATCTTGATTATTGGGCTAAAGGGATCTGCTATTAACCCTTTTACAGATGAGGTTTTGCAAGTGAAAGGGCAGAAGGCCGGATCTGCATTTAAATGTAATGACCAAAAGGCGGAAGCGGATTCAAGCTTCCACCGGGAGCCAATATAAAGCCCGCCTCGACGCTGAGACAGGGTCACGGCGGGAGAGACCAACTACGACTCGGAGTGCTACATTCTGGATGATCTGGAGTCTGTTGATGTCTGCTTTACATAGGCCCACCACAGTACTAGTACAAAAATCTATCTTAGAACAAATAATAGCTCTCGCTATGGTTGCGCGGTTATCCTGGGAAATGAAAGGTCTAAGGTGCGCCAGCAGCTCCACATAATAAACAGCTGCTGAGAGAAAGCAAGCCACGTGAGGACTCATATTCAATAGTTGATGAAGAGTAACTCCTAGGATTTTTACTTTTGCCTGTGGATAAACTTTCACTTCACCAAGCATAAAGCAGCAATAGTCAGGGTGCAACTTCACTAGCATCGATGCAGTGCCTACAGTCATCAACTCAGTTTTACTTCTGTTGAGGGAGAGATTATTGCTGTCCATCCAATTCACAATCAGAGAGAAGACTCTGTCAAGTTCACATTCATCTGTGACATGAAAGCCAGTCAGCGGGATGGCACATTGGGTGTCATCCGCATAGTTAGAAAACATGACTCCCTCCTGCTCCAAAAGGGCAAAGAAGGGAGCCATGAAGATATTATAAAAGCATGGGGAGATGCAGGCACCCGAGGTCCACTGGCACCGGAGCAGCCTCTACTTCATCCACAGAAACCCTGCTTTCTCTATTGGCTAAAAAAGACTCTATTCATTGAGCTGTGAGAGGTGAAAGATTTGCCACTTCCACCATTCTGGAAACCAGAATGGCGTGGTCAAACAAGTCAAATGCAGCTGACAAATCCAATGATATTAAGAGAGGCAGAGATCCTTTATCCAATCGCTCCAAAAGTCTTGATTTCATTTCCAGTAATAACGTCTCAGTTCCAAAACCCCTTCTGAAACCTGATTGATAGGGGTTCAAAATGGGGAATTCGTCAAAGTGTTTCGAAATTTGATTATATGCAATGCATTAAAGGATTTTCAATAAGAATGGCGTATTAGCTATGGGCCTATAGTTAAGTGGAACCTCCGGTTCAAGGCCAAGGTTTTTTCAGTATGGGGGTGACCCAGGCTTTTTTTTATATCCACTGGAACGGACCCTTCTGATAAGGAAGATTTGACGAATTTGCAGATAGCATCCAGGAGCATAGGGGGACAGGATTTAATTATTATTGAAGAGCATGGGTCCCCTTTGCACCTGGTAGCTTTCAGATGTTCTCCAAACCTAGCCAGGTCCTCATCCCTGATACATATAAAATTTAACTGGGGAATTGAGGGGAATCTAACAAAAGACTCCAGCCTGACATCTTTCAGAGTAGACAAGCAGGTTTATTTTTTTATTTTTTAAACTATGTCCAACCTAATGCCGTTAAGCTTGTTTTGCATCGCATCTTGAATTTTTTGACACCAGGAAACATCCTTAATTAAGGAATTTGCTAACAGAGGGAAAATGTTCTCCTGTTCCTTCAATATTTTAAATAATTCTTTCACATCAGACTTGGCGTTCTGAATTCTTAAATTATGAAAGTTCTTTTGTTGGCTGCCACAATCTCTGATTTATACACATTAGCAGCTGCTTTGTAAACCGCCAGAGTTTGGGGGCATGAATTGGCTTTCCACAAATGGAAGAGCTTAAGAGACGATGATTTCAATTTTGGCAGGTCCGGTGAAAACCAGGGTTTGCTTTTCTTCCCATCCAGGTTGTTTCTGGGGTTCAAAGCGGCCAGGGAGTTGGTAATGGCATCTAGGTTATCAATAAGAATTTTAGACATATCAGCAACACTGGTGTGGAGTCCCCAAAGAGGGTATTAGAGCCAATTAAGGGTTCATTTTTTTCACAGGTGAGCAATTTGAAATTCCTCACCAGCATGGTATGGGGCTTTCTGTTTTGGACTTTTAAAGGCAACATAGCCAAAATCGAAAAGAGTACAAAGGCATGGTCGACTAAGGACAGGGAGTAACCAGAAAGTCCTGGCTATCCACATTGTTCATTGTGACCCAATCTAATATGTAGCCCAGTTGGTGGGTGGGGACACACATTTTTTGCTCAAACCCAAAATCAGTGAGAGACAGCTCTAATTCTGCTGCCAGTGCGTCATCTTCGTGGCCAAGCCGGTAGTTAAAATCACATAGCTGTCATGATGCCTGCCCCCGGGAAACCAGACCTGGCCCAGCAGCCCCGGAAGCAGGCATCATGCCATTTGGAGCATGCCCAAAAGCCCCAGTTAGGGGCTGTTTGGGTGCAGTCCTGGCGCCTTTGGCGCCAGGCTCATAAGGACAAAGTCAGTCCTGGTGCCATAGGCGCCAGGCTCATTAATGATAACTTACCTAAAGCAGACCATGCTGCTTACTCACCTGATGCAGACCATGCTGCATAAAGACCTAAGCCAAATGAGGCTTAGGAGGGACTATTTTAATGCAGGGACTATTTTCTTACCTGGGTGGGGCGGTGGAAGAATACTTACCTGGGACTTCTACCAAAGCTATTTAAGCCACGCCCGGACAGCCACACGTGCTTCACGTTATTCTGCAGTAGCAGCGTAACGCTCACCGTGCCTGCAGCAGCTTCCAGTCTTCAGCCACGCCCGTCTACACTCCGGAGCTCCTGAACCTGCAAGGAAAGCAGAAGGAAAGGTTAGAGCAAGAGTTTTATTCATACTCACCTGAATCCTGCCTCTTCCCGACTTGGACCTGGAAGAAAGAATCCATTAGACGCTCTTGCCGCGCCTCCTGCAACGCCGCGCTGAACTCACCTGTTGCCATTTTCAGCATTCCTTCACGCATCTTCAGTTCGCGGCCGCTCTTCTTCACCTATGAACATAATAACAATAAGGTGAGCAACAGAGAGTTATCTAAGACAACAAAGGCAAATATTAAGACTTACTTGAGATCACCGGGGATACTCATCTAATCTTGGGTCGGCGCGACCTCTTCCGCATCTCCGCCGCACCCCGGCCCCTATGGGGAAACATTCCGCTACAGACTTACCCGGTTGCGGTAAACGCTTCAATCCACGGATCTTCCTCCGAATGGATGCCTGAAAAGGAAAAGACCACAGGTTAGAGCAAGCTTCCCTCTTTATTCCGAAACAGCTTTTATAAACACTTACCTGCGCATCTCTGGTTGCCACGTGAACTCTTTCCAGATCCATAAGGGCAACCTAGGGGAATTGGACAGAGTGAATTCCAGACGTTTTGAACTCTTTATAACTATTACCTCTACGGAGTCAACACCGTCTGCAACTCGCTAACTTCCCACATCAGTGAGGCAACTGGTCATCTACGCGCCCCTGCACTTGAAGCAGGATGGAGAGTTCATCTTTCCAGATTATCAGGTGAGAATCTAAAGGAGTCCCAAAGTAATTCATGGGGAGAAGGTGGGGTTAAGCTTAAACCTCACAGGTGGTTAATTCCCCCTTTCTGCATTACAGAAGAGTATTCATACGAGCCACACAGACCAAGCTGGGTGGCCCGGTCCACTCCATCATCTCGGCGCTCCGTGTATCACTGGAAGAAGTAATATCAGGCCGGTCCAGATCAACGCCCCCGTGGACACCAGGTGAGCGTAACAGAACGCGAAGCCTACCCACAACAAGCCACCTGGGCGTTATGGAGACCTCAGAGACGGATCAATTAGCCCAATTATTTGGGGAGCTAAGGACTGAAGTGCATGCCGCCCGCCAGGAAACTAATGCCCTTACGAGGGAGCTGATAGTTTCGAAAGAACGAACGGATGATCTAGCCAGACAGTTATTGCAAAACCAAGCTGGGCAAACGCCACTGCCTGGCCTCGGGGCAGGTTCAGCTCCTGTGTCATCGAGCAACCCTGTTCAAATACACTTACCAGGGGCTGTTCCATTGGCTCCACCCGAACGTTTTACCGGAGACCCAAAAAGGTTTGCCGTATTCATGAATCAGTGCCGCTTACACTTCTTATGCAGACCTGCAGCCTTTCCGAATGATCAAGCCAAGGTAGCCTTTGTGCTGTCATACCTCAGCGGCAGCGCAGCAGACTGGTCCATTCCTCTAGTTAATCAAGATGACCCCATTCTTTGGGATTTCCAGGGATTTCAAACAAGCATAGAAAGACTATTTGCTCGACACTCCCAGGGTCAGGCCCTGGATAACAAACTCTTATCCCTACGAGAGGGGAATCAGGATCTTTTTTCCTACATTGCAACCTTTAACAGATTAATAGTGGAAACTGAATGGCCAGAAGTAAAAAGAATCACATTGTTCCATCGAGGGCTTCGAGGAGAACTCAAAGATGTCTTGGCCCAGATCGTGAACCCGCCTCAAGATTGTACCGAATATATAAATTTGGTGGTCCAACTTGATCATAGACTTCAAAATAGGAAGGCCGATAAAGCCAGGTTTGAAAACAGAGTCTTGGTTAGAACTCATACCAGCCCCAAGGGGGCAGAGACTTCAGAACCCATGCAAATCGGAGGGGTGAGAGGACCCTTAACTCAGAAAGAAAGAGATAGAAGGCGACAAATGCAGCTATGCCTATGTTGCGGGAATTCCGGTCATTTTTTGCTGAACTGCCCCATAAAACCGCCCCAAAAGGTGGTGGGGGCTGCGGATAAAAACTCTGACTCGGGAAACGATCCCGCCCGACAAGCGTAGAGGTCCGCTTGCCGAGCTCGAAGAAGGACACTCAGACCTCGCATTTCACCATTCCAATGATCCTCGTAGATCCGGAACAGCCATCTCGGATGCACGCGGTAAAAGCGTACGTAGATAGCGGAGCCATAGGAAACTACGTGGACAGTGAACTGGCTTCCAGGATGAACCTGCCTCTCGCCCAGAAACCCACTCTAGATGTCATTACCACAGTTGATGGAACGGAAATTGCCTCAGGCCCCGTAACTCACTCCACCACAGAAATGACATTGCTGGTGCAGGATGGGCACCGAGAGACTTTGGTGTTTGATTTAATCAAGGCTCCACAGTTTCAAGTAATACTGGGGATACCTTGGTTGGAAAAACATAATCCTAGTATCGATTGGCGAGAGAAAAGAATTACCTTCCCAGAATGTGCGCACACCTGTTACCCAAGAAAATCTCAGAACACGGTCCTGGCTTCAGTAACTCCAACTACCATACAACTACCTACAGAGTATCTAGAGTTTCAAGACGTCTTCCAAAAAGAACAGGCAAATACCTTGCCCCCACACAGATCATATGACTGTCAAATAGACCTCATACCTGGCGCACAACCTCCCTGCAGCAGGATCTATGCCCTTACGGAGCCCAAAAACCTTCATTTACGTCAATACCTGGACCAATACCTTGCTAACGGTTTTATTCGCCCATCTAAATCCCCAGCATCTTCTGCTTTGTTCTTCGTGCCAAAAAAGGAAGGCGACCTCAGAACGTGCATAGACTATCGCACACTGAACCAAATAACCATTAAGAATCGGTATCTGTTGCCTTTAATTCCGGAATTACTTGACCAAGTAAATGAAGCCCGCATATATACTAAACTAGACCTCCGGGGGGCGTATCATTTGGTACGTGTCAAAGAAGGCGACGAGTGGAAAACTGCTTTTCGCACGAAGTATGGATTATTTGAGTACCAAGTGATGCCTTTTGGATTATGCAACGCGCCGGCAGCCTTCCAGTTCTTCATGAACGATGTCCTCAGAGAACTTATCTATGTTTGTGTCGTCGTTTATATTGATGACATCTTAGTATACTCCTCATCAGAATCTGATCATATCAAGCACGTCCGAGCAGTGTTAGAAAAGCTACGCCAGTACAAACTATATGTCAAATTGGAGAAATGCGTTTTCCACACCACTGAAGTGGAATTTCTAGGATTCATTTTAACCCCGGGAGGAATCAGGATGGATACACGGAAAGTGGACGCAATTCTTAAAAGGCCTTCGCTAAGCTCTGTCAAAGGGGTACAGAGCATGCTTGGTTTTGCCAACTTCTACCGCAGGTTTATTCCAGACTTTTCGCAGATTGTTCATCCCATCACAGCACTCTTGAGAAAAAACAAACATTTTATATGGACAAACGAAGCTGAAAGCGCCTTTCAAGAATTAAAGGCCAAATTCACATCTGCACCGATCCTAAAACACCCACGTCCTGAATTCCCGTACATAGTGGAGACTGATGCATCCAGTTTAGCAATGGGAGCCGTCCTTTCTCAAAAAGATCCCAAAACAAACCAGATTCAACCAGTGGCCTTTTGGTCAAAAAAGTTCTTGGCTCCTGAATTAAACTACGCCATTACTGATAAGGAGCTGTTAGCTATCAAGTCAGCCTTCAAAGCTTGGCAACACTATCTGCTCGGAGCCAGGCACACCATCACGGTTATCACCGATCATCGAAATTTCCAATATCTAAAAACAGCCAAAGGCCAGTCTTCACGTCAACTCCGTTGGGCATTGTCTTTTGCCGAATTTGATTTTGTAATAACTCATCGGCCTGGTTGTAAAAATGGGAAAGCGGACGCCTTATCCCGAATAGGAATGGGAGAGACTGAAGTGACCCTGGAACCTGTACCCATAATCCCTGACCAGAGAATTCTTGGTATAACTTCAGTACAGACACTGGAAGACATTCAAGGGATTGTCCGGCAGCTCTTTGATCCTCAAGCCTTACAAGATTGGGCCAAGAAAGGCACAGATTTCTGCATCACCAATGAACTACCATATTACCGAGGACGTCTATTTCTGCCACAAAAAGAACTACAAGAACTAGTCATCTCTCATTATCACAATACGTTACTAGAGGGAAACCCCGGTATTACAAAGACCGAAGCTAAAATCAAGAAACAATTCTGGTGGCCCACCTGGCGAAAAGATATTAAGTCATTTGTCCTGTCTTGTGGCATCTGCGCCCAAAACAAAAGTCAAAAAAGAAAACCAGCTGGGCTATTACAGCCTATGGACATCCCACCGATTCCTTGGCACACCTTGTCATTAGACTTTATCACGGATCTACCCCCGTGTAACGGTTTCAATACTATCCTAGTAATAGTGGACCTTTTTTCTAAAATGGCACACTTTATTCCCTTAAAAGGGATACCCTCAGCCTCAACCCTGGCCAAGGAATTCCTTGAAAACATTGTTCGTCTTCACGGTTTTCCATCTGTGTTAATTTCAGACCGAGGAAGTCAATTCATCTCGCATTTCTGGAAAAAATGTTGCCAACTGGCACTAATAGATGTCAGGCTTTCCACTAGCCACCACCCCCAGACCGACGGCCAAACAGAGAGAACTAATCAAACTCTCGAACAATATTTACGCTGTATGCTACATCAGTCTGAAGGCAATTGGAAAGACACCCTATGGATCGCTGAATATGCGTACAATAATTCAGTACACTCAGGAATTGGGCACAGTCCCTTTTTTACCATATACGGACATCATCCTCGAACCTCGGATTTGGATTCACCCCAGCATTTAGAGATGCCCGCAGTAGATCACCTTCACACAGTCATTACTCAAACCTTTAAGGAAGCAACAGCACATTTACGAAAAGCCAAGGAAAAATACAAGAAAAACGCTGATCAGCTTAGAAGAGAAGCACCACACTACCAGATAGGGGACCAAGTGTGATTATCTACTAAGCACATTCCTCTCAAAGGAAAACGGACCTTTAATCCCAGGTATTTGGGGCCTTACTCCATCAAGGCCATTATTAACCCGGTGGCTGTCGAGTTGGAACTACCTGCTCATATGCGAATCCATCCCGTCTTCCACGTATCTGTTTTGAAACCAGTGCAACCGGGAACTAGGCTAACCGACCCACCTGAACCTATCCTCATAGACGGAGAACCCGAATACGAAATCAAGAATATTTTGGACTCAAAAAGAGTGAGATCTAAACTCTTTTACCTAATTGACTGGAAAGGTTATGGTCCGCAGGAAAGGTCTTGGGAACCTAGTGACCACGTGCATGCACCTCATTTGGTGAAGAGGTTCCACCGGGAATTTCCAGACAAACCACGGCCAAGGAGAGGAACGACTTTGGGAGGGGCCTTGAGGGGGAGTGCTGTCATGATGCCTGCCCCCGGGAAACCAGACCTGGCCCAGCAGCCCCGGAAGCAGGCATCACGCCATTTGGAGCATGCCCAAAAGCCCCAGTTAGGGGCTGTTTGGGTGCAGTCCTGGTGCCTTTGGCGCCAGACTCATAAGGACAAAGTCAGTCCTGGCGCCATAGGCGCCAGGCTCATTAATGATAACTTACCTAAAGCAGACCATGCTGCTTACTCAACTGATGCAGACCATGCTGCATAAAGAACGAAGCCAAATGAGGCTTAGGAGGGACTATTTTAATGCAGGGACTATTTTCTTACCTGGGTGGGGCAGTGGAAGAATACTTACCTGGGACTTCTTCCAAAGCTATTTAAGCCACGCCCGGACAGCCACACGTGCTTCGCGTTATTCTGCAGTAGCAGCGTAACGCTCACCATGCCTGCAGCAGCTTCCAGTCTTCAGCCACGCCTGTCTACGCTCCTGAACCTGCAAAGAAAGCAGAAGGAAAGGTTAGAGCAAGAGTTTTATTCATACTCACCTGAATCCTGCCTCTTCCCGACTTGGACCTGGAAGAAAGAATCCATTAGACGCTCTTGCCGCGCCTCCTGCAACGCCGCGCTGAACTCACCTGTTGCCATTTTCAGCATTCCTTCACGCGCATCTTCAGTTCGCGGCCGCTCTTCATCACCTATGGACAAAATAACAATAAGGTGAGCAACAGAGAGTTATCTAAGACAACAAAGGCAAATATTAAGACTTACTTGAGATCACCGGGGATACTCACCTAATCTCGGGTCGGCGCGACCTCTTCCGCATCTCCGCCGCACCCCGGCCCCTATGGGGAAACATTCCGCTACAGACTTACCCGGTTGTGGTAAACGCTTCAATCCACGGATCTTCCTCCGAATGGATGCCTGAAAAGGAAAAGACCACAGGTTAGAGCAAGCTTCCCTCTTTATTCCGAAACAGCTTTTATAAAGACTTACCTGCGCATCTCTGGTTGCCACGTGAACTCTTTCCAGATCCATAAGGGCAACCTAGGGGAATTGGACAGAGTGAATTCCAGACGTTTTGAACTCTTTATAACTATTACCTCTACGGAGTCAACACCGTCTGCAACTCGCCAACTTCCCACATCAGTGAGGCAACTGGTCATCTACGCGCCCCTGCACTTGAAGCAGGATGGAGAGTTCATCTTTCCAGATTATCAGGTGAGAATCTAAAGGAGTCCCAAAGTAATTCATGGGGAGAAGGTGGGGTTAAGCTTAAACCTCACAGGTGGTTAATTCCCCCTTTCTGCATTACAGAAGAGTATTCATACGAGCAACACAAACCAAGCTTGGTGGCCCGGTCCACTCCATCATCTCGGCGCTCCGTGTATCACTGGAAGAAGTAACATCAGGCCGGTCCAGATCAACGCCCCCGTGGACACCAGGTGAGCGTAACAATAGCAGGACGAAGCAAGAATTAGGCTTAAGAGTTGCTAGCAGATAATTAGGCAGTGCTAAAATGAAGTTGTCTGTTAGAGAGGAGGCCTGCATATTAAAAGAAGATTAACTGTCACTTCTGCATTGAGACCCACTTTTATATGCATGGTTTCTATACCGTCCATAATATGGCAATGTACAGGCAAAATGGTGAGGTCAACTTTATATATGAAGGCAACCCCTGCACCTCCCCCTTTGGTCTGTCAGAGCGAGACATGACATAGCCCTCAGGAATAGCTAGTTCTAAGGCAGGGCCAGCAGTATTGGAACCTCATGTTTCAGTGAGTACTGTGATAGGATCGAATGGTCAAAGGGTCGACACCAAAGGACCGAAAACAAAAGGATCGAATTTATGATTATTTTTTTTTTTACTTTTTTTTTTTTTGGGTGGGGTCCCCCCAACCCCTGTTATTTGTGGTAAAAACCACTTTCTTTCCATAAACGAAAACCCCCCAAAAAAATGTAATTAAAAAAAAACATTCGATCCTTTTATTTTCGGTCCTTTGGTGTCAATCCTTTGACCATTCGACCGTTTGTAGTCGACCCTTTGACCGGACACCCTGCGATAACAATGTCACTATGTTCCAAATAATCACAGACCTTGTGAGCATGTTTGATCAGGGTTCTAGTATTTAGCAACAGGCATGCTATTTTAGGGCCAATTTGATGACTCGTTTCCCAAGCTCTGATGTAGTAATAACAGTTTCTGGGGTTAGAGTGTCAGACAGTGCCATATCAGACTGCGGGGGAGGGTCAGCAGTAGTCAGAGTGCCCTTTAAGAATCCCAAATCGGTTGCTGCCTGTATCGAGGGAAGTGAACACCCCACATTAGCAATAGGCAAATGAGCAGCTAATGAAATAGAGTATACCGCTGCTTCATCCACCATGCTAGCCATTCCAACGTTAGAGATGTTTCTTGCGGCTGTTATGGGCGCCAAAACTTCAGAGATTCCCATGGTTGAAGGCAACTCACCAGCAGCGTAGCTAGTCCCACACGTCCTGAACACAGACCAGCACAGACCGGCTTGCCCTTTTCGTCCGTGGGTGCCATGATATGAGGTAATAGTAGATAATGGGGTAATGAGCTAGTCATCTATAGTAAGTGTGATACAGAGAAGGTGTTGGACCAACAGAACACCTGCCAAATAAGTCAGGTGTTCAGAGTATTCATTGTAGATGTCAGGATGGATATGGGGTAAATGGGCATGGGTACTGAGGTTGTTCTCATTCAATCAGATTTTGTCTTACAGCCTTGTATTTGGGATAGAGCTGGAGCTCTATGTGATTATGCACAGAAGCACCCACCTCAGAAGAATATTCCCATACTGTGGTACCTTTATAAGCAGAGTTTACCAACCTGGATACCCAATACCTGCCCCCACTGGGATAGTTGTGGAGGAGAATGCGTCAGGGCCTCGGGAGAGACCTGTGATAGATATCAAGGCCCCACTGTGCATCTCATAAGGGGATCGTTCAGTTTGTGCAAACTTTCCAAGGTCTCCAGAATGTGTCAGTGAGTTACGCCCCTTCTGTATCTTCAGACGATGTCTGAATGAAGCCACTTGTACCTTGGGCTCTTGCATGATATAAACATCCAAAAGAGATCTCAGACTGTAGATCCACCAAAAGGGTCTTGGATAACAAGCTGCCTGTGTAGATGAATCAGATGGTGCAACCAGGGCAATAATGCCAGGTTCTGAGCCGCTGCTGTGGAAAATGAGGGAAAATGAATGGCCTAATAACACCCCAAAATAAATGTGATCACATCACTTGCAATTTAGCAAGAAATGTCTGGTCCAACAGAGAGAAGTGACTGATTTTAAGAGCATCATGTATGAACTGAATGATGGTAGTTTCAGTGCTGAAACTAGATTCTTAATCACAAGAGGCCGTGTTAGTTAATCATATCACGCAGGTGGTTGGCAACTGGCTACGGAACGATTTTTCCAAATAATAGGATGTTAAAATCGGACAGTATCTTACAAGATTTTCATGGTACAAGATACTTTTTTTGAGGAGGGAGGATACATCCTGTTTTAGTGCCCTTTGAAAGATGTCTTGTGCAAGTAAGGTATTTACTGTTTTGAGGAGGGAGGATAAGGGCATTCCCCTTGATCATTTAGAATGTGTGTCAATCCTTCAGATGGTGTCACTTCTCCCCAGAGGGGATCCCCTTTCCATGAGGCCAGGGAGGTGCAAGCTCTAACCAGTACTCACCTATGGTGTGGTAACATGCAAGAGGGACTCATGGGGGGCTCCCTTCTTGGGGATAAGGACACTTACGTTGCAGGGCCACTTCGATTCACAATTACTCGTTTTCCTCTTGATACAACATTTTTCGTACTTTCAGTTTTGGCACTCCTCAGCTGTATACCTCACAGAGACCTTCGATTGAGCACCCACGCGGCGCCGGACCACTCTGTCAAAGGTATTGTATCTTGTTTTTAAAGTTCAGTCACTCACCAGCAATTCAACTTTACTCTTCTTATCACACATGTTTTGACAATGTTCGTTCCAATGCTCGCCATACAATGTTGCTGCTTGCAACCTTGGCTTTCACACAGACCGGTCTTATATCAGTCTCCCCAACTCACCGGCTGTGGTGATTTCACTGAAACTGCTTTGTTCTTGGAGCCAAGGACAGTACTACGATGGCTGGTGATTCTCCCCGCCTTTGTTATTGATGCAGGAGGGGCCCGGGTATCTCCAAAACACAGTGCAGGATTCTTCCGCCTGATTTCCTAGTCTTACGCTTTCTATTCTCGAGGTTGCTAGAAAGTAATGGTTCCTTGTCGAAAAGCTCAAGGGAACTTCCCTCCTTGAGATCCCCTTTTGTTTTTCCATCTTTCATCTCTCATTCAGCTGCCGTCTCGAAACTGCTGTTTTTTGTTGTGCTTTGCCTCACTCTGAGTGTGCTCTTGTGCTCCGCTTTCTATCCGGGTGGAGAAGATTAATGGGTGTCAGGTGTGTGTGATGGTCAGCAATTGTCTGATCTTGCCTGACCATTGTATTGGGACATGTCATGTACACTGCTCGGGTGCATGTCTGTTTTCTCTCATAGCGGGCTGTCCTTGAGGAAGTGTTTGTGTTGTAAAAGGGTAGGAGTGGAGTTCATAGGAGTAAAGGTGTAACAAGGAAGGAGATAACATGTTTCACCATCCGGTGTCCCACCCCCCAAAGACTACCTCACCCAGGTGATCCTCCTGCACTGTTCCACCCCCAGGAACCCTCAAACCGTCAAACCAACCTACCACTTAGGACCACAACATGCTATGCCACAGAACAGGATGTCGCCAAAGAAAAATGGAACAAAGAACAAACCAAATGGGACCACACCATCTTCCAGTAGACACTGCCATGAACGCAGAACACACTCCAGCAAACACTGTGGGCAACAGAACTTACCTCGCATCTAACCAGGCACCAGAACATCCCAATACATGCGACCTGGCTAGGCACCCTGAAAACACATGGGAGCCACACACAAAAAGAAGAGACACACCAAGAAGAGAAATGAACAAAACCGACGCCCGCACCCACATATTGCAAAAAAACAAGGACACCACCACCAACTACAACAAAATATAGAAGTGGAAGCAGAAGAAATTAGCAACCCAATAATTAATCTAACAGACCAATTCAATGAAGAAACAGTCATAATGAACACCCACCACAGCCGGAGAGCAACATGGAAGCATACCGACATAACAACCGTGAGTCAAAGCCAATATTAAAAACTAAAATAAACTGCATCGACATGATCTGCTGAAAACTAATCAACGCAAAATCGATGTCCAAACTTGCCTCAGAGATATACGACCTACTGTGCGACTGAGGTATCAACATCCTATTCATTACAGAAACATGGCTAGACGACACCTGCAGCATCACACTACACAGCTGCCTCCCTGACAACTGCAAGTGCTCACAGATATACAGGAAAGACAAAAGAGGAGGAGGACTTGCAATAGCATACAAAGTGCATATGAAAATAAAAACCGATGAACCACTAAACATCATACACTGTGAATACCTAATCTTTCACCTGACAATGGACCTCAAAACAAATCTCAAGTTTGTTCTGGTTTAAAGACCACAAACATACAATGCAGCATTTGTGGAAAGCTTCACAGACGCCATCACCAACCTGGCCATCGAACACGAACCCCTGATAATCCACAGGGATTAACATCTGGTTTTAAGACGAACATGCAAACTCGCAAAATTCGTTAGTCATGCAACTCAAGACAATGAGATTACATCAGCTGGTTAAAGGAGCAACACATGAACGGGACGCACACTTGACACAATCTTCTCTAACAGAAACATTATCACCACAGCACCGGCAATACAGATACTCTGGAGCGCCCACCTCAACAGTCTATTTGTGATCAGGCTACCTGACAAAGCAGCCAAACAACCCAATAAACATCCGACTTTCATGAAAAGAAACCATAAAAGATAATAACTTAGTAGAACAACTCAAACTCATAAAACTAAGAACCAGGACTCAATCAACCTCAATAGACAGACATAAAAACGTCATAAATGGATCACCAAAACAATCGCCAATATCTTCAAGGAAAAACCCTTCGCCCCATCACACAGGAGAACAATGGGAAAATGGTTTGCTCCCCTCCTTGTTGCCATGAAAAGGAAAAATAAGAAGCTGGAACTAGAATGGAGGGAAAAAAAACAACTGGGCAGAAAAATCACAATTTCAACGAAAAATCCGCTCATATAAAAAGGAAATCCAAAAGGCAAAAAAGAAATACTATGACAACTGAATCACCAAAGCCACAAACACCCAAAAAGAACTGTTCAACATCATAAACAAAACGATGAACCCCAATTGGATGCAACAACACCCCGGTGCTCTCAGTGAAAATATGCAACAAGCATGCAGACCTCTTCAAAAACAAAATCAGTGTCATCCACCAAATCATACAAAGCAGTCCAGGCAACCAAAATACACAAACCACCCCCCAACCGAGGATCCCCAGAACAAACTCCAAGGCTTCCCCCAAATAGCAGTAGAGACTTTTATCAAGCTGGTAAGAAATAGAAAAAAAGCAGGCGCCCCCATGTACACCTGCCCTACAAACATATCATTCCTCACACAGGGAACACCCCTGGATGGAATGTTACCACCCCTGGATGGAATGTTACAGAAACCTCTTCAACCAATCACTTGCACCAGAGAAAGTGCTGCAATATTTCAAATCGGTGTACATCAAACCACTGCTCAAGAGCATGGCAGGCAACGTGGAAGACCTCTCCAACTACAGACCTATCTTGAACATCCCGTACCCAGCAAAACTACTTGAAACCTACCTCTATGGACTAACGCAGGAACATCTAGAAAAACAGTAACTGCTGGACGAGGCAAAAGTCGCGGTTTAGACCTAAGAGAGGAACTGAAATGGCACTCCTCTCAATCTGGGAGGATCTAAAGGCAAATGCAGACTCCAACACAAGTTCATATCTGACATTTCTGGACCTCTCTGCAGCGTTCAACACAGTCATCCATGACATCCTCATCAAGAGTCCAGAAGAAATAGGTATCACAGTCCTGGCCATACTCAGGATTAAATCATTCCTAACAGACAGAAAGGAAACCATCTAGATTAAGCCTTTCAAATCCACTCCAAGAGAGAACAATAGTGCAGTACGACAAGGACCATCCCTATCCCCACTGCTCTTCAATATCTACCTGACTCCACTAATCAAGCTCATTAAAGAACACAGATTTACATGCTACAACTGTGCAGAGGACCCACAAATCATCTACAAAATAAAAGACACACAAGAAGAAAACACAGTGATGCATGGCTGCCTACAAGTACTCTATGAATGGATGAACACACTGCCAAGGAGCAGAATTCCTACAGAAGAAAATAACCATCTACCGACCGGCAATACGGCTCAGATCAAGTAACAACACTCGCCGAGAACCAAAGCCATACAATAAAAAGCAAAGCCAATCACCTAGAACCAAAGCCAAACAATAAAAATAAAAAATGTGAAACTGCCCCAAAAGACATTCGCAATACAAAGGATCACCATCCCTTAGCCATCTACAACCTGGCAGTGGTGGGAGGCCTGCACAACCTCATGCCCACAAAACACTAGACAATTACAGAGGAAAGCCACCACCACGTGCAATACATGGCGAACAAACGCCTACAAATCACCCAACATACAGCATGACAAGAGACAATGAGCACAGAAGTCCAAAGCAACAAGGTAAGAATAACCCTCACTAACCCAACCCTAAAAACATCAAGTTTGGCATACACTCTTCAAACACAAAACAAACACAACCACCTCTCTGCATAGAAATCTGTATGCACTTCACCACACTGTAACGACAAACAACCCTCACATCGCCCTGCACAACAGCACACAGGAATCTACTCCACTGTTAATCGCGCACCCAAGCTCAGCTAACAGTGCAAACCAAACTGAAGCTGTCAACAGGACATCACAACCCTAGCCCCACCTTTCCCATATATACCCTATTAACCCGCCCCCCCCTTCCCACTCTTACCTTTCAGATGCGCCAGAGCGCCAGGAGACCACCTCGCTGGTGATAGTGCACTGTACAAATGATCTTTAACATTAACATTAACATAAAAGGAAACCCAATCTTCCTCAGTAAATTAAATTATTGGGAATTACCATCTACACAGGCTGCGCTTGATAGCTATACAAAACCCCTGAATGTGGTAATTTGGCACAAAAGAAAAGGATGGGGAAGTGGTCACAAATATGTTCAGCCGGTTTTTTGTTCAAAGTAAAACTTGTATATTCACAGAAAAAGTGACACACATCCAATATGTTGGTTCTATCAAAATTTGAACACAGTATCCTTAATACTAGAGCAATGCCACTACAATTGCAAAAAAATGCTTGGTGCAAATAAAGCGCCCTTAATACTGAAGAAATGCACACACATCCAATATGTTGGTTCAAAATTTGCACAAAGTGCCCTTATTACTAGAGAAAGGCCAACACGTGTTTCAACCAAAAAGGCCGTCTTCAGGGCATACAAATACATAAACAGCTTGATAATTAGTCCAAAGACAACTAAAGTAGGGGGTAGTGGATCAAAGCAAAAAAGAGAAAGAAGAAACAGGAGAGAAGAAAGAAAATGATAAAATAACGTTAGAATGATGCGTGCAGTTAAATCCTCTGTTTATTAGAATAGTAGTCAAATCAAGTCATACCTTGTTGTGATTGTACTTGATTAATGGGAGTACGTACCAAACTCGAGGGGTAGTTCACCCTATTGACACCATAGTCTGCACAGCAGGGTTTGGTTAAACTATCAAAAGGGCAGTTCAAGAGACCAATTTGTTTCTACCCCGACCCCTCAGTGGTAATTTCTGTTATGTTAAGTCTGTCCACTAACTTGCCATTTGTGGCTAAAGCTAAAGAGGGAAGGCCGAAACACTCCACCTCTTCAAGGACTTGAATCAAAAGCCATACAAACATTGCATATCGGCACCAATAGTTGTATGTAAGGGGCTTCCCTCTACCATACTAAATGTGGTGCCTCCCCTGAAATTCAGAAATAAAACAATGCCTTGTGCAAGAATATAGGTATGGGGCCTCTTTCCAGAACAACTTCTACCTGAGCCTTCTGTTCACTTCTGCACTGAAACAAGCCCTGACAGAACAAACCTGCAAAATAATGTACTCTGATAGGTAACTGCAGCTGTCCGCCAGCCTAACAGGGTAGGTGATGGCAGCAGGTAAAGCTCTGCAATCACAGTTGACCTACGTATTCTCTGAAAAATCCACCCACCCCACTGGGATTCATGTGTTCTACCTACAGGGTTCCAATATCCTAACCCACATTTTCTAGAACTGGAATTGAAATAGTACATTATATCCTCCTAGAATATTCAAGGGGAAAAGGACACACATAGCTATCTATCTATCTATCTATCTATCTATCTATCTATCTATCTATCTATCTATCTATCTATCTATCTATCTATCTATCTATGGAGTTTTTGTATAGCGCTGCCCGCCCGAAGGCCCATCTAGCGGTTTTAATTTAGACTTCTTACTTCATATGATATGATATGATATGGCATTTATAACGCGCCTATACACAAGTGTTTCAAGGTGCGATGAGGCAAGGGAGAGGAACAGAGGGAGGACAGAGACAACAAACTTACTAGGCCAGGTGACATTGGGATCTCGCAGGTGCAGGGAGGGGGGGAAGAGTGCGAGGGGAAAAGGGGGAGGGGGAGTGCAGTACATAGGATAAACAGTAAATAAATAAAAACAATAAATAAGAAATATTTATTTATTTTTTTGTTTTTTTTTATTTTTTATTGATATTGTTGAAATAAATCAACTTTTTGAATATAAAACTTTACATTCAATTGTTCATAAATAAAGTATACAAAAGACTCATCATGATTATTGAATTATCGAATGTATGCTACACACTTAGCAATCATTAAAAGACAAAGTAAATGGAATTATTCAGTTAATATAAAGCGTCAAACAACAAATTAGAAGATTTAACGCTCCACACACACAAGATAGACAAAAAGAACACCAATAAGTAACAACAATTCTTTAGCAAGTCAAATTCACTGCATAGAGAAAGTTAACAATTGCAATTTGAAGGGAGACTTTTGTCGTGCACAATAACGTGCACCATCTTTCTGCTGGGTCCAAATTCCCCAAGTAACTGCAATGCCATGAGAATAATTTCAGGCGCTCTTGAACTAAAGCTGGGCATAACGATAGGATGTGTTCTAAAGTTTCTGTGGCCTTGATGTCGAGACAAAATCTACAGAAAGTTGCAACTCCCTCGCAACACTTGCGTTGGGCCAGAAGTTCGCGGGTATGCCATAAGTTTTAAACGCACTCTCAAAATGCCTGACCGTATTTTTTTACAGGGGAACTTTAGGAGATATGGTTCTATATATCTCAACCTCTTGTGTCTAAATTTTTCAGGCATTGCAGATTTGTATTGGAGACATTTGGTTTGAGTCTTGATCCAATCATTGCGATAGATTAGCTGTTTTACTTTGTTTGGATTTGTCAAAAGCGTATTAAGCGACGCATCCGCTTCCACTAGAGTGAGATAGATGGCACGTAACCACTGCTTGACAAAATGAGGTGTAGTATGAAAAATGTAATTCGACAGAAATTGCAGGACATTATGTTCTCGGTGAGGCATCAGACATTTCCGAAGAAGGGCACAAGTTCTCCACTGGTATTGAGCATTCAGGGAGGTGAGGCCTAATTCATAACGCACCCATACTATCGGGATGCGTTGTGGAAGCTGGAGAATTGTTTTCCAAAATTTGCCTTCTAGCCTGTCAAGAACTCCTGGCTGCCCAGGTGATTGCGACTCAAGCCCATATAAAATACATGGGATCGCTTTTTGCTTCCAGTAGAGAACTGCCGTTTTCATTGTGAAAGCACCATAACGGTGCATTATGATTTTTGTCTGTGAGAAGGCCGAATCAAGTTTGTACTTCACAACATCCAAATGGGCATTCACTAAGGCACTAGCATCAATGACCATACCCAGATAAACATAACTTGACACTGTAGCCAAATTTATTTGGTTGATGGACCAACATGGTGTAGATCTCGACGTATTACGTGGTCTATAGATAACAACTTGGATTTTAGCCGTATTTACCCGTAAGTCGTTGGCCACTATATAGTTGTTGAAACCATCAAGACGTTTTTGGAGTCCACATGGGGTTTTTCGAAATTAGCACCAAATCGTCTGCATACATAAGGGTCTGAATTTTACAGTTGTTTATCTTGGGTGAGTCCGGTGATATTGCCTTGAAAACCTGGCGAACGTCATACATGAAGTAATTAAAAATTGCGGATGCCAGGAGGCAGCCTTGCTTTAGGCCACGAGCAGTGGGAATGGCTCTAGAAAGAAGGCCTTCTAAGTTTAATCTAATACGCACAGATGTCTCACCGTGAAGCAGTTGAATAATTTGCTGTAATGTTGAAGGGCACTTGTCTCTAGTGAGTTTCGCAAAAAGAATGGGACGGGAAATGGCATCAAAAGCCGTATGAAGATCCACGAAAGCAAAATAAAGTGCTTGCTTAGAGTTTTGTGCTTGGGATTTAATAGCGTTGAGACAGAGCAAATGGATGTTTGTGCCGGCGAGAAAACCCATCTGGAAAGGGTCTCTTGTGTGAGAGGCTTTTGTCCAAATATTGAAGTCCCGCAAGATTAGTTTGGAAAACAGCTTACCCGGGGCACCTAGAAGGGCAATGGGCCTATAGTTGCGCAGAAGTGTGCAGTCGCCCTTCTTGTAAATTGGTACAATGATGGAAGTTTTCCATGAGTTTGGAATATTGCGAGAAGTAATGATGTTTTGAAAAAGATTGTTCAATATTTTTGCCCACATTTAAGGATTCGATTTGAACATATAATTGCTAAGGCTGTCCAGGCCTTTGGCTCGAGAAGAGCTAATATGTTTGATGTAACTTTCGAGCATAAGCAGGCAACAGGCAAGAGACCAACTCTCAGAACAATCCGGTAGCTGGGCCAGGGGCACAAAGGATAGGTCCGCATACAAGTTGGTGTAATGCTCAATCCACTGAGTCTCAGTTACACTAAGAACCTGCAAAGTACTCTGGCTTTTATGGGCACGTTGATTGAAGATTGCCCAGGTTTCGGCTGTGTTTTTATTCGCTATTAATCTGAGCATGTGCTCGCTATCCGCTTGCAGGATATATGCTCGATGTTGATGCATCCAATTAGGGTATCTGCATTTAGCCACTCTCAATTGCTGAATGCAATTTGACTGATTTAACTTACTGATTAACCTTTTTTCGGTGATATTCAATCTTTCTAGCCTTAACTAGAGGATTGAAAACGTGTTTGTGTTTGTGGACCTCTGTTTTATTACTAAATTTCACAGAATGTTGGAGTGTAATTAGAAGTTTGGTGTACTGTTTTGGATTGACAGAGTTATTATTAGAAGTGATCAAACGAGCTAGGGCTGATAAGTTGTTGTCTGACCAGCAAAAGCGCGTTTTGGCATTATTGACCACCAGCTCATTCGCATAGTAGGACTTGTGAGGAGCTACATAATTCCAATTGATTGTAAGGACTAGCAAGTGATGATCACTATGCACCTGAGGGTTTAATTGAAAGGAACTTATCCGTCCAGTTAAGTTGGTATGAGTATACAAATAATCTATTGTGGTGTACACGGATCCTCTGTGCCATGTTTGCTGGGCTGGAATATCGCCCTGTATTGCACCATTGGTCATGTGGAAATTGCGATTTATCATAAAGGATGACCACCGCTTGACCTTGTCAAATGGTTTTTTCCTTAGGATGGATGCAATCTAAGTTGAGGTCACCCACAATAAGGGTATCTGTAATGTCAGGAGTAAGGAACACCAAGTCCAAAAGTCTAGTCAAGCCCGCATAGAAGGCAGCATCAGTCAACTCAAGAGGGTTACGATAGATGTTGATCAGACCAATAGTATGCAATGGGCATGTGATTTTTACAAGCTGAATAAAAGCAGATACCGAGGCCCAGGCCTGAACAGCAAATCCTCTGGACATATTTACTCCCACTAGTAGGCCTGATGATGGTCGACCTTTTTGGCCAGCAATGGCTGGAAGTAAAACAATCTCATAGTTGTTCCATGCAGGGGTTTGCAAGAGCCAAGTTTCTTGTAGTGCTATTATGTCCAAGACTGTCGGGAAACCGACAATAGAAGTTTGTAAATGTACATGGCCTCTGGTGTTCCAACTAGCAACACTGATGAGACGTTCTTTCGATATTACTGATGGTTATGACATGTAAGACTGGGCATCATCGATGTTATTTACCAATGAATCACTCACATTAGGGTAAGTAGTCATTTGTTTTACATTAGTGTCCACATTCGTACGTGCTGGATCTTGTGCTACTAAAAAGCCCATGTTAAACAGTTGTATTTTGGATTTCCAGATAGTATTTAAGACGATACCCGAAGGTATCCACAATCGCACCACCGAACAAATGCTCTCGGAAATAAATTCAATTTGTTCGATGTCACTTGAACAAATATCCTCCAGTTCCACCAGTTCGGAGAAAATATTTAGCACGCTACGTTGATTAAGATCTTAGGTGCCAAAATTCCCTCCCTGACATTTTAGAATCAATGAGTGACATTTCCGAGATGCCAGAGGATGGAGGTTAGTTGCCAGCAGAACGGCATTTCGTGACTGAGGATTAACAAGTTTGGATGCATCGTTAAATTGAGGTCTTGACAATTCCATGCACTGGGCTGGAACAGACTGAGGCAAGCTACAATAAGGCATGGAAGGCTGTGGGATGTCTGCTAGCGTTGGCAGAGAGCCTGGAAGGAGCCATTGGTTCAAGTTCGAATTTATTCCACGTGGCTTTTGGGGCGTATTGGAAAGGATGGGATGAGTGCAGGATGCCAAGTATGCATCCACCGCCTCACGTATTTGATTAGGCGGGAAGTCAGAAGCAGGTTTGGAGCTCCACTTAGTGGCAGGGATCATGATGTTGTCGCACGGAACCAAACTTCTTGGGCTTTTATCAGGGTTCGATTGCTGGCGCACAGAAGCCAGGTCTAGTTCGCGAATCAGAGCATCCAAGGGAGGGTAGATGGGCGCCACGATGGTACTGGAGGCTGGCTGCATCACGGAGGCGTCTGGCCTAAGAAGGGTCTCCAAGAGGCTCTGTCTCAACGGTAAAACAGGCAAGTTCTGTTTTGGTGGCACCACTAAATCAGCCGCCGAGGATGCAGTTGGAACTTGAGCCGGTAGGCTATGTTTCTCGGTGTCAACAGTAGAGGGCATGGCAGGTGCAGATATTGGTATGGACCGTGCTGGTTTTAACAAAGGCACTGAGCACTGGGTGGCTTGCACAGCGACCATTGTCTTAGACACTGGCTTCAAAGTTTGGAAAAAGGTTTTCATGGTTTGCTTCGGAACTCTCAATGTAAAAAGTTTGGGGTTCTTTTTTTTTTTTAGCTGCATTGCGAGGCATCTTCAAGGACCTTTTTCTGTTTCTCCGAATTGGTAAGGAGGGTATATTATTCCCTCCCTTGGTGGGAGCCATGAGAGTCACAGAGACTGGAGTAGTAAATAAGAAATATAAGAAGTGCGGCCAGCTTGTGGCAGGTGCTGTGGTAGGTGCAGAAATCAGGTGCCAAGTGCTGGTAGTGTCTGTAGGGATACAGTATCAGCCCCAGAGTGCATGGGTTGCCAGGGGGGGCCAAGCAGGTGTGCAACTGGACGGGAGGGGACCTGGGCCCGCAAACAGAGGGTAGCCAGGTGACCAGCGCAGTTTCAGCCAGGAATTCAGCAGGGGAGAGGAGGACTGAAAACAGAAGCAAAGAGGAAAATCTTGATGTTCTTCGAGAACTAGACATGGTTCTCCTCAATTTTCAGAAAAGCAGGAAGGCTGTTCCAGAGGGAGGCCCCAGCCAAAGAAAGAGATCTACAACCAACTTGTTGCTTGGAGAAGCGACTGACCCTGAGTGAGTTGGGGGCGGATGAGCGAAGAGCTCGAGAAGGAAGATATTTAGGAAGAGAGAGTTGAAGGTATTGAGGCACTAGGCCCCAGAAGGCATTGTGGACAATGCAAAAGGTCTTGAACTTAATCCTCGCAGTCACTGGGAGCCAGTGCAGAGATTTCAGTCCTGTAGAGATACGATCCCTGGGCTTGAGGCCAAGGACAAGTCTCGCAGTCCTGTTTTGGATGAGTTTCAGAGGGCAGAGAGTAGAGGTAGGCAGATTTAGAAAGAGGCTATTGCAGTAGTCCACCCTAGAAAGAACCAGAGCTCTGGAGACAGTGAGCTTCTGGGGGAAGGAGAGCAAAGGAAGAATACCTCTGAGGAGGTGCAGCTGGTAGTGTGACTTCTTGGAGACATCAGAGATGTGAAGAGAGAAGGAGAGTGAGGAGTTGAAGATGTCCCCAAGGGTTTTAGTCGTAAAGGTGGGAGCAGGAGGAGGGCCAAGAGAGGCCGGCCAGAGATTGACAGGAAAGGAGGGACCGGGTGTGCCGATGAGGAGAAGCTCAGTCTTACTGGCATTAAGGCAGAGATCATTGGCGGCACACGACTCCTGGATAGCAGACAGACAGTCAGGGATGAGAGAAGGAGAAGAGGTGGCTAAAGGGAGCCTGAAAATGAGCTGAGTGTCATCTGCATAGCACTGCCAGTTATGGCAGAGAGCGGCAATGTAGTAGGCAAGAAGTGCCAGGTTTTGGTTGAACAGCTAGGGAGAGAGGTTAGACCCCTGGGGAACACTGCATGTAGAGATAGAAATAGAGGAGAGAAAGGACCCAAGTTGGATCTGGGAGGGTCGTTCAGAGGGGAAAGAAGTCAGCCATGCCAGGGCCTGGTCGGTGATACCCAAGTTATCACAAAGATGGTTGAGCAGGATGGCATGGTTGACCGTGTCAAAGGCAGATGAAAGATCAAGTAAGATGAGAACACAGGGGGTGTTGGAGTCAAAATTAGAGAGCAGGTCTTCACAGATGTTGAGGAAAGCAGTTTCCATGCTTCTGGCGGCTCTGAAGCCAGACTGATGGTCATGGAGATAGCCAAACGATTCAGTGTGAAGCTGGAGATGGCCAGCTTTTCCAGGAGTTTTCCTAGGAAAGGATGATGGAGATTGGGCGATAGTTAGCCGGGCAGGACGTGTCAGCATCGGGTTTCTTAAGAAGAGGATGTACAAAGGAGTGTTTCTGGGGGGAAGGGAAGACTCCAGTGGCAAAGGAGTGGTTGCAGAAGTCGGCCAGAGCTGGAGCCAGGGTATCAATGTGGTCCTTGATGGTTGTGGAGGAACAGGGGTGAACCTGTTTTGATGAGACTTTCATAGATCAGACTTGTCTAGAAACCTCATCTGGGGAGAACATGGGAAAGGCAGAGAAGGACGGAGGAGAGGTGGCCGAAGAAGGGCCAGAGGAAGTGCAGGGAGTAGAGGGAGGAGGGGGAGAGGAAGAGAGAGAGGACAGGATGTCCTGGGTTTTAGAGATGAAATGAGAAGCCAGAGCCATGCAGAGGGCCTGGGAGGGGACAGGAGAGGTTGAGACTGCAGCAGGGTTGGCCAGGTCCTTGCAGATTTTAAAGAGTTCAGCCGAGTTATTAGAGGCCGCAGAGACGCAGGCTTGGAAGTGTGCTCTCTTAGTGCAAACAGGGAGCTGGTATTGCCTTTGGAGCAGGCGGCAGGCCAGTTTGTCAGAGGAAGCATGCCATTTTCTATCAGCCACCCTGCAGTTGGGTTTGAGGGTGACAAGGTCAGAGATGTACCGGAAGTTGCACTTGGCTTTGGGCTTCAAGCCGATCCTCATGACAGGGACAAGAACATCAAGAGTATCAGATATAGCAGAGTGGAGCATAGAGAGGGCTGTGTCAAGATGTGAGTCAGAAAAAGGGGGAGGAAGGGGTGAGAAAGTGGTGGCAAAAGCCTCAGCTGACACACGCTTCATGGGACGGATAACCAAGAAGATAGGGGGCAGTGCGGGAGGTGGCTTGGCCTGTGGGTAGAGAGTGTGAGCTGGGAGGAAAGGAGAAAGTGATCACTCCAGGAGAGAGGGGTGGTGAGAGGGATAGAAAGAGGAAGGTCCGAAGAGATAAGAGCATCCAAAGTGTGCCCTGCAGAGGGAGTCAGGCCAGAGGGAAGAATAGAGAGTGAGAGAGAGTCACAGAGGTCGCGAAAGAGTCTAGTGGAGGGACAAGTAGGATCCAGGAGGATTGTAAAGTCTCCAAGAAGGAGGAGTTGAGTGGTGGAGACCAGGAGGGAAGAGGAGAGGTCTGCCCACTCAGAGAGGAAGGAGGAGATCTGACCAAGTGGCTGATGGATGGTAGCCATAGTGAGGGAATGCCCAAGAGAGAGAGAGAGCCTGCAGACAAGGCATTCTAAAGAGGAGTGAGCCTGCATAGGAATGACAGAGGCAGGGGTCCACTCAGAAAGATCAGGGCTATACCCCCTCTGAAACAGTTGGATCTGGGCATGGAGAAGATCTTGTAGCAATCAGGGAGGAGAGTGTCAAAGCTTATGACAGAGCTGGCCGTGAACTCTCGAAACCGAGAACATCAAGGTCAAGTTCTTCCAGGAGGTGGCAGATGTCAGAGGAGTGTTTGACAACAGAGCAAGAGTTGAGAGTGGCAATATGGAGAAGGTTGCCATCCTTGAAAGACTTCCGGAGAGGAGGACAAATCAGAGGTATGCCCTGCGGAGGTGGGGAAGAAGCCGAAAGGGGGGGCAGGAGAGGAAGGAGGAGAGGGCAAGGTAGCCAAGGAGGAGACAGTAGGGGGAGGCAAGAAAGCCATGGAGGGAAGAAAGGGGATAGCAGGAGAAGGAAGGAAATTGATGAAGCGCAGGAGGCATCTATCAAAGAGGAGAAGGTTGGCCTGAGGATTCTAAGTGATCCGACCGCGGCAGATTTTGCCGCGGCTGGAATGTGCGCATGAGAAAGATGCGAACTAACAAAAGTTTGCACCTTTCTCAAGCGAACATACTTACATACTATGGGGGCTGCAGAGGTTTCCACCGCAACCCCCGCTCACAATACTGTAAAGTATAGTGAACGGGGGTGTTGCGGGGGACACCCCTTCAACCCCTATTTTTTTTCTTCCCTTTTTTTTTGTGGGTGTGCTGCAGGGGTGTCCCCCGCAACACCCTGCATTGTCACTATGCCACATACAGTCTTTTTTTGTTTTTTTACTTACCTGCAATGCTACCACCAAAGGTATGAACTTTTGGTGTTCAAACCTTTGGTGGCAGCATTTTTTGGTCGTTTTGTACGGTCGGACCTTTTTTTTCAGTACGATCATACACAACCGGCTTGAGGGCCTTGGACCAAGATGGTGCCATGCAGGTTAACATTAACGATGACTTTAGAGGAATGGAAGGGGGCCAGGAGGGCCTCCCACAGGGTGCCACCATTAATGGGAGAAAAGGAGAAAGCAGAAAGCACAGAGACCATATGAAGAGTCCATAGGTCTGGCAAGGGAATGACAAAAAGGATGTCAGTGAGGGTTTGCCTGAAGGAGGCGCTGGTATAGGTGTCAGCGATAGGGAAGCATGGGTTAGAGACCAGGGTGTCCTTTTTAAACTTCTTCCCACCAGATTTTGTGAGGAGAGCAGGATAGTCAATAGAGAAGCAGTTAGAAAAGATGGGAGAAACAGAGAGCACCGTAGAGTAGGTAGGGAGAGGAGAGAAGAAGAAGGGGTGGGGAGGTCACTAGGGAAGGACACAGGGAGGGGTGTGAGCGGACGAGACAGAGAGAGACAATAGTAGACAAATGGACACAATGACAGGAGCTCAGATAATAGGAGAAAAGTTCCTAGATAATGCTTTGCTGAGAAGGCTTAACCACAGAATGGCACTACTATCACAGTGAATTTTAAATACCAGAGAAAACACACCTATGTCTGAGAGTCCTATATAGTGGGGAAAAGGCCTAGGATACACAATGCATTTTTTAATAAATACTTTCACAATGAATTTTAAATACCGGAGAAAACACACCTATGTCTGAGAATCCTGTATAGTGGGAAAACGGCCTAGGTTTTACAACGCAATTTTGTTTTTTATAAAGTCTTCCACAATGAATGTTAAATACCCGAGAAAACACTCCTATGTCTGAGAGTCTGCTAAGTAGCAGGGTATTCAGGGTGGAGTGAAACCTGCACACTTCTACCTTACTTAGTAGCTGCGGGTTGACGGCTGGCCACAGGCTTCCCCTGCTGACACCTGCAGACACTAGCTGGAGCCACCTCTGTAGAAGTCGCCCTTTGCCAGGCGGCCCTTAGCCGCAGGGGCTGCACAGGCAGAGGGCTGCCCTGGGAAGGTCAGTTAAGAACAAAAACTATTCATCAATCAGGGGTGGGGTGGGCTGGGAGGTGGGAGGAGGAGGGGAGAACAACACAGATGGAACCAGGGGAGAGGGAGGTCAATCAATGTCACAGAGGCCCAGTAACTTAATTTAAGCAAAACCGCAGGTGGAGCGGAGCCCGGGGAACAGGGCACAAAGCATCTACCTCACACAGCAGCTAGATAGAATGGCGGCAACTGAGGGGACACCGGTCTAGGCAGGCACAGAACTATCTACCAATCAGAGATGGGGCGGGCTGGGAGGCGGGGGGAGGAGAGGAGAACAACATGGAAGGAACCAGGGGAGAGGGAGGACAATCAACGGCACAGAGGCCCACTAACTTAATTTAAGCAAAACCGCAGGTGGAGTGGAGTGTGGGGAACAGGGCACAAAGCATCTTCCTCACGCAGCAGCCAGATGGAATGGCAGCAGCTGTAGGGACATGGGCTTAGGCAGGCACATTTCCATGGTGCCAAGTCCCCCAGGGGCACTAGTGAGAGAACACGTGGTACTATTCCTCTGCCATCTTCAGGGATGAATGCTGTATCACCTTTCTCTCAGCTGAGCAACGAGACTGACCACTGCTTACATCTTAGAAGCCCCAAGAAGAAAAACATATATTGTTATGCCCTATCCCCCTGACTTATCAGGTTACATAATGAAGGTTACATAATGAAGGTATTCCCAGACAGATAACCACACAATTACTTTTATATTTTCCTTTAATCCCTGATTCAGATATACACCCCAGCCTCCCTTGCCTCTACTTGCGTTTTCTGCCTCAGAGATAGCTATGAACATCTGGGTCAGCCTGTGATCCAGCTTTGAAAATGTAAGTATAAGAGCTGGAGTGCTGTGCTTTTAGGGACGTTCCTAGCTCATCACGCACCCCACAAGTTGGGCCATATTTTTGTGGACCCCTTGAGGGTTAGAAAGTGGGAATATGAGAAAAAAAACATCATATCTGGTACAAGCTCCGCTGTTGTGGGAGATCCAGAGATGCATGTGATAATCATGTGCCTTGTGGCTTTTTTCCTGCAGAGCAGTATGCAGGGGTCGACAGGCCACTCTCATCCGAAGTAGTCGTGGTAACACTGCACACTGCATGACAATCAGCTTCCTTTTTTCAGGAAGACATCTCATTTTGTTTTTCAAAGTGGTATTGAACCCCAAATGTCACCATATGTCCCAAACAGCACCCCAACATGTAGCACCCCAACATATATTTTCCTCGCCCCAATTCACACATACACACAGGTGTGGTTAACACCGGAGTCAGTGTTGCAGGTCAGAAGGAAGAAATAAGCTGAATGCCCCTTCAGAACAAGCCCTAAACAAGCTGACTCCAAAACAAATAAGCTGAAAAAACAAACACACCTCTAAAACACTGTGGATAGGTCTCAAAAGTAGGAAAAATAACAATAATGCAAATATACATAGAGAGAACACAAACATAATAGCATTTATTAAAATTGCATTTTATTTTTATAACAATTAGTGTCTATTTTTATTTCTTGTGTGTGTGACTTATAAAAGCTCATCATTGGCTTTTTGGAACCTTGGCTTCTCTGGTCCATCGTCCAACTGGTCCTCGATTCGTCGCCCTCCTCCGGTCCTTGGTTCCCTTGCATACCTGCCAGGTAACCCATGTCCTTCGTGACACTGAGCCAGCCAAGGCCTTTCCTGTTAAATGCTAGGACTGGTATTTTTGTTCTTTCCATTATAAGTATGGGCCTACAAGCACCTCCATGCAAAGTGAAAATCCAGGACTGGCTCATGGCTACACACATGACATGGGCCCCCCACTTGTCAGCAATGCCTTTGTCAGTTGCTCCTCTTTTCTCTTGCCCCTCTGGTCCTTGAATCCCTTGTGAGTCACTCTCCTCTGGTCAGTCACCCTTCTGGTCTTGAACAACCTGGTTGATCGCTCTTCTCTGGTCCTTGGTTCATTTAGTCCATCGCCCCTCTGGTCAATGGCTCCGTAATGAGTTTCTCCTCTAGTCCATCACTCCTTACATTTTGATGTAATTATAAAATACCCACGATTTTTGGCGAAACAGAGAAAGAATAGCTATGCAGAATGTTTACAAAGCGTCCACTTGTACTCCACAAGTGAACTAGACAGGTGTTATGGCAGTACTGGCGAAAGGACTCAATCATCTGCTTATCCCTAGAGCTGGCCCGTCAATGTACTGAGAAAGAAGGAAAATTATAACTACAGGAACAATAACAACAAATGAACAAAAGCACACACAAGAAGACATAATCATACATATCCAGTAGAATAAGAATTGTCAAATGCAATAGTCCTGTTTTTATAATATGCTGTATGTACACTTGTATGTCTGTACAGCCTAGTATGACAGATATTGCCTTTGGCATCTTACACCAGCACACTGTCAAATATCCAGCCACAGCCATTACACAAAGAGGTACAGATATTATATGGCTCTTGTATGGTTGGATATTTCCATCAAATGTTGAAGTGCAGCCCATGGTTACATAAGTAAGCACAGGTTCTACTGCCATATACCCTGTTACAGCGTCACAAGCTCAGGCTTTTCCATCATGTGTCTGGTACTGGTTCACATGCTAGTGAAATATGTATATCCCTAGGTGCTGTCATAATGTAGCTACATCCCTTATATATGCCTGTGTAAAGCTGTCCCCTCCAGCCTCACCTTAGCCTCCTCAGCTAAAAAGGGAACTGTCCTTTTTAGTTTAGGTTATTATATCTCAGGAGGATAGTTCAGAGGCAACGTGCTCATCTCGGAAGCAAGACGACATGGAGCCACACAGGTTCGATCCCCGGGTCTGCGCTTAGAAACCTCTGGGTATTAAGTGCATTATAAATAACCTATCATATCATATCATAAGCCAAACCTATTGCATTAGAGTACAGATAGGAAGGAAGAAATGGCATACGAGAGGCACACAGCTTGTAGGTGTTGTTTGGTTAATAGGGCACCTATTGACCTCCCATTGCCATGCAAATCCCTCTGGCCATTCCCAGCCAGTTCCTGCCCAAAACCCCTTCTCATGGGAACTCTTTGAGATCCAGTTAATCAAGCCTTAGTATCAAACTTTGCACTCAAAGTGAGTGCCAGCTTTGTTTTTTAAAACAGTCTTCTGCGAGTTAATGACTTAATTTGAGCTGTAAACGCTACTTGTGTTGTACACATGTCTTAACCAGGCCTGCCTTCAGCCAATCAATACATATAAGCACTGTGCATGTCCTTCAGTGAAGTCCTATTAAAGCATTGGCAAAGCCATCAGTTTCTGGCTTGTGTACGTGTATTAAGCATTTGCAAGGCTAATAGATGGCCAGAATCAGATATATGCTTGTCCAGTAGTGCTTTTTCTACAATTTCCTCAGTTCCCTTTCCTTTTCTTCCTTTAAAGGAAGACTGTCCTGCCTAGTGATTTGTAGCCTGGCATTGTCAATTCATGATCAAATAGAAACTGTATACATCATTTTCAAAACAATCACTGCAAAAGGTGTTGTCGCCATCTAACAAAAAAACTCCACTGTGTCCAGAAAATGCAGCAGTAGACCCAATGTGCTGTGTGCAATAGAATATGCATGCAGTATTGTTTAAATGTATATTATATTTATATAGCACTTATCTATCACTTCTATATACTTAGCAGCAGGTGTCGGCGCTGCAGCAGTGAAGTGAAGAAGCACAACAGTAACCCACAGGAAAGTCAACTCCTAGAACATGACTGAAATAGGAGTTAACTTCCCCGTGGCTAAATTGTTGTGCTTCTTCACTTCACCTGTGGTGCTGACCCCTGCTGCTACGTTTCATTAGAAATTATATACTTAGCAGCAAGGACCGGTGCAGCAGCGGTAAGATAACTTCCCTGTGGCTTATTGTTGGCTTCTTTACTTGACTGCACCGACCCCTGCAGCTAAGTTAAGTAACTCCTATTTCAATCATGTTCTAAACTTGAACATGATTGAAATATGAGTTAACTTCCCTGTGGCTTACTGCTGCTTCTTTGCTTCACTGCTGCGGCCAATGGAACTTATCAGCAGCGGTTTCGAAGCCCCATAAGAGAGGAAAATGAATAAAATGGGTGATTTAACATTGGAAAAGAAAAGGGAATGGTAAAGTATGGTGTAAGGAACGCATGATATCAAACAGTAAGACAGACACAAGTGATCACTGTTCAAGGTTGTTTATTTAACTTCAAATGGGTTTGAAAAATGCCTATCTAACCCTATATCTAAAGATGGGAGCAAGCTACGACCATCAAATAATAATAACATAATCCTATTGGTGTCTTGTCAATATAAATGGGCCTATACTAGTAACCCTATTGCTAATTCTTACTTCTAAATACAAATAGTGTGGGAAACAATGTTATGCAAAAGAAAAGTGTTCAAGAAATTATATGCCAGGATACTCAAGCCGTTGGCTTCCCTTCCCCACGTTTTCAGCATGAGCCAAGGCGACACTCTCGAGCTAAGCACAATCTCTGGCTTCTCTAGCACGATGGTGCAGTGTCATGATCTCTGCTTCCAAAAGATCAGGACTTGCCCGACTCCCTTGGAAGCAGACCCATAACCCCGGTTCCGAGTGCCAGCCAGTCCCAATTGGGACCTTTTGGACCCTGTCCTGGCGCCAGTGGCACCAGGTTCATAAAGATGCCCAGTCCCAGTGCTGGAAGCGCCGGGCTCATAATGCTTGGGTGGACTTACCTGCAGCAGACCATGCTGCTTACTTACCTGCCAGTTGAACCCCGGATCCTCTTCTGTTTGGGACTACTTTTCCTGTTGGGTGGGGCAGGAGCCACTCCCTAGGTTCAGAACACTGGAACTCTTCTGGAAAGCAGGAACTCTTTTCTTACCTAGGCGTTGCTGTGGAAGGAGACACCTAAGCACTACAGGAGGCTATTTAAACCACACCCGATGGATGAATCTTGCTTTGTGTTATTCTGCATTCTCTGCAGCAGAACGCTCATCGTGTCTTCTGCTTCTGATCCTGGGCCTAAGGAAACAAAGGCTTACCATCCTGGAATCCAGTCTTCAGCAGCACCTGTAAAGACAAAGAAAGAACAGGTTAGCACTATGGTCTTCAGTGGCAGCGCATCTCTTACCTGGTCCATTGGCTGTCACCAACGCCTCGCGCTGCATTCCGGCATCTGAAAGACAAAGGCTTACCTACTCTTCGCATGTTCCGGAGGTCTTCGCACTGCATTCCGGCATCTGAAAGACAAAAGCTTACCAGCTCTTCGCACGCTCCGGAGGCCTTCGGCGCTGCATCCCGCATCTGAAAGACAAAAGAAGGTGCGTTTAAAGACATTGGGCAACTTTATTACTCACGTGCCATTACTCCTTCCCACGCCGAATCCAGTGGGTATTCCAGCACCCTTCAGCTTCTCTAAAGCTCCGAACTTGTACCTGCAAGATAAAAGGGACAGTTAGTGCGCATCGTGAAGCAGGCTACAAGCGCTTACCTACGTGCTTCCAGGCGCTTCTATTCCTCACGCGGGTTCGATCCTCAACTCTCATCAGCCCGCCATCCGCCATCGCCGGAACTCTGCAAAACAAGAGATATCATTACAAAAGACTTTTAAGACATTTGAAGCGCCCAGAACTTACCGTTCGTGCAGTTAATGACGGACAGCAGTCCTCTGAGGTCAAGAGGCCTGCACCCTTATCCAGTGAAGGAACTGGTTACGGCACCCTGCCCCGAGGCAGATGGAGAGCTCGGCGTTCACTTACCTAAGGTGAGGGCGTTAACCTTTGGGGTTCTACAGGAGAAGAGAAAGTGAAGAGGAGAGAGGCACCCAATAACCCCAGTTCATTAATCCCATATTTTCTATCTGCAGACATCTTACTCTTCGAGTCAGACATACAGTGCACAGAGGTCCAGCCCAAAGAGCCAACCGTGTGTTACACATCACCTTTGAAGATACGGCATTCACCCAGTCAAGACCGGCGCCTCTGCGGGAATCAGGTGAGCATTACATGCAGTTCAAAACTTCAACATCATGGTCTTCTGTGCCAAAGTTTCTTTGCCATTCAAAATCTCTTTTCCAGATGGCCCGATGCAATACAACAAACAACAAAGTTCCTTCCTCCTTATGGTCTCACACGTACACATTCTGAGGTGATTTTCTGCTCACCTCGGATCCCCCCACCGGGCTCAGACCCACTTCAACAAAAAAACTTCAGGGGTGATTTTTGCTTCACCCCGGGTCCCCCTCAGTCGTCTACGACCCACTTCAACACAAAGCATTAATCTCCCTCTGCCGGGCTCGGACCAACTTTATCAACTTTGCCACAAATGTTCTTTACTGTATCACCATCTAAGACTTTCAATTGTGCACAGGGTTTTGCTTGACCAGTCACAGCACCACTTTGATTCACGATTCTCTACAACTCTTTCACTTTTCAGCTGGATAGCTTACTGAGACCTTCAATTGAGAACCCACGTGGTGCCGGACCACTCTGTAAAAGGTATCTTTGTTTCAAAGTTCAATCCCTCATCAGCAGTTCAACTTTACTTGCATCTTTCATTACACATATTTAAAACAATGTTTGTTCCAGTGCTCGCCATCCAATGTTCCCATTTGCAACCTTGGCTTCAACACAGACCTGTCTTGTATCGGTCTCCCCAACTCACCGGCTGTGTTGACTTTACTGACACTGCTTTGTTTTTTGGAGCCAAGGAGAGTACCACGGTGGGTAATTCTCCCCGCCTTGATTCTTGACACAGGAGGGTCTCGGGTATCTCTGACACACAATGCAGGTTTCTTCAGCCTGTTTTCTTGGTTTTACGGTTTCTAATCTTGAGGGCTCATGAAAGCAATGGTTCCTTGTCAAAAAGGTCAAGGGAACTTCCCTCCATGCAATACCCTTCTGTTTCGTCGTATTTCTCCTCTTGTTAAACTGTTAAAAATGCTGTTTCCTTGTGTGCTTTGCCTCGCTCAGAGTGTGTTCTCATGCTCTGCCTTTTATCCATGTAGGGACGCTTAATGGAAGTCAAGTGTGTGATGATCAGTACCTGCCTAACCTTGCCTGACCATTGTATTGAGTCACATCAGGTATTCGGCTCGGGTGTTAGTCAGTTTTCTCTCATAGCCGGCTGTCCGTGAGAAAGTGTTGGTGTTGTAAAGGGCGGTGGGTGGTTGGAGTTCCTAAATATCCTACTTGGTAGGATGGGGTAAATGTGTTATAGAGAAGGGGAAACAGAGTCCGACCATCCGGTGTCCCAATCACACTCTCCGAAGAGACCTTAGCCAGATGATCCTCCCGCACTGTCCACCCCCAGGAACTGGAGTGATGGCTGCGTGCTGGCCACCTGGATGACAGATCCCCAGGGACTAGTGGGTGAGACACCTTCTGGCTTCTCACAATGGGGATTTGATAAGGGGAGTGGAAACCCACATTTACAAATACAATGGTCAGCAAGGGGGCTAATTTTCCCATTTTAGGGTATTTGTAAAGACCTAAAAGTCATCAAAGTCTCAAGCAGCGCTGTGGACAGACATCATTTCTGGGTGTGTCACAACAGACATTCAAATTAGATAATTGTAGTTTATACTTTAGCATAGGAATATTTTAAAATAAACATCAGCCCTAGATATTCGCCAGTGACGGCAGCAATAAAAAAGTTTAGAACGTTTCTACATCTGAACTTCGTGGCATACTGCGGTGGACTGTAAAGGACCTGCAAAAGTTGGTAAAACGGGAGGACTGTCTCTGAGGTGGGGTCTGAGAGCCCTAAAGCAGCCCAGCACACTACCATGCATTAGAGTGCTGATGGCCTTGGGCAGGAAGCGATGGGGTGCGTGTAGTCTCTGAGGATATTTCAAGGCTAAGCAGGGTCCTGTCTGTGGAACGTGGAAACATGCAAAACGCTGAGTCATGCTCCTGTAGAATCTGCTTGTTGTGGTTTTTGTCCTCTTGAACTGAACAAGTGCAACCATATGCGCTTAATATGGGTAATAAGCGGACAAAAACCAAGACAAGCAACTTGCAAAAATGATAAGTGACTTTGGGCAAAAAGAAGCCGAAAGTTGCTTATAATAAGCGGACCTATAGTGAAAGAAGATAATCAGCCATTCCCAGTGACAGAGCTGTTGGTCCGGGTCTATCCGCGTGGCCATGCTGTATTTTCATTTTTATGATGTATTTATGGCTCTAAGCATCTGTGGTTGAGTGGGGCTACCCTGTTACCCTATCGGCCAGTCCAAGCCTGGTCCCTGCCTGCAGCAGAACGTGGTTTACCATTTAACATTGTCCGGAAGGCAAATTGCAGAACCGCTGGATTCCAGTCATGGTGGAATGTGCTCCTCTGCCAGCTGCAGTTTGGGAGTGAAGGTGGGGTAGAGCAGGCAAGCCCAAGGCTTTGGATGCCATGTGCTGCAAGGCACACTTGTTTGCACAGAAGGATTTCTTTTTCCCATGTGAACCTCCGTCTGGCTGCTTGTAAGCTACTTTCATTGTCACACTATCATCCAGGGCTGCGCATTAAAGGGAGTTTTCTTTGGATCCCAACCACTTTTTGGGAAAGAAGTTTACCAAGGGCAAGGTTTAAACCTTAGGCGAGAAGCCTCTAAATGAAATCTTGTTAAAAAGGCATACAGGACTCACATGATATGATATATGTTGCACTGTGCTTAAACTTGCTGCATGTGGCTAGTAAAGAGCACAAGATATGTGTGTGCTCTGTTACATGTGTAGAATGCATTTTAAAATGATGGAAACGGGATTCCCATGGGGGTGTGGACCACAAGTAAGCTATGCAGTCCCCATATTTGAGTCCTTCGAACAGCGGTGTTGTACAGGGGCGTTATGAAACCTACATTTCGGGGTGGGCTTAGTGGTGATGGGAGGGGCCACTTCAGAAAATAGGCAGGGCAAACTTGGAGGATCCGTCCCCACTGTGCTACCCCCACACTCCCCATGGTCTGGTGTGGGGACCAACTATCAAATAGTATATTTTAAAGCGCAATATGCAGAGAGGTGATCGAAGTCACAGCTTTAAAGTTTTACTGAGTTTGTTCAAGTACATTTTTCTGAACAAATACAGTAAAACTTAAACACTGTCAGTTTTGGGAAAGGCTTGCCTTACCTTGCTGCCTAACAAAATGCAAGTGCGCACATCCAGGGTTGCCCCTAGGCTAAAATTTAGGCCGGGGCTAACCCTTCAAATGTTGGGAGAGGCGCTAACTTCAGAGACGGTGGAGGAGTGACAAACATACGTGTGTAGGGGCATCTAACTTCATTACTCATTGTAATGAGTCTATTCTAGTGCAGCTTCAATGTTACAGTCAGTTAACTTTCTCCTTTACGTCTGAAAACACCCACTTTTTGCAGATCCTGAAGGTCCTAGAAAAGTTGGAAATGGCAGATGGTGTGCAATGAAAGACTCAATAGCATAGCATAACATAGCAGAGTGCGGGGCAGTACTCTGGACGGCCCACGAAACTTCAGTGGCTGGGAGCAACAGGGGAGAAAATGTAATGTTGGTTCTACCACAGTTATTGTGCTATACTAGAATCTCTGGTGCACTGAAAGGATGATGAGACTATGTCTGCCTGTCAAATCAAGTGTTACGAGACTGGCGCAGGGCCAGTGCAGCAATAATGCAATTCTATGTGAGAGTATTGGAGCCACTAACTAGCAGAGGAGCACCAGCGTACACTAATTTGGCCCTACACTTATAAAAATGGTCCCATTGTAAGGGTGTAAACGTAATCACTTATAAGCACTCCAATTTGTGCAGCTGAAATCAGCATGAGATTACATTATTTGCCTGGGATCACACACTTGCGCTAAACAGCGAAGCAGGGATTTTAAACCACTCTGCAATTTGGGGACGCCGGCCTTCTTCCACGCTTTACTTGGAACAAATATTTATGTTGTGGGTGTCAAGTCCAACAATAATCCTGTCCAATAGAGTTACTTGCAAAATCCACAAATTGCATAATAAAGCATAATGACAACATGTAACTGCTTGTAGCAGCAGCATGTTGGGCCAAAATGATATCAGTGTACCTTTATTTTCCACATTCTGAATGGAAATATATGAGATGCAAAAGGCAAAATATCAATGTACCAACTATTTTCAGCATTTTAAGACACACAATAAATGAGGTGTAAAAAACTCACTTTGGTTTGGAGGTTTGTTGTTATGTATGGTTTTTAGAACATTCAACTAAGGACATCAAAACACATTTTCTATGGGTTCTTTATTGTGTTGCTCGCTTTAACTGTTGCATATTTGCATGGTGACTGGAAAGGCTATGCTGCTGATGACAAAGGATACGTGTTGTCAAGTTCATTGCAGTCTGTGTGTCCCACAGGGAGGGAAACGTGTAGTGCTTGATGAGCCGAGCATATAGGAGAATTGACTGGAAGAAACAAAATACGCCAAGAAACATGTTCCTTTAAACTGCTAAGGAGTTCAGGGGCACAGAAGCCCCGCCCGAGCCCGTGATGCGCTCCAGGCTTCCATGATATTCTGCATCTCCCACAAATGAGGGAATCGCGGGGGCAGAGCTACAGACATCACTGGCCAATCCCAGGATCAGAGCTGTTGGAGGGCGGGCTATCACGCTGTATTTCCATATTCTATGTTTACGCTGTTTGTATGGCTGTAGCTATCTGTGAGTGGGCAGGGTATCGAAGTGAGCGTGGCTCCGAAGATTGACCGACACTGCCTCCCACAAGCTACCATGGGGATGCAGGATACCCTACAACACTGGATTAATCTCTGGGTTGGGGTTACCAATAAAAAGGTTTCACCTCCTTGCGACCTCGGAAAACGCAGAGTTGAGCATCTATGGCACACAGAAACCGGAAACGAACGACGAGACACTGGCTGCTCATGCCCAAAAAACGCTACAGTAGTGCAGAGTGTGTAAGGTAATGCACATGCCCAGAAGAAGAGACAGGGCAGGTCCCATGTGTGAGCCAGTTAAAGCTCATGTGTGAGGGAGCGTGCATGCTCAGAACACAATGTATATTCAAGACCCATGTGTGAGTGAGTTCACATGCCCAGAACATATACTTTCAAGATCCATGTGTGAGTGAGTGCACAAGCCCAGAACAAGATATCCAGTTCTCCTGGGCATGCTCAATCAGCATTTGTGAACTGTGCAGCTGTTTCGATGTAGTGTGTACCTTTAAAATAAGCAACCATTTTACAGGTGTGAATTCTTCCTGCCCTATAAGCAGACCTATGGAGAAATAACTATTATTTGGAAAGTTTTGAATGATGAAAAAATGAATTTTGATAACTATTTGTTTTTATTTTTGTTTTTTATTTACAGTATACGATTTAAAAAGAAAACTTTTTACCAACTTTCCACATGAATCATCTCAACACACTTACATCATCATATACAATTTCACAGAAAGATGAAGAGAAAGAGGGGGAAACAATTGGATCAAAAAGAAAAAACATTTTGGGGGCTTATTTTTGCTGAGTTTCAATTAAGCAAATAGTTTTTTTCAGGAAATGGATCAAGGCCAATGACAAAGATAACTTTTCTCCCAGCCTCAGATGGACCACCATTCGCCGGCAGAAATTGATGATCGGTTGTTAATACATTTTCCTAGCTATTTAGTCCTTACTTCAGTAATTGCTAGGCATAATAACACTAAGTGTTCCAGTGTTTCCTTACAGTCTTTATGTGAACACAATCTACAAGTGGAGTCAGGGTGGTCTCCAGCTGACCTGCCCCCCAATATTTCTCTAGTTGGAAACATGTTGAGTCTGAAGTGCAAGAACTGGGAGCGATAAAAAGGATTTGGAAATTTCAACAAGTACTTGGGTGTGGAATTTAGTCGGCGGCTTTCAGGGCTCGTTTTTCCGTATGCTTTCAATTCTGATCTTTCTTGCTGGGTCTTTATCCAGTCTTGCTCCAGCAAATTGGATTTAACTTTAGTGGGATTAGTTATTAAGATTTCCTCTGTGATCTGTAAGCTCCTCAAAATACTTGTGCATATATTTTTCCATTCCTTGAGTGTAGCGTCCAGTCCTTCCTGCATTGCAGCTTGCGTCATCCTAAAGCCCAAAAAGTGATTTTTGATGGATGCATTTTCCATAAAGACTCAACAATTTCCAAACCACAGTCACGTATCAAGAGGACAAGCCCAGTTACATTCTAGTAGCCTGCACTGGAGTGCTCCTCGAAAGACCAAATACCTTTTTCCAAAAAAGGCCCTCCATTAAAGGCCAGAAGGATGAGGGAATTGAGAAAAAAGATTCTGCTACATACAAAAGAATGGGAACCGCCTTCATATGATAAAAGGACAGCACTGGGGCAATAGAATTTTGATAACTATGTCATTAAACACATAACTTTATTCGGCCTTGAGTCTATCAAAGTAACAATTGCATCATAAACATAAAACATTTCATATATAGAATAACAATGGCTCGGTGCTCCTCGCCAAGCCCCTGGCCATGTAGCGACCTACCATGGTTGCAACACCAATAACATCCTGATACTGGGGGTGAGTATGAGCTTATTAAAGGGGCCTAGTATACAACCATCCTACCCCTATTAGTAACTCCCTCCATTCTTACCTCAATGGGACTACATTAGCTCCAGCGAGCAAGGGATGCTGGGACTTGGTTCCTATGAGGTGGATGTTCTTGCAATAAAGGGATGCACTAATTTCAATTGTACTACTAGACAATTGGCAACATCTCTTTTGAATCACTAGTATGCCCATGGCCATTCTCTGATCCCTCAAATAGATCCGAATGGAGTCCCCAGAGTCACTCCCCTTGTGACATATTCTTCTGCAACATATGATGTCCTCTCTGATTAGGGAGTAACACCCATAGACCATTCTGAACCAGTGAATACACTTGTTTATTAGGGATTACCTTGTTTCAAGCTGGCCACTGGTACTTTTTGCGACTCTATGCAGAAATACCACCCCTGCCCACTGCAGGTCCTTCTCAAGTAGCCCCCCTCTATACCATCGCCTAGATCTTTTTGGGTTCTGCTGACATTTGGCATCGATCTATGTTCTACATTATCAGCCCCACCACCCGGTCTTCCATCCTGGGGCACACTCATGGCCCTGTCGACTTCCTCCCCACAGTCAACCAGCCATGGCTTGGATGCAGATTTCTGCTGCGGGATGTTGCTGGCAGGACAAATGGAAGGAACAGCTTGCTTCCATGGCCCCTTTTTTTTATCATCTCATTAAATTGAGCAGTGTGGCTGGTGATATTAGCAGTTGTGTCAGGCTGGGTCATGACCTCCATTGGGGTAATGTCATGTTTATTTTCAGCTGGGTGGATGTCCCTGTGATTCACCTCAATACAGGACTGGTTTCAAACCCCCCTAATCCCCTCAAGCACCTACACCTAGGCCTCTACGGTATTGCAGCACGAGCATTAGCAGTTTTCTAAGTTTTTTTAGAGACATCAATTCAGCCAGAAAGCGGGAGCATTTACATCCCGATAATAAAGGTTCGTCAAACTTTGGGAGGGAGGTGTGTGGGGAGAAATCCTGCAGGGGCTATGGTTCTGCATCAGTTGACACACAGTTGGTGCCCTTTATCATCTGGCATAGCCTGCAGATCAATTAAATAACGTTTAGTGTCTCTCAAGGAAGGTGGGCATCTTGCCCTGGAGGATAAGGCTTCTCTCCCTTGGGTCCCTTCTATAAAAGAGAAGTGCACCTTTTGTACCCATCAAGTTAGTTAGTACAGGCTTTGAGGGTAAATCGTTGACTGGGGCTTCGACACTGGTCTCTGAGAGCGTGTTTTCTAATTGAAAACTTTTTATGGATAGAGTCCTCATGTTTATTGATAAATATATTAATAGACATTTTTAATGTGTGTAATGGATTCCTTTTTTACAACAAAATGAAAATGATGCTAATAAAAGTGCAATTTATGTTACTTTATCAAAATGTAACATTCTAATGTGATATACCAACATAAAACTCTAAACAACTACATTTCAAGATAGCGGTATGTAGAAATAAAAATTGGTGACAAATTCAGCACAGTAAAGAGTGCAAAAAGGGGTGTGGTTTAAGGTGGAGATGGGTGGGAATGGGAGAAAAATCATATAGATTTTACTTGGAGGTGGACGTTAAATGGGTGGAACACATAGGCAAAAAACACAAATCCATCCTCATGTCATCTGCATTAAAAACCATGAAAGACCCTCATTCATAACACCTATTTGAAGCTCTTGTGTGAAAGCTTTTATTTTAATGTATTTATTTATTTGAATTTGTAGAGCGCGCTACAGCCCATAGACATCGAGGTGCTGTTACAGGAAAATGTAAGAAGGCGAAGTTCTAGGTTACATTGACAGTGGCCCAACAGTGTAGATTCTTGCATTGTTACAGATACATGTTGTTGACAGAATTAAAACATAGGTGGTTGCAGCTTTAGAAAACACTTTGTGATGAAGTAAGTTTCAGCTAGTGCTGGCAATAGGTCACATATACACAAGCTAAAAGCTAAGCGATAGGAGCAAGTGTAGTGTACAGTCAAGCAAATGACCTAGTTTTAATTGCTTTGTGGATGGCTATGTGAGAATTGATCAGCCTAATGTGCGCAGGTAGAGCGTTCCAATGTGAAGCAGCCATAGCGGGGAAGCTGGTGCCGCCTCCACGCACTTTACGGTTCTTAGGAAGGGAAATCAAGTTGGTGAATGCCGTTCTGGTGGGCCTGGATGAAGTAGGATTAGCTATTCTTTGGACCAGGTAAGGAGGCGCCTGGTATTAAGTGACTTCAATTCAGTGCTCCAACTAAGTCAATGCCTAGTCTGGGATGCCCAAAGGAAGCCCTTATTTATATATTTTTATGACAAGTTCATAGATCTGGATGTTAAACCCTTGTATAATGCCCCTCTCTTTGAATCCCCCTGACCTCACTGAGCCAAGAAGTAGGTTTGTTTTGCAAATGAAAGGATTTATTTGAAAAATTAAACAATATATATATCATAATTTTATAAATAAATTAATATTTGATAGCACACTCATGAATATGACAGTGATCAACAATGGATAATATTAAAATTGCACACTCTTTTCAATCAGTGAGGAGTTAGTATAGAAAGGATAAGGTAGCAGAGAATACTTTTATGGTTTCAAGGAAATGCAATGATGGAAAAGAATGCAGCACAGAAATAAACTGATATGGTTTCAACAAGAGATAATATAATCACTTTTCCCCTTTTGACAATTCACTCCCCCCCAATGCAATATAAGGAGATGGAAGGTGAGCACAGAGTTTTCAGGAATACAATCAAATGCAGTATGAATTCTAGTTCCCCCCTAGCAAGCTTAGAGCAACCGGTATGCTTTTAAAACATGCAGAAATACTTTTAATGTGATTTGCAATGAAGTGAAAATATGCTCAAAATGATTTTAATTCCCTATAGGAGATTCAGGGTGGGTGACAGCTACTTTGAATTAGTTCAGGTCAACACTAGCAATGATTCATGAGGGATTATCAGGTTGAAAACGAATTTCAGCAATGGAAGCAAAAGACAGCTATTTTTGACAGGTGAAGAAATTGAGTCAAATTGCAATTTGCGGCACTTTTTCCGAGTGCGTCGATCGCGATTACGCGACAAGTATAAGGAGTAGAAAGCTTTGGGCTTGTTGGAAAGCTTAGGTTCTTAGCTTTAAAATGAAAGTTAAATCTCACTCCTAGGACGTGCGGTTCAAAGGATACGGACGATTTAGTCGAGGTAGATTCTCAGAAATAAAGTAAAGCTCAGAATGACAAATGACACTTTAACAGCTTTGAAATCACAGAATGAACACACGATTTTTAATGCAGTTTTAGGCAGGTTGAATTGGTTTGAATTAGATTATTTTAAACTAAGAGATTGGTTCTGCACAGTTCTAGCTGGATACTCACACTATAAATTTGAACTAGGCCGTCAAGATCTGGTCAGGTTGGACTGGACTTCCGGCGGGTGGTTCTGAAGTCACAGCTATCTGGGTCAGCTCTGCTCTCTGGGTCTGGTTCTCTGGTTCTGGCAAAAGTTCTTCGCACTACACAGCGGTCTGGTCTTCTATCGGCACTGCACGGCGGTCTGGTCTGGGTCTGGTCTGCGGTTCGGGATACAGCTCTGCTTTCTGGGTTCTGGCACAGGGTTCTAGCCAGAATCAAACAGCTCGCCCGGCTATTGAATGTCAGGTTGCAAAAGATTTTGAGGCCTGCTGAAAAGGATTCAGCTTGTGGATTGGCCACTCTGCTTTAAGCTCTGGAGTCAAGTTCTGGATTTCAGGATCTGTCTGGATTTGATGTCTGAAGTCTGGTTTTCTAAGTTCTGGTCTATGGATATTGCCTGAATTTGAAGTCGTCCGTCAAAGTGCTTCACAAGAAATCAGTTTGAAGTGGGAAGTGAATGTCCTTACCTGGGTCCCAGTGGCTCTTTTTATGTCTTTTGAAAGTGGGTGGGAAGGCTGACTTTCTATGCCCAACCCTCTGAGGATCCTGATAGGTTAAAGGATTTTCTGTGCTCTCACTGGAGAACAGAGTTGTGAGTTATCCCATGTCATGAGACATCATTTTTATGGCATACAGAAAGAACACTCCCCTTGTCACTTTGCACACAAATCTATTCTTGACTTAAATGCATATTTATCTATGTACAATTTTTCTAATATTATATGTCCAGTTAACATATTTTCTGTAGCGCCAAACCATCCGATCCCTGTCTTTGTAAGATGTTGTGTTCACATCTGACAGAATTCTGCCCTTTTCATCCAGAACACAATCTCTAAACTTTTCCAGAATTTACACAAATGTGCGCAAGGAATATGGGCATCAGATGATGAAGTGTCAGATTTTTAACATACAGACATTTGGAGTAATACCCTATTTTCTGCTACTACCCCCCACAACATACCACAGGGACCTAACACCTCTTAAAATGTGCACAGACATATCACAGGAATAATTATATTATTGATATTATGAATTATCCATCTTTCTAAAATTTTGCTCTGGTCCAAATGGGTGTGGTTAAGTCCCCGAAGCACATGGGGAATTTCTGGTTTGTCCACTTCCTCCAAGCTCAGCTGGCTCACAGAGGCAGCGCCCCTCCCATTTTCTTCCAAGAGGAAGCCATTTATGACCCCCTGATTTAGCAATTGCTTGGAGCAAAGGGAAGTTCATTGTTCTGTTTTCCTGCAGTCCCAGGTACCCCTCCCCTGATTCAATCAGAGAGGTGTAATCTCCTTTTGGTGGGGCAGCAGAAGGCAGGCCAGGCCTGTGAATGCAGTTGCTGGGCAAGTTTCAACTCCTGTCGTGGGTAGTTGCCGGGCAGAATTCAGTCCCTTTAAGCCACTCTTCAGCCAAAGGTCACTTTTGTTCCCATTTTTCTTCATTCAAATCAAACTTACAATTTTGACACATGCAGCTAGAACACTGATTCTAAGTTCAAAACTATGACATTTAAACAGTTGCAACCTATGTGACACTCAAAAGTAGGTCACTCATTTATTTTAAACATTTCAATTTTAGTGGCTTTAAATCCCATTTCACTTAAGCTGCTGACATCCACAGCTCAGCCAGTTTTGTTATGAACATTATTTTAGGCTCTTCATCTTTCCAGATTTGGTATGCACACAATACTTCATTCTATCAGATGTCTGCTGGTGTTCAGTAAGATTTTTGAATATCTTGCAATGTTTGAAATAGGCATTTTGAGCTTGCATTCAGAGAAACAAAGGTGATTTCAAAGCGCTCTTTGAGCTAACAGGCACTGCTGTTTTTCCTTTGGCACCACGTTTCACTCATGGCGCTTCTGGCCCATCACGCTCGCACTGGTGGGTGGCGGGACAGGCGACCATTTTGGTGTGCGCAAAAACTGCGCGGTTTTCCTGGATTCCGGTGCAAGTGAGGGCTTTTCAGCCATCTTGGATTTTCAAAGCCCACAGCACCAAATGTTGCAGCATAATAACTTGAACGTGGGTCGATACACCTGACACTGGTCATGTACACATCTATGTGTAAGGGCAAGGGTTTTAAAGATAATTCTTTCTTTAACAGGAAGCCAGTGAACCTGTCTCCTAGCCTCAGAGATGTGCTCCCTTTTTGAAATACCGGTGGCGGCTCTGAGGGCACTGTTTTGAACCAATTGGAGTTTGGCGATATTTTTGCCAGGAGTCCCCACAAGGAGGGCATTGCAATGGTCTAATCTAGATCCAATTATTGCCCGTGCAATGGTGAGGGAATTTTGTTGAGATAAGAAGGGTTTGGATCCATTAAGAAGTTTGGAGTAGTATGCAGAGGAGGAGGCAATCACACTCCCCTGTCTGTTCCTGGTCATATTAGAGTCAAGATAGACACCAAGGGTCTTGACTGTTTGAGACACCAGGATAGGTATGTTATCAATGGAGAAGGAACTATACTGTATGTCTAGTTTACTCAGAGTGGCTGGGTATCCAATTAACAGAAGTTCTGTTTTCTCACTTTTGAGGGATAACCAATTTTCTGCCATCCAGGATTTGATTGTTGAGTACATTTAACTGAGGGTGTTCATGTCGGACTTAATGACAATAGTTTCAGCTTAAAGGTAGTAGTTTTCAGTGCCACCTGATAGCCAAAACTGAAAAAGAGTACAGTTTAAATCTATGTGCATAGTTCAGATGACACTCTAGGGACTGGGGGCTGCAACAGAGATTTGGGCCGTATGTCCCAGCAACGTGTTTCACTCCCAGGATAATGCAGTTATCTCAGTTCCTAAGATTCGTCTTTCTAGTGTTGGTGGCCGCACCTTCTCTGTAGCGACCACCAAGCTCTGGAACTCGCTGCCTCATGGGCTGTGGGTTATGGAGAATCATATAACTTTTCATCGAGCCTTAAAGACCATCCTCTTTTACGTGCGGTTGGCTAATGGTCGGTGTTCTGCTGGTTTTATAGCGCCAAGATGGCTACATGTGAGTGTATGCTCAATACATAGTATAATCAATCAATCAACTGTCAATGTAGTACAAAGGCCCAACTGAAAGTTCACCAATGAGGTTGCATTAACAATGTCCCTTTTTATCTGGATAAAAGCTTCCTCACACTGTACTGACCATCTGAATGTCATCCCCTTCCTTAAAAGTGACCTCATTGGTGTAGACCCAATGGTAAAATCCTTCACATATTGATGGTGGAATTGTGTCAAACCTAGGAACGACCTGAGTTGCTCCTTATCCCCTTTATCCCCCGGTGCTGGTGCCAATTTGATTGCGTCAACTAAATTGTTTTTAGGACTCATTCTCTTTGCAGACATTTCATGTCCAAAGTACGCCACCTCTCAAAGCATATCTTGCATCATTTTCTTTAAAATGTTAAATTGTCTGACTTCAGCCTTTCTAACACGTTCCTCAGTGACTGTTTGTGTTCCTCTACTGAAGCCCAAAATACCAACACAGCATCTTGAAAAACCACAGTGTGACTTTGTCCTTCTATCACCTTCTCCATTACTCTTTGAAACACTGCCACGGCCGAAGCAAAGCTGAAAGGCATCCTCCAAAATTTGAATGACGATTCTGGTGTTATGAACAAGGTCAGGTGTTGACATTCATCTGACAAAAGTACTTGATGATAACAGTCAAAAGTTCTATTACTGAGAATAACTTTGCCTTTCCCAGTGCAGTGAACATATATATAAATATATATATATATATTTAAATCCCTCAAATATACACACACCCTATGTTTGCCATTGCTTTTGGTAATCAAAACAGCATGCCATAACCGTTCAGAACTCTGTATTCTGTAGTACACCCTTTTGCAGCATTGCATCCAATTCTTTCCTCAAGCTACGCCTGATGTGGTACCAAACTCACCTTATGTACTACTGTCTCACATTCTCTTTGAGTTGGGTACGATGAAAGATGTCCTTAAGCTCTCCCAGCTCTTCTGTGAACACTTCTGCATATTCACTTGCCCCCTTGTCCTCTACCTCTGCCACACCGCTTCTATTCATATATTCAATTCGACTTGCTCATCCCACCCTAAGAGGAAAGAGCCTTGTGTTGACCACATACACCCATACTAGGCATATCCTCCTTGTGTACCTTATTTCAGCCTTAAATATTCCTAGTAACTCCCTCTTCACTTCACCATATGCATATGGCATGAGGTCATGTTGCAAGAATTCATTTAAGTATTTGTTCAAATACTGTGTATTTTGCTTTTGAAATTATCGTTCATGGTTCACTGCTTGCCACCTTCATAGAAATATCCTTGTCTAGCTGGAATTTCGTCTCCAATTGCTATTATTTCAAAGACATGCCTTCCAGGGCCTGGTCCTGCTTGTATTCTCTAGCACAGTTCTCAACGCTGCTGCTTGTGATATCCTTACATATGTGTGCAAAGTGACCCTTTGTCTTGCATTTTGAACGTGCTACATTTCGTGCAGAGCAGAATTAATTTGTGGTTAGGTGTCTATTGCTCCCACATCAGAAGCACTTCACTTCTCTCCCATTATCAAAGTTATTTGCTGGTGCCGTCCTGATCTACTGGCAGGTCAGGCCTGAAGGTAGATCTGTGACCTCCAATGGCAAACCTGTATTTCCCAGGGCCGGTAGAAATGCTGGTGCTGGAATTACCAGCAATTGTACCTGCATTGTTTCCGGACCAGGGAACATGTAATGACCCCCATTGACTTTAACTATGCTGGGATGTTCTTTATTTCTCTATTCTTTTATATCTTTCTCTGCTACCTTTGTGATTTCCACTAGATTTGTGCTTCACTTGTACCTAGCATACAGCGCTGGTTGAGCCCGGCTTCGCTGAGAGGAGTCCCAGCATCTCCCAGCAACTGACGCACAGAGGTTGCTTGTGCACTGCCTGTGTCGGTCCTGACGTTGCCAGTGAAGATGTGCATGGGGCTCCTCTAGTGGTGGTTGTATGCTCATTCTCAAGCAGACAAGGCTGTAGGTCGCTTTGGTGTGCTATTATTTATTTATGTATTGAATACATTATTTGCAGTACCCCTGGCCTCTGTGAAATCTGCTGTATTCTAATGATGCTTTCCTCCAGTGATGCTCCCTTAGCTACCACCGGAGACTCGTTGGCAGCTCCATGCCAACCTGTTCTAAAGGCAGAGGGTGCAGATTGTAACCCCCCCCCCCGACCTCCTGTCCTTGCAACAGCCTCCATCCTCGTTGCAATATTAAACCTGGACAATGGGGAAGAGGAACAGGCTTCTATATTTAGCATCCACAAGAGGCAGGCAACAACCTCCCTCTTCCAACTGAACACATTCCATCCACTCCAGCCTTTCACATTGTGTAAAGAACACATGCCATCATACATAGATCTTCTTAGTTTAGTATTGTTGCCACAAAACTATACAATTGAACCACATGTATCACTCACAGCTTTACGCTCACTAATAAATGGCAATATTGCATTTTATATTGTGTTTGCTATTACACCCTTGTAGGTATTTAGTAATTTAAGTAATTGGTATCTCCATGCAAAGTTTGGTTGAAGGACACATGATGCCAAGGGGGACTTTCTATGGAATTACCCCTTAACCTCAGCCATCTCGAAAATCACTTTCATTTCACCAAAATGCCAGGGGTACCGGAAGTGACATCACATGACCCTTGACCTCTGATGACATCACAGGAAGTGATGTCATCTGACCCACCTCAAAGTGACATCAAAGAGAGTGATGGACCACGACCCTTCACCCATTTACAAAACAGGAAGTGGCATCACATAGCATTGTTTCTAAGTATACATATGGTTACGGTAGCACTATGAAGTGCATTACATACATACATTACATACAAGAATGGATCATCATATGTATCTATCGTTAATATCAGTGCTAGGCCCATATTACCAAATTACTGTGAATGCAAGCAGATGTCCAGGGCCAAACGATAATGATGTGTTCTTATATAGCACGTGTGCTTAAGCACTTCATATAGAACAAATATACATACAACATCACCCAACCTTTGTCATTACTCATTTATCAACCTCAGCAGGATGAAAGGCTGAGCTGACCTTTGCCGGGAGTTGAACCTGTAACCTGCAGATCACACACACATTGCAGCAGGGAGCGCTCTACCCACTGAGCTATCTTACTGGCTATAGCTACCAGAAAACCAGCAACTTCAGAACCAAAGAGTCACATGCTGCTGGCCCCAGTCCAGGAGACTCAATAAAAAAATAAAAAAATCTCTCTTTATCAGTAGCAAGGGAGACCACAGGGGTAGCCAGGGAGACTTCAGGGGTCACAGTTGCAGCACCTGGCGACCCCTAAATGACATCTCTGCTTACCTCATACCCTGTTTGGATGTTACACCTGGTAGAAAAGGCCTCATTATGCAATCTTCGGATATTTGAGCAGTAGGCATGACGAGCACATTACATGAATTACCATGCCGCATAATCAGCCCCGTTGTGTTGTAGTTGTACCAGTCCTTGGAAGCATAACTTAAGGTCACCTTTTCAAACTGTCCTGAACCGCCATTTTGTCTATTGCTCTCAAACTTGACCTGCAGGTCAATGAACGGGTATTCTCGAACTGTCAGAAATCATCAGTCTAGCCCCAGCGCAATTATATTTCCGCTGTCAGGAAATGTAATGAGTTTAGGAATATTATTTTATGACTGCTGCAATCTAGTGCACAAACACCAGCCTATGTTTACACGTTCCCATTTTCGAAATTGTATTCGCGCTGGCTGAAGCCGGAGGATAAAATATAAAGAGTTACAAGGCTTGCTGGATTTTCTCCCAGTGGTTTGATTTCTCTTGGAGGGTTGCGCACATCCCATATAACGCAGCAACACTAAAACATCGCTCAATGAAACGCCGACCAGTTACCATTTACAGTACATCATAGCCGCGTGACAGCAGGAATGGTGGGAGTTCATTACAGGCGCCATGAATTGTTGGAGGTAATTTAGATTACAATTCAAAGTTTAATTTAAAAATCTATCAACAAATGTGAAAGTGCGCGCGAACATTTTAAAATGCACTTTAATCTTACCAACACAAATAGCTTTTCGGGGCCCTAAATATCTTCACCTGGGAAACAGTAAACCTTTACTGCAGCTTTAATTAAACTACAAACACAAAGGATAATTAGCTTTTTTTTTATTCCGGTCATTGTTTCCTCTAGGAGTCAATATCAGCAAGTTGCAGCACGGGGATATGATGAGGTTTATGGCCAGGCTGGCACATTTAGTTGGCAGGTAAAATGGGTTACACATGCAAACAGACACATGCGCGCTGAGTGGGAAACCATTGCTGCTAGTCGACGAGGTTATCCTGTTTAGAATGTATGGGGTTCAGCGCATATAATGGGTGCACGTGGAAGGGCGCAATTCGACACGTGAGTTGGAGCGGCCTGCAGTTCACAACGGATAACGTTAATACAGCTCTTTCTCCCAGTGCACAGAACATCACTGCAGGCTTAACTGCTGATCTCCGAGGTACACCGATGCTGACTGCTGATTCCTGTCATCCTACTGGGCCACATCCTACTACGCTTTCTGCGCATGACGGTACCAGGGGTGTGGCCAGGGAGTGCCACGAGCTACTGCTGGGATCTGATTGGCCACCCCAGCTGCACTCCATTATCCTAAAACTATGATCAGTGTGAGTGTGAGTGCGTGGGTTCGTACTTCATGCCACTCTGCATAAGTCAGTGCCCCACTTCAGTCAAAAGAGTCTGGACACTCCACTGGAAGCTACAGAACCTTACGTACAGTACAGCCCTCACTTCCATTACTTTTCAGCAACATGTCTTAAGTCATCGGGCATAGTTTAGGTTTGTCAGGGGGACCCATTCTAAAATTGTGTCTGTGGGGCCACTGGGAACAAACCCCCCTCCGCCCACCCCACCTGAACCCCTGACTCTGAACCCCCCCCCTTGCCCCTTTCTGCCTTACCATTGAAAAACCCAACTGCATATCTCTGCGACAAAATGACTTCTTTATTTTGTTGTTGAAACTTTTCAAAAGCAAAAGGGCAGTGTGAACATTGCCGATGAACACGGGTGTGTTTAGTGGCCACCTTGTGCTAATGCAGGACTGAAACGATGGAGAGCGTGCAATGTTTGATGTTTTGGCATGCATTATGAAAAGAGTACTTGCGACCCGCCCACATATGTTCTCGCAAGATTTTACAGTGTGAATATAAATTGAATTTACCTCAGAATTCCAACATTAACATACCATCATTTCTCGTGAGAATCTCAAAAACCGCACGCTAGTTGCTCTCATTCCCGTGATGCACTTCAAAAATGCACTCTCACGAGAACATCAACTTTCGAATAGACGAAAACGGAATAAAAAGAAATACTACCCCTAGCTCATCATAAATCCTCAAACTTCCAATTGGCTGCTGCTGCAGCCTGAAGGTAAACTTCCCATTTGCCACCCATATCATTTTCAGATCATTGTCATTTCTCATTCTTGTAAGACTTCTCACGAGAGCAGCTCCTATCAGTGAAAAAACTATTATCTTTTCATTTCTGAAAAGTCTTGCTTGCTGCAATGCACCATGGGAGTTATATGAAAGAGTTTCATGCTGGGTGCATCCTAGTCACCACCAATTTGAAGAAAAAGAAAAAGGAAATGGGTGGATTTACAACAAGCCTTCAAAAGGCACATCTGTATCACTTTGAGCCAACTGTTTCAGATTCGGAGAAAATCCATCCAGTGGTTTTCTCTGTGACTCAATTAAATAAAAATACAATTTTTCCAACGAGGAAAACTAAAGCACGTAGAATATATTTATGGGGCAACAATTAGTTTGGGGAGTTCACCCCCCAACCCCAATCAAGAGAGCTACAGCAATTCATCAATACATTGGATTCTTAACTAACTCTGCCTTTGATATATGTAACACTGCTGTATTCCCTAACACGTTTTTCAATACAAAAGTCAAGAACCAGGCTGGGGAGCAGAAAGAATATATATACTTTTTTTTATTTCATCAATACACAAAATCATTATTCACCACAATTATTATCCAGAAGCACGCAATTATTATCCAGAAGCACGCAATTATTATCCAGAAGCATGCCACTCCACTCTGTGGCACAAAACCTTTTCTTCCTCACACAAATTCTCACTACAAGCAAACAGGTTAAAATCACAATTTCGTTTTTCTAGAACAGTAATTCACATAACCCATAAGATACAGCCACATGTACAGTTTTCCACGTGTGACCCGTATTTCCCCATGGTCACATGTAAAAAGGAAACACAGTTTTAAAGAATACTTTAGATAATTGGGTCGCTCACAAGAATACCCCAAGTGTAAAGATAATGAATGCAGCACCCTGGAACAGACATTACAATTTTGCTTTACACTATAATTTGGATATGGTCTAACTTAAATAAAATGCAGCACTCTTTTGTTGAACAAAAGAAATTGAAATGCATATATGCCAACATTCCCATGCACCTTGGAGGGAGATTTCATAAAAGAAATCGAGAGACAACAATTTTCCCATAGGAACGCATTGGGAAAATAATTATTTTAGGCGGGAGAAGTTGAAAAATAGCAATATTTTTCACTATAAAATCGGGAGTCTCCCACCTAAATCGGGAGGGTTGGCATGTATGGAAATGTGCCATGCTCTTTATGTCTCACATCCTTGCACACTTTCCAATACTAGCAATATTCTAGCACAACAAACATTTTATGAAATACTCTTTTCTGCATATAATGAAAACCCTTCTTCCTCTGGCACCATGCAGTGAAATTGTCCCCCTTTCAAGTTGGAGTTCCTTGCACACTCTATCTAGAGAAGGATGCTTTTAAGTCAGCTATTTTCACTTTGCTTATCCATGAAGGCACTTTTCTGCACAGCGCAGACCCAGAGATTCAGTTTACCATTTGCTTTCATGCAGGATTCTGGGAGTGTTAAACAATTTGGAGCTTTGTTTTTAAATGCACCACTCCCCTTTAGGGGATATTTTGGTTGTTGGCACAAGGCTAATAGGTGTTTCGTAGTTACTTTAACTCATTATCAGCGCCGGGAGCAATATTGGTGATTTCAAATTTTCCAGAGATTGACCCATGTTCTTTGGCTATTCGAGAAAGAATTATATTATTAAGTAATACGGAAATGTTAGGGATCTACTTCTGTATGCCCACCCCATTAAAGTATAACTAGGGGGCAGATATTCATTCCAATAGATCACCACCAGTGCTTTGTTCTGTTGGAGTAATGCACTTACTTTGAATCTCTGTGGGTGTGTGCACAGTCAAAGCCATCAGGCTTCCTGGGTCATCTCATGAGAAGCAATGGCACCTGGTCATGGATGACACTCCAAACCCTTCTGTCTGCCTCTCCTGGTCTCTGTCATGGATGGACTCAGGCTCCGCCCTGCTGGCTACCTCTCCTGGGCCATGTCCCGGATGGTACCCAGCCTTTCTCCCATTTCCATTGTGCACCCAGTTTTAAACCCTCCTTGTCACACCCCAAAATATCTAAATTAGAATGTGCCATCTGATTGGCTAATGGTTCGGATTGGGCATTGCTTGTTCTGTCCTCTCAACAATGCCTAACCCCTTTCCCACGGATTGGTCGTCAAGCCTCCAATCCCCATTTCTGGGAGTTCTTGCTTCACCCATCTGAAACTGCATTTCTGAACAACAAAAATATAAACTTAAAAATCTTTAACATGGCATCTTTCTCCAATTTTCCACTATTGGTCACAACCCATATATTTCTAAATTCCTCTGACCGTAGCGATCACAATGAACTGTGTCTGGTGTCGGCAGGTGGCTGCTTGCAAGAATGACAGCTTTTTGTGAATTCCCCAGAAGAAATAACATTTATAAACCTGCTATTGTAGAGACAGGTACTTGCACACAAAGCTATTTCTCCAATGTCGCCTGACTCTGCATCCCTGGTCTGTCTCTGAGGTAGCTGAATTGAATCTTAGCATGAGGCAACACCCATTTTCCTATCAAGGCCGTGCAAACCACATTATAAGTTCCTCTATAGCAAGCTTCTATATTTCTCGGCTACCTTGGGTTATTGCATATTTACACTTATTGGTCAGCAACTTACTATATTTTCTTGATATATATGATTACTTTATCATTTTGTACATGGTTCTCTGGTCACTGCAGTAACATCGTTACTCTTATTTATTTTCATATCGTTTCACTATGTCCTTGTATATCTTCTTTGTGACATTACTCTGCCCTCCTCAGATTTCACTCAGTGATTCATGATGTCCACTGGTGCGTGCTGACATCCTTCCACACTTTCAGTATGAGGGTACATTCGGTCTGGTTGCCTAAGTGCATATCATCTCTCATACACTTGATGCGGGATAGGGACAACACATGAAGTCCCACATAGAGCTCTTCTCCTGCTGTTCCAATATGACGGTGGTGAGGGAGCGGAAGCTAGCGGAAAACACATCCACCAGTTCCTCTGCAAGGCAACTGAACTCACCCAGCCTTAGCCCAACTGAGCCGGAAGGCCAATCCTTATTAGATATTGATGGACATTCATCTTTATCAAGAAGAAGGGAAGGTGGCCAGACCAGTTTTTCCTGGGAAATCCAAAATACCACTAGGAGTACTTCTGACAATAAAGACTTATATAATGAGAGAATCCAGTAGTTGGACTGGCAAAAAATGAATTAACTGAGGGACCACTTGGTCCGGTTGGTAGAAAGGGAAGATCCAAAGCTTGGACCTAAGAAGAGCATTCTGAAAACCTCTGCACCTTCAGGAGTATGGGGGATTTCAGTTTCAGTTTATGTAATATACATGTAGCCGTCAGGCCTTGTATATACAACAGTTATACAAACATATGCATATAGATATGCATACTCCAATTAATAACATTTTTAGTTTCAAATCAATTAATTCCATTTTTAGTTTCAAATCAATTTCGAGCAACATTCCCATTCATTTTCTGTATACAAATTTAAAAGTTTACCTAAAAACCTAAAACTCCAATGAGTAGAAACAATGATGGTAAACTTTTTAAAATGTCGACAATTCTCAGATAAAATTTCACTATAAAATAGTTGAGGTTAAGATCATCACCTTTCATAAAATGTTGCCATATTACTGATACCGTACAAATATCAGTCAAATTATCATAAGATTTTAAAAACGTGGTTCTCAACTCCAAAAGACTTTCACAACAAATCACTAAGTGATATAAATACTCTAAGGGCCCGATTATTGGAACGTTTTCCTATGGGATTACGCCATTATAAAAAACACTTCCATGAATCAGGCCCTAAGGCTTGACAGCCACATATCGACTATGGGCCTCATTACACGGACGGTGGTAACCATGGCACTATTAGCGCCATGGTTGCCGCCGGTATTTTACTGAGTCCGCCATGGTGAATGTGGTGAATGGTGGAATTACTGCCCTATTCCAAGGTGTGTGGGGGCGGTAATTCCCCATTCACCATGGCCCTTCCCCATTCCCATTTTTGCCCCCATAGGGCTCAATGGGGAAGGTGGTAATTTTTTTTTTTTTTATTTGTTTATGGTTTATTTAACCTTTACAAAAATCACATTCTAATATGAGTTGCAATTTAACATATCTACAAATCCTTTGCAATCCCGTTAAATCATTAACCTAAAATCGAAAATATCATACATTTAACATACATTTAACATTTCAGCAGGAATATTGAGCACCCGCATATTACCACAGTATCATAAATCCAAAGTAGTGACAGTACCAGACAATACATACATTACACCAACTGATCGTTTTTCCCGGCTAATTCCCGTTCAATGATAACAAGGAAGTTTGTTAAACAGATGATAAGTGTTATACTTCTTCCCCACATACATCGTTGCCAAAGCGATTCCCTACTCATGCTCGTCTCAGTATAGAGGTGGGTGGTAAAGCATCGTTTTCGCTCCAGTTCGAAATACCTGCAAAATACAGTAAGGTGCTTCAAGGATTCAACTATATCCGGTAATTGGCAGAATCTACATAATCCTCTCAATGCATTATTTTTATACTTTTGCCAAGACATAATCTTTTCATTAGTAAGCATCTGATTCAGGCGAAATCTTAGGTAGATCCTTCTTACAATGTTGCATGGAAACACGATCTGATACCTTGGGCGAAATCCCCATTGACCTATAAATTTCGCGTATTCAGTGTAAGTTTGATACCCCTGAATCTTTTCAGTCAACAGACACCAGTGGTATCTGCAGTATTTAGTCTTACATGATGGTAACCCCAATACCAACTCCTCATGTGAAATCATAGCATCTGAAAGGAATTGTTCCATCCTATTCTTAATTATCAAGATCGACCGAGGATGCCCCTTCTCAGTCATTATTGCAAGCTCTTCATACAATGAATTCTTAGGAGGAGCCAGCATTTTCCCATAGTTGGTTAGCATTCGCCAATGCCATTTAACTGATAGTGGTAGGATTCCCAACTCATGGCAAACAATAGCATTTGGTATGGACATTGCAAGACCCAGAACCTTTTTTAACATTTTCCCCTGGATAGTATCCACAATATCATCCATCTTGTATAAACAAAGATCCAATGCATATAACAAGATTGGTTCGATCTTTTGTAGGTAAAAAGTAAGCATTGGTATCATTGAAAATTTCCCAAGGCGATTGTACACCAGTTTAAGCTGTGCAGTCAGCGATTGGGCTTTTTTGGTTAAAACCAACTTCCAGTTCTCACAGGAATTACTGCATGCCAGATGATAACCCAAATAACGCATGGACGGGGCCCTCGGAATCGCACAGCAATCAATCGACCATGTAACATTTTTTATTTTTTGACGTCCTTCATTGAATGTAATAATAAAGGATTTCTCCGTATTAATCGTTAAATTATGTTTACATGCAAAGGTATGGAAAAGGTTCAATTTAATCTGTAATTCATAGGGGGTCCTATCGAAAAACAGTAAATAATCCGCAAAACTTAGCCAGTTCAATGCAATAATACCCAATTTTGCAGGAAAAATCACTGCCTCTTGCCATTGATCGTCTAAATCCAATAAGTAGAGGTTGAACAGGACTGCAGCAAGATTGCAGCCCTGTTTCAGTCCGATCTCAGTCCGAATGGGTTCGGTGAGTACACCAGCCTTGGTAAATCGGATGCGATATGTTGTATGGTGGTGGAGAGCCGCTATGATTGAAACTAACTGGGATGAGAATCCAAATTTAATCAATTTATTCCAAAGTAGCTCTCTGATTACTGAATCAAACGCAGCAGTAAGGTCCAAGGCCGCCATGTAAACACAACCCGCCTTGTCTATTTTGGTTTGCTGGTACAAATGGGCAATAATAGTTGCGTTGAGCTGGCAGCCCATGAATCGTCGAAAGCCAGTTTGGAATTTGGATAGTAGGTTAGACTGATTAATATATTGGTTAATGGCTTGTAGTAGGAGATTTGTAAAGATCTTAGCCGAGGTATCCATAAGAGCAATCGGCCTGAAGTTCCCAGGGTCAGTCATTGGCCCCTTTTTATAAATTGGGATAATTATCGCAGAGCACCAGGAGGCGGGGATGTGCCCAAGATAATAAATAGCGTCAAATTTGATTTTAAATAATGCCGCCCACATTTCCGGATTGAGCTTGATAAGACATGGCGGAATGCCATCTGGTCCTGGTGCTCGCGACCTCTTAGATTTTGTGATGGCCAGGTGTATTTCCTCATTAGACCAAGGACAACCCTGGAAAATGGGACGAAATGACGATCTCTCCTCTAATATAAATTGACTAGGCATAGCAAATTTTACTCTGATATGATTTACCCAGGAAACAGCGGAGATAGCTGATTCCTCAATCTGCTCGGCTGTGCCAAATAGGGTGCGCATAGTCACCCATAAATTCCTAGCGTTTTTAGAAATTAAAACAGCCATGAGATTCTGATTCTTAATATTGAACAGCTCATATTTCAGCCGTTTTATTTGGGATTTATAGCATTTATTAATCTCCGCCTTATGCTCCGCGTAATCACTGTCAATCTGTTTGCAGAAACCTAATTTTCTGATTCGATACCGTTTTTCTTTCCTTAGATCAACAATTTTTTGACTATATTGGTGTTGGTGTTTAGGTGGATGCCTGCACTCAGACGCTGCCTTCAAGTTAGACATATGCACCGCTATTCTAATGGAATTCTGGACCTCTTGCCACACACACATAACACCTTTACTCTCAACACTCACTTTAATCAACGGGTCCTCTAGAATTGCAGCACTAAATGATTGACATCTTCTAGAGGTCCACTTGATTGATAACCCAGCCCGATCATGGGCAATGGCCCTTAAATTGGGCTCCACATCAAGACATAATGTTTCCAACTTCAATTTAGTTTTCAGGGCTAAATGATCCCCTTTAAAAAGATTAACAATCAAAATTGGATCAACTAGATGTAACCATCCTGTGGAGACAAAGAAATAGTCAATCGTTGAAGTATAGAGACCTCGTGCCCACGTGTGATGATAAGGTCCTGCCTTGAACGGAATCAACTGAATGTCCCAAAGCATAAGAAACTCCACCCACCTTACACCATTCGCATATGATTTCTTTCTAGAGTCAGATTTACAATGAGTATCTGCCGTAAGATCATCTATACAAGTGGCATTAAAGTCACCCCCTATAATCACGTTCAAGTTTGCTTTGGTCCTAATGATCTCTTCAAAAAGGGAATTTATGCGATCTGTTAGGGTTTCAAAGGAAGTCACCATCTGATTCCAATACAAATTAATAACAATAAAATCTTGAAATCGGGATTCCGTGCTTGACATTTCCACAACCAGTAAAGCCTCATCAGCCCACAGCAGATGGAAGATCACTTTCAGCTTTTTATCAATCAGGATCGCCAGACCCCCAGCTGGACGTCCTAGTTGCCCCCTTGATGCCGGCTGATAAGATTCAAACCCTTCCAGAACTACCTCACCCATAATCATAGTTTCTTGGACCAAGCAGATCCCTGGACGAGAATCACAATCAAGTGCACCATTCCACGCCCTTAGATTAGAGCTCCCACACGAGTTCCATGACAACAGGGACAAACCACGCTCATCCTCCTATTTTTTACCCATCGCTATTGACGGTTTAGGAGAAGTTGATGACCCCTTCCCCATCATCCCCGATATTGAGGCGGCAAGATTCATAAATTGCTTCAATACCTCTTCACTGATCTGCGGTATCGATCCTTCCACACTCAAGGTCTTTGGTTGCTCCGGGATAGTTGCAATGTAAATTTCTGCAGATTCCTCAGAATTAAATAGACATGGAAATAGCCCAAGTAATTCTAGGTCCTCCCTTTGTGCCCAAATTAATCGTGCAATGATGTGAGAGTGATAACCACAAATCATCCTCGTGGGGTTATTATGGGACAATCGAACCCATTCAATATCGTTGCTTCTGATAGTGCGTAAAGCTGGGATCGCTTGAAAAGCCTTCAGCATAGCTGATCTATTCAAACTTATTCTGGCAGAGGGTGGTTGCTTAGTTTCCCAACCCATAATGGGTGGCATATCTGCGGTTAGGGAGAGTATCTTATCAGACAGTGCCTGTTCATATACATCGGGGAAGGTTGTATTCTCTATCAACTTTCTTTCTGAGGGCAGTCTGTCTCTAGCTCTACATTTATTGCTGTTACCTGATGAAGAATCACAACTGCCATTTTCATCATTTCCAGTAATTGCTTTCAGCACAGCTTCTTTTACCTGTGCGTTTGCTAGCAACTCCTGATGTTGATGATTTTTAGATAATTTACCCTCCTGCTTTTTTTCTCCACTTAACAGTAACTCAGTGGGTTTAGTTGGTATTTTAATCATCTCCCTTGATTTTTTCAGGGGTTTCTTAGAGACTGCTTCCTTAATTTTCTTCGATGCCTTTTTCATGTAAAGCGCAGGGAAGAAGCTAAGGAGCTCAGTTTGCTTATGGTTAGATAAAGACACCTCCTCTATCCGATCAGGGGGATCTAGGTCATTAGGCATTATTCGTTTCTCCTTCCCATTACAATTCTCAACCATACTCTGGTTGTTTTCAATATTCAATAACGCCCTAGACTCAGAATCAAGTTGCAATAGATCTATCTTTTCCTCGTCCATAGATGTTTCTTTTATCTTAATCTTAAACGAGTCAAGAATAGAGTTTGTCGCAAGGTGATTGGTAGACTTCTTTAGGTTTTTTGCTTGTTTAATTTTACGTTTTGAAGCTCTCAATAGCAGTCTCTTCTGCTTTCTTGAAAGTACCGGTTCATAGCATAAGTCTTCAGCCTTCTCTCCATCTAAGACATGATGGGCATTCTGTTCATCGTCTTCGAGATCAATTAAGTTGGTCAAAGCTGACGGACTATCCAAAGACTCTACTCTTATGGAGTTAGACCGCGGTCCTATGGAGTCATCCATCATTACCGTCGGACCATATTGACCATTTACTGGTTGCTGAGTAGAATTTATCTTTTGGATCGTAGTCAGAATCTGTTTGATGGCCCCGGCATTAGCCGTTCCCAGCTCTAACAGCTGATTCAGGGCAGGATTCACAGCCTCATTACTCTTTCTTACATCAGAGGCCATAGCTTCAGCAAAAGTGGGAAATGGTTGGAGCCCTATTCTTATATCAGGCGATGTTTGTGAGGCTTTAGTACATACCGTCAGCGCATTACCCACTTTTAGTGCACTATTTAACTCGCCTATGGTTTGTGACGCTTTTGAACTCATTTTAGGGACATCCCCTTGTTTGCCCTTAGTCAGGGCCGCCACCGCCTCACAGGTAAACAAGAGCCCCTCAATTCTATTGATTTTGGCCGATAAGTCAAAAATAACATCATGCGTATGCATCAATTGCGCATGAGTATATTCATGTCCTTTATCAAGCAAATTGAGTATTCTGGATAGAACTGGGAACTCAACCCCAATATCTGATATCTCCATGAGGTTGCGTTCCGCTTCCACTTCTAGTTGAGATAAGCTCGTTTTAGGGTCGTCATGATGTAACGACCCTGCTATGTCTCCAACTAATACATTGGTGATTGAATGTCTACCAGGAGAACTAGTGTCTTGATTAAGGACCTCCTTATCATTTTCTAAATTTGCTGAGAAATCATCGAAGCAGGCATGTACCAAGGCTTGCGTCCCAGGTACATAGCCTGGATCCGCGTGAACATGTACATCTTCCATGCAGTAATTGTGGGCTTTGACCGGGGTTGATGGGCCTCTTGAGAAGCGCATTCGCTTATCCAAAAGTGCCTCAATAGCCGGGGCAATGATAGACACGTCAGTGAATCTTGGTTTAGTTGGTTTTATCCCCATTGTGGCTAACAAGATCTTTTTGGGCGGAAGCCCCAGGCCCTCACTCAGCCCCTCATTCTCATCATTATGATTCATTTCAGTTAGCTTATAAGTATCTGATAGAAGGGGGGCATTCGGCGAGGGAATTAAAGGCAAAATGACCTCCTCCTTCATTGAAAGCATTGTTTTTTCCCCGACATCCTGGGGTACATGCTCACCCGCATATCCCAACACTTCTTCACATTTAGATGTTCCTACCTCCTTTGAGCAGTATAACTCCTCATCATCTACAATGGGGGTCCCAGACATATTCGAGTGGTTACCCACTGATTGGTTTAGATCCTTGCTCTTCTCACCACGTATCTTCCTCCCACTACGCAGCCCATTCACCATTGTCACTGCGTCTAATAATGGTAAACCAATCCCGCCCGCCCGCCACCCGCGAGCAGTGAACAGTAAACAGTACTTTAAGTACTTTACACGGTGCGCGCGCGAGTGCGCGGGCACAAGGCTTTAAGTAGGAAGTGAGGCGGGCGTGAGTCACACTCGAGGGAGGGACCCAGGGAGGAGACCTAAGTGAGAGAAAGAGAGAAAAAGAAAAGCAAGAGGCGACTTTCAGTAATCCCACAAACTCTTTGTTGCGCTGCACCAATGGCGCACGTTGCCTACGTAACGCTAGACGCTACACACTCAACGCTAGACGCCAGACGCTAGACACTTATCACAGTAGGCAGTCCAGCTCATTAGAGCATTACAGTCACCTTGATTTAGCAGGAAGCCAGGCAACCTTGGAGTTACAGTTTAAGACGTCCTCCAGGCGTTTCTTGTGCAGCCACGCTCCAAGGAAAAAAAAAAAAAAAAAAAAGTTTCGTTTTTAAATAGAAACGGGAGCAGGGGCAGCACGGCAGCAGACCAGCACGGCAAGCCAGTAAACAGTACTTTAAGTACTTTACACGGTGCACGCGCGAGTGCGCGGGCACAAGGCTTTAAGTAGGAAGTGAGGCGGGCGTGAGTCACACTCGAGGGAGGGACCCAGGGAGGAGACCTAAGTGAGAGAAAGAGAGAAAAAGAAAAGCAAGAGGCGACTTTCAGTAATCCCACAAACTCTTTGTTGCGCTGCACCAATGGCGCACGTTGCCTACGTAACGCTAGACGCTACACACTCAACGCTAGACGCCAGACGCTAGACACTTATCACAATAGGCAGTCCAGCTCATTAGAGCATTACAGTCACCTTGATTTAGCAGGAAGCCAGGCAACCTTGGGGTTACAGTTTAAGACGTCCTCCAGGCGTTACTTGTGCAGCCACGCTCCTTCCAGCAGCTCCAAGGAAAAAAAAAAAAAAGTTTCGTTTTTAAATAGAAACGGGAGCAGGGGCAGCACGGCAGCAGACCAGTACGGCAAGCCAGTAAACAGTACTTTAAGTACTTTACACGGTGCGCGCGCGAGTGCGCGGGCACAAGGCTTTAAGTAGGAAGTGAGGCGGGCGTGAGTCACACTCGAGGGAGGGACCCAGGGAGGAGACCTTGATTTAGCAGGACGCCAGGCAACCTTGGGGTTACAGTTTAAGACGTCCTCCAGGCGTTACTTGTGCAGCCACGCTCCTTCCAGCAGCTCCAAGGGAAAAAAAAAAAAAGTTTCGTTTTTAAATAGAAACGGGAGCAGGGGCAGCACGGCAGCAGACCAGCACGGCAAGCCAGTAAACAGTACTTTAAGTACTTTACACGGTGTGCGCGCGAGTGCGCGGGCACAAGGCTTTAAGTAGGAAGTGAGGCGGGCGTGAGTCACACTCGAGGGAGGGACCCAGGGAGGAGACCTTGATTTAGCAGGAAGCCAGGCAACCTTGGGGATACAGTTTAAGACGTCCTCCAGGCGTTACTTGTGCAGCCACGCTCCTTCCAGCAGCTCCAAGGAAAAAAATAAAAAAAAAAAAAAAAAAGTTTCGTTTTTAAATAGAAACGGGAGCAGGGGCAGCACGGCAGCAGACCAGCACGGCAAGCCAGTAAACAGTACTTTAAGTACTTTACACGGTACCACAAATTGCATTACCGTAATTACCTCCTAGGTCCCTTTGCGGGTCCTGTCCTTAACGGCTGGTAAAACCAGCCGTTAAGGTAGGGTCCCACAAAGGGACCTCGTAGTAAGGCGGTAAGGGTTTACCGGTACCCTTACCGGTATCGGTAAACCCTTACCGCCGTCCGTGTAATGAGGCCCTATGTCTTTTATTACGACTTATGCCTAGCCATGACCCTTTGCTCTCTAATGCCTCTGAATTATTAAATGTCATTAACAAGTAAGTTCTAAATACCAATGGACTGGGATAAGCTTTGATGTAATTTGGTACATTCTCTCGATGAATATAATATTGACAATTACCGCTGTGTGCTTTAGTTGCCAGCGCCACTGTATGACACTCATTACTATGTACTGCCAATTTCCTCTTGAGCCACCCCTTGATGTGAACCAAGGCAAAAACACTTGAGGTTTGAGGAGACCCAACTACCCATTTTTCAAACATAGATTTGATTGTGCCCAATGTGCTCATCGTTGAGCAGTTATCTCTTTTCAAAAATGCTTGTATGTGTGCTACAACGTTTTTACCATTGTCTAACTTCATCAAATTGTCGTAGCACATCACTGATCTACTTAAATACTCAGCTCGAATACATTTCATATTAAATTCTAAATAAAGGTATTCCACTGATATGGTGGTAGGTAGGCCATACATTTTCTCAATAGCATGGCCTCAAGCTTTACCAAACGGGTTAAATACATATGTTCCCATATCTCAATTGCATACATTAACATTCTCTTACCGTTGCTGTGTACATCAGCAAAACAGCATGTGCAGAGTATCCAACATTCCTGCCTATAAAGGCACGGATGGTAGTGTCTGATACAAGGCAACGTGATTTGATTGATAGCCATTGTCTTTCCCAACTTAGCTTACTATCCATCAAGATCCCGAAATATTTGTAACTAGATACTTGTTCAAGGTTTACATTATCCATTGACCACACATGTTTTTTGGGTGGTTTCTTCATGGGGAACACCATTATTTTACTCTTTTCCACATTCATTTTCAACCCATTATTATTTGAGTACACAACCAATGCTTCTAATAGCTTTTGAAGACCCACCGGCATGTGATCAAGCAATAGCAGGTCGTTGGCGTATAATAACCGTCCCACTGACGACGCTGTGCATGTGGACTGGTTCTCAAAGGCATATTCCATGTCCGCTAAATATAAATTGAACAGGGTTGCAGCCACAATGCAACCCTGTTTAACACCACAACTTTCGAGGTGTAATAGCCGACAATTTCCATCTGGCATCTAAACATAGCCTCACCGAAGTGTCAGAGTAAAGTAACATTAACATTTTAAGCAGACCTTTGGGGATGTCCATGAATTTACTTTAATCCACAAACGATTATTGAGAACAGAATCAAAGACGACCAAAAAATTGATTAAGGCACAATATACATTCAAATGTATTCGTTTCCACGTATATCCAATCCCTGATGTTAACACAATAAAATTGTGTGTTGTACTAGATCTTGCTCTGAAACAAATTTGAATGGAGGGCAGAATGTTATTGATTTTTATCCAATCATTTAGTTCTATTAATAGTACTCTAGCTAGAATTGTAGATGGAATATCTAGCATAGCCAACATTCTAAAATTATTAGGATTGGCCCATGAACCCGTTTTATACAGGGTTAGAATATGGCTCACATTCCATGACTCCGGGATTCTATTTGTAACACCTATTTCAGTGAACAACATATACAGAGCAGAGCCCACAAATCTTTTCCCTGACCTACCTGGGAGGAGGGACGAAGCGAATGGGCGCACTCCTGCGCAAAAATTGGACACTGGGGAAATGCCCCTGAGAGTTCATGATGCCATAGGAGAGAGGAGTCCAGACCTGTGTGACTCCAGGAGGTGTTCCCAATCTCATTGAAATCAGGAGCACATAGAGGACAGGGAATGGACTTCAAACACTAGCAGCTCCGAGTCAGAAGGTGAGTGGACTCAGGTGAAGAGGAGAAGTTAGACTGCCACACAGAATAAGGGTCTTGTTAAAGACCCAATTCCACAGCTAAAGGCCACAAAGATCTTGATGACTCCCTACGACAAGAAGCAAAATATTCATTATTTGAGCACTTAGAGCTTTATGAGCAAATTATTGGGAATCAAAAATGATGCAAATTGTATGGAGTTTGTCAGGTGGACATTCTCCCCCAAACACTCCAGCATCTTTGCAGGGCTGGAGGATCAGGATCACTACCAATTGTCCATATTGAACAAAATGTCCCACCAGAACCCACAAGAGGCCCATAAGACAGCATTTAACTTGCAATTTGGGGAAGACCACTCACCTAGGGAGTTTGCACAGGTTTTAAAGTGAGCATTTGTGCAGAGTTCCCGACGCGTGAACACCGATATTAAGGAGTTTGTGACTACCTACTTCCATGTCCTCCCCAAATACATAATGACTGGTGCATGATTTTGATGAGCACTTGACCCTGGATTGGGGCGATTGAACAGGCTACCAGGATCTATGAGGTCCAAAAGCCCACTGAGAGTAAAAACATCCCCAAAACCCCTAAGCCCTCTACCACAACAGCCACCACAAAGGTGGCATAGGTGAAAACTACTACTCCATTGGATCTGGAGACGGGGGGCCTAAAAATACTCCTTCTGCCAACAAGTAGTTTGAAAGGCAGAGGCGTCTCGCTGGCCCAGCCCAATCAAATGGAAGTCAGACGAGGTACCAGCAGAGTGACCCATCTGACCCTGCTACCTATGTAAGCCCGAGATACAAGGGTAATATGCCAATCCTGGGGTTTGTATACACTCCCCTGGCACACAGTGGGGAGCCAACCATGTAAGTACTGCCTCTGTAATCCTACCTCAAAACTTCCGTCAGGAAAGAAGTATTACTCCACCTCCCAAACTGAACATTTTCCCCAGGTACCCCCAGAAATAGAACTTCCGGAATAATTCTTCTCTCTCTCCCCGTATCCAGGATAATAGATCCCTGAACCTGGGAGAAGGGAGACCCAGGATGGAAAATTATGGGGGAAACTTCCAATACCCGAATTACTCCGGGAGAAGGGACAGTTACTCTTTCTGGGAGCAGCAGCGGTATGACCAGAGACCTCCTTGCAACTCAGAAAACATTTCCCAACTGCAATGACAGGCCCATCAATTGACCAATGATCTGGGAAGCAGTCGAACCCTCAACTGGAACCTGCTACCTAGAACAACCCAACACCCGGAACTGATGCCCCGGGGGTAGGGGGAATGACTAAAGTAAAATTCTGCCAACCAACAGGTTCCTGATGGAATGGAGATGCCAAGCCCTGGAGGAAGCATCCTTTCCCACCGGAACAAAACCCCTGGAAACCTCTGAGCCTGAATATGAATATTCTACCCCCGAAAAGCTTGAGACTAAAGAACAGAGAGTAAGTAGGAGGAGTCAAAAAAGAACCCACTTTGTGGTGAAACTCCAGATCATTCCCTTTGAAAGAGAAGAATCCCTGGAGGATTCAGGTAAGGACATCTTCTCTTTCAGGAAAGGAGAGATCCCTCCCAAAGAAAAATGGGTCCAACCCCCAAAATGTGTGCCAGAAAGAATTAAAATTGGGGGTGGTCCTTTCTCCTAACATGTTCTGAAAACTGTCACCAGGTAAGGATGGACAGCAAAGGAACCAGGGAAAAGGAGGATTCCCCAATGACTTCCATTGCGAGTTGCAAAGTTTTCTGAACTCTGACACAGAAAATTGCCCAAGATCACACGGGGTCGGAGTTAAATATTAAGAAAATGACTATCGGCTGTCAAATAACTCCCACTTTCTTTGCACCTTGGAGGAGAAAGAAGGCCAATTTTATACACCGGTCAGGGTGCAAGGTCAGTGGGAATTATCAGCACTGGTGGGTTCTGTATCCCAAGCCACTGTCCTGTCCAAAAAGGCCTTTGACCAACAAAACTCAGGATGGGGGAGGGCCACCAAATTCCCCTCACATCACTTCCCAGACAACTCCTAAATGTTGATAGGATATTTCCTGTCGAAGGGACATCGATCTGGAAATAAAAATTGGGCGTTGTTGAGTTAAACATCCAGTGTTAGTCGTGACTCCAGAGAGCACATCTTGTTTACTAGGGAACAATCTAACGAGGAGGTTATCACCTCTGATTGGCTATGTAAACAAAGTCCTCTGACCCAGACTAAGTGGCCTGTAAAATTAAAAATGAGTACCAACTATGTAAGCATGAATGGTACCTGTCATTCAATTGATCAATGTTCTGAACATGCACAATTCCATTTCCAGAATACCCAGGTCCCAGACATCACTGTCATCTCTGTAGGAGAACACACTGGTGATGGGAACCCTTCTCCATTCTTGAAAATCAAACTTTCTCACAGTTTTAAGTGGAAATCTACACTGGAAGGGAACACCCTAAAAAGTTACACCAGTCCAAAATCAGAAGAATCATTGAGTCCTGTAGAAAGCAGACATGGAAGAACCCACTCAAATTCAAATGTCAAAGGGACATTCAGAAAAAGGACGAACAGTTGTTTTTCCCCATTGAGTTGAATGAGGGGGAGGAGCCGGTGACGCCACCAAATGCTTGAATAATGGAAGGAGCTTCATCAGCAAAGAATTAGAAAGAATATGTTCTTTGCACTAGGGCATTTTTGCCCTTTTGCTTATTGCACTGCACACATGCAGAGTTTCTGTAATATGCAAATGTGTATCATGAAATAGGAAAGTACACCAAAAGCTTAAAACAAATGGCCTCTTCTTTACATGCCTTACATGCATGGCTTTACGGATTTAGAGTACACGAGGAGAGGTTTATAGAACTCATCATGGCTTCTGGTGGGTGTACCTTATTTGCCAAGTGTGCATTGACAGATCCTTTCTCCCAGACGGCAAAACCATAACCAACAGATGAGGCCCCTTTCTCAAACAATGAATTGACTTGCGATGGCAACAACTGAATTGCTATGGAGTCCTCAGTGTTGGTATGCCAATGGAAGTGTGAAAAAGGTCAAGATACATGGCAACATTTCTACCCATGTCAAAGGTCATGTGAAATAGTTTTCTAATATAGACAGGAATCAAGCTGTGTATGATACCACGCCGACTACCAACTCGACTTTGTTTGACGGCCCCAGTAACTGAATACATGACCTCAATCTACCATACCTGGGAGTCCATCCATCTCAGGTGTCTTCATTTGAGTGAGTCAAAAATCACATTCACTACGAGATGCCTCTGTGTTGTGTAGGGGCTACCATTTTCTTTCAAGATTCAATGCCCTGCTTATCATCCACATACAGTAGATATATCAATTCTGTTTTTGAGGTACATCGTTTCAGAAAATGCAACCTTTACATAGAAAATTAGCATGGCCTCCTGATATGAAGAGGAGGCATTATTCTGATGTAGGTAGCCCTACATTAAGTATACCTACCATGTACATTTTGTAAGTAGGAGAGAGGTGGAGGAGAATTCCAAAGCGGTGTCAGGCGCGCCTGTATGTATGTTTGAAAACCAAAGCACAATTACATTTTGTAGGCAGAGTTGGATTCCAAGACAGTGTTAGGCCTTCCCACAACGTGTAGGCAAGAGAAAATAACAAGTAATGTTATGCGCAACTGCATTTTGTGGCTGGCAAGAATGCCTATGCAGTTACATGTTAGTAACACATGCATTGTGTAGGTGAAGAGAGAGCTCCAAGATAGCATGAAGCCTACATGTGGGCAGATGACAGAGACGGTGGAGAAGAAAGCGAAATCCATGTTAGGTCAACATACATTGTATGGGTCGACAAGAAAGTAAAAGAAGTCTAAGGCACCCGTGCATGCTATAGATGGGGGAGAGAAAAAAGTTGCTTTTGCCACACATGCATATTGTAGGAACAGGAGAATTGAATGCAGTGTCAGTTCCACATGCATTCTGTGGGTAGAGAAGGATTCCAAACCAGTGTTATGCATTTGTGCATTTTGTATGCAGCGGAAAATGCCAAGGCAGTTGTGGTCAGTCTTATTATTGCAGTGCTGTGGTGAATAGAAATAATATATCTGAAACAGCTGCAGTACCCACATGTTGTAGATAGAGGGGTAAAGGGCAGGCTGGTTTTTTATCTGCTGCCACAGTAGTTGTATGCGTTGGAGAGGACAGATAAAATATAGGTATGTATGCCAGCAACACCAATCAGTTAGTAGCCCCATATTTCTTCTGCAGACAACAAGTGAATTTGGTGCTTTTGGAAGCAATGTAAAGTTGCGTGCTTTGCTGTAGAACTTTCATGAGGCAGCAGATAATGAAGTTCGGGAGGAGTAGGAGGAAGCCTATACCATCTGAGGTATAGGAGGGAGAATAAAAAGACATCACCTTTGCAACAAATTGAACAATCTAGAGATTTTGATCAGGAGGGGATTCTTGAAAATGCCCCATCTCTGATTTGTTTCGGAAATAGACAACAATGAACATACAGATGATGCTCCTTCCCCATCCCCTAAATAATTACTGCAACGCAACGATATCTTTGAGGATACCACAGATAGTGAGGGAGACAAAAAGACACTGGAAGAGAGTGTATGCACCTGCAGTTGCCCAATTCAAAGTTAGTATCAAAGCCTCCTCATGCACTAAGTATGACAATGGACATGTGAACCAGGGCTCAATATATGGAATTCAAGGCCACCCACAGGACACTTGGCCACCTTTCCCCGTACCTGTCATCAGAAAAGCAAAGGACAGCACCTGTTGAATGTCATTCCCTAACAGGCTGTCCTGTTTATGGAAGGGTATGCCAGCACGATCTATGGGATATTTGATCTTTGGGAGAATGTAAAGTAAGCTCTATCACATTGGCTAAATTGCAGTGATTTAACAATAGACTTTGTGACAGCTGACACAATGTTTCAGCTGCCATGGGGATAGGTAAACCCATGAACATTCTATGATTTTCCCATGTCTTACATCTTGTGGTGACCCACTTTATAAACCGGTACCAGTCACGTGAAGAGATATTAAGTGTGGTCCAGAATATCTACACCAAGTTTAAACACTCATACCATACCCAAATATATTCAGAAAGGTGCAGTCATGCCACAGCCTCCATAATAAGCAAGTAAACACTTGCAATGCTGCAGATTCAACTCCACATGTGCTGGAGTAGCTGTTGTAAGAAATCTGATGGCGTACTCACAATTAGCCCTCTTAGGACCCTCCCCATATTGCCAAGAGAAAGGCAAGGCTGCCAAAACAAGATCCTGGGGTGAAATCTAAAAGGGAGAGTCAATTGGGTAGAAAGTCCTTAAAGAACAGGAGTGGGGTTCCCGAGGGTGAGACCTGGTATCCCCCCTTCATACAACTGACCTGCTCTACCCTCCCAAGAAGCAGGAGGAGTGTGCTTGAGAAGATGTTGGGAGTGGGACCGTGGAACAGAGTGCACGAGACCGAGGACCCTGCAAAGCTGGGGTTTGTGCCTTGTGGTTTACAAAGGAGCCAGAGCCCCTCTCTGCAGTTGGTACGAAAGGCGAAGCTGTACCGAGTTGGTCCATTCCCCGGAAGCCTGGTGCAAGTATTCATTACTCCGAGTGTTGACCGAGCACCGGGGTGTCAAAGGACTAGTGTGAGAACCCTGGCGATCAGAGGAAAAGAGAGCAGCAGTGGAGAGACTTTGCAAAGCTAGTCACTGTCGAAGGAACAGTATGAGCTAGTGAGTGTCAGCGGAGAGAGAGACACGCACTGAACCACTTTGCTCCTGAAGTGTAAATGTTGGCTGCAACAATTACCAAAAGTATTATTGAACACTTCCAATTTGATGACACTGACCCGCAAGTAGATAAAAAGTAGCAAACCATTGTTGAAGCATTTGAAAAAGCTTTGCGGGCAACACTTTTACAGTGTGTGAACTATTTAATTATAAAACATCCAATTGAATGTGTTGAAGTTAAAGAAAAGGGAAAGATAGCCATGCGATATGCAGGAGGCTCAGGAAAGCTTTGTTTCCACATTGGAGGGAGGTTGGAAGCACGTTATTTTGAAGCAAAGTTATACTTTAAAGTGTAGCAGGAAGGTAAATACTATCCAGGTCAAGTCTATGCATAAATTAAACAAACAGGAATACGGCTGAGGAAGGGAGACTTGCTACCATTGAAGTTGAAGACAGTTGTTTTGAATCATACAGTATTTGAAGGAACTGTGAATAAGTAACTAAATATAAACTATTGACTACCAAGCTGAATGAAACACAAACAGAATCAAAACATGAAGTAGGATGAAACTGGCTGCGTGACCTGTAGTGGGTGGGCTGTGCGGAATGTCAACAGCGCCTACACCAGAAAGCCCCAAAAAGTACTTGACGCTTGGGGAAGAGAGACCAGAGTTTCTACGGAAGTTTGTAACATTATTTTGTGAACCAGTGCTTAAAGCTTGAGGAAGGGAACCCAGAGCTCTTTTGGCACATTGTTTGGGGAGCCAGTACTTTAAGCTTGGGGAAGGGAGCCCTAAGCTACTTTTGAACTTTGTAGATGGAACTAAGTGTGGATGAACTTGGTAAGGAGAAACCCAAGGACTGAAGGAACATTTGAAAACTTTTTGTTTCAAGTGTATTCTGAACTTGGGGAAGTGGGCTAGAGATTGCTACAGAGTTTATGTTTGAACACTATTTGCGTTAGACTCTTCTACACTAAATATTTGTATTAGAAGTGAGGGCAAGAATAGGTTTTGACACAGACAGACTTCTGTTTTGGGATTTACAGACGTAGACTTTCCTTAGCCTCTTTAGGTAGGGCAACCCCCACCATAGTCATAGGACAAGTTAGGAATTACACCCATCCAGATATTTTAATAAAGGTTTGTTTTCACAGCTGTTACATCTGTTGTCTGTGTCATCTCTTGATACCATAACTGTCACACACTGTGTGAGCAGTGCACTACAGTGATCAAACACTTAAATAGCCAGTGCCAACAACTGAAGTTCGCCTACCTAATATTGGACAATGTTTGTTCTTTATTTCTGTCTTTTGAAGAGGCTAATAAGCCTTTTAGCCAGTATGAATTTTCACTGAGAAAGTTATTTGCATTGTGTTACTTGTTGGAATTTGACCTAGCCAAGATAATAAAATAACACAACATGTCTGGTGATGCAGAAGCAGGGAAATTAGGTATTAAAATGCTCTTGACTTACCACCAGTATTGACTCATTGTTGGGATCCAGGGAATATGTGATATACCTCGTTGCATCTTTTCCGGACCCAATGTGGCAACTTTTAAACATCATCTTCACAATGATTAGGAAAATGCAAGAGGTCCTCATTTTTTAGAGGGCATACTATTCATGTGTAATAATGCACTGAATAGACATGTAAAATCTCAGATGGAACAAGCAGAGAGAGACAAAGATCTGACATTAACAGAGCAGTTTGGGATTCACAACTGTAAATCAGGTTATCGCACAGTTTACGCTAATTCACCTCGCTTCTGACATTACATATAGGGTTACAACAATGGGCTTCAGCACAGTTGAACGATGTAAGAGTCTGGGAGACAGGCTCCTCTCCAGTCTGTATTGCTTTATGTATTGGGGTCTCAAAAGAATTCCGTGGGCCTACTGCAGAGAAAGTGGTTGATGCCTATGTCGCAACACATATCAACTGGGTAGTGATGATGACATATTGCAGTACTTGATTGGCGTGTGATCAGAGTTCCCTGGTGTACTTATTTAAATGGCTATGGAACCGCTAAACTGCCCCCGGTAATGTGCAGGTTGAACAGGTATTAAGTGTTGCTGGTGAGAGCATGTCAGATCTTTGGAGATGCATCAATGACATACATACAAATGACCAAGCATCTTATTGCTAAAGGCCACTGCAGGAGTAAACACTAAACCTAACCTTTGGAAGAGCACAGCACAGATTCTTCAGAAGCTGGAGATTTGTGCACAACCTAGCTTCATTCACCAGGGATGGGAAAAGGTTGTGGTGACTCTGGCAGTCATTAATCATATACTGTTCTAAATGCAGTTATCACCTGAATTTCTGTCATACATCAGAACTCAGAAACCTCTATTACCACACTCGCAAACTAGAGAGGTTCTTTCCAGTTTATTTGGCTCTACCAAACAGTGGAGCCACTCTCTAACTCCAAGCACTGCACTCCCAAACTGGAGGTTCTGTATCAATTCATTTGGTTGTTCCAAACATCAGATCTATGCCTGCATATTCCCTGGACTTTCATGGTTGGTCATGCCCCATTTGACTTTACCTTTGCTCAGCCACGTACAAGAGGAAAGGAAGATTCCAGAGCATGTGGCTCCCCATGATAACCACCATTGCTATGAAATCCAACTTCCCCAACTGATAGATGTCAGGCAATGTAGGTGGAACATTCCTTCATGCTTCATCAAGCTGCCACTCTTCTCCTGACCAAACGGTGTGGCAGCCTGAACTCCACAACAACGTACAGGATGCTATGGTACCTGTGGTGCCAAAGTGGCCTTGATTGGTGATGGTGGCACTGTGTCAGGATATGCTGGGGCAGAGACAGAGGGTGGGAACATGTTTTGGACTGGCCCAGATTGAGGAGGGTCAACAGACCCTTACTGCATTCCGTGCAATTGTAAACTGGTGTACCATCAATCACTCCCTTATTACTGCCACCTCTAGAGGGTGCTGCAGTAGCACCGTGTGTGGAACATGATGTGTGCACACTGTACACATCCATTTGCCACACACTACACTTCTTGTGCATGGCTGTGCTGCCCGAGGACTTATTTATTGTGTTGCCCAGTTAATTATCCAATTGCGTATGCTTTCCTGCCCCAACACACTATTCCTGCAGAAAGACAAAGTAATACAAGAACCATGACCGGATGGGTGGTGTCATGGGAGGGGAGGACTTCTGACATGCCTTCAACTTCTTATAGAAGTCTTGAGCCTACCTGGCTCCTTCTGCACCTGTGGTATGGGCAGACAATGGTGTTATGACATCGATCTTCTGTTCCTGGGACACCTACTGTGAAACCTTCCCTGGTTCCTCCTCAGACTCCTGCAGCACTACCAAGTGTTGCATCTCCCCATGTATCTGTGTGGCGATCTCACCCTGCTGCTGGGACCCTGCCGCCCCTGTATCAACTCCAAAGCCCAGATACTGGTCCATAGCAGCAACTCTTAGATATCTGCAGCAGTTACTAACCTTCTCCTGATTGGTAGCCACATCCTCACCAACTGCCTCTGGCCCAAGGTCTCCCTGCCTTGATGACGCAGCCCGTCCAAAGTACCAGCCTCTTCGACTTCCACCTCATCTCCCTCCTGACACCCGATCTGTTCCTCATCAAGCTCTGTCTCCTCATCCTCTTGTACCATGTCCCCCTTCTCACCGACCTGGCTAACTACTGCACCTCAAACTCAGACACTGATTATTACAGCTCCTCATCCACTCCTTGCAGCTCACCCTCCAGATAAAACAACATTTTACTAAAACACCACCCACAAAATAAGACAAGTGACAAAAGCAAACAAATGACATCATGCAAGACTCATGCAATGAGAATGTTTTCTCGTATCACAAAAACCGTGGGGAAGATGACTAACACACAAGACTTCTGTGCTTCGTGTAAAGGGTTTATATATAAACACAGGCAAAAGAGAAAATCGTTAGGACATTTTCTTTCTTTTTTTGTTTTTTGGGTGCTACAAAAGAGAAGCAGGTGAAATACAAGGGGAATGTTTTAAAAGTATTTATAAGTGAGTAAGGATAAAAAACCGAAAGATATGAAAGAAGCATAAAAAATCCACACACGCTTATAAAAGGGATAAAACTGGGATCAACAAACACCAGAAACGCCACCAAGAATTATAAACAGACAAGCACGGTTTTCACATGTATCCACAAAACACTAGAAGCATGACACACAACTAGCACATTTCTTTAAACGCTCCACAACAACCTCAAACTCCTCCAAAAGCACCAATTTGTCAGCTTGCCATCTTCACTTCTCTCTCAATAGTCAAGCAAAACCCTCAAAAAAGGCGAGACTTGACCTGGGCTTCTTAAAAGCCCTGAAGCCTTATTTTGATGGTTCAATGATGGTTGAATTCCCTCTCCAAGTCTCCAGTCCCCCACCTCAGAATCCATGCTATGACCGACACATTGGAAATATAGTGAGAGAACGTTTTGAGATTTCCACGTCCTAGATTTTAAGAGTGTCAATCATCCCTGGGCGGAAGGAACCCTTGTCCTGAAACAGCCAGGCTTACCGAAGCAGAACCCCACCGCCACGCTCCAGCGGCGTTGATTACAGAAAGGTTGCTAATAGATTGTTTCCATTTAAACAAATCGTGCATCTTTCAAACACTGCTCATTGGATAAAAAGCATAACTCTGTTCGTCAGACTTATTAAAATGTGTGGCAGACTGCTACAATACCGAGTGTTGCATCTTTTTTTTTAGCAGCGTTGTGGACATTCTTGAGGCAACTTCGAACCAACACGTTTTGAATTTGTTGTTAGGAAGGCAAGATCGGTATAAGCTGGATGTTCTACCCAATGGGTAGTACAAATCAGCCTGCGGTTTCGGCATCGAACGGCTAACGGCTAAACTCTTCTCTTTACACTCTCATTTTTGCACCTTCACCTGAATAACCCTAAGTCTCAGCACTGAAACATTGTCGGCATGTCTGCTTTTCTGATGAGGCCGTGTCCCTCCATTAAGAGTAATAGCGTATGCAATTGTATTTATGTATTTGTATTTGTTTATTTGTAATGCGCCGATGCCAGCATGCATGAGGGCGCAACATTTAGACAGCAGACAAACATAAAGGGGCTAATTCATGGAAGTGTTTTATAATGGCAAAACCCCATTGGACAATGCTCTGTGAATCTGGCCCAAAGTGTTAATGGGACAAAGATGAACAGAGAGGGTAATCTCATATCTTGTATGCTTTAATCAAAAAGAGCAGCAAATCATCAATTTATGTTATACAGATCTCCAGAGAAAGGCAGGGATGTCATTTAGGGGAAGCCAGTGGTCACACGTGGGACCCCTGAGTTCTCCCTTGCTACCCCTAAAAAAATGTTGTTTTTCTTTTTTTGTATTACATTGAGATTCCTGGACTTTGGCCAGCAGCATGGGGCTCTTTGTTTCTGGAGTGTTTGGTTTAGTGATAGCTATAGCCGTTAAGATAGCTCAGTGGGTTGAGCGTTCGCTTCTGCAATGTGTGTGTGATCTGCAGGTTGCAGGTTCCACTCCTGGCAAGATCAACTCAGCCTATCTTCCTGCTGAGGTTGATAAATGAGTACCAACACAGGTTGGGTGATATTGTATGTATATTTGTTCTACATGAAGTGCCTAAGCGTAAGTGCTAAATAATTACACATTATTATCGCTTGGACATGGACGTCTGCTTGCATTCACACTAATTTGGTGATATGGTCCTATACGTGCTGATATTAATGATACATATGTTGATCCATTCTTGTATAAATGTATATCACTTTACAGTGAAATCGTAAACCATATTTTTCGTAGTGTGCTTAGAAACAATGCTATGCAATGCCACTTCCTTTTTTGTCAAAGGGTGAAAGGTTGTGTTCCATCGCTTCCCATGATACCACTTTGGGGTGTGGTCAAAAGACATCACTACCTGCGATGTCATCAGAGGTCAAGGGTCATGTTATGTCACTTCCGCTACCCCTGGTATTTTGGTGAAATGACGTCCCTGGAGAAAGTTCTCGAGAGGAAAACACTTTATTATTGGTACATTTTCCTTTTTTAAATTCCACAAACATTTTAAAATTAGGCATGCAAATAGGTTTGTAGGGAAATAAATAAAAACGGCATGTGGTGATTTTCCTGCGTACATGTAGTCCCCTACTGCACAACATGGAAAACATAGTACGCATAAAGGTAAAAGATTGGAATGCATTGAGAAATATGAGCAACGTGTGTTGTGACAAGAACGTAGGATGAAAATACCCCATGGAATCTATTGGGGCGTGGAAAGTCGGACCACCACAATCAGTGTCCTGAGAACGGCCCTGTGGGGAATAGGTCTTGCAGTCAGATAGGCCGACGATAAAGAAGCAGCATTACCCAATCAAGGCTAATGGATTAGCCATTAGTACTAATGAGGAGAAATTATCAGGGAGCAGGTGCAGGCAACGTGTTGAAGTTTCATGTGATAATTGTCTTATTTAAAATATGTAAATGGGGGAGCGTTAAAAGACAGAATCCATGAAGACATCAGAGGGACACATGAACACAAACAATCTGACCTTTTAATTTGTTTCGCCACCCTGTAGTTTACACACATTTCCAGTACACAGAGCAATACTTGGCAGAAACATCCATGTGTTTGATTTGGTGGGTGCATTGAGAGAGGATATTCCACTCAGAACCGCTCTTAACTGTGCTTGTAGCTGGTTGATGGGTGTAGCTCATTTGTATTTGGAAGAAACGGGTTTGTTTTTTTCGGTCTGATACTTTTGCAGCATAAGACTCGTTTTGATGAAAGCCACGAAGATCGTAAAACAGTCTGAAACCTATTGCCTGGCGGTTTTAATGCTCCACAACATCGTTGTTTAAACCGAGTGAATGGTTCGCCATTTTGTCTGCAATATCTGTGTGTAAACATGCCCAAGCACATGTGGTGCAACTGCACATGTAAATAGTGCGATTTCACTGCCTGTAACAGGTGGACATTTTTACAAATATTTTATGGGTAAAGTGTCTTGCCACTGGTAGAATGCTAGTAAACCCTGATGAACTCCAAAAAACAGCTCCTTAATGAGGCACCTTCTCAAAGCAGGTGCACATCGTGGGTGAGGAGACTGCATACGGATATCAGGGAAATACCTCTGCACTGGCCATGCAACCCTCACATTGCGGCGGTTAGTGTGTGGGTAAAGCGTAAGCAGGACAACCAGATCACAATCTCGGTGGTGGCCTGGAGCAGCAAACATATTCCTTGCTGGCGACAAATCCTGCCACTCATAGCAGCTGCCTTGGAAGACAAGCGGCAGCTCCCCAGGAGGTATGCCGTCCATCTTCCCACTAGCAGAACCAGCAGAAGAGGGGAGAAAAGGGTGAAATCCGTATGGGCCAAAGATGCACAGCACCCAGTTGCCACCCCTGGAGTTCAAAGACCTGCAAATAAAAATATACCACCAGAACATTGCCACCATACTTCCCTGGGTGGAATTCAGGATGCCAATGTGGGAAACAGGAGACCCATTCCCTCAACATCACCAACACATTCATTACCATGTCACATTTCCCACTGGGACCACTGACGTAAGTGCCATTATTCAGTGTTCTATAACATTTCTGGGTCATCTGGTGTGGTGGGCGCTGTGCACTGCATACACGTGGCTCATGTCCCAACCAGGGCCAATTAGATAATATCAATAACAGGCAGGTACAGCAGAGAGTCAACATACACATGACATGAAACACAGGTCAACAAACATCCTTCACTAAAGCAATCGGCAACACATCCTGGAGAAACTACATCAATGCTGGGCCTTGGCTGGGCCTTGGTGCAGGTAATATACACAAGACCACACTTCCACTCAAATACATGCCATCATAGATCTACATACTTTGTTACCTCATATCACATCACTTCTAGCACACATATCAGTACAGAGAGGAGGCGGGACACATACTGCACATCAAAGCATGTATATATAATCACATATGACCATAGAAACACGAATCAATCTACAACAATATCTCCTTTGAACAATATTTGAACAGAAATGCCAATGAAACGCCCAGCAGTGTGCTAAAAGAAACTGCTGTGTAGAGTAATGCAGCCAACATTTGCAAGGCCATCACAGAGTAGGCACTCACCAGTAGAAAAATGGGGCAAGACAGTACAACCCACAATGTTGGGGCTTTTAGTACCTGTCTACCATGTATTGTAATGTACTTGTCATTTGTATAGTGCCAATTCTACCATTGTTACAGTTTCAATGCACTGTTAGGGGGGATGCCCTTGGAGGATTGAAGTCCAGAGTGTTTGAAGTCCTGGGGCACGATAATGATGCGTGCAAGCATTTGGTCGAACAAGGCCTAGTAGAAAAGCAACTCATGTAGTCAAGCATAATGATAGGTGCTGAGAAGAATGGGGGTGGCGTCAGTGCTAGTGACCCACTATGTGTTCAACATACCCGAAATGATCATAGGACTGCGCTGCATTCTGCTGTCAAGAGGTGTTGAGCCAGAGTCGGGTGTAGGTAGGCGGAGAAATTATATGAGCAGCCTGACAACATTTCTGTAGGAGTCCTTGCAGTTTACTAATGTGTGTGGTTAGCCTTGCCTGCGGCCAGTGGAGTGGTGTATTACATACCATTGCCTCCAATTGGAGGTGCTTTGATATTAGGGCGCCTGCTCAGGTACTTGGCTTGTTCTGTTATTTCTTGCAGCTGTGAAAGAAACGGTTGGCAGCAAACAACCGTCTCTGTTCCAACTAATTTCCACTGGAGGTCAGATTCTTCTATGTGTGTTAGGTGTTCAAATGCGGTGGTGGAGGCGTTGGTTCTATCTCAACTGCTTTGCTTCTAGTACTATTGTTTTGATTTGCCCATTTCTTCTGTCCATTTGCCAGGTGCAGTTGTTCCTGAATGCTGTGACATTACATGTGAGAATGCTGTGAATCAGCTAGTGGCATTTTGAGGGAAGACATGATTGTGATGGGTGCATGAAAGAGTGTGTGGTCCAGGCTGCTGCAAACACAGTTGGCATCGTCAGGCATTTAGAGTGAAAAGGGTCAGAGACACCACAAACGCAACTGGCCCCGCCTGGCGAGTCATTCCATAAACTTTGCATTAATGGGGTTTTTAGGCTACAGCAGTGAAGAGCCAGGTTTTGGGGGCTTTTTTGAAGGAGGATAAGTATTTTTAGCATGGCGGATGTGTAGTGGAAGAGTGTTCTAGATGGTGGGTGCTAGGAGAGAGAAAGTCGAGCCGACAGCTCTAGTGGAGTTGTGTGGTGTGATAACCAGGAGCTATTGGGTGTCCTGACCCACGTTTGGACTATTATGCTGCAACATTTGGTGCTGTGGGCTTAGAAAATCCAAGATGGCGGAAAAGCCCACATTTGCGCCAGGATCCAGGAAAACCGCACAGTTTTTGCGCACACCAAAATGGTCGCCTGCCCTACCACCCACCAGTGCAAGCGTGATGGGCCAGGAGTGCCATGAGTGGAATGTGTGCCAAAGGAAAAACAGCAGTGCCGGTTGGCTCAAAAAGCGCTTTGAAATCACCTTTGTTTCTCTGAAATGCAAGCTAAAAATGCCTATTTTAAACATTGCAAGATATTCAAAAATCTCAATGAACACGAGCAGACATTTGGCAGAATGTAGTCTTGTGTACATACAATATCTGGAAAGATGAAGAGCCCTAAACAATGTTTATAACAAAACTGGTGGAGCTGTGGATGTCAGCAGCCTAAGTTCAATTGGACTGAAAGACACTAAAATCTAAATGTTCAAAATAAAAGGGTGACCTACTGTTGATTGTCACATAGTTTGCAACTGTTAAATGTCATAGTTCTGAACTTAGAATCATCAACCTAGCTGCATGTGTAAAAATTGTAAGTTTGTTTTGAATGAAGAAAAACTGGGAACAAAAGTAACATTTGGCTGAAGCCTGGCTTGAAGAGAGTGAATTCCGCCCGGCAACTACCCCCGACAGGAGTTGAAACTTGCTCAGCCACTCTTCACAGGCCTGGCTGCATTCTGCTGCCCCCACCAAAGGGAGATGACACCTCTCTGATTGGATTAGGGGAGGAGCAGCTGGGGACTGCAGGAAACTGAACAATGAGCCTTCCTTGGCTCAGGCAAATATTAAATTAGGAGGGGTCGTAAATGGCTTCCTCTTGAGAGAAACTGGGAGGGGCAGTACCTCTGTGAGCAACTTGAGTTGGAGGAAGTGGACAAACCAGAAATTCCACCATGTGCTTTGGGAAACCACACCCCTCTGGGCCAGAGCATAATTTTAAAAAGATGGATAATTCATAGTACGGACTTGTCAAAATTATATAATTAATATCATTATTCTTGTGATTTTTCTGTGCACATTTTAAGAGGTGTTAGAACTCTGTACCATGTTCTGAGGCAAATTCCCATGAATTATGGAGATTGCAGACACGGGGTTCACGCTGGAAAAATGAAAATTTACTGGAATGTGTGTAGAGAGGCGGTGTACATCTGTGTCATTTTTGGTGAAAATCCAATATTGGTAAACCAACCGAAAGGTGCAAAATGTTGTCATTTCTTAATCCAAGCTCTTGGAAACATCAGAGTTGGAACAGAAACTACCTTATGTGATATATGATATGTACATGTTATGTCAACCACTTGTGTATCTGGGAAATGTGTTTGGTTGTGAAAATGATTTTCTGGGGTAAAGGCAGAGGGGAGTGTTCTTTCTGTATGCCATGGAGATGACACCTGATGACTCACTGCTCCCTTCTCAAATCAGGTCAAGGAGAAATCCTTGACCTATCAAGTCGTGAGTGGGTTGGGCAGAGAAGGTTAGCATCCACGCCCATTTTCAAAAGACATAAAGGGAGCCACTGGAAGCCAGACAGGACATTCATTTTCCAACCTTCAACTGAATTCCTGCGCAGCACGCTGACGGAGAACTCCAGAATCCAGAACTTCAGAATCCAGCAATCCAACCAAACTATTCTACAGCCGGGCGAGCTGTTGGATTCTTGCCAAGAACTTTTGCCAGGACCGGTAGCAGACCCAGAAAGCAGTGCTGCATCCAGAGAGACCAGACCAGACCACTGTGAGCAGAAGCAGAGATCCAGACCAGACCAGCAGAGCAGAGCTGACCCAGATAGCTGTGACTTCAGAACCAACCGCCTGGAGTCCAGTCCCAACCTGACCAGACCCTGACGGCCTATTTCAAATTCATAGTGTGAGTACTCAGCCAGAACTGTGCAAAACCAATCTCTTGGCTTAGGACAATCTGATTCAAAACATTTGAACCTGTCCAGAACTGCATCATAGGAATCGTGTGTTCCTTCTCCGATTTGAAACCTGTAAAAGTGTAATTTGCCATTTTGAATCATTATTTCATTTCTGAAAAACTACCTTCATAAAATCGTCCGTATCTGTTGAACCGTTTGTGCTAGGAACGAGATTTAACTTTCATTTTAAAGCTAAGATTCTAGGCATTCCAACGAACCGAGAAACGACTTTCTATTCATCATATGTTTTCCGTAATCGCGCTCGACGCACTCGGAAAAAGTGCCGCGATTTTCGATTTGGCTCAAATTTCTTCACTTGTCAAAATAGCAGCTTCTTGCTTTCCTTTGCTGAAATTTGTTTGCAACCTGACAATCATTCATAGATCATTGCTAAAGTGATCCTGAACTAATTTAAAGTAGCTATCACCCACCCTGAATCTCTTATAGGGAATTATAGTCATTTTTAGCATATTTTTCCCTTCTTTGCATACCACCTTTAAAGTACTTTGCCTGTGTTTAAAGTCATCCCTGTTTTTCTAAGCTTGCTAGGGGGGAACTGAATTCGTATTCTACTGTGATTGTATTCCTGAAGACTGTGTATGTTACTTCCATCTCCTTACATTGCATAGGGGGGGAGTGAATTATCAGAGAAAAAGTAATCATATTATCTTTTGCTGAAATCAGATCAAGTTTATTTCTGTACTGCCTTTTATTCATCTTTGCATCTCCTTGAAACCATAAAGCATTCCCAGCTACCTTGTTCTTTCCGTACCAACTCCTAAGTAATAAAATAAGTGTGCTAGTGTAACATCACCCAGTGTTGATCACTGTCATATTCTTAAGGGTGATATCAAATATTAATTTATTATAAAAGTGTGATATATATATATTGTTTAACTTTTCCAATAAATCTTTTAAATTGCAAAACAAACCTACTTCTTGGCTCAGTGAGGTCAGGGGGATTCAAAGAGAGGGGCGTTATATAAGGGTTTATCATCCAGAGTATAACTTGTCATAAAAATATATAAATAAGGGCTTCCCTTGGGCATCCCAGACGAGGCACTGACTTGGTGGGATTGCTGAATTGAAGTCATTTAACAGAGTGGGGGCTCGTAGCCGGGGATACTGGATTAGATCTAACACTTGTGCAGATTAATACAGTGTGCTAACTGACAGGATATATAAATTCTGTTGGATCACCACGCCGTGTTACACTGTAAAAACACCACTCAAAGGAACGCTCTAAGGAAACGGTCTGTTTTGCAAAATAAAATACTAACTCGGTAAGTCAGGAAGGAAATCAAATTCCAGAATGACGACCTTGGTATATATCAAAATAGCCAGAGAACACCTTTTACATAAGCTATTTGTGAGAGGTGAGTGGGCTCATCAGGACCAGGCGGGCTGGTTGCAGGCAATCGCACCCCAGATCACTGAAACAGGGTCAGATATATGGAGAGATCAGGGTCCCTTACATGTGGCCCTGAGTGAACTATATATGGCCCCCAAGGCCAAGGATGAACACAACAAGATTGCCAGCGGCATATTTATATTTATATATGGGAGCCATACAGGACAAATGTGCTCAAGGCCAAGATCTGGCAAATAGGCAACTGATGGCATTAGAGAAGGCCCAATTGGACCTGGTCTCTTCTGAGCAGAGGCTGCAGAGGAGCCAGGAGTCAGAAAATGATAGTAGGCAGTATATTATTAAAATAAAGGAGGATATGGATATCCTGCAACAGGAAAAGGCTGACCAGGATACCAGATTTATGGCCTTGCAAAAGGAGTACCAAGAAGGTTTGGAATCCCTACTGCAGAGCCAGAAAAAGCTGGAGCAACAACTAGACTTTAACAGGGCATGCACAGAGCAGGTAGCCACCCTGCAAATCCGACTAGACAGAGAGAAAGAGGAAAGCAATAAATTGATTTTGAAAGACCTGGATACCCAGGCAGAGTTTGATTAAGAACGCCAGAAAGCTGGGCTGGTGCCTTTCAAAGGCAGAGGGACAACCTGGCAGCACAGATGCAGGCTCTTAGTCAGGAAAGGGACACGTTAGGCCAGGAAGTCTGCCAATTAAAAGAAAAAATTGAAGGAAATCACCTGGCCCTCCAGGGGCTGGGTGACCTCCAAAAAGAGCATCAGAACTTGTTAGAGCACACCAGGAGGGTGGAAGATGCTCTGGCAAGAAAGGAGCAGGCCAGTAGGGATGGGACTCAGGAGGTAACCCTCCTGCAGCAAAGACTGGCCCAGTATTCCAGGACCAATCAGGAGGCACAGAGCGAGAATGAGGCACTCTGTCAGCACAATGATAGACTCCAGCAACAGGTAGCCATGCAGGAGAGACTGATAGAGTCTAGTAAGGCCTTAACCTAGCAACTGAAAGCGCAGGCTCTTGCATTGCAACAGGGAGCAGGGGCTGATAGAGATGAAGTTCGCTGGGAAAGGGAAACACCTGAGCATAACCTCAGGAGCCCTAGTACCAGAGGCCTTCATCTCTCCCATTCCTTGGACTCTGCCACCCCCATGTCCCCTGGCGCACATGAGCACAGGGCCACAGGGATGGCAGATTACTATCCAGCCAAAAGTATGGGGTTCCTAGGCCAGGACCTCCCAGGAATGGATGGGCGGGCATCCGGGTATGGGCATCTAATCACAGTGCAATTTAGTGGGGAACCCCAGGAGAGTAGGCCCACTAAGGGCATCCTGAAAACCTCTGCCAAGTAAGGCCTCTGAGCGGCCCATGACACAGGAGACCAGGTCCCCACATTCTGCCAACCATTTCCAGGCTCGCAGAATACGGGAGAGCCTGGAAGATCAGACGGGCACCTCTGGGAACAGTGATTCTGAGTCAGAGGATGAATGGACCAGGGTTACCCGAACCAAAAAGGCCAATAAGGCAAAAGGGCCTTGCTTAAGAACCCCTTAAAGCAGATCAAGGCAATAAGGAGTGTCATCACCCCTTATCACAAGAAGGCCAAGTATTCTGTTTGTGAACACTTGGAGCTTTATGAGCAAATGATGGAGACTTTCCATTTGAAAGACAGCAGTAGCTGCATTTAGTATGTAAAATGGACATTCTCCCCAGAATACTCCAGTTTCTTTGCGGGGCTGGAGGACCAAAATCATTCAAGATGGTCCACCTACAGGGCGGCCAACTTGAAACATTTTTCTGTTCACAGAAATCCCCAAGAGGCTTGCAAGGCAGCCTAAAATTTGCAATGTGGGGAGGATCAGGCCCCACAAGAATTTGTGCAGGAGTTAAAGCGTGCTTTTTCGCAGACTACAAAAAGGGTACGCACGGACAGTAAAGAATTTGTTAATACGTTTTTCCATGCCTTACCCAAATACATAATGACCCAGCTCGTGAGAGACTTTCACGAGAAAAGATCTTTAGACTGGGTCATTGAGCAAGCCACCCGCATCTATGAGGTGCAGAAACCGGTGGAAAATAACAATCAGCCCAAAAATCCCAAAACCAACAGCACCCCTGCTGCTGCCAAGGTGGCAGAGGTAAAGGTTGCCCCCATTTTAGAATTTGGAGATGGGGGGCCTAAAAACCTTCCTGCACCAAATAATTCAAAGCCCAGAAGGCCCTCGGGCCAGTCACAGACAGGGAGTCGAGGAGGTAGTCCCACTATGTAAGTCCCCGCTATAAGGGAAACAGTCCAATCCTGGGTTATGTGTGGACTCCTCCGGCCGAAAGGGGGGGGGATCCAACCAAGCGCCCAACCCAGGGAACTTCCCCCCAGGAGGGCAGAAATTCACCAAATCCTGGGCAGAACTTGTTCCCCAGGTATCCGCCCAACTTCCAGCCCAAAATCATCCATCCTTCTTTCCCCACTTTCCGGAGCCCAGACAACCACCGCAGAATGCCCCAAACTCTGGGCCTGGTGCTCCAGAACAATGACGGGAGCAGCACCCCGATAACACACCGGTTCCCAGGGAGGAGGCACAAGGGGAAGGGGGGTGTAAAGCCTTGGAGGAAGCTTCCTTCCCCACTTGTAAACAGCTCCTGGAAACCCAGGAACCGGAAACAAAATCTCCTACCCCTGGAAGTCTGCCACCCAAGGAGCAGAGAGGAGGTAGGAGAAACAAAGGACCCAAACAGACCCATTTTGTAGAGGAGGTACAGGTCTTCCAATTTGAGGGAGAGGGATCCTCAGAGGATCCTGGGAAAAGGATCTTCTCCTTCAGAGATGGGGGAATTCCTCCCAAGGAAAAATGGGTCCCAAGGGATTCCAACCCAGAATTGGTAGATGTGGGAATTGAGCTGTCGCCGCCCATCATTCTATCCCAGAACCAACAAGACCGAAAACCCTGGTTCAAACCCATCCTGGTGACTGCATCCAAAAAGGGGGGGGGCGGCCCAGAACCGGAACCAGGGGAACCCAAAACCGAATCAATAGACTGGGTAGATGTGGGGATTGAGCTGTCACCGCCCATCATTCTATCCCAGAACCAACAGCATCAAAATCCCCAGGTTCAAACCCATTCTGGTGACTGCTTCCAAAAAGGGGAGGGGGCGGCCCAGGACCGGAACCAGGGGAACCCGAAACCAGTTCAAGTTGCCAACTTTTTCTTTCAGATTCCCAAGGCTCTCCACAGAATTCTGCCCAAATGTCTTCTCTCTCAATGTCCAAAACCAGAAAGTTAGCCCACCAGTTGTCCAAAAATGTGCATTATCTGTGCCCCCTTGAGGAGAAGGAGGGAAGATATTATGCCCCGGTACAAGTACAGGGGCAGGGTACAATGTTGGCACTGGTGGACACTGGATCCGAAGCTACGCTTCTGTCCAGAAGGGCCTTTGATGAACTAAATGCAGGAAGGGTGGAGAATTACTGTATTCCTCTCACCTCTCTTCCTGGACAGCTTCAGAACTTTGACGGGAAGAAAATTCCTGTCGAGGGTATGGCAGATTTGGACATTAAAATTGGGCGACACAAGGTGAAACACCCGGTCATAGTAGTGACTCCAGAGGGCACCCCTTGTGTACTAGGGAATGACCTCCTGAGAAGGTTGTCATCCCTAATAGATTGTGTTAACAGGGTCCTCTGGACCCAGACTAGCCGACCAATAAAACTATAACAGAGTGTCAACCATGTTAGTTTCAACGGCACGTGCCACATGGTTGAACAAAAAAAAGTAGAATTTCACTTCCAGAACAACCAAATTCCAGATGTGACGGTAATATCAGTAGGACAACAGACTGGTGATGGGGGGTCCTCTCTATTTCTAAAAATCAAACTTCCCTCAAGTTTAAGGTGGTATTCCACACTGGAAGGAAATACTCTGAAATTCTTTACCAATCCACAATCAGACATTCCCACTCCGATAGTCCAGAAAGATGTGAAATCAGCTCAGAGCCTGGCTGATACTCAGCAAATTGGAGAGCAGTTGTTCATCCCTGTTCAGTTAAATGATGGGAATGACTCTGTTCTCGCTCGAGTATGTGTGAACAATGGTAAGAGCTTCATCAGCGAAGCCATGTTCCGCCAACTCCCAAAAGATCCAGCCATTCCCACATTCAAACTGATAGACAAATGGGAAATGTACCTGGAAGCACCCAATTCCAAACATCTCCTGCGAAGCAGGTGTATGCTCAAAATCTCCATTGGCAACAAGAGCATAGTCCATAATTGTTGGGTCGTGCGAGACGTCACTGCCGCCTTTTACTTAGGCAGTGATATTCTCAATCGCTTTGCCATCAGTTTGGACCTAATAAACTTCAAAGCTTGGTCCCGATTAGCAGATAATCCCATGGGCTTTGATGATCCAGAAAAAGCCTTTAGGTCAGCTCAATTGCTACCTTATGCAGTTGAAATTCAGATTAAAGAGGAAGTCACTATCCCAGAAAGGACCCGACAATTCTCCCTGGGAGTGAAAGTTAAAAGAGGACAAAAATTGAAAAACCCTGATGCTTATATTCATCTAAATGCTTCTCTCCAACAGCAAGGTTTGGGGGTAAACCCAACACCATTAGTCAATATAGAACATGACACCATTCCAATAGAGGTGGATAACAGCGACTTAAAGAGTATTACTCTAGCCGCGGGCACCATTGTTGGAATGGCGGTTGATAACCGACATTTCTCCATTGATTTAGGAAATGAACTGTTAGGACCAATCTCCAAGGACTGCTTTGACAGTGACAGTGATGGCAATACAACACCAGACAGGATCTTTACCCGGCATGGGGGGAACTTCCTGTTGTACACTTCCTGCCCTTATGGTAAGGAAGACGTGACTTGTGACTTCAGAAGGGATGAGGTGATTTTCCAGGTCCATGAGGGCTGCCTTTCCCACCTGAAGCCTCCAGTCCAAATCAGCACTCTGACCAGGGACTTCTCCACCCAGCTGGAGGAGGCCGCTGAGATAGCAAAACCAGAAGTCTTTCCAGGCTTCATGCAGATGGTGGAAGAGAGAGTCAACCTAGCTGATGCCTGCGTGACTCTGGAACAGAAGCAAAAGTTGAAACAAGTTTTCATGGATTTCCAAGATCTCTTTGCCGTAGACGCATATGACTGTGGGCGCACCGACATCCACACATCAACAATTCCCATGGACCCTGGCATGACTCCAGTGTTTGTGAAGCAATATAGTTTGCCTCTCGCATCCATGGAGTCCCTTACTGAAATAATTAAGAACCTTGAGTCCCGGGGGATAATCCGTCCAGTACACAGCACCTTCAATAATCCGGTGCTGGGAATATTGAAGCCAAACGGCCCGTAGAGACTCTGCGCCGACCTTAGGGAGCTCAACAAACAGGTCCATACTTCCTGATGGCCTCTGCCCTACATTGACCATGGCTGTCCCAGATTCAGGGGTCACAGGTATTCACTGCAATTGACTTGACCAATGGATACTGGACTGTGCCTGTCAGTAGGGAGGACCAATACAAACTGGCTTTTACCTTTGGGGGCCAGCAGTACACATGGATCCGAACTCCCTTCGGATACCTCAATTCCGGCAATGAATTCAACATTTTCCTACATAAGGCCATGCCCGACGTGGGTGCGAGGGGTAACCTGGCTTATGTAGATGATGTCCTCATCAAAAATGCATCTGTGGAGGAACATATATCGGAGATCCGTTATGTTCTGACACAGTTGAGGGCCGCCGGAGCCAAACTTTCCCTTCAGAAAGCACAGTGGTGTAGAACCCGTGTTAATTTCTTGGGGTATGAGATTACTCCTCAGGGTCTCTGTCCCCAGGAAAAGAAAGTGGAAGCACTTCAGAAACTGAAAGACCCCACAACTCTGCGGGAACTAAGGAGCCTCCTTGGACTGACTAATTACAGCAGAAAGTTCATTGAGGGCTACGCAGAGATCACCGGACCCATGATTCATCTCTTGAAGGGGGGGGGTAAAGTGGGAATGGGGTCCAGAACAATCCGAGGCACTAAGAAAGCTCAAAAGAAGCCTCTCACAAGCGCCCTGCCTAGGTTACCCAGTCAGAAACAAGGAGTTTTTTCTGGAGACAGGGTTCTCTAATACGTGCTTGACGGCAGTATTATACCAAAAGCATGACAAGGTCAATAAAGTAATCTCCTATGCGGGCAAAACTTTATCCTCTGTGGAGGAAAAATTCAACGATTGTGAGAAGGCACTCCTGGCAATGGTGTGGGCATTGAAGAATTACCGTCTGTTCATCCAGGGGGAACACATCATGGTGGAGACTCCACACCAGCCTCTGCAATATCTCCAAAGTGACAGAATCCGGGCCGGAAATGTGAGCAATTCCCGAATTACTTCCTGGATTCTGTCAATGCAAGGCTTTCCTGTGGAGGTCAGATATGGGCAAAACAAGAAGAGTCCCCTCGCGCAAGCTCTGGCTGACTTGCATGATTGTGCCAGAGAAAACTGTCTAGAGGACGAAAGTCTAAAAATCAAGGACAACATGAAGGCATACCTTAATTCTCCACACAAAGTCTTTGAAGAAGACAAGTGTGAGGGGATGCTCACTGTCTATGTGGACGGATGCTCTTACCATGTTGACAACAACGGGGAAAAAGAACTGGTGGCTGGCGTAGGGAATGCATGGGTGAAGGAGTCCCCAGAACCCTCTGCTGGGTACAAAATCGGTCCCCGAAGTAGTCAGGTGGCAGAATTGATGGCTGTGCATCAGGCCATCCTCACTGCTGTCCAACATCAACTCCATGAACTGGTCATAATCACAGATTCAGATTATGTAAGGAACTGGTTTGTGGAGCACCTGGTTAATTGGAAAACCAGAGGATGTTATGTGCTAATAACAAACCATTGAAACATGGGAAGTTAATCCAAATCATTGATGATCTGGTCACCTCGAATGGGATGACCATCTACTGGAAAAAGATCAAGGGTCATTCCAAAGTAGAGGGACCAGACAAAACTGGAAATGACTTAGCTGATCAGCTGGCTAAAACCGGGGCCATCCAAGGAGATCTAATAGAAATAGAGTCCCTGTTGGGGGAAATCCAGGTCACTGCTATCAGTAGGTCCCAGACAAATGCTCACAATGATCTTTCATCTGCACAATGGAGTAAGGAGACCCCTGATGCTGATTTAATTACGACTCAGAAGGGGGATCCAATAATTGGTAGGTTTTACCAACACATTGAGGACCCTGAGAACTTTCCCCTGACGGATATCGATTACATTGGGAAGGAGGACCTTAGAGTGTTGATGAAATGTCCAAAAATGTTCCGAATCCAAGACGGTTTGTTGGTAAGGAAATCCCAAGCTGGCCATGATCAGTGGGTGGTCCCTACCTCATTCCGAAGCCTGATGTTAAGTCACGCCCATGATGCAGCAACCGCCGGTCATAGGGGGTTTCATACAACACTTGAAATCTTAAGAGAAGTTGCTTACTGGCCACACATGGGGCAGGACCTCGACCAATACTTGAAGGGGTGTCTGGTGTGTGCACAATTTCAGCCATCATCCCTCACACACTGTGCACCTCTCCAAAAGAGGGGGATGACACTGCCATGGTCAGATTTGCAAATCGACTTCGTAGGCCCTGTGATTCGCACGTCTAGGGGAAACAAGTACATGTTGACGGTCACATGCTTGTTTACCAAGTGGGTGGAATGTCTCCTGGCCCCAAACTACAAGGCAGAAACAGCAGCTGCCCTGATGATTAACCACATTTTTTCCCGTTTTGGTCTACCTCAAAGGATTGAGTCAGACAGAGGTAGCCATTTTACCAGCGAAGTAATGACTAAGATGTGGGAGATACTGGGGGTCAAAAGGAAGCTACATATTGCTTACCGGCCAGCTTCTTCTGGGGCAGTAGAACGCTACAACCGGACCATTGTGAGTATATTAAAAAAGTTTGTGGCAGATTCTGGGCCAAGTTGGGATATCTGATTACCTCTGGTCCTAATGGCCATCAGATCTACCCCTTCATCTGCAAACAAAATGTCACCATTTGAGTTGATGACGGGACGCAAGATGGTGCTTCCCCAGCATTTGCTCTACAGGACCCACGAGCAGATGTTGATAAATGCCTCCACAACTGAGTATGTGGAGAATTTAAGGAAACACCTTCAGCATCCTTTTGCCTATGCTCAGTGGAATCTAGAAAGATCAGCTGATAGCATGAAAACCCATTTCGACCTGAAGACAACCAGGAAGGAATATAATGTGGGAGACCGGGTCTATCTATACAATTTCCAAAGGAACGAGGCAAAACAGCGAAAATGTTTGCCTACATGGAAGGGACCTTGTGAAATTATAAGATCTCCCCAGTTGCATACAAGATCTGCATCCCCAAAGGTAGTTTGGCGGAAGGGGAAGACAAGTGGGTCCATATAAATCAGTTAAAGTGTTGCCATCCCAGGCACACCCTGCAGCAACTGGGGGAGTCCTCTGCAATACCAGAGGGGGCCGCTCCAGAGTAAGTCAGTTCCAACTCTTAAATATCCCACATATCAAAAAGATAGTAACGTAATGCAATGTTCCCTGTTATATCTTGTTTTTAATATAAGAATATAAATGTTTATTGATTTATAAAATGTATATGCCACCCCACTATATCAATAGTGGGGGAGAAATGTTTACGAATAAGTATTGCTGCTTTTGCTTTATCATCATAGGAGAGATGAAACCATGGAGACTGGCCAAGGAGAACGACCCGGGGACCGGGAGCAACGATCCGAGGGGCCCGGGGTACCGCCCAATATTCCCATCAGGACCGGCGAGGAGAACCGATCGATCCAACTGGATGGAGGAAAAGATGCTGAACTGTGCTATCTACGGAATTGGAAGAAGATGATGCGGACATACCAGCACGTGGATCAAAACATCCTTTGCACCAGACTCCGCCTCGACTCGAAATCAAAGCGCAGTCGGGTGGGAGGGCTTGTTGGGTGTCCTGACCCACGTTTGGACTATTATGCTGCAACATTTGGTGCTCTGGGCTTAGAAAATCCAAGATGGCAGAAAAGCCCACATTTGCGCCAAGATCCAGGAAAACCACGCAGTTCTTGCGCACACCAAAATGGTTGCCTGACCTACCACCCACCAGTGCGAGCATGATGGGCCAGGAGTGCCATGAGTGGAATGTGTGCCAAAGGAAAAACAGCAGTGCCGGTTGGCTCAAAAAGCGCTTTGAAATCATCTTTGTTTCTCTGAAATGCAAGCTAAAAATGCCTATTTTAAACATTGCAAGATATTCAAAAATCTCAATGAACACCAGCAGACATTTGGCAGAATGTAGTCTTGTGTGCATACAAAATCTGGAAAGATGAAGAGCCCTAAACAATGTTTATAATGAAACTGGCTGAGCTGTGGATGTCAGCAGCCTAAGTTAAATTGGACTGAAAGACACTAAAATCTAAATGTTTAAAATAAAGGGGTGACCTACTGTTGAGTGTCACATAGTTTGCAACTGTTAAATGTCATAGTTTTGAACTTAGAATCAGCATCCTAGCTGCATGTGTAAACATTGTAAGTTTGTTTTGAATGAAGAAAAACTGGGAAAAAAAGTGACATTTGGCTGGAGCCTGGCTTGAAGAGAGTGAATTCCGCCCAGCAACTACCCCCGACAGGAGTTGAAACTTGCTCAGCCGCTCTACCCAGGCCTGGCTGCATTCTGCTGCCCCCACCAAAGGGAGATGACACCTCTCTGATTGGATTAGGGGAGGAGCAACTGGGGACTGCAGGAAACTGAACAATGAGCCGTCCTTGGCTCAGGCAAATGTTAAATTAGGGGGGGGTCATAAATGGCTTCCTCTTGAGAGAAACTGGGAGGGGCAGTCCCTCTGTGAGCAACATGAGTTGGAGGAAGTGGACAAACCAGAAATTCCACCATGTGCTTTGGGAAACCACACCCCTCTGGGCCAGAGCATAATTTTAAAATGATGGATAATTCATAGTACGGACTTGTCAAAATTATATAATTAATATGATTCTTGTGATTTTTCTGTGCACATTTTAAGAGGTGTTAGAACTCTGTACCATGTTCTGAGGCAAAACCCCATGAATTATGGAGATTGCAGACACGGGGTTCACGCTGGAAAAATGAAAATTTACTGGAATGTGTGTAGAGAGGCGGTGTACATCTGTGTCATTTTTGGTGAAAATCCAATATTGGTAAACCAACCGAAAGGCGCAAAATGTTGTCATTTCTTAATCCAAGCTCTTGGAAACATCAGAGTTGGTACAGAAACTACCTTATGTGATATATGATGTGTACATGTTATGTCAACCACTTGTGTATCTGGGAAATGTGTTTGGTTGTGAAAATGATTTTCTGGGTTAAAGGCAGAGGGGAGTGTTCTTTCTGTATGCCATGGAGATGACACCTGATGACTCACTACTCCCTTCTCAAATCAGGTCAAGGAGAAATCCTTGACCTATCAAGTCGTGAGTGGGTTGGGCAGAGAAGGATAGCATCCATGCCCATTTTCAAAAGACATAAAGAGAGCCACTGGAAGCCAGACAGGACATTCATTTTCCAACCTTCAACTGAATTTCTGCGCAGCACGCTGACGGAGAACTGCAGAATCCAGAACTTCAGAATCCAGCAATCCAACCAACTATTCTACAGCCTGGCGAGCTGTTGGATTCTTGCCAAGAAGTTTTGCCAGAACCGGTAGCAGACCCAGAAAGCAGTGCTGTATCCAGAGAGACCAGACCAGATCACTGTGAGCAGAACCAGAGATCCAGACCAGACCAGCAGAGCAGAGCTGACCCAGATAGCTGTGACTTCAGAACCAACCGCCTGGAGTCCAGTCCCAACCTGACCAGACCCTGACAGCCTATTTCAAATTCATAGTTGCCATTTTGAATCATTATTTCATTTCTGAAAAACTACCTTCATAAAATCGTCCGTATCTCTTGAACCGTTTGTGCTAGGAACGGATTTAACTTTCATTTTAAAGCTAAGATTCTAGGACCGAGAACCGACTTTCTATTCATCATACGTTTTCCGTAATCGCGCTCAACGCACTCGGAAAAAGTGCCGCCATTTGCGATATGGCTCAAATTTCTTCACTTGTCAAAATAGCAGCTTCTTGCTTTCCTTTGCAGAAATTCGTTTGCAACCTGACAATCATTCATAGAGCATTGCTAAAGTGATCCCGAACTAATTTAAAGTAGGTATCACCCACCCTGAATCTCTTATAGTGAATTAAAGTCATTTTTAGCATATTTTTCCCTTCTTTGCATACCACCTTTAAAGTACTTTGCCTGTGTTTAAAGTCATCCCTGTTTCTCTAAGCTTGCTAGGGGGGAACTGAATTCGTATTGTACTGTGATTGTACTCCTGAAGACTGTGTATGTTACTTCCATCTCCTTACATTGCATAGTGGGGGAGTGAATTGTCAACGAAAAAGTAATCATATTATCTTTTGCTGAAATCATATCAAGTTTATTTCTGTACTGCCTTTTATTCATCTTTGCATCTCCTTGAAACCATAAAGCATTCCCAGCTACCTTGTTCTTTCCGTACCAACTCCTAAGTAATAAAATAAGTGTGCTAGTGTAACATCACCCAGTGTTGATCACTGTCATATTCTTAAGGGTGATATCAAATATTAATTTATTATAAAAGTGTAATATATGTATATTGTTTAATTTTTCCAATAAATCTTTTAAATTGCAAAACAAACCTACTTCTTGGCTCAGTGAGGTCAGGGGGATTCAAAGAGAGGGGCGTTATATAAGGGTTTATCATCCAGAGTAAAACTTGTCATAAAAATATATAAATAAGGGCTTCCCTTGGGCATCCCAGACGAGGCACTGACTTAGTGGGATTGCTGAATTGAGTGAGATAGCAAGGTGCAGATAGAAAAGGTGGCATAGAGAGTGTCTGCGTGCGATCTGCTAGGAAAGAGCTGAACCAGGCTAGTACCTGACCAGATATTACTATCTGGCCAAGGCGAGACAATAGGGTGGGGTGGTCGACCGTGTTGAATGCCTCTGATCGATCTAATAATACTAGGGCACCCAACCCACCTGAGTCCACCAGCCTGGACATGTCATCCTGGACAGAGACCAGCACACTGTCAGTGCCTCTGCCAGGTCTAAAACCGGCCTGTGCGCGGTCAAAGTGGTGGGTAGTTTCCAGAAAGGATGAAAGTAGGGGTGAGACCAGAGATTCAAGAAGTTTGGTCAGGAAAGGAAGCAGAGAAATGGGACGGAAATTAGCTAAGACAGTTGGGTCGAGTGATGGCTTCTTGAGAAGTTGAATTAACCTAGCAGATTTTAACTCGGGAGGGACAAACCCAAATTGGCATGAGTCATTCACGGATGCTGTAAGTGCTTCTAAGAGCTCAGGTGCAATTTTTCTCATAATATCTGCCGGAATAGCATCCGAGGGAGAGGAGGATTTAATCCTTTTAATGGCTGCTAGCACTGCTTCTTCTGTAAACATTTGGAAGGTGGACCAGTTGATGGTACTTACTCGGTGGGTAGAATGAGGCCTAGAAATGAGGCCTTCTTGCTAATGTCCAGCACTGCTATAATGCGTAGTAGAAACATCCATCCTTTACTCGTCCATATGCATATATATGTATATATATATATATTGGCTCTTGCCGCAATCTATTCACTATAAAGCTAGCCTCATGATTACTTGATCTGCTTATGTTTCTTTTGCATCTGTACATGTTAAAACTAGCTTGATATCTTCATCTGTTTCTGTGGCATAAGCTTTTTCACCTTGATCCCAAGATTTCACTTATCCTTGATACTTTCTTGATGCCTTATACAATATCTGCATTCTCTGGTCTCTGCATCTATTCTGTAGACGTCAGCTCGATTCTATGTGATGTCACCATTTGTATGGCTGTTTATTTGCTCTGCTTCTTCAGGGATTTAATTCAAATTGTCATCATTTTTTCTTGTATGCATGTACAGTTTTCTTAATGGGTACCTTGCCTCCCAGATTCTCTTAGGTATTGGTACTTTCCCTGGTACTGCACAGAGTCCATACTCTGCTCTTTGTCTGTTCAACTGCTCCGTGTATGTCTCATGCTCTGGTTTCCAACAGACACGTAATATGGGCGGGATGATTTACGTGGGGGTATTTAGTTCCTTCTCTACACTCCCGCCTATGGGCGATTCATCAACCACTTTCTCATCATCCTTCACATCCAAGCATTTAGGTCTGAAGAAAAGCTTCTTTGGGACCCATATATTTATGACTCCCTTCAGGCATCCAGCTGATTTAACATGCTCATCTTTGTTCCATGTCATAAGACTACATTGTCCACTTGGACTGCAATAGATCCATCTTCCCACATAATTCGTATGGTTCTTTGGATAAAGGAACTTTGTTCCCTCAGGTTCATGGATACTGGCCTTTACAAAGTCTCTGATTTCTTTATCTGTCAGGTCTCTTGCTTTCCATCCTGATTCAACATCGATCATGATCTTCATCTCTATGGCTTTCTTTGCTGTATTCTTACACTGTGAGATTATTATCTTGATTACAGAGAATCCAAGCAATATCATCACTATCAGGGCTCCAGGAAACTTGAATATGTCTGCCATCCATTGTGGAACCCAAGAAAAGAGTGATCCAATCCAGCTATCATCAGCAATGTCTTCCACTTTGTCTATAATCTGGCCATTGAGTTTAGTCACCATGTCTATAGCCTCTGTCAAGGTTCTATTCTCTTCATCATGAGAAGGTATAAATGTGCAAAATCATTCTCCAATGTTTGCACAAACACCTCCATCCATTGCTGTGATCATGTGTCAGAGATATCTTCCTCTGCTTGTGAAGAGTCTGATCCCCTGTCCTCCCCTTCCTCCTCACCTCTGATCTTTCGATGTGAAGCAAGCTTCGGATTATCTTGTGTTCGATTCTTTCCCTTTTTTTTTTGCAGGGAAGGACGACCGTGAAAGGACGCCACAGTGACACCCAATGGGTGAACTGTGGCTACCCTCCTCAGCCGTAATACTGTGGGGAAAAAGCCGGCGGCATAAAAAACCCCAGAAAGGAATGCTTCAACTGAAGAGATGAGTGAACTCGGATTATCCGGATTAACCTGAGTAGGTCCAGTAGTAGTAAGTTTGGATCGCCACAACAATGTACAGGAAAAGGCAGGCAGTCCGTAGGCAAGCAGGAGTCGGTGCACAGGAAGAACAACAAAGTCACTGGGATAAAGCAAGGCAGTCCGTTACACAGAAAATGGTCGATACACGGGAAGTAAACTCGTAGGTAAGACTGGAAGGAGGAAATGAAAGAAGGTAAGGCTGAAGTAAAAGAACACCAGACGGGAGGACGGGACAGGAGGGAGAAGGGGACGGAAGGTAGAAGGAGAAGGGTAAAGGGGACGGAGGCGAAGAGATAAGGTGGAAATACAAAGAGCAAGGACGGAAGGAAAACAAGGCGAGAAAGAGAGGGCAAAACTCTGAAGAGCGAGTACAAGGAGTACGGAAGCACAGGCGATCAGGAAAACTGTTCGCCGCAACGCATCCGACCCCGGAAGTGAGTGGCTTATAACGGGCGTCGGAATGCGTTAAAAAGACTAGACTCGTACTCTGCGCTTCGTTGTACGTGAAGGAACCAGTAATGGAGGACGCAGCTTCCATTTAGTCCACAGCCGCCAGGTTCCTTGAGGTATGACAGTATGCCCCCTCCTAAGGTCCACGCCTCCTGGCTTGCTCGGATTATTACGATGGAACTTGTACAACAGCAAAGGGGTATTCAAATGTGATTTAGGTTCCCAGGTGTTTTCTGAAATAGGGTATCCTTTCCAACGAATCAAGTATTCTAAGCGTCCTCTATGATACCGGGAGTCACATATCTGGGCCACCTCATAGATATCTTTAGAAGGGTCGTTGGGTACAGAGTTGCTGCTTGTCTTACGGGTCCATCTATCTTCAAAAAAAGATTTTAGTTGAGAAGTGTGAAACACCGGATGAACTCGGCGTAAGCTTGATGGTAGCTGAAGACGAAAGGCCACAGGGTTTATGACCCGAGAGATTTTGTAGGGTCCAATATATCTCGGGGATAGTTTTGAAGGATGTACCCAACGTGGTAGGAATTTGGTTGACAGGAGTACTTTAGAACCAACACCCCATTCTGGAACTGGTCTGCGGCGTTTATCTGCTTGGGTCCTGTTTCTTTCTTGGGCCTCCTTCAATCCCAGCCTAGCTTGGTTATGTGCCTCTCGGATAGTTGTCAATGAGGCTTCGGCCGAAGGAACAGAACTCTCTATGTCAACTAATGGAAGTAAGGTGCGGGGATGGTAACCATAAGTGCAGAAAAAAGGGCTGATTCTGAGGGCAGAGTGTTTGGCGTGATTATAAGAAAATTCTGCCATAGGAAGTATCTGGACCCAATTGTCTTGCTGTTGGTTAACGAAACACCGGAGATACTGTTCTAATGTCCCGTTAAGGCGTTCCGTCTGTCCGTTGGATTGTGGATGGAATCCCGAGGTGAGAGCTCTCTCTATACCCAAGCCTTTACAGAGAGCGGACCAGAAATGGGATGTATACTGGCTGCCTCTGTCCGAAATGATCTTAGTGGGTAGACCGTGTAACCTGAATATGTCCTTCAAGAATATTTCCGCCATACTGGAGGCAGAAGGTACTTTGGGCAAGGGTGAGAAATGTGCCAACTTTGTGAAAGAATCAATCACCACCATGATACAGGAACAACCTTGTGACTCTGGTAAGTCAACGATGAAATCAGTAGATATAGTGGACCACGGACCCGTAGGAATGGCACAGGGTTCCAACAATCCCAGAGGTCGTTGCGTGGTGGATTTATTCCGAAGGCAGGTGGTACAAGATTGTACATATTGTTTGGTATCTTCTCTCATGTTGGGCCAAAAGAAGTGTCGTATTAGAAAATCCTGTGTACAACGAATACCACGATGTCCGGCAAACCTTGAGTCATGACACCAGGATAACGCCGTCTTCCTTAAAGCTGGCGTGGGTAAGTACAATTTATCTTTTACCAGATAAAGTCTGTCTTTAATGACATACTCGGACCGATTGTCATGCATTTCATCCTCGAATCTTCTTCTTGAATTGTCCCTGACGCGTTGTAAAAAGGTAGAAATAACTCCAATTCTTTGTGTTCTAGGAAACATCAACTCCTTCGTGGATTCCGATTCAGACAGATAATCACTGCACCGGGACAGGGCATCAGCTACCAGGTTTTGTTCGCCTGGGATATAGGTGATCTCGAAGTCAAACTGGGCGAAGAAATGTGCCCATCTTGCCTGCCTAGTGTTATAGCACTCAAATTGACGTAACACTTGCAGATTTTTGTGATCAGTCCGAAGGGTAAAAGGATGTTCCCCACCTTGGAGGAGGTGGCGCCATTCAGCACAGGCTAATTTCATTGCGAGTAACTCTCGCTCTATAACCGAGTAATTCCGTTGACTGATGTTCAGGGTTTTGGAGAAATAGGACACCGGGTGTTCCTTACCATGGTGTTCTTGTATCAAGACCGCTCCTACAGCGGCTGAAGAGGCGTCGGTTTCCACGATGAAAGGGCTGTGCTGATCGGGTTGTCTTAGGACAGGAGCTGAACAAAAGGTCTGTTTTAGTTGTTGAAAACTCTTCTCCGCCTGAGGAGACCATTGAAATGGAGAGGAGGATTTCTTCAGAAGAGTGGTCATAGGAAGTACCTGTAGAGAGAAATTTGGGATGAATTTTCGATAGAAGTTAGAAAGGCCAAGAAATCTCTGAATGTCCTTAACCGTCTTAGGGGATGGCCAGTCAAGGATGGAATTGACTTTTTGAGGGTCCATTGCAATGCCCTCAGAGGAACAGATGTAACCTAAGTAGGAAATGGATTTAGCCGAAAAGACACATTTTTCAAGTTTAACCGAAAGATGATTTTTTTGCAACCTGTGGAATACCTCCAGGACGTGGGCAAAATGTTCTTCTTGGGTGCGAGAGAAAACAAGGATATCATCTAAGTAGATGAGTACTGAATGACCCAAGAGATCAGAAAAGAGTCTGTCCATGAAGCGTTGGAAAATGGAAGGGGCATTGACAAGGCCAAATGGCATTACTTGATATTCATAAAGTCCAAAGGGGGTCCTAAACGCAGTCTTCCACTCATCTCCAGAGTGAATACGAAGCAAATGATAAGCGTTCCGCAGATCTAGTTTAGTAAATACTGTGGCCGACTGAACGGCGTGAATGATTTCTGAGATGAGAGGCATGGGATGCCTGTCCTTTGTAGTTACCTTGTTTAGTCCCCTGTAATCGATACACGGACGCAGTTCTAGTGTGTCTTTCTTGGGAATAAAAAATAAAGAGGCACCTGCAGGAGATCTAGAAGGCCTGATCAAGTCATTGGCCAGATTCTTATCAAGATATTCTCGCAGATATCTTCTTTCTTGGAGTGTCAAAGAAAACATACGACAAAAAGGGACCAAAGCCCCCGGATGCAGATCAATTTTGCAATCTTCAGGTCTGTGAGGAGGAAGCTCAAGAGGTATCTTCTCTGTCACTACATCAGTGTATTCATTGGGAAATGAAGGTAAACAATGTATTGTCTTTGATTCTGTACCGTTGGTGGTTTGGATAGTAGTAAAGGTAGGTTTGGGCAGACAGTTCTTTTTACAGAAGGTTGAGTGAAAACTTAAAAGGTTTCTGGTCCAATCTATAGAAGGGTTGTGTCGACGGAGCCAACCTATGCCCAGAATGAGAGGGAAGTGTGCTGCTCGGATAATGTCAAAGGATAGACGTTCAGAATGTTCCATGATGCACACAGTGAGGATCTCTGTGGAAAGAGTAATCAGGCCTGAGCTTAAAGGTTCTCCATCAACACCTTCTACTTTCTGATCTTCGGTCTTGGCTACTCGGATGAGTCCGTGGCTTTCGGCCCACTGAGTGTCTATGAAATTGCCAGCGGCCCCATAATCCAGGAGAGCCTGGGTCTGAACGGAGGTCTTGCCGATAAGTAGGGTAACTGCCATCACCATGAGTCGGTCATCATTACTTCCTTCCAATGTAGTGATTGAAAGGGTCACAAAGGGACTAGGACTCATCCCTCGGTAGTGAGTCCCCAAACTTACCGAGGGTGCCCGTTTCCCGAGCTTCTCGGGGGTACATCTGGGCAGTCTCGAAGTAAATGCGTTGAAGATCCACAGTACATACACAGACTTCCTTCTCGTCTTCTTCTGCGTTCTTCAACCGTGAGAGGGGCACGGGTCGTGCCTATCTGCATAGGTTCTTCTCGCGTGGAGCGTGTCGAGGAAGGTGATGTCAGAGGGAGGGAAACAGGAGGTATAGGGATCCCCATCTTTGTCTTTCGACGCTCTGCTCGTCGTTCGGTTAATCGGAAATCTATTCGCAATGTAGCTGTGATGAGATCTGTTAAGGTGAGAGGTCTTTCTATGCGTGCTAGTTCGTCTTTGAGTTCTTCTCGCAGACCTCTCCGGAATATGGCGTATTGAGCCTGTTCTTGCCAGCCCGCCTCAGCGGCTATTTGTTTGAACAACGTGATGTAGGACATTAAGTCGGAGTTCCCTTGTCTAATGTCCAACAGGTCCTCCGAGGCCAAATACGTACTCTCAGTACGTAGGAAGGTCTGCTTCATCAATGTCTTGAATGCTTCATAGTCTTGTAACACGGGATCTGCTCTGTTGACCAGCGGGGTAGCCCAGGCCAGAGCATTGCCTGACATGTGAGTTATCATGAATCCGACCTTAGCGTGTCCTGAAGCAAATGCATGGGAACGGAATGAAAAATGTAAGTTACAAGCATCCAAGAACTCCTTCAAATTCTTGGGCGTCCCTTCAAACTTCCCCGAGGCTAAGGGTAAAGGGAGGAAGATCCGAGGTAGGTGGGTTCTGTTCCGCCACCCTCTGCTGTAAGGCGGCATTAGCGCCCTTAAGATTTTGAACTTCTAAGTTCAAGTTCTGGACAGCTGCCACTAACTCCTGCACCTGTTGTGGAGTAGCCATAGGGATTTGCGGGCGTTGCAATCTGTCAGAGATATCTTCCTCTGCTTGTGAAGAGTCTGATCCCCTGTCCTCCCCTTCCTCCTCACCTCTGATCTTTCGATGTGAAGCAAGCTTCGGATTATCTTGTGTTCGATTCTTTCCCTTTTTTTTTGCAGGGAAGGACGACCGTGAAAGGACGCCACAGTGACACCCAATGGGTGAACTGTGGCTACCCTCCTCAGCCGTAATACTGTGTGGAAAAAGCCGGCGGCATAAAAAACCCCAGAAAGGAATGCTTCAACTGAAGAGATGAGTGAACTCGGATTATCCGGATTAACCTGAGTAGGTCCAGTAGTAGTAAGTTTGGATCGCCACAACAATGTACAGGAAAAGGCAGGCAGTCCGTAGGCAAGCAGGAGTCGGTGCACAGGAAGAACAACAAAGTCACTGGGATAAAGCAAGGCAGTCCGTTACACAGAAAATGGTCGATACACGGGAAGTAAACTCGTAGGTAAGACTGGAAGGAGGAAATGAAAGAAGGTAAGGCTGAAGTAAAAGAACACCAGACGGGAGGACGGGACAGGAGGGAGAAGGGGACGGAAGGTAGAAGGAGAAGGGTAAAGGGGACGGAGGCGAAGAGATAAGGTGGAAATACAAAGAGCAAGGACGGAAGGAAAACGAGGCGAGAAAGAGAGGGCAAAACTCTGAAGAGCGAGTACAAGGAGTACGGAAGTGCAGGCGATCAGGAAAACTGTTCGCCGCAACGCATCCGACCCCGGAAGTGAGTGGCTTATAACGGGCGTCGGAATGCGTTAAAAAGACTAGATTTGTACTCTGCGCTTCGTTGTACGTGAAGGAACCAGTAATGGAGGACGCAGCTTCCATTTAGTCCACAGCCGCCAGGTTCCTTGAGGTATGACATCATGTCCAAGAAGTATCTGTTCTGGAGAATCATCAATCTTATGGCTCTCATCTCTTCTCTGATTGCATTGAATCCCTTTATGGTAGTGTTAATTGTCTGCAGCAATTCCCACCTGGTTATCTGTAACCACTTGATGTTTGCTCCAACCTGGATTCTCGGCATGAAAAATCAACAGGAACACTGAAGAAGTCTGGCTGAACAATCTGTGCTCATATGGGATGGTCAAAAGCAGCAATTGATTTGGCTGAGAAACAGTTCTCTCTCTTCATCCTCTTTATCAGCTCCACATATCTCTTCTTTCTCAGATGAGCATCTGCCTTTGGGAAACTGTCAAGATTCAGATCACTCTTTGGAATCACTAATGCTGGAACATGGACATTCATCAGTGTGCATATTCCTCCCCAGTCCTTGGGTAAATTCATGTATGCCTTGGATCCACAAGCCAAATAATGATCCATATTTACTGCTGTCCCAATGTTCATTCCTGGTGCTTCAAACATTCACCCATATTTCTGTTTTTCTCCAACTTTTCTTGTGCCATTGTTTCCGAAACACAGCTTTGCACTCTCCAAAGGCACTATCTGTAAGGGTCCACCTCTGTCTTCGACCCATGTCACTAACCTAGAAAGTTTCAACCATAGAGGTTTACACAACATTTGTGCATTTTCAATCGTTGGCTGGTAGTGACCCATTATTACCCAGTCTGTGCAGATCACCACCCCTTTTTTCCAGCCATCTGGTGATAGGACAGTTCCCCAAATCTGCATCTATCCTCTGTTTTTCCATCTATGAATGTCTTTTGCAGACTTCCCTGGAACTTGCAATTTCTTATATACTTCCCATCTGATTCCAGCTCCTTTTACTCCAGGCTTTTCGTATCTGATCACATCATTTTTCGTATGGGCTCTGTTTCTTCTCTTTGTGTATTGGATGTAGTCATCTTCATCTGGATCTGTCTATTCAGTTGCCCATTTGATGTAGGCTGTTCGACTCATGAACTGCCTCTTTTACTACAGAATGCTAGATGCAATATGCAATTTGCAGTCAGGATATCTATTTCAATAGTTATGAAGATTTTCAACTTGCCCATGCTGTATGGCAGGAGTGCACATACGAAGCATTCCTCCTTTGAAGTGCTTCTTCCAACTTCCTTCATGTGTTGATACCATATGTTATTTCCCAGGTGAGCTGTGCTGTCCAGGTAATCATTTAATTCATAATTATTTTCTTGGGTGCTTCTTTTAGGCCTCATTATTCTCATGTGAGCTTATATGATCATATCATGAAGTGTACCAGCATAGCCTCTTCCAACTGGCCCACTCACAGAAACATCTATCAGTGCTCCCTGTGTAGGAGAAATTTCAGCAAGTTTCATCCTCTCAATATAGCATTTGGGCATGAAAATGTCTCGTAAAATGTCCATGTGTGACTGTCTTTTAGGTATCATCTCTGGGTCATTTAACACAGGACCAGGTAAATTTGCATGCATTACTTGTATGGGCTCACCATCTCACAACCCTTTGTCCTGTCTATCTTTCCAAGCCTGTCTTTTATGTCCAAACACAATCTCCAAGGCACTTTGTGTATGTGAATGATTATTAATGGCACTTATCTCAGGCTCGGGCAATTTGTCATCTTTCTTTGGAACAGAAACGACCCATAGGGTATGGGCTGCCTAGTAGTTGCCACATTTACATTTTCCTTCTGCTCAGGAACATGCACAGGAGTCTTAGCTCCATTGCACCAATGTATAAAAATGTGCATACTGTCAGTGAAAGCAGTATGATTATGAACCAATGCATAAATAACACAGGTATATATTAGTTTACAACATCTAATTCGTGGACATCTCTCTGCATTCGGCATTATCATGTTACTGTTGATACTACCCATGTTTATTGCCTAAGGAAGGAAAAACTCAAACTTTAATGCTGCAACATTATGTACTGCTTCTGGAATCTGCTGTCTTGACTTTAGCAATTCATCTTAGCCGATTGAGGATAAGGCTCTCAACGACTTCCTTGCATCAGACTTTTATCAGATAAAACACAAATGTCTCCTCAGCAAGAAAGACAATGACTTCACCAACTGTTCTTTAGATGTTCGTCTCCCGAATGTCTCCTTTTACAGTGTTCTCATCTACTTCAACTGTCTAGATAAGTTCAATCACATAAATCAGCTCCCAGTCGATTCCTTGAATCTGCTTCAGCCCAAACGACATGATGTATTTCTTTCAGCATGAAACAAGTGTCTTTTCTTTATCAGCAACCTCTCGATCTGTCCCTCGAAGGAAAGTTCTACACCAACCTCAGGGTTCGCTCAGAATATATGCTCACTTGGATTATAATGCCTTCCCAGATTAGATTCAAATATGCAGTATTTCTAGGGTCCCTTAGAAAGGTGAGCACATCCGTGTGTCTTCCAACAAGATGCGGGTACTCTTCAATTAGACGGAAGAACACCACACTGACTAGTCTGTGTGCAGCATCAGTTGATAGGGGCATTTGTGCTCTCCTCATTGTACTCGGGTAACTGCAAAATCTGTTCAGTGATAACTATAAGCAACCTTCTTATAACTGGGCCATTCTTAGGAACTTGTAAGAAAGCAGGAATGCAAGTAGTTCTCCCCACAATCAAAGGGAATGCACGCAATACAAACTCAATACAAACTTGAAATAAGCAAGAATGATCCGAGAAAGGTCATCATTGTGTAACACCATAGGCAAATCCGAACAGGAACTCAGTGTGAAATGAATCAGGGTATTGCACCCACTTCCAATTGTTTTAACCACGATCAGAATCTGGGATACTTTTCTTCTTATCAAGACCTAAACATGCCTCAGTCCAACATTTTTAACAAGCTTCTCTGAGGCTTAAGAACAAAGAGTTATTCCTCAAACCTGTAATGACTGCAGAGAGTATTCGAAACAAGCCACAGTTCAATGAACTCTTTCATTTTAGTTGACCGGTTCTGCGTCCTTCTTCCTCATCATAGATCTTGTCTGCATGTGCTGTGGTTCTTCCCCGATGCTTGTACTTGCTTCTAGTAGGGGTGCGGGTAGAGGGGTTTCTCCAGCAAAGATTTTGGCGTAACCTATGAAAGTCCAAGTATGCCTGCCCTGCACTTTGACAGCAGACGGCGTGACGTCTTCCACAATGAACGGACCATTGAAGCAGGGTTCATCCCACTTCTTCCTTGTGTGGTTGCGGATTAGGACTGCATCTCTGGGGAATCGTTGGGGAACACAAAGTTCCTTAGATTTACTTGTTGAAGCATCTCCTTCTGTGTTCTGTACTGCCCTACACCTTTGTCACTGTACCTGCCTTGAAATGACAGAGATACCTGAAGTCATACAATTCAAATAGTCACACAATTCCATTCCTAGCAAATCTGCAGTTGGCTGAGCATCACTTCTAACTCTGGATGAAGGCATTAGAGGTGTTCTCATTCTACACCCTGTCACTATCTCTTGGGGGTGAGATGGTGGTCAGAACCTGGTTGGTTCCTTAATACATATAATGCCAGTGGTAGGCAATGCAACTACCCTTTCTTCAAGGAAAGCTTCAATTTGGCAATTCTTTCTTTAAGCCTCTGTTCTTTGTTGAGCCTCACACAGATCCCATTTCCTGGTGGACGATAAGCCGAAAAAAACTTGTGCTTCATACCAAGCAACAAGCTGATCTGTTCAAATGTTTGATTCACCAAATGTGGGCCATTGTCTGACCTCACTACTTTGCATACTCCCCATCTAGGAAATACTTCCTGCACTAAGAATTTTGCTGCACAGGTGGAATCTGGGTGTGTACAGGGACCTGCTTCAATACACCTTAAAAAGGGACACACTACCACTATCTGGTATCTATATCCATTTCCTCAGTCCACACAATGTTTTCCTGCTTTGCCTGTGCCTTCTTTAAAGCCTATAAAAGGGGCCTTGTATACGAACTGTAGTCAAACACCCATGCCCTGACGTGATTACATAATCCCAAAAACCTCTGCATATGTTTTATCGTCTGTGGCTGGGCTGTTTTTAATATAGCCTCAGCTTTTTCAGGGGTAACCTTCTTTTCTTCATGTGAAATCAATTGGCCTATGTACAGCACTACTTGTTAACAATATTGTAACTATTCCTTGTCAACTTTATATCCTTTGTCAGCAAGTATAATCATCAGCGGAACAGAATCACATCTGCACTATTCCTCTGAGGTGCTGCAAACTAAAACGTCATCTACGTATTGCAACACGTCACTTTCTAAATCAATATTAAGTCCATCTGCAGTAATCTATTGATAATCGATGGGGACTCACACTACCCTTGTGGTAAACGAGTACTTTTCAGACGTGTTTGTCTACAGGTAAATTACGTCAAATCCTGCAAGACTTTGTGCAATAGGATTGAGAAAAAGGCGTTTTTTAAGTCAATCACCGTGAAATATTGTGCTTCAACAGTTATATTACATAAGATTGTAGCCGTGTTAGAAACTAGAGGGAACTCGGCCTCTACAATCTGGTTTATCGGGCAAATATCCAAATATCTTGAATTAAATGCCACAACTCCTCCTTTGAGTTTTTGATAGGGTACACTGCAATATTACATGGTGACTCTGACGTCACTAAAATGCCCTGATCCATCATGCCGGAAATCGTCTTAAAAATATCTTTGTCTGCCTCTCGAGACATGGGATACTGTCGTGCTCGAGGTAAAATTGCTCCTGGTTTCAATTTAATCTTTACTTCTCCAAACCCCTTCAGTAGGCCTACGTCATATGGGCCGGTGGTCAATAAATAAGCTGGCACTTTCGCCATGTCTTCATCGAAATACTTAGGAAGCTTTTGTGCTATCATCATCTTCTGAGGAACTTCTCTTTTAATTGCTCTCACACAATAAGTGATGTCTATGTCATATATTACTTCATCATCAGATGGATGACCTCCAAACAGATCTTCATCAGTGATTTCAGTCAATCTGTAACCCTCCCCTAAGGCTATTATTGTGCACCATTGACTGCCTTCATCATCATTTCCATCAAGCAAAGCCATTTCTCCTCATACTATGGCTGCTTGTCGTTTTATTTTTAAAATAAAATTTTGTATTGATTTTCAAAGGGATGTCTTAAATTTTGATAGCGAAACATGACATGAGGATTGAAACAGCTGCAACCATATCCTAAATTGTCAACCTTATAAGAAACATGTTACATACACACTACTACTAACCAGCATCTCCAGATCCCACCCCGTACATATTCCCATATCACTACAAGTGAGGTCGGAGTGTCTCATTGTCCGGCGAAGAAGTCCCATAATCACATTGTTACATTATATCGAAGCGCACAACATTATAGCATAACTCTTTGTGGGCATTGTCAGCAAACCATCAGATTATCCAGTGTACTTTTTCATGTTACGCACACAACACTTCATGTGATATATTTGGCACAGAATTCAGACCATTCATTATTGATAGAGTTACGGTCTCCAATGAGGGCGGCGGTTAAGTAGTCCATTCTGTATATGTTTCTGGATACATTGATCCACTCGGCCTTAGTTGGTAGGCTGGCCTTCTTCCATACTGTCGTTAGACAGGCCCTCGTAGATAGCAATAGGCTGTGTATCATCTTAGGTACCTTGGAGAGAGCACCCTCCAGCTCAACCAAGCCAAATAGAATCATGAGCGGCTGTTCCTCCCTTTCCTCCCCATGTAACTCTTTCATCCAGCTAAGCACCTCATCCCAATATGCTTGTGCTGCCCTGCAGTCCTGCTTGTAGTTCTAAGGCAAATACTTGTCCCTCCTCTTCAAGCATAGGTATTCTTGGTCTAAACAGAAATTCCTCAGGTGTTCTCATTGCTCTGCCTACTAGGACTGGTAACCATGAAAACAGAATGCGTACGCCATAATGAAAAACCTCTGCTTCTAACGGTATGGCTCTTGCAGCTATTTGTCTTGCGAAAGCCATAATAATGTCACACACATTTAAATAATGCATTTCTTGTGTTGAACACACTATGCCTTCATCAGGAAATGAAATTGTCATATTCAACTTTGTCATTAAATCTCGTCCCAAAATATTAACAGGTGTTTGCCTCGACTATAGCAATGGCACCGTCATGTCACACTCTCCTATAGAGACTGGTAGGTCTTCAATAAAAGGAACTCTGCTTGTAGCTCCTCTGAACCCCTGAGTATTCATGGCATTGCCAGACATTGAAAACTTTCCCTCTCGTATGCATGAGCGCATTGCACCCATGTCTACTAAAAACGAAAAACATTTGCCTCCTATACTGACGTCTACCCTCGGTTCCTCACCAGGATTCGGCGTCACGGATAGTATTGAACACATCAGGTCTCCCAGTGAGCTGTTTTATTGCGGGTACAGTCTCATACCATTACTCATAGAAGGATTCCCTCCATCGACAATGACACCCCCTACTCTAGGAGTTATTAACTGTCCTGTACTTGTGTTTTGCGGAAGCTGCATAGGTGAATACTGCAACTGCTGTTGTGGCAGATTAACTGCTACCTGCTGCATTTGCAAGCCTTGCTGCAATTTCTGTGCTTGCTGCTGCATCGTTTGATTCTGAGCAAATCCATCTCCACTCTGCTGTGAATACTCAGGCAGGTTTGACATCCCCCCTCTTGAAAATTGGCCATTTTGCACTAACCCTTGACTTCCACACATGCAAGCAAAGTGCCCTGTCTTTCCGCAAGTCCAACATATAGGCAGCGGTCTCCCAACCTGCCCATTTTGCATATTCTGGGACGCACCTTGGTTACTCTGAAAGCTTCCCTGATTATTCTGTCAATTCCCTTGATTACCTTGCCAACCTCATCCTCCAAATCCTCTTCTTTGTGAAGCAAATCCATTATTACTTTGATTGAACTGCCTTTGATTATTCACCTGTGGCATGTTCACTGTTTGCTGTGAATTCAATCCGTCTACACTAGTCAACATTGCCCCTTCAATGGTGTACTTTGAAAAAAATGTCTGCACTAGCTTTGCCTCTTTGCCCTTCCTAACATCATCTTTTTTGCAATTCTTTTCCTGCAAGAGTCTGCAGTAATGCGCAATGGTCAGCTGAATCTCCGACCATAGTTTTGCTTCCATAACCTCTAACCTCTTGAGCTGCTTTTGTACCGGCTCTGACAGCCCTTGGCATCATATATGATAAAATACTGGTATAGATTCTTCCCCAGCATCATGCGTCTTCAAGGCCCACGCCGCGTCTTCAAGGCCCACGCCTCATGAACATTTTAAATGTAAACAAGCGGATCATCTCCATCTTGCATCTTTTTTTCATTATAGCTCCCATATCGGATGTGTCTGGATACAGTACTCTAAGCACTTTACATACTGCTGCTCTACAGTTATTGAAAGATGCTCTGTCATGAGCAGTGTTACCTGTAGTTACACCAGCATATCCTGCTCTTGACCAAACATCATCAGCTCTCTCACCAAGTATGACGATCAGTAGACCATTAATATCCCCTATAGCCAGTGCATTTCCTCCTGTAATTTTTTGTAACTCATGTATCCTTTTCACAGCGCCAGAAGTTAAACTCGGGAGTTTACACCTCAAATTATTCTTATCCATCTGGGGCCATGGTATATACTGTGGTCTGGCCCCTCCTTTTTCCAATAAGGGAAACTGCGAAGCCCCAAACTCATTCTCATCTCTCATCATTTGTCTGTCCACCGCAGGGACGATATTCCCACATAGCCTTCTTCCTGGTTGCGATCTTAACTTGCTTACATAAGGCAGCGACTCCCCCCTCTCACCATGGATTTGCCTTTTAGGCCGGTCTGACTGCGTTAATGGTTCTGACGCCCTAGGTATAGGTGCGTTTAAATCCAACCATCTTACTTCCTTATCCATTAGGACCACATGTGTCATCTCTCACTTACCCATGGAAGGTGTCTCTGTCTTCATCTGACATTTCCTGTGCCCAACTTATGCAACTTCTCGCTTCCTCATCTCTATTTAGTGTCAGTCTATCTAAAGACAGCTCTTTAGGCTTCGTACTACATGAGGCTTCCTCCGTGTGGTACAACTGAGTACTCTCAAGTCGAACATTTTTTCATTTCCCCTTTAGTTCTTTCTGAGCTCTCATTTCATGGTATACTTTATTTATCGCTTCTCCAATGCTCCTAGAGTCAAACTCGTCTTCTAGATTTGCTCTCGACGGGCCTGGTAATGACTCGTATTCTAGAATAAATTCCTCTATATTCTCCACTTCTGGATTAGGATTCCTTACTTCCTTTTCCAGGCCATCAAGATTGTGTGCTCTTTGCCTTCTTTTGCGTTCCATATCATCGTCAAATTCTCTTTGCTCTTTTTTCTTCATATCCCTTCTCTAATTTGCCCTTCACATCTCCTCATCCCTTCGTCTCTGTATTCTTTTTTCTCTTAACGTTTGCTCTTCTTCCCTTCATCTCTTCAATTCTTTTTCTTTCTAGTCTTTCCTGCTCATTAATTGTTCTTTGTCTATTGTCACATTTCCTTTCCTCCTCTGCTCTCATGTTCTTCTTGCTTGCTCATCTTGATATAACTGCTCTCGTCTTTGCCATCTTTACTTTTCGCCCCTTCGTCTTTCAATCGTTCCTCCCTTTCCTTGTCTTTTTTATCTTGCTCGTCTTGATCTTCTCTTTGTCTTACGTCCTCGATGCCTTTACCATCGAGTTTAAGCAAAATCTGACCACCAATCCATTCATTCTGTAAGAGTGCTAAATCATCTGTTTTATCTCTTTCTCCTTTCCATCTCTCTATTTCTCTTCCTATGTCTAGAGAGGTGCTTGCTCAATCACTTCTTTCCATATCACATCTCTCCTTGTCTCTCAGGACTTTGGAGATTATATCTTTCTCAGTATTTTTCTCTGGGCCCTCGTCACTACTTTGTGTAGGTGACTCATTAGAAGGGTTGGTATAAACTGCCGCAGCTCCCTCAATGGGTATAGCCCATCATCTTTCTTATGCTCGTCTTCTATTTCAGAGGGGGCGGGTGGAGCAGAGGGCTCTTCACCCCCCTCTTTCCATATATTAAGTATCCAGTCTATAGGAGGCAGGTCATATCGCTCCTCCTGATATATTTCCCAAAGCTCTAAGCTCGCTAGTAGCTTGTCTAGCTTCTTCCCAGTATATGATGCATGCAAATATGTCATCATATGCTGCAGAACTGCCTTCGACAGTGACACTCCTTGTGGCCACGGCATAAACATTTTATCCGCAGTTCCTTTAACCCATTCTCTACTATACTGTCTAAGTTTAGGTGCATGTATCGGAAACCGCTTGCAGAGGTGCACAAGTGGAGTAACATCGTCCATTCTCCATTCGTCGGTTTTAACCTGTTTGACACTCGCTTACTTTAATCACAGATTTAAAAAGTATGTTTCAGAAAAATAACATATTATGAGCGAGCACCAACCGTTGCAAGTTCCAATCCCGTTAATCACAATATTTACTTTAATCTTGCAAATAAACAACCACCAAGTGCAATTTAAAACAATACATTTCTTTTTCAACTTCACTCTTCTCTATTTATCATCAATCTTATTCAGTTATGACATCATCATCAATACATAAATACATAAAACTAATGGACAAACACACATATTCAACCGTTCACATATATTTGTCCCTACAGCCCTTCTCTGGGATCTGTCTTGCCTCCTAAAATACTTCATACGAAGTGTAAATTAACCTCTTTAGATTCATCTTAAATCGAATCCGTTTTCTACGTCATCCACTAAGGGACTCTAGGTTCAAATTTCTTCTAACATTCTTTGAACCTTAGGTATGGGGCAAATCCTCTGTATCGTGGCCGCTCTCAAGATATTTATTATTGCTCGGCCACACTCAAGTCAATATTTAGTCAACATTTCAACACTCTTATTCTCACGTTATGTTTATCCCGCCTCCCTCCATTACTCTTTTTCCCTTATCACTTCCCTTCATTTACTACGCATGCATCAATTTGCCACTCTCATCGGTTTCTATTTTCGTTTTCGTCTTTCGATTCTTGGGAGCGTACTCATTTTTTACCGCCTCTTCAAACTGTCGTCCGATCGGCTTCTCGTAGACGTGGGAGGAGACCTTGTACAAACCAGGGGACCCGTCACACCCACCTTGCAAGGTCTTGATAATTACACTAAGCACTATCTAGGGGGAGTTTCATGTCCTGTCAGCCGAATGGTAAAGGTTGTATGATATTTTGGGACTCTAAAGTTTACTTATGTCGATGGATTTTTTAATAAACCATCATCTCTCTGCTACCAGGTCAACTGGATATCCCAGCCCCTTTGATGAGTAGCAATTACCCTGGGATGGATGGGGATGCAGATTTTATTCATACATCAATAATCAAAACAACTCAGGTAGTTTGGCAAAAGGAAAACTGTTTTAATGTCAATTATCTAAAACAGGCAGTATAACGAACATCAGCACTCGCTCAATCCTCTTACTCAACAAATCTTACAACAAAAAAAACCAGGTTATATTCCGAAAATTCGTCATCTGTGACGTTTTGACCTGCCTCATTACCAACATCATCCTGCGTGGCAAACTATAAAAACCTATTGAAGGAACTGATAGGGTCTAAGTGAATAAGTATACGTTCCATAGCAGTATGGGACAGTGAATGGAAGTGATAGGGTACTTAACATCAGGTTGGGCAACTAAGCCCTCCCCTTAAAATGGCCACTATGAACATCATTAATACATGATGTTTCATTGGCTACACAAACTATAGGACCCTTAATTACGCTGTCCTCTACAATTGGTTGGCTTCTAACCCCCGTCAGTACTTTTCTACCTCTGTCTAGCAGCAGGCAGGCTGAACATCCAGGTGCTGGCGAGCTCGTTTTAACATTAGCTTACCACAAATTAGCAAATCAATGCATCATCACCTCAATGGTCTAGTGTCAATTAGGGCTTTGAAGCTCGGCCTTGAGTTTGTACTGTGCTCTGAGAAATTTAAGGAGTGTGGGCACACTCTACCCTCATGCATAGGTGTGACCACCTCGTTCATCCAACTTCATTGTTCCATGTGACTGGAGACCATGGAATCGAGCCTTTTGGTGGATTTAATACTATTTTTTAAGAAACCTCTGACGTCTTCCTTGCTATGTTCATGCCTTCTAAACAAGAGTTTTGTTCTTTCACACAATTTTTATCCAATGTCAGTACACCCCAGTTTGATAAGACCTAGGTTTCTTGGCTCTCCCAACTCTTTCTGTTGAGATTCACTTTATAATTCAATTTGCTTTTTAATTGTGACACATGAGAAATGAGGCCTTCTTGCTAATGTCCAGCACTGCTATAATTAATGCGTAGTGGAAACATCCATCCTTTACTCTTCCATATGCATATATATAAATTGGTGCTTGCTGCAATCTATTCACTATAAAGCTAGCCTGATGATTACTTCGTCTGCTTGTGTTTCTTTTGCATCTGTACATGTTTAAACTAGCTTGATATCTTCTTCTGTTTCTGTGGCATAAGCTTCTTCACTTTGATCCCAGGATTTCACTTATCCTTGATACTTTCTTGATGCCTTATACAATATCTGCATTCTCTGGTCTCTGCATCTCTTCTGTAGACGTCAGCTCGATTCTATGTGACATCACTATTAATCTTTACCGTTTATTTGCTTTGCTTCTTCATTCAAATAGTCATCATATTTTCTTGTATGCAGATACGGTTTTCTTAATGGGTACCTTGCCTCCCATATTCTCTTAGGTATTGGTACTTTCACTGGTACTGCACACAGTCCATACTCTGCTCATTGTCTGTTTAACTTCTCCGTGCATGTCCCATACTCTGGTTTCCAACATACAGTTAATATGGGTGGGACGATTGACGTGGGGGGACTTAGCTTCTTCTCTACAAACCGCTACTGCAAAGTAACCAGGGATCCTCCAAGAGAATCAAGGAAGCAGAAAATAGGACAGGAGATAGGGGGGCAAGCTCTTATCCATAATGATTGACACTTCTGTGGATGTTAAGGGGGTCAGGTGCTTCAATCCACCTTAAAAAGGGACACACTACCACTATCAGGTATCTATATCCATTTCCTCAGTTCACACAATGTTTTCCTGCTTTGCCTGTGCCTTCTTTAAAGCCTATAAAAGGGGCCTTGTATACGAACTGTAGTCAAACACCCATGCCCTGACGTGATTACATAATCCCAAAAACCTCTGCATATGTTTTATCATCTGTGGCTGGGCTGTTTTTAATATAGCCTCAGCTCTTTCAGGGGTAACCTTCTTTTCTTCATGTGAAATCAATTGGCCTATGTACAGCACTACTTGTTAACAATATTGTAACTTTTCCTTGTCAACTTTATATCCTTTGTCAGCAAGTATAATCATCAGCGGAACAGAATCGCATCTGCACTATTCCTCTGAGGTGCTGCAAACTAAAACGTCATCTACGTATTGCAACACGTCACTTTCTAAATCAATATTAAGTCCATCTGCAGGAATCTATTGATAATCGATGGGGACTCACACTACCCTTGTGGTAAACGAGTACTTTTCAGACGTGTTTGTCTACAGGTAAATTACGTCAAATCCTGCAAGACTTTGTGCAATAGGATTGAGAAAAAGGCGTTTTTTAAGTCAATCACCGTGAAATATTGTGCATAAACAGTTATATTACATAAGATTGTAGCCGTGTTAGGAACTAGAGGGAACTCGGCCTCTACAATCTGGTTTATCGGGCAAATATCCAAATATCTTGAATTAAATGCCACAACTCCTCCTTTGAGTTTTTGATAGGGTACACTGCAATATTACATGGTGACTCTGACATCACTAAAATGCCCTGATCCATCATGCCGGAAATCGTCTTAAAAATATCTTTGTCTGCCTCTCGAGACATGGGATACTGTCGTGCTCGAGGTAAAATTGCTCCTGGTTTCAATTTAATCTTTACTTCTCCAAACCACTTCAGTAGGCCTACGTCATATGGGCCGGTGGTCAATAAATAAGCTGGCACTTTCGCCATGTCTTCATCGAAATACTCAGGAAGCTTTTGTGCTATCATCATCTTCTGAGGAACTTCTCTTTTAATTGCTCTCACACAATAAGTGATGTCTATGTCATATATTATTTCATCATCAGATGGATGACCTCCAAACAGATCTTCATCAGTGATTTCAGTCAATCTGTAACCCTCCCCTATGGCTATTACTGTGCACCATTGACTGCCTTCATCATCATTTCCATCAAGCAAAGCCATTTCTCCTCATACTATGGCTGCTTGTCGTTTTATTTTTAAAATAAAATTTTGTATTGATTTTCAAAGGGATGTCTTAAATTTTGATAGCGAAACATGACATGAGGATTGAAACAGCTGCAACCATATCCTAAATTGTCAACCTTATAAGAAACATGTTACATACACACTACTACTAACCAGCCTCTCCAGATCCCACCCCGTACATATTCCCATATCACTACAAGTGAGGTCGGAGTGTCTCATTGTCCGGCGAAGAAGTCCCATAATCACATTGTTACATTATATCGAAGCGCACAACATTATAGCATAACTCTTTGTGGGCATTGTCAGCAAACCATCAGATTATCCAGTGTACTTTTTCATGTTACGCACACGACACTTCATGTGATATATTTGGCACAGAATTCAGACCATTCATTATTGATAGAGTTACGGTCTCCATGGAGGGCGGCGGTTAAGTAGTCCATTCTGTATATGTTTCTGGATACATTGATCCACTCGGCCTTAGTTGGTAGGCTGGCCTTCTTCCATACTGTCGTTAGACAGGCCCTCGTAGATAGCAATAGGCTGTGTATCATCTTAGGTACCTTGGAGAGAGCACCCTCCAGCTCAACCAAGCCAAATAGAATCATGAGCGGCTGTTCCTCCCTTTCCTCCCCATGTAACTCTTTCATCCAGCTAAGCACCTCATCCCAATATGCTTGTGCTGCCCTTCAGTCCTGCTTGTAGTTCTAAGGCAAATACTTGTCCCTCCTCTTCAAGCATAGGTATTCTTGGTCTAAACAGAAATTCCTCAGGTGTTCTCATTGCTCTGCCTACTAGGACTGGTAACCATGAAAACAGAATGCGTACTCCATAATGAAAAACCTCTGCTTCTAACGGTATGGCTCTTGCAGCTATTTGTCTTGCAAAAGCCATAATAATGTCACACACATTTAAATAATGCATTTCTTGAGTTGAACACACTATGCCTTCATCAGGAAATGAAATTGTCATATTCAACTTTGTCATTAAATCTCGTCCCAAAATATTAACAGGTGTTTGCCTCGACTATAGCAATGGCACCGTCATGTCACACTCTCGTATAGAGACTGGTAGGTCTTCAATAAAAGGAACTCTGCTTGTAGCTCCTGTGAACCCCTGAGTATTCATGGCATTGCCAGACATTGAAAACTTTCCCTCTCGTATGCATGAGCGCATTGCACCCATGTCTACTAAAAACGAAAAACATTTGCCTCCTATACTGACGTCTACCCTCGGTTCCTCACCAGGATTCGGCGTCACGGATAGTATTGAACACATCAGGTCTCCCAGTGAGCTGTTTTATTGCGGGTAGAGTCTCATACCATTACTCATAGAAGGATTCCCTCCATCGACAATGACACCCCCTACTCTAGGAGTTATTAACTGTCCTGTACTTGTGTTTTGCGGAAGCTGCATAGGTGAATACTGCAACTGCTGTTGTGGCAGATTAACTGCTACCTGCTGCATTTGCAAGCCTTGCTGCAATTTCTGTGCTTGCTGCTGCATCGTTTGATTCTGAGCAAATCCATCTCCACTCTGCTGTGAATACTCAGGCAGGTTTGACATCCCCCCTCTTGAAAATTGGCCATTTTGCACTAACCCTTGACTTCCACACATGCAAGCAAAGTGACTTTTCTTTCCGCAAGTCCAACATATAGGCAGAGGTCTCCCAACCTGCCCATTTTGTATATTCTGGGACGCACCTTGGTTACTCTGAAAGCTTCCCTGATTATTCTGTCAATTCCCTTGATTACCTTGCCAACCTCATCCTCCAAATCCTCTTCTTTGTGAAGCAAATCCATTATTACTTTGATTGAACTGCCTTTGATTATTCACCTGTGGCATGTTCACTGTTTGCTGTGAATTCAATCCGTCTAAACTAGTCAACATTGCCCCTTCAATGGTGTGCTTTGAAAAAAATGTCTGCACTAGCTTTGCCTCTTTGCCCTTCCTAACATCATCTTTTTTGCAATTCTTTTCCTGCAAGAGTCTGCAGTAATGCGCAATGGTCAGCTGAATTTCCGACCATAGTTTTGCTTCCATAACCTCTAACCTCTTGAGCTGCTTTTGTACCGGCTCTGACAGCCCTTGGCATCATATATGATAAAATACTGGTATAGATTTTTCCCCAGCATCATGCGTCTTCAAGGCCCACGCCGCGTCTTCAAGGCCCACGCCTCATGAACATTTTAAATGTAAACAAGCGGATCATCTCCATCTTGCATCTTTTTTGTCATTATAGCTCCCATATCGGATGTGTCTGGATACAGTACTCTAAGCACTTTACATACTGCCGCTCTACAGTTATTGAAAGATGCTCTGTCATGAGCATTGTTACCAGTAGTTACACCAGCATATCCTGCTCTTGACCAAACATCATCAGCTCTCTCACCAAGTATGACGATCAGTAGACCATTAATATCCCCTATAGCCAGTGCATTTCCTCCTGTAATTTTTTCTAACTCATGTATCCTTTTCACAGCGCCAGAAGTTAAACTCGGGAGTTTACACCTCAAATTATTCTTATCCATCTGGGGCCATGGTATATACTGTGGTCTGGCCCCTCCTTTTTCCAATAAGGGAAACTGCGAAGCCCCAAACTCATTCTCATCTCTCATCATTTGTCTGTCCACCGCAGGGACGATATTCCCACATAGCCTTCTTCCTGGTTGCGATCTTAACTTGCTTACATAAGGCAGCGACTCCCCCCTCTCACCATGGATTTGCCTTTTAGGCCGGTCTGACTGCGTTAATGGTTCTGACGCCCTAGGTATAGGTGCGTTTAAATCCAACCATCTTACTTCCTTATCCATTAGGACCACATGTGTCATCTCTCACTTACCCATGGAAGGTGTCTCTGTCTTCATCTGACATTTCCTGTGCCCAACTTATGCAACTTCTCGCTTCCTCATCTCTATTTAGTGTCAGTCTATCTAAAGACAGCTCTTTAGGCTTCGTACTACATGAGGCTTCCTCCGTGTGGTACAACTGAGTACTCTCAAGTCGAACATTTTTTCATTTCCCCTTTAGTTCTTTCTGAGCTCTCATTTCATGGTATACTTTATTTATCGCTTCTCCAATGCTCCTAGAGTCAAACTCGTCTTCTAGATTTGCTCTCGACGGGCCTGGTAATGACTCGTATTCTAGAATAAATTCCTCTATATTCTCCACTTCTGGATTAGGATTCCTTACTTCCTTTTCCAGGCCATCAAGATTGTGTGCTCTTTGCCTTCTTTTGCGTTCCATATCATAGTCAAATTCTCTTTGCTCTTTTTTCTTCATATCCCTTCTCTAATTTGCCCTACACATCTCCTCATCCCTTCGTCTCTGTATTCTTTTTTCTCTTAACGTTTGCTCTTCTTCCCTTCATCTCTTCAATTCTTTTTCTTTCTAGTCTTTCCTGCTCATTAATTGTTCTTTGTCTATTGTCACATTTCCTTTCCTCCTCTGCTCTCTTGTTCTTCTTGCTTGCTCATCTTGATATAACTGTTCTCGTCTTTGCCATCTTTCCTTTTCGCCCCTTCGTCTTTCAATCGTTCCTCCCTTTCCTTGTCTTTTTTATCTTGCTCGTCTTGATCTTCTCTTTGTCTTACGTCCTCGATGCCTTTACCATCGAGTTTAAGCAAAATCTGACCACCAATCCATTCATTCTGTAAGAGTGCTAAATCATCTGTTTTATCTCTTTCTCCTTTCCATCTCTCTATTTCTCTTCCTATGTCTAGAGTGGTGCTTGCTCAATCGCTTCTTTCCATATGTCATCTCTCCTTGTCTCTCAGGACTTTGGAGATTATATCTTTCTCAGTATTTTTCTCTGGGCCCTCGTCACTACTTTGTGTAGGTGACTCATTAGAAGGGTTGCTATAAACTGCCGCAGCTCCCTCAATGGGTATAGCCCATCATCTTTCTTATGCTCGTCTTCTATTTCAGAGGGGGCGGGTGGAGCAGGTGGCTCTTCACCCCCCTCTTTCCATATATTAAGTATCCAGTCTATAGGAGGCAGGTCATATCGCTCCTCCTGATATATTTCCCAAAGCTCTAAGCTCGCTAGTAGCTTGTCTAGCTTCTTCCCAGTATATGATGCATGCAAATATGTCATCATATGCTGCAGAACTGCCTTTGATAGTGACACTCCTTGTGGCCACGGCATAAACATTTTATCCGCAGTTCCTTTAACCCATTCTCTACTATACTGTCTAAGTTTAGGTGCATGTATCGGAAACCGCTTGCAGAGGTGCACAAGTGGAGTAACATCGTCCATTCTCCATTCGTCAGTTTTAACCTGTTTGACACTCGCTTACTTTAATCACAGATTTAAAAAGTATGTTTCAGAAAAATAACATAATATGAGCGAGCACCAACCGTTGCAAGTTCCAATCCCGTTAATCACAATATTTACTTTAATCTTGCAAATAAACAACCACCAAGTGCAATTTAAAACAATACATTTCTTTTTCAACTTCACTCTTCTCTATTTATCATCAATCTTATTCAGTTATGACATCATCATCAATACATAAATACATGAAACTAACGGACAAACACACATATTCAACCGTTCACATATATTTGTCTCTACAGCCCTTCTCTGGGATCTGTCTTGCCTCCTAAAATACTTCATACGAAGTGTAAATTAACCTCTTTAGATTCATCTTAAATCAAATCCGTTTTCTACGTCATCCACTAAGGGACTCTAGGTTCAAATTTCTTCTAACATTCTTTGAACCTTAGGTATGGGGCAAATCCTCTGTATCGTGGCCGCTCTCAAGATATTTATTATTGCTCGGCCACACTCAAGTCAATATTTAGTCAACATTTCAACACTCTTATTCTCACGTTATGTTTATCCCGCCTCCCTCCATTACTCTTTTTCCCTTATCACTTCCCTTCATTTACTACGCATGCATCAGTTTGCCACTCTCATCGGTTTCTATTTTCGTTTTCGTCTTCCGATTCTTGGGAGCGTACTCTTTTTTTACCGCCTCTTCAAACTGTCATCCGATCGGCTTCTCGTAGACGTGGGAGGAGACCTTGTACAAACCAGGGGACCCGTCACACCCACCTTGCAAGGTCTTGATAATTACACTAAGCACTATCTAGGGGGAGTTTCATGTCCTGTCAGCCGAATGGTAAAGGTTGTATGATATTTTGGGACTCTAAAGTTTACTTATGTCAATGGATTTTTTAATAAACCATCATCTCTCTGCTACCAGGTGAACTGGATATCCCAGCCCCTTTGATGAGTAGCAATTACCCTTGGATGGATGGGGATGCAGATTTTATTCATACATCAATAATCAAAACAACTCAGGTAGTTTGGCAAAAGGAAAACTGTTTTAATGTCAATTATCTAAAACAGGCAGTATAACGAACATCAGCACTCGCTCAATCCTCTTACTCAACAAATCTTACAACAAAAAAAACCAGGTTATATTCCGAAAATTCGTCATCAGTGACGTTTTGACCTGCCTCATTACCAACATCATCCTGCGTGGCAAACTATAAAAACCTATTGAAGGAACTGATAGGGTCTAAGTGAATAAGTATACGTTCCATAGCAGTATGGGACAGTGAATGGAAGTGATAGGGTACTTAACATCAGGTTGGGCAACTAAGCCCTCCCCTTAAAATGGCCACTATGAACATCATTAATACATGACGTTTCATTGGCTACACAAACTATAGGACCCTTAATTACGCTGTCCTCTACAATTGGTTGGCTTCTAACCCCCGTCAGTACTTTTCTACCTCCGTCTAGCAGCAGGCAGGCTGAACATCCAGGTGCTGGCGAGCTCGTTTTAACATTAGCTTACCACAAATTAGCAAATCAATGCATCATCACCTCAATGGTCTAGTGTCAATTAGGGCTTTGAAGCTCGGCCTTGAGTTTGTACTGTGCTCTGAGAAATTTAAGGAGTGTGGGCACACTCTACCCTCATGCATAGGTGTGACCACCTCGTTCATCCAACTTCATTGTTCCATGTGACTGGAGACCATGGAATCGAGCCTTTTGGTTTATTTAATACTATTTTTTAAGAAACCTCTGACGTCTTCCTTGCTATGTTCATGCCTTCTAAACAAATGTTTTGTTCTTTCACACAATTTTTATCCAATGTCAGTACACCCCAGTTTGATAAGACCTAGGTTTCTTGGATCTCCCAACTCTTTCTGTTGAGATTCACTTTATAATTCAATTTGCTTTTTAATTGTGACACATGAGAAATGAGGCCTTCTTGCTAATGTCCAGCACTGCTATAATTAATGCGTAGTGGAAACATCCATCCTTTACTCGTCCATATGCATATATATAAATTGGTGCTTGCTGCAATCTATTCACTATAAAGCTAGCCTGATGATTACTTCGTCTGCTTGTGTTTCTTTTGCATCTGTACATGTTTAAACTAGCTTGATATATTCTTCTGTTTCTGTGGCATAAGCTTCTTCACTTTGATCCCAGGATTTCACTTATCCTTGATACTTTCTTGATGCCTTATACAATATCTGCATTCTCTGGTCTCTGCATCTCTTCTGTAGACGTCAGCTCGATTCTATGTGACATCACTATTAATCTTTACCGTTTATTTGCTTTGCTTCTTCATTCAAATAGTCATCATATTTTCTTGTATGCAGATACGGTTTTCTTAATGGGTACCTTGCCTCCCATATTCTCTTAGGTATTGGTACTTTCACTGGTACTGCACACCGTCCATACTCTGCTCATTGTCTGTTTAACTGCTCCGTGCATGTCCCATACTCTGGTTTCCAACATACAGTTAATATGGGTGGGACGATTGACGTGGGGGGACTTAGCTTCTTCTCTACAAACCGCTACTGCAAAGTAACCAGGGATCCTCCAAGAGAATCAAGGAAGCAGAAAATAGGACAGGAGATAGGGGGGCAAGCTCTTATCCATAATGATTGACACTTCTGTGGATGTTAAGGGGGTCAGGGATGAAACTGGCACTATCAGACTGACAATTACACCAGATTCAATCCTCCTTGAGTTGCCACTCCATACATACCGTAGAATTGGAGAGTAGGATGTCTAAAGAGGAACATATGCTTAATACTCTTTCGAACTGGTGCAATCACCACATTTGGGCATCACAGAAGGAGATGAAAGGTGCACGGCTGTGGACTTCATACAGTACATACAGTACATGATGCACAAGGTACTGTGCCTGAAAGATCAGAGACTGCATTAAATAGAAAGAGCATATCACCCCTCAACCCCCAAAGCATGTGAGCAGGGCAGACCCTGACAGATAATAGTGAGATGATGTTCTTCACTGACGTGAGCAAATGAGATCTGGACCAGAGGAAGCTGTTAACAGTTGTGAAGTTTCTGGCCAAGGAGAAAATGTGCTTATTCTACATGATCTACCTAGCAATCTTGTCCTCAATGACCATGTCACTGCATTTACTGACCCAAGGAAAGCCAAGGATTGCATTGCACATTGTTTTTCTGCTCTGATTATTGTCTTTGGAACACATATATTCAAAAACTGGAGGCATGCCAACGAAACCTTGGTTACAAAGAGTCAGCCTGCTATATTAAAGCTTTTTGGAGCACAGGCTAGATTTTGTACATTTGAATGTCTTTGAGAATCGTGTGGATCATCATGCAGGTCTTTAGTGACCCAAGCGGCAGAGTGCACTATCAAATGCTGCAAAGCACCACGCAAACATAAAGCCATCATTGAGGAGATACAAGCTGCACATCGAGAAGCAGCAGTGTTCCCTTGCTGGAGCAGACTGCCATGCGGCGGTGGCGCTGGCTGGGTGCAGCTCGGTGCTTGTAGATGGAACTCTGTGCTTGAGGCAGCTCAGAGCTGAACTCTGACAGCTTTGGGTGCCCACTTCAGGAGTTTTCTCGCCAGTGACAATGAAGTCAGAAATTTGGGGCAATATGATATGGACATGGCTGGTGGGGTTAGCGGGTGGGATTAGCATCCGTAAGGGTGTTGGTTTTGACCCACTAAAGGCGATGAGCGGGAACAGTGGGGGGGGGCACATTTAAGTTCATGAGGTGGTGAAGTGACTTATTTGTAGGCTTCAAAGTTGGGACAAGTCATATGGAGGACAGTGGGAGGTAGGAGACATTGTGAAGCAATAGATGTGGAATGGCTGGCTGAATGTTTAGAGCAAATTGTACCAAACACAGAAGAGATTATCACGGTGAGGGATGAATCATAGCAGATACTTTGTAACATTTTCCTTAGCGTGGCTGAGGGGGGTGTTGTCCCTCTGAGTCCCTCATCATGTCTTCGGCTCATTTCTGGTTTAACATGTGGGAGTTGACTCAGGGGTAAGTGCAGCTTCTAGGGCATCCTTGATGTTTAAGCCCAGGGCCTTAGTTGGCCCTTAATATCAATCAGAACAAAACAAGGAGGAATGAATACACCACTAACCACTGTATCTTTGAGCGTGAATGGATTGCCTGTCTTATACAGGGATGCAGATGTTAATTTACGACAGACAATGCAGCTCATGAAGCTCAAAGACAAACACTATATCCTAAACAAGAGGTTCAATGTCGACCCCTGTAGCTATGACGCCACTAAACAAGGAGGATCTATATTATGTTTCCTAATAATTTAAGATACATTATGATGGAAAACTCCCATTTCTCCTGTCGGTTTATGTGCCCCAAATGTATGGTCTGAGAAGCGTTATGAGTTGCAAACCGCTGACCATACGAAATCAATGGGAAATGATAAATAGGAATAATGTTAATCAGCTTAAAAAGGTTATCAAGAGAAAATCACATTTTTCTTTTATCCACAAGGCTTCGGTGCAAGCTTATTTGTCTTTTCAGTTTGTCTCTCCTAATAGTGTAACCAACTATCTGTCCCTAATACCGGATAATTTGGTGAGGAAACTGATAACTCGCCTATGGTTCCATCAATTACTGTTATATGTGAATACATTAGCTTGTAATAAGCATCCAACAACATTTGTTTGATGTTACAATATTTCGATTGAATTAAATATGCATATGTAATTTTGTGTGTGATTGGTTCTCTATGCCAGGCTAATGGTTTTTGTTACTGCTCTTAAGACTTTTATATTTTAATCAATGTTGTGTTGCTTACTTTTATATAATGCAAGCTCAGGATTCATGGATTCAGGGGTTTTCTGGGCAACTAGTCGTTCCTGATTAGTTGCATGAGAATGAGCAAGAATAAGACTGGCACTATATAATGTGTAATGGCCCGACACACAAGTAAAAGAAATGAGCTAAGCAAGGGTCCCTTAACGCAGGCAGTTGTGGCCCACCGCTGAGAAGCATATCGCATTTAGCACATAAGAGTAACTGCAAAAAACCTAACTTTAAGTTAAGGGTTTCCTTTTTTAAAATCTTCGCCTTTATCACCCACGTGTAGTGAGTTACTCGTGGGTGCTAAAAACATATGGGGAGGTGGGAGGGAGCAAGGTAGGCCAAGGCGAGGGGCACAGAGCCGTGGGTAGCTCGGAACCGGGGTTTATACCAAAGTATTCAGCCGGCGTTCTGAGCTCCCTGATTGGAAGGCGCCCCTGCCTATGGTGCTAATGCTTGTTGTTAAGGAACACCGTCAACGGCATAAAAAGACAAATAGTCAATCCATAATGGCAATCCAATGAAACAGAAAGCCAGTTATGGTTGTTTTGGGGGACAAGATTAAATCCTGACTTTACCTGGTCTGTCCATGTTGACTGTAATTAGTCAAATCAATGGACAGTCTGGGAGAATATGACCGGCCAGCTATTGACGTTTAGATGTTGGGTGGTGTGAGCTATGCCTTTGACTGGCCTGGGAACGTGCATCACAATATATGGGTGGTCTGCTGAAAAATTGTGGCTAAAGGTAGGTGTTGGCCAAAAACACCAATACAATGCACTTTACCTTTATAAATCTTACTAGTCAGCAATAATAAACTAAACGAGAAGGAAATAACATACCTATTATTCAACCTATAATGTAAAGACTGTTATGAATAGCATATATATATATTTTTTTTTAGAACATGTGTGTACATGTATTTGCCTGAAACCAGTCATTGATTTTACTCTGTTATATTTGAGGGGTTTGTTTTGTTTGTTTTTTTCTATCTGGGAATTGACAAGTTATATCTGCCTTCTATATGTGTCATAAAGCTCACTTTTTAAATATGATTTACTCATTCATCTGTTCTTTTCCAGGACTTTGAAGTTGCAGATTTAACCTCACTAGTCTTTTATGCTGGTGATGTACCCCTTCTTGGGCAAAAGACCAATTTTCTCTCTTTTATTACATACAGAATGATTGGCATGTCTTCTCTCTGATTCATGTTGACCTGTTCTAGATTCCCTGTCTGCCAGATGGAATGTACTTGATAATCTGCAGATGGCTGAGCCCATCCTAAACCCCTGGTTTGCTGTCTCTTGTCTAGCTTTAGAGCTAAAGTTTGTTTTTTTCTTTATTTCTAAATCGGTGATCATATGTTTTAGTATTTGTTTAATCACACTCTCAATGGTCTGTTGTACCTGTCTCGTTTTAGGAGTGATCTATATAGGCTCTGTTTCACTCTGTTTTGTAAATGAAAATAAGGACATTCAAAATACTGTACCTTCAGCCTTCAGCTGCAAAGAAATTAGGGCTATGGTTGTTTGCCACTGAAATTACGACTAAGTCATTGAGGTTCAGTGCAATGTAGTGGTGAGTCGTTTGTTTGGGCAGAAGGCCGCCAACCCCTTTATTTTATGCTTTAGGTGAAAGATGTACGCTTTGGTTTAAATGTACATATTTCACAAATATCACAAACTTGCAGGCTACAGACATGCAGCCATCATCAACAGCCAATGGTTCATGTAGCCCAAAAGCGAATGCATGCTGTTGGTGGTGGACTCTGCAGGGGAACGTCACGCGGCATGCCCGAGGTGCTCGGTTTGCTGCACAGAGCCCGAAGGACTTCGCAGATGATCTGAGCTTTGAAGGTTGGAAGACATTGGGGCATTAGATGTCCTGCCCGCTGACTTTCTGAGGGCCTTGCAATGGAATATGAATGTGTGCTCTGATGTGGCGGGGCTTCTGTGATAACTACATCCTGGGTTTGACAAGCACATCGGAACAATGAGGGTAAGTCGTTCTCTTTGGCAACGATTTTATCTCTGGCCTTAGTTTCCAGGAATGTGGAAGGAAGGAGGTAGGTTGTGCGACTGTGCTGGTGCCACAGCGAGCAGAGGTGCACTTGAAGCTAAAGTGCAAAGGATTCAATGTCTGCTTCATGTGTTGCAGCAACACAAGTAAACCAAGAAATTGCACATGTTGGGAAGGTGACATGAGTTTAACCACATGAAAACAAATTGAAAATGCTTGCCTCTGATTCTCATACTGCTTCCGGCACCAACAGAGGGGAAAGTGTTGCTTGTACCCCTGACATGGCTCATACAGTTGTTGACTTACTGGGACTCCATCAGCCTTTCAAGGATAGAATGTCTTGCCGAGGTGCATTTGTCAGCCACTCCTTTGTAAATATTACAGCCATAACAAACTAAGCCAAAGGTAAGCACACCGTTTTTCTTCTTTTTTTATCATGGAAGGCAACAATTACAATTTGAACGAAAACATTGTACTTCTTCAGCAGGGACGTCATTTCACCAAAATGCCAGGGGTAGCGGAAGTGACATCACATGACCGCTGACCTCTGATGATATCACAGGAAGTGATGCCATTTGACCCCACCCCAAAGTGACATCACAGGAAGCGATGGAACAGAATCTTTCACCCCTTGCCAAAACAGGAAGTGGCATCACATAGCATTGTTTCTAGGTACACTACGAAAAATATGATTACCATATCACTGTAAAGTAATATACATTTATAAAAGAATGGATCACCATACGTATCATTAATATCAGCCCTTATAGGCCCATATTACCAAATTACGGTGAATGCAAGCAGATGTCCAATGCCAAACGGTAATTATGTGTTAGTATATAGCACTTATCTTAAGTGCTTCATATAGAACAAATATACATACAATATTATGCAACCTATGTTGGTACTCATTTATCAACCTCAGCATGATGAAAGGCTAAGTTGATATTGCCTAGAGTGAAACCTGCAGATTATACACATATTGGAGCAGCGAGAGCTCAACCCACTGACCTATCTTAACAGCCATAACTATGTCACAGTTTATTACACGGCACATGACAGCCAGGGAACTCCTTCCCCTACAATGAATGTGGCGCACAATAAAAGGCTTTTTATTTTTAGTAGACTACGGATTCTTTTTGAGCAGGCCTTCAACTCATCTCGCACCCAACCTCCACCCACAGCCCTTGTCACAATAGACCAGGAACCAGGCTGGTGTTTTGTCAATTAATGCTTTATTAATTTATTATTTTAATATCAAATCAGAACAAATAGATGACAGCAGCCACTGATGTGGTTGCAACACAAATGCACAGACTTCTAGAAAATAACCAGGTTAAGAGATACTTTGATGCCACTCCAATTTTGTTTAATGAAAAGCAGTACAAAAAATGTCTCTCAAATGATTGCAGGAAGGTTACACACTCCACTCTGCGTCACTCCCCACCCCAAAACAACACTTGGATGGCATCCCTTTGAATGGAAGACAGTGGCAGGGGTAAGACTACAAGGAAGAAATCGGTTTTGGGATAGTGCCCACAGACTCAAGATGGGGAACCAGTAAAGAGGGGGGAAATTTAGTTTTGGGGTGCAATGGAAAAATGGGTTTTGAATGCTTTAATTCTACTGCTATGTGACAGCACACAAGGAACCTCAGGCTGCTTATACTAGAAGACAATTTAATATAGGGAAAACATGGAAAAAAAGAGAATGCAATTAAAAATCTGTGATCAGGCTACAGTAGGGGAAGAGATATAAAGTAGAAAAAACAGGTTTAAACAGGTGAAGAGAAATTTTTCGAAAAGCTCTAAGCCTTGAAAAAGGAAGGAAATCCAATTCAAAATCCAGACTCAGAATATGATAGAAGGAGGGGAATATTTTAGGAAAAACACTTTTTCAAAGGTGAAGTGACATTTGTAGAAAAACAAAAATGCAAATCACACTAATTTTGCTGGGGCTGAAAATGACAGGCACACTTTCAACAATGAGAAAGGCACATAGGAATCACGGTCTTCAGTGAAAATGACAGGAGCAACTAAAAGGTAGACTTTGGGCAAAGAGATTACTCATAATGGGAACAACAGTTTGGGTTTAATAGAAGAGATGAAAATAGGAATGACACTGGCAAATGAAAATTCTCTTAGCAGGGCATGATTTAGACATTATTATTATTATTAGGATTATTTTTTGGGGCACACTTCATTGAGTATACCAATTAACAAGATCACTGGGAAAAAGAAAGTTGGTTTCGAATGTCAATTATCCCGATCCTGTGAAATTCAATGGGGGAATTAATTGATTTACTCACAAAAATACTGAGGATTTACACAGTCAAATTAGGTGTTTTTCAATGGGGATAAGTGAACATACACAGGCAAACAAGCGATTCCTCTATGGGGAGATGGATACACGACACTGGTATCTTTGGGTTTTCAATGGGGACATGTTGGATGCACTGCTACAAAAAATGAAGGATACATAGCAAGCCTTTGTTCAAGTTTCAGGAAAGCCAGCTACATCTCAGGACACTCTGGAAAGATAGGGCAGGGGGTCTGGTCACTGCACTCTCAAAGATGATAAGTTTCAGCAACCTTCTCTCTGTCCTCCTTTTCTGTCCCCCCAGTTTTTGTGTGGCCTGAGTCCTTGTACAGTCCCCTCTATATAGCAGAAATGATATCACTAATTCTACAACCTAGGTGAAGTACCCTGCAATAAGCCCTGCCACCAGGATTGGACTGTTACCCTCTCTCACTGTCCCCAGTCAGGATTGGTTTATGGATTTTGGAGCCACCCCTGTCTTTTCCCATTCATCACTATCCTTTGTTCTCCTTTCAACTTTTTGGCAAAAAGTAGTTATGTATCATAACTTCAGAATCGTACTTGCAACTGCCATATGAAACATATATTCTGTTTTAGCTGCTCATGGGGAACTAGATAAGCCAACCGCCAAATTTTAAAATCCTTCAGGGCCAGCGAGTATGGGGAACAGTGGGTTTCAACACCTTTAGCAGTAGATTCTATTGCAGGGAGTCTTTTTATGGGAGATGTGACATCCAGGACTGGAAGTGGGGCTTTTCATTGTGATGTTTTGACCTCAGCTAGAACCGGTTTTTCCTGAAGTAAGTGTCTCTTCACATGTTACTGGAGTTTTGGGGGTGAAACATAAAATACATTTGCTTTGGTCACCCCACAAATCTTGTTTTGCTTTCCTGACATTTTTCTGTGAGCAGTGATATCTTTTGCCATTGTGGATTTTTAAAGCCGTTTTTATTTGCAAACACATGTGCAGGCGGTTTTTTGCTTTTAATGTTTAATAATCCCGTTTTCCATGCCACAGGATTTTTTGATTCATCCTTCTTGGGTGAATTACACTGCTGCTTGTCCATTGATAATGATAGGTAGGCCTCTTTCCACATGGCTCTCAAAATTTCCACGAAACAAAAGAAAAAGCCAGGCCATTTTTGTTGCAATATTTAAATGCCTGCCATTCATGTGACAGGGAAAGCAAAAGCCAGGCCATTTTTGGTTGCAGTGTTTAGATGCCTGCTACTCATGTAAAAGATACTTCTGTTTGGGGCCTTTAAATGCACCCCACATGCCCCCTATTTTCTACCATGACTCTTTGTTGGGGAAGAGCAGAGTGGGGTTTTATCTACAATTTCAAAGGCACCACACCAGGAGCGGAGGAAATTCCTCTCTTTGGTCTGGTTCCTATGAACATTGTACAAGTAGACCTTGTCTCCTAATTGATATTCTTTTTTAGTGGTCTTTAAATCATAGTGGGTTTTCATTCCCTCTGCCAATGTTTCCAGATTCTGTTGAGCATATGCAAAAGCATGCTGAATGTGTTTTCTCAGATTCTCAATATATTCATGTGTTGTGGACGCGTTAATTAGGGTCTGCTCTTGTGTTCTGTAGAGCAGATTCTGGGGTAGCACCATTTTTCATCCAGTCATTAGCTCGAATGGAGACATTTTGATCACAGAAGATGGTGTAGACCTGATGGCCATCTGGTCAAGCAGTAGTCAGATGTCCCAATAGGCCCAGAGTCCACCACACACTTCTTTAGGATGCTCCCAATTGTTTTATTGTACCTCTCAACTCTCCCACTTCAGGCTAAGCGGTAAGTAATGTGAGGTTTTCTCTTTACCCTGAGTATCTCACACATCTTTGTCATCACCTTGCTGGCGGAGAGACCTCCTCGGTCTGACCCATTCCTTCAGGGAAGGCCAAAACACGAGAAGATGTGATTGATCATCAGGGCAGCTGCTGTTTCTGCCTTGCTATTAGGGGCCGGGAGACATTCCACCCATTTGGTAAACAATTTGGTAAACAAGCATGTTACCATTAACATGTACTTGTTTCCTCTAGAGGAGCGAATCACGGGCCTAATGAAATCTACTTGTAAATATGACCAAGGCAGTTTCATCCTCCTTTTCTGGAGGTGAGCTCAGTGTGTAAGTGAACTTGGCAGGAATTGCGCACACACAAGACACCCCTTCAAGTATTGTCAAGTTCCTGCCCCATGTGGGGACAGTATGCTACCCCTCCAAGATTTCCAAAGTAGTATGAAACCCCCGATGACCGGCTCTGGACTCGTCATGGGTGTGACTCAACATCAGGCTTCAGCATGAGGTAGGTACCAACCACTGGACACATCCAGTAATGTATCTCCATACCAACAAACCATCTTGGATTCGGAACATTTTGGGAAACTTCATCAATCGTCTTTCCCAATATAATTGGTTTCGGTCAGAGGAAAGTTCACAGGGTCTTCAATGTGTTGATAAAATGTCCCAATCATCGAAATCCCCTTGTTGTGCTGTGATCAAATCAGCATCTTGGGTCTCCTTACTCCACTGGGCAGTTGGGAGTTCACTTTGGGCAAGTGTTCGGGACCTAGTGGCAGCAGCGACCTGGATTTCCCCCAACAGGGACTTGATCTCAAGGAGCTCCCCATGGATAGTTCCGGTTATGGCCAACTGGTCAGCCAGGTCATTTCCGCTTTTGTCTGGTCCCTCTATTCTGGAATGACCCTTGATCATCTTCCAGTAGATGGTCATCTCATTAGAGGTGACCAGATCATCGATAGATTGTAGTAGCTTGCCATGCTTGAGTGGTTTATTGTTTGCACACGGCATTCCTCTGGTTTTCCAATTTATCAGGTACACCACAAACCCATTCCTGATATAATCCGAATTAGTGATTATGAACAGTTCTTGGAGTCGGTATTGCACGGTAGTGAGGATGGCGTGATGAACCGCCATCAACTCTACCACCTGACTACTTCGGGAACCGATCTTGTACCCAATGTAGGACTCTGGGGCATCATTCACAGAGGCATTCCCAACGCCAGCCACCAGATCATTTTCCCCGCTGTTATCAACATGTTAGGAGCACCCATCCATATTAACTGTGGGCATCCCCTGGCACATGTCTTCCTCATAGACTTTGTGCAGGGAAGTCAGGTACACCTCCATGTTGTCTTGTGTTTTTAGACTTTCGTCCTCGAGACAGTTTTCCGGAGCACAATCATGAAAGTCTGGCGTGAAAAAGATATGGCCATATTGAGAGTCTGCTTCTATACATCTGAATGGGGGAAAGAAAGCGAAAATAACAGTTTGGCATGGAGCAGGAGCACTCATCAGCCTCTAGGAAGCTCTTGGGGCAAGGCTGCTAAGGAGCTGGGAGGGCATAGGCATGAGTGAGTACTGCAACATACCACTGCATAAGTCTCTTACGCTGTATATGTGTGCATTGGGAACGCAACATATACACAGTCACCCATGTTATGTTATGTTATGTTATGTAATTTGTAATGCGCACCTGATACCCAAAGGCTAATGGGCGCAGACTGACACACACAGAACAAAACTACACATGCCACACAGCTAAAAACTGTCCATTGTCTCAACTGGCAGGCTCTAAACAAAAAGCAAAGTTTTCAGCTTCTTTTTAAAAAGTTATGTTGAGACCAACACTCTTATTGAAGTTGGGAGAGAATTCCAGGCATTTGGGGCCAATACTTCAAAGGACCCCTGCCTTGTTTTGTTGGTCTTATGCCGGGGAACCATAAGTATATTTGAGTTGTCTGATATAAGAGACTTTCCCTTATCTTTCACAATGATGGCTTCCTTCGGATCAGATGGCATTTGGCCTACAATACATTTTTGAGTGATGAGGAGAAGCCTAAAACACATTTTTTCTCCAACCGGCAGCCAGTGGAGGCTCCCTCTGACCTCAGAGACATGATCTCTTCTACTTAGGCCCTTCACCACTCTCACTGCCCCATTTTGGATTACCTGAAGGCGATGGATCTCAGTCTGGGGAATACCCACCAAAAGACGGCATCCATAATCTAATTTTGAGCCGATAATGGCTCTAGCCAGTGTTTCTGAGTTTTTTTCAGAAATATGCGGGCGAAGATGGTGAAAAAGTTTAAGGAAATAAGAGGCTGAGGAGACAAGGCTATTCACCTGCGCTTTCATGTTTAAATGTCTATCCAGACATACGCCCAGGGTCTTAACTTTGGGTAGAATTTTAATAACACAATTGTCCAAGTTGACATTCTTATATTCCGCTCCTAGTTTATCCAATTTGCTTGTAGAGCCCACAAGAAGAAGTTCAGTTTTAGCACTGTTGAGAGCCAAGCCATTGGACACCATCCAATTTTGAATTTTCGAGTAGATTACGTTAATGAAAACTTCATCTTTTTGATATGTTCTTGAAATAGGTATGACGCATTGTGTGTCATCCGCGTAGTTAGCAAACACGATCCCTTCTTCTTCCAACATCTGGAAGAAGGGGATCATGAAGATGTTGTAGAAACACAGAGACACACATGCTCCCTGTGGGACTCCATACAATAAAGGCATAGGATCAGCTTCTGCCAATTCGCTGGAAACTCTGATTTGCCTATCCTTTAAGAAGGATGATATCCATTGAATGGCCTCTTCAGAGAACGACGCATTCTCTCTCAACCTGGTGGACAGAATGGAATGGTCCACCAGGTCAAAGGCCGCAGAAAGATCTAAGATCATCAACAGGGCAATCTGACCTTTATCCATACCCTGAATGAGATGGGATTTAAGGGCGAGAAGCGCTGTTTCCGTGCCATGATTGGCACAGAACCCTGATTGATAGTTATGCAGAATTTGATTCTGTTCCAGGAATAAATAAATCTGATTGTACGCCACCGGATCTAATATTTTAAGGAGAAAGGCAGTGTTGGTAATAGGCCTAAAATTAGAGGGGGTGAGCGGGCATAAATTGGGCTTTTTTAATAAAGGTGTAATTCATGCGTTTTTCAGATTAGCCAGCACTACCTTCGACTCAAATGAAGCATTAACGAATTTTGTAAGAGCTGGTATTAAAGTGGGTAGGCATTTCTTGATTATAATAGCCAAACATGGATCGCCTTTACAACTTATGCTCTTAAATTGAGTAAAGGTTTTTGCCAGTTCCTCTTCAGATATGGGACTGAGACTTAAAATACTGTGTGAGGCAAGGCAACATTAGCACCTGATGGCCTGTGAATCCTTAGGGATGGGGGGAGTAACATATTTTGCAGCCACCTTTGCTTACATCGAAATCACAAGGCTGTCCAAATCTGTATTTTACTGTTGTGAAAAATTAAATGATCACAAAGCCCAGTGTTCATTGTGTACCTAGGTGCTCCTGCATACACTGTTTAATCAAATATCAAAATTAGTAGGGGAAAGCTCTGGTAGCTCGGTTAGCAGCAACATCTGAGATGTTTTTTTACAAATGCGCAACTAACAACACAACTCTCACCCAGAAAGAGACAGAGAGTGAGACAGAAAGAGATACAAAGGGACAGGGAGAGGACTAGAGTACAGATAATGAAAACTTGTGAGAGAGAAAAAATGCTAGGTTGGTGTACAATATTCAGAGTACAGCAAGTATGTATTTAATTTTAATATACAAATTGCTTACAATCTATACAGAAAATGAACAAAAGATAACAAACAATGTAATTGTTAATGTCTATCCAAGCTACATGGCTTTCAAAACTATTCTATGTCAGGGTCAACCATGTATGCCTATTGTACTATGGATACCTTTAAACTGTGGATTTCATGGTCTGTTCCTGATACCATTCATGTTTTTTTATGGAAAAAACTGGCTCAGTGCCATGAACAAACCATGACTACCCATGGTCTTTGTCTATGGGTGACATGGAGAAACCATAAATAATCCTGGTTTCACATGAACCTATAAATGGGCTGGCTGCTATAGAACATTTTGGGATATTTCTGGTGGTCTCCACACCAAAGTATAGGGTCTGTTGGGGCAATATTGTGAGATCTATAATTTGTATTAAAGTTGCAAGATCTTGCACTGCCCTGCACTACAAGCCAAGGCATATTTTTTGTTTTCTTTGATGACTTGTTGGCATTACCTTAAGCAATAATTTGATAGAATAATAGGGAGATGAAGTAGTCAATACTTGAAATGATAGGTTCTCTTTCCAAAATTAGGAAGCTTTCTCTTTATGTTTGGACTCTGATTCATCTGTAGAGTTCATTTTGTAAGAATGCAGATTTGACCTTGGCACCCACTTGTGAATCCATTCTTAGTACAACATCCAAGATGAAGACTAGATTGCATAATTTGCTTTAAAAGATACATTTTATTTAAAGAAAGTTGGAGCCAATAATAAGGAGTTTTCTTTCAGCAGATGAGGCAAGCTAAGAACTAGAAAACCAATTTTCACCATTGCAGGTGGTATTGTCTCTTCCACTTGTCTAGCACAACCCCGCCTTGTTTGCTCATGTTGCTTAGATGTGTGGGTTTTTAGGATAGGAGTAAAAATGGAGTTAATGTTTGTGTAGTGTGTCCATGATTGAGTTTACTCAAGAAATTGGAGAGTCCTGAGTTACACTACAGTGGGCGAGATTGGATGTGGATGATATATGTACTAGTCACTCATTTTTTACTTCAGTTAGACAAGTAGGAGTTGAATGTCTTCAGTGCAGAAGGTGGGAATGTGAACACATGTTGTAGGCAGTGTAGAACGGTTATGTAGTGTACTTTATTGAGGATGTGGCAATGGTCACCTTCTTGAAGAGATGTTCCACCAGCATCGACTAGGCATGAAGAGGTAAAGAAGAGTATGCCAAAGATCCTGGAGGAAATCCTTAATTTTACAAATAATCTCGTATCCTCTGTATGTTATTCAATCAAATCATATTATTACAGCAGATTGTTTAAACCCAATAACTTAAAGGCAGATCTGTTTAAGGGCCTGGTCAATTTATTGAAGTGTATACATTCGGGCACTTTCAACACTCCATACCAAAACCTCTGTGATGATTTTGCAACCTTCATCTAAGCTAAAATGTTAACCATCAGGCAATATCTTAATGCCCCCTTTGCACCATAAACTATCTTGCGTTCTCCTGCCTCGTTCATCTCCCCATCAACCCATTGAAGAATCTATAGGCAAGATTCAAGACCTCTAGTTCACCCTTCTCTCCTTGCTCGCAATACTCTTCAATTTCCTATCAAATACACTCTATCACCACCTTCTCTACTTGGTTAATAACTCACTTTCTTCTGAACTGGTCAAATCATTCCTAAGATTATTCATTTTCCATTCACCTACTGAAAACACACCTTGGCAGCTCGGACCTCTTTAGCTACTAACCTGTAACTAACCTCATATTCATTTAACTACAGGCCTATAAGTAACCTTCCATTCAGCCCCACACTCCTGGACTACACCACTCTGAACAGCTCTAGGACAGCATCAAGATTATCTCTCTCATTATCACACACCAAACAGGCTTCCACCAAGGAAGGGGCACTGTGTCATCCTGCATTCTGGTCCTGACAATCTTTGAGTGATAGCTGACGTTGATGGTGTCAGCACTTTAATCTTTCGGGAACTCCCAGCTGTCATTCAAGATGTCAAATACGGGATCCTCTTGCTTAGCCATGGCTGGCATACAGGACTTGGACTGCCCTATTTTAAAAATATATATTTCCTCAAAGGCTGGTCAGAAAAAGTGATACTCCCCCTTTCATATCTCGCCCATTTCCATGCATTGTTGTGTTCTTCTGGACTCTGCCATTTCCCTCTTCTCATCAGTGCCTACCCGTGTCCCTTTGCTAACATCATGAACGGCTTTGGAATACATGTAACATGTCATATTTCAAATTAACAAGGGGGGTCCTGGGAGTCCCTCTGCCAGACATCAGTCCTGGTTACGAGAGACTTACCCAGAGTCTTTAGCTCACTATCTTTCACAGAGAAGAAATATCCCAAACATATCAGTCTTTGTCCTGCCCTGGGGCAGTCCAGCACCGAAATGCTAGGCAATTCTCCTCTGAACAAGAGTACCAACAGAAACCCCAGACACGTGTTTCGGTCTGGTTGGACCTCATCAGTAGGGTGGATCTGTGCCTCTCTAAGAATAGTGAGCAAGGGGTCCACGTCTGGATTCCCCTAGTAACTTAGGGTGAGACCCAAAGTTACTTGAATATGCAAATTAACAAGGGGGGTCCTGGGAGTCCCTCTGCCAGACATCAGTCCTGGTTACGAGAGACTTACCCAGAGTCTTTAGCTCACTATCTTTCACAGAGAAGAAATATCCCAAACATATCAGTCTTTGTCCTGCCCTGGGGCAGTCCAGCACCGAAATGCTAGGCAATTCTCCTCTGAACAAGAGTACCAACAGAAACCCCAGACACGTGTTTCGGTCTGGTTGGACCTCATCAGTAGGGTGGATCTGTGCCTCTCTAAGAATAGTGAGCAAGGGGTCCACGTCTGGATTCCCCTAGTAACTTAGGGTGAGACCCAAAGTTACTTGAATATGCAAATTAACAAGGGGGGTCCTGGGAGTCCCTCTGCCAGACATCAGTCCTGGTTACGAGAGACTTACCCAGAGTCTTTAGCTCACTATCTTTCACAGAGAAGAAATATCCCAAACATATCAGTCTTTGTCCTGCCCTGGGGCAGTCCAGCACCGAAATGCTAGGCAATTCTCCTCTGAACAAGAGTACCAACAGAAACCCCAGACACGTGTTTCGGTCTGGTTGGACCTCATCAGTAGGGTGGATCTGTGCCTCTCTAAGAATAGTGAGCAAGGGGTCCACGTCTGGATTCCCCTAGTAACTTAGGGTGAGACCCAAAGTTACTTGAATATGCAAATTAACAAGGGGGGTCCTGGGAGTCCCTCTGCCAGACATCAGTCCTGGTTACGAGAGACTTACCCAGAGTCTTTAGCTCACTATCTTTCACAGAGAAGAAATATCCCAAACATATCAGTCTTTGTCCTGCCCTGGGGCAGTCCAGCACCGAAATGCTAGGCAATTCTCCTCTGAACAAGAGTACCAACAGAAACCCCAGACACGTGTTTCGGTCTGGTTGGACCTCATCAGTAGGGTGGATCTGTGCCTCTCTAAGAATAGTGAGCAAGGGGTCCACGTCTGGATTCCCCTAGTAACTTAGGGTGAGACCCAAAGTTACTTGAATATGCAAATTAACAAGGGGGGTCCTGGGAGTCCCTCTGCCAGACATCAGTCCTGGTTACGAGAGACTTACCCAGAGTCTTTAGCTCACTATCTTTCACAGAGAAGAAATATCCCAAACATATCAGTCTTTGTCCTGCCCTGGGGCAGTCCAGCACCGAAATGCTAGGCAATTCTCCTCTGAACAAGAGTACCAACAGAAACCCCAGACACGTGTTTCGGTCTGGTTGGACCTCATCAGTAGGGTGGATCTGTGCCTCTCTAAGAATAGTGAGCAAGGGGTCCACGTCTGGATTCCCCTAGTAACTTAGGGTGAGACCCAAAGTTACTTGAATATGCAAATTAACAAGGGGGGTCCTGGGAGTCCCTCTGCCAGACATCAGTCCTGGTTACGAGAGACTTACCCAGAGTCTTTAGCTCACTATCTTTCACAGAGAAGAAATATCCCAAACATATCAGTCTTTGTCCTGCCCTGGGGCAGTCCAGCACCGAAATGCTAGGCAATTCTCCTCTGAACAAGAGTACCAACAGAAACCCCAGACACGTGTTTCGGTCTGGTTGGACCTCATCAGTAGGGTGGATCTGTGCCTCTCTAAGAATAGTGAGCAAGGGGTCCACGTCTGGATTCCCCTAGTAACTTAGGGTGAGACCCAAAGTTACTTGAATATGCAAATTAACAAGGGGGGTCCTGGGAGTCCCTCTGCCAGACATCAGTCCTGGTTACGAGAGACTTACCCAGAGTCTTTAGCTCACTATCTTTCACAGAGAAGAAATATCCCAAACATATCAGTCTTTGTCCTGCCCTGGGGCAGTCCAGCACCGAAATGCTAGGCAATTCTCCTCTGAACAAGAGTACCAACAGAAACCCCAGACACGTGTTTCGGTCTGGTTGGACCTCATCAGTAGGGTGGATCTGTGCCTCTCTAAGAATAGTGAGCAAGGGGTCCACGTCTGGATTCCCCTAGTAACTTAGGGTGAGACCCAAAGTTACTTGAATATGCAAATTAACAAGGGGGGTCCTGGGAGTCCCTCTGCCAGACATCAGTCCTGGTTACGAGAGACTTACCCAGAGTCTTTAGCTCACTATCTTTCACAGAGAAGAAATATCCCAAACATATCAGTCTTTGTCCTGCCCTGGGGCAGTCCAGCACCGAAATGCTAGGCAATTCTCCTCTGAACAAGAGTACCAACAGAAACCCCAGACACGTGTTTCGGTCTGGTTGGACCTCATCAGTAGGGTGGATCTGTGCCTCTCTAAGAATAGTGAGCAAGGGGTCCACGTCTGGATTCCCCTAGTAACTTAGGGTGAGACCCAAAGTTACTTGAATATGCAAATTAACAAGGGGGGTCCTGGGAGTCCCTCTGCCAGACATCAGTCCTGGTTACGAGAGACTTACCCAGAGTCTTTAGCTCACTATCTTTCACAGAGAAGAAATATCCCAAACATATCAGTCTTTGTCCTGCCCTGGGGCAGTCCAGCACCGAAATGCTAGGCAATTCTCCTCTGAACAAGAGTACCAACAGAAACCCCAGACACGTGTTTCGGTCTGGTTGGACCTCATCAGTAGGGTGGATCTGTGCCTCTCTAAGAATAGTGAGCAAGGGGTCCACGTCTGGATTCCCCTAGTAACTTAGGGTGAGACCCAAAGTTACTTGAATATGCAAATTAACAAGGGGGGTCCTGGGAGTCCCTCTGCCAGACATCAGTCCTGGTTACGAGAGACTTACCCAGAGTCTTTAGCTCACTATCTTTCACAGAGAAGAAATATCCCAAACATATCAGTCTTTGTCCTGCCCTGGGGCAGTCCAGCACCGAAATGCTAGGCAATTCTCCTCTGAACAAGAGTACCAACAGAAACCCCAGACACGTGTTTCGGTCTGGTTGGACCTCATCAGTAGGGTGGATCTGTGCCTCTCTAAGAATAGTGAGCAAGGGGTCCACGTCTGGATTCCCCTAGTAACTTAGGGTGAGACCCAAAGTTACTTGAATATGCAAATTAACAAGGGGGGTCCTGGGAGTCCCTCTGCCAGACATCAGTCCTGGTTACGAGAGACTTACCCAGAGTCTTTAGCTCACTATCTTTCACAGAGAAGAAATATCCCAAACATATCAGTCTTTGTCCTGCCCTGGGGCAGTCCAGCACCGAAATGCTAGGCAATTCTCCTCTGAACAAGAGTACCAACAGAAACCCCAGACACGTGTTTCGGTCTGGTTGGACCTCATCAGTAGGGTGGATCTGTGCCTCTCTAAGAATAGTGAGCAAGGGGTCCACGTCTGGATTCCCCTAGTAACTTAGGGTGAGACCCAAAGTTACTTGAATATGCAAATTAACAAGGGGGGTCCTGGGAGTCCCTCTGCCAGACATCAGTCCTGGTTACGAGAGACTTACCCAGAGTCTTTAGCTCACTATCTTTCACAGAGAAGAAATATCCCAAACATATCAGTCTTTGTCCTGCCCTGGGGCAGTCCAGCACCGAAATGCTAGGCAATTCTCCTCTGAACAAGAGTACCAACAGAAACCCCAGACACGTGTTTCGGTCTGGTTGGACCTCATCAGTAGGGTGGATCTGTGCCTCTCTAAGAATAGTGAGCAAGGGGTCCACGTCTGGATTCCCCTAGTAACTTAGGGTGAGACCCAAAGTTACTTGAATATGCAAATTAACAAGGGGGGTCCTGGGAGTCCCTCTGCCAGACATCAGTCCTGGTTACGAGAGACTTACCCAGAGTCTTTAGCTCACTATCTTTCACAGAGAAGAAATATCCCAAACATATCAGTCTTTGTCCTGCCCTGGGGCAGTCCAGCACCGAAATGCTAGGCAATTCTCCTCTGAACAAGAGTACCAACAGAAACCCCAGACACGTGTTTCGGTCTGGTTGGACCTCATCAGTAGGGTGGATCTGTGCCTCTCTATGCTATGCTATGTCACCCCGAGTGGGACGGGTATGCCCAGACGTGGGTCCCGTGCCTGCTGGGCCTAGAGACCCAAGCTACTCCTCACTGATGAGCCCCAACAAGGGCGAAACATGTTTGGGGATGCTTGTGGTCTCGTGCAGAGGGGATGTGGCCTAGCAGTTCGGGCTGGACTGCCCCTTTTGGGGTGGGGCCAAGCCTGATTTGCATATGGTCTTTCCCTTCTGTAATGGCTTGGCAGGCGAAGAACGGTGGTCTGGAGGGTTGCCCAGAGCGTTGCCAGTGGTTAAGATTAATTCTAAACCTTCCAGCCATCACCTCTTTGTTTTTGCTATGTCACCCCGAGTGGGACGGGTATGCCCAGACGTGGGTCCCGTGCCTGCTGGGCCTAGAGACCCAAGCTACTCCTCACTGATGAGCCCCAACAAGGGCGAAACATGTTTGGGGATGCTTGTGGTCTCGTGCAGAGGGGATGTGGCCTAGCAGTTCGGGCTGGACTGCCCCTTTTGGGGTGGGGCCAAGCCTGATTTGCATATGGTCTTTCCCTTCTGTAATGGCTTGGCAGGCGAAGAACGGTGGTCTGGAGGGTTGCCCAGAGCGTTGCCAGTGGTTAAGATTAATTCTAAACCTTCCAGCCATCACCTCTTTGTTTTTGCTATGTCACCCCGAGTGGGACGGGTATGCCCAGACGTGGGTCCCGTGCCTGCTGGGCCTAGAGACCCAAGCTACTCCTCACTGATGAGCCCCAACAAGGGCGAAACATGTTTGGGGATGCTTGTGGTCTCGTGCAGAGGGGATGTGGCCTAGCAGTTCGGGCTGGACTGCCCCTTTTGGGGTGGGGCCAAGCCTGATTTGCATATGGTCTTTCCCTTCTGTAATGGCTTGGCAGGCGAAGAACGGTGGTCTGGAGGGTTGCCCAGAGCGTTGCCAGTGGTTAAGATTAATTCTAAACCTTCCAGCCATCACCTCTTTGTTTTTGCTATGTCACCCCGAGTGGGACGGGTATGCCCAGACGTGGGTCCCGTGCCTGCTGGGCCTAGAGACCCAAGCTACTCCTCACTGATGAGCCCCAACAAGGGCGAAACATGTTTGGGGATGCTTGTGGTCTCGTGCAGAGGGGATGTGGCCTAGCAGTTCGGGCTGGACTGCCCCTTTTGGGGTGGGGCCAAGCCTGATTTGCATATGGTCTTTCCCTTCTGTAATGGCTTGGCAGGCGAAGAACGGTGGTCTGGAGGGTTGCCCAGAGCGTTGCCAGTGGTTAAGATTAATTCTAAACCTTCCAGCCATCACCTCTTTGTTTTTGCTATGTCACCCCGAGTGGGACGGGTATGCCCAGACGTGGGTCCCGTGCCTGCTGGGCCTAGAGACCCAAGCTACTCCTCACTGATGAGCCCCAACAAGGGCGAAACATGTTTGGGGATGCTTGTGGTCTCGTGCAGAGGGGATGTGGCCTAGCAGTTCGGGCTGGACTGCCCCTTTTGGGGTGGGGCCAAGCCTGATTTGCATATGGTCTTTCCCTTCTGTAATGGCTTGGCAGGCGAAGAACGGTGGTCTGGAGGGTTGCCCAGAGCGTTGCCAGTGGTTAAGATTAATTCTAAACCTTCCAGCCATCACCTCTTTGTTTTTGACATGTCATATTTCACCTGGTCCTAATTCACCTTGAAAAAACATGCTACCTCTCTCTGACATTGAACTGGCTGTCTTCAGATCATAAACTCATTGTTGGGGTCAACTTTGGTTGAAACAGAATTCTACAAAACTGATCTCCTGCTCTATGTAAATGTCCTGACCCTTGGTTCAAGAGTCTATGGCCCCACCCCTCACCAACTAAATCTGTCAGTCTGTTTCATCATTGATCGGGACAGCTTGCAAACTGATTACATGTCCACTGCTATAAAATTCTTCTGAAATAAAAAATCCTACCATACATTCCCCTTCTAACCTTTTCTGACAGAGTCAGCTTATTTCTTGGTCTTCTATTCACGGAATCAGCTGCTCTTCATTCAAAGAGTGTAACAGGCAACAGCATATTCCAAAATGTCCAGGACCAGAGACAACGCATTTTGCCAGCCCCTTTGTCCCGTCGCTTCTTTACTTTCACCAGCGTACCATCACGAAAAGAGTCAAGATCAAAGCTGCATGCATAATTCATAAAGCTCTCCAGGGGTCTGCTGTGACTTCTTCATTTTCAAATCTATCCCCTACACTCACTTCAGGACACTTCGCTTGATGAACCCTGGGCGTCTCCATTTCCCAAAGATCAAGAAGATGACTCTGGTTCAATAACCATTTTCTTATCTTGGTACAAAACCTTGGAACTCTCTCACTGTTGCACTCTGCTTGCAATGAAAACTCTACTGATTTTAGAGGAACATGAACAAGTTCCTCTTATATAGCTTCCTTTTCTGTACTGCCCCTCTATGACTGTGCCCACTAGCAGAGGACGAATTTCAGTACAGCCTGTAAAAAGATTGGAAATAAATATATAGAAACATCTACCTTTTCCCAAAACGTTATTAAAAGGAGTCATGATCAGTCAACCAATGCCTATTTTTGACAGCCACACATGAGGTTGAAATTCGTGTGGGACTTGTCGCTGATTCTGTGCTCCTCGCATCATTGGATGATCTCAGGCCTGTGACTGGTATGGATGTTGTGTGGACAGTGATTTGTTTTTGTCAGATGTTTCTTCTGCCTTTAATGCAGTTAATTATATAATGTTGATTGCCCACTGTTGGTGGTCTCAAAGCCATGACATTAACATAAATTGATTCTTTCTCGCCAGACCACACGTTTGCTCTCACCTCCTCTATTTTATTCTGCTTTTAAGCATAATCACCTGTAAGTGACCCCATGGTCCATCATTTTTTTTAATGTTGTTTAAGGTTTAGCTTTACCACTGAGAGACCTTATGCAATCTTTCGGACATGAGTATTTTAATGAAGTAGGTGATACCCAGATCAATGGGCACAATTGGCTGAAGTTTACCGCAAGTAAAATGAAGATTCAGTTGGTAAATCAAGTTCATGTTTCAAACATATTGGGCCTCATTACGAGCACAGCGGTAGGTGATAAAATTGGCACTAACCACGCTACCGCCAATTTTACCACTATGACAAATTACAAGTGACCCAAAAATTGGCAGTAATTCCACCGGCGGAATTTCCTCTGGCGGAAGCCTCCAGTGGTATTTCCGCCAAGACTCTGCAGAAACAGCGCAGGGGCTAATTCTGCCGATGCAATTACTGCCAAATAACAAAAACCCATTACTGCAAAATGATAAGTACAAAAACAGTTGAATTACCTCCAAAAATCAGAGGTAATTCCACCAAAAACACATCACAATTAACTCCACAAAAAAGGTGGAGGTAAATGCATACAGGTTTCACAAATCAAGGCCCAGGTGCACCAGATCCCCTCAGGTGGAGAACAAAAGGCCCACACCTACCCACAACACACATAGAAGCAACATACAGCCACAAGCAGACATACAGTACGGGCTCCACAAATTGCAACTCTACATCAAGCTACAGCAGCATGCTGGACCACAGCAGGAAAGGAGACCGGTGCAACAAGGTGCATTCTGTGCAGGGAAAAAATTCCACGTCTCTGACCATCCCCATGGACACTCATGGACAGGTAACCAGTCACCTTATACCGACTCAACCGTCAAACCATCATCAAACTGCTCACCCTAACACAGGCACAACTGCACAGCGCCATTGCCATCAGAACAGCCATCCCCCCTTGTTGAAGCTTGTGGCACTCTTGCATTTCTGTGGCACAGGCACCGTCCAGCACACAGTAGGGACACTGCATGGCAAGTCCCAGCCGACATTCTCTAAGGTGCTGGACCAATTCCTGGATGCACTAATGATACACGCACACTTGCACATCTCCATGCCCATCACACAGGCACAGGTGCATGCGGCCAAGGCAAGGTTCTACAGCATTGCCCATTTCCCCAACACCATTGCGGCATTGGATTTCGTCCATGTCGTGTTGGTATCACCCCAGGCAATAGAACAGGAATACTGCAACAGGAAAAAATATCACTGGATGCATGTACAGATGACTTGCAATGCCGACCTCTGCATCGGTCACTGCTGTGTTCGATATCCTGGGGCCACACATGATGCACTAATTCTGCACAACAATACCCTACCAGCTTACATGGACTGCACACCTGGCTCATGGGTAAGTAGCACTGAGACCTGACTGCCAAAAGCACCGGCATGCGCCTGGCATACAGAAGCAGTAGTAAATGAAATGTAAAAGTAAAAGTAAGAGTAAAATGATGCAACAGTAGCAATTCAACAGCACCCGCACTGACCCCACCCAAGGACACAGACATGAACCATGTGACAACACAGGGCATGCAGCCATGCAAGGCAGTACCACACAGTCAGTGCCACGTACAACCCATGTAAGCATTGCCATGTACCCCACATGGGGTGCTGCCACACCATAGTTGACCAGTGCAATGCCAATACCACAGCAGTGACAGCCACCACATGACTGCCAATTCCCACAACACTAATGACTGCAAGAGAGCCATGTAACCCATGTCCCATCAATCTCGATGCACACAAGGTGCACCGCTCCAATCCACTGAGTCATGCGCATAGGGGTATACACATCAGGACCATTGACCTGTTTTCACACATTGACTGTGTGAGACACATCACCATGTCTCACACAGTTCATTCATGTCTTGTAGGTGATGCTGGATACCCACAGTTGCCATGGCTAATGAACCCTGTGAGAAACCCTGCCACACCACAAGAGACAGCCTAAAATAAGGCAAGAGTCGAACAAGATCATGTATCGAGCAGGAATTTAGCGTTCTGAAATACAGGTTCATGTGTCTACATCACATAGGCGGTGCACTGATGTACAGCCCTGAAGAAATTGGGGAAATCATAATGGAATGCACAATGCTGTACAACATGTGCATATGTAGAAATTAAGAAATGCCCGCAGATGAGGACAACATCCTCCCTAGCACTGATGAGGAAGAGGTTGGAGGAGGGAACAGGGCACCACAGGACATATTTGGGTAAGTAAGGGAAGGATGGATGGTCCACCAGAAGCTCATGGACAACCTTTTCTGACTACAGAGACATGACACCCATAGATGCAATGAATGCATATGTCTCAGTTGCATGGAAATGTCAAACTGATCACCATTCAAGTGTGTTTATTTCTGGCAACAAGTAAACCCCATCCCCAACAACAACTACTACCCCCACCCCATCCCCAACACCAACTGAAACCACCCCCACCCCCATGCCCAACATCAACTCCCACCCCCACACCAGACCCCAACTCCCACCGCCATCCCCAACACCGACTCTGAACCCCACCCCTATCCCCGACACCATCTCTCACCGCCCACCCCTTCCCCAACACCAACTACCACCCCTCACCCCCAGCACCAGGTACTACTCCCTCTAGCGCTTGCGCTTGTCCCCTTGTCCATAGGCTTAGCAACTTTTGATGTATGCCGTTGTGAGTGCCTGGCCAGAGTGCTCGTCAAGGATTATCAGACAGTGAGCTCCCCTGCAGGCTCCCCCGTGTATGTTCCATTCTCAGATGTCTTACTCTGGCCATGGACTTATGTGTTGATGACAATTTTCTGGCTAGCTCACGCACCCTCTGGTTTGTCAGGCGCAGGCTTGCATTGCACGTTACTGTGCTCCTGTAGAGATGGTCAATGGATTGCTCAACTGTTCAGAGGCCTCCTGGATACAATCATGCATGGACTCAGAATGACACAACTGTTCCTGGGACATGGCATACATCTCCGCCTGCCTCTGTGCCATCCAGTCCAGACGTTCCCAGGTGGCCTGCAATGTGGGTGTGGGTACATGCTCCCAGGAATGGGCTTGTCCACGTGGGACATCCCATGCTGGAATGTGGGCATGTTTGTCTGAGGACGTGTCCTGTTAGCATACACGTATACGGCAAGATGCTCATGGTGACTGAGTGGTGTAGAGTGGCGAACGGCTGCACCGGGGTGAGGACACAGGCAAAAACGTCCAGACAGGTGAACAAGCCTGGACATATGGAATGTGTTTGGCCTCTGTCTGCGACTCTGATGCAGCAGACATGGACTGTTGGTCCTGTTGGCTGTCATCAACATCAATAGCCTTGCCTGTTTCTGCAGACTTCACAGCTGTGGTGGTTTGCACAGTTGCTGGTGTGTATGCCTGCACCCTTGGGGCATGTTGAGGTGTTGGGCCTGTGTCTTTGCTGGAGCAGGCGAGGCTGTTGGCATCACACTGGCAGTGTGCCTTTTGTTGGGTGGCATGCTGCTGCTCTGTGCCCTGTCCTGTCCGGGTTTGGCGGGGCCAACTGATGATGTGGTTGACGGTCCAGGTTGATCGGATGCTTCCTGGGTGTCCAGAGTACCTGTTGGGAGACATGGAAATGTGGATGAGCACATTGGATAGGTCATGCATGGCAAGTCAACATTCGCACTTTCACTTGCACTTTGCCCTCATGGTGTATAGTGCCGGCAGGGGGTGTGGAGTCATTTGACTGGCAGTGGTGAGGTAGTAGGTGTTGTATTTGGGAATCAACGTGGTTGGCATGGGGGTGATTTGCATGTTCACTCACTCCAGAGAAGGGCCTGATTGTCACAATGGATACCTGTGCACATGGTCATAGGGTACTGTCCATGCATTCTATGCATGTGGTGCTGTCAGCTGATTGGTTGATTTCGGCTACTGTGTGGTTTGTGTTGACTTGATGTCAGTCATCATGTCGATATGTCGTATGGTGCAGTTGCTGGGCTCGTGGAGCTGACACACATGTCCATTGGTGTCGAAGTTCGGTCATGGACGCGGTCAATGCAGTGTTGACTATGCATGGGTGGCCGTTGTGCGGACAAGGGGTAGTTGTTTGTTGCATTGTGGATGTGCCTTGTTCCTTCTATCTTGTTGTGCCATGGTGGTGCTTGCTTGTCTCATCCCATCCTCATCCTGCCTCATTGAAATGTGTGGGGTGGCATCAGTGACTCATATAATCGTGGCCTGCTGTCTTATGTGGATGCTTTATGCATAGTGGCGGTTGATGTTGTATGCATGCATGGCAGCCACAGCATTTATGTATGCCTACATGGTTAGACTCCTCTGGGGCCCTTATGAACCTATTCACTCAGGAAACTCACCCAGGTGCTTGCTCCAGTTTCAGTAGTGACCACACTATCTATGTCGGCCATGTGCAATATACCGCTCACCATCGCCTCCCAGGGTGCAAGTTTGAGGGGTTCCATGCTGCTGCCACCAGTGGCTGCCCTCTCCCTTTGATGGATGGAGATCATACTCCTCACCCTGGCCTTCAGGTTGTTCCACCATTTCCTCATGTCTTCGGCCTCCAATTGCACGCGCCCCACGGCCACCACCTTGTCTTTGATTTCAGACCATATGGCGTTCTTCCTCTGCTGGCTGGTTTTACAGTGTTGCGACTCATGTAGCTCCTCCAAGTAGGCCACCACCTGCTCTGCCAGAACAGTCAGTACATTCTCTGTGAACTTGTGCTTTCTCAGCCTCATATCTGGTACCTTGCTCTTCCTCTTTACACCAGACATGTTTTTGTTTGTTTTGGTGTTTAATTGCCACTCCTGGGTCCTGATAGCAAACGTATTCTGATTTCCAAAATGGCCACCAGGGAGCTACCTTTTATAGTGGTGATGTTTTTCCACTGGTGGCATTTCCACCTGTGGAAATTCAAATACCCAATGCAGCAGTAAAGGTAATTCCACCAATTGACGAAGGTAATTCCATCACATTCATGGGTTTTGGCTGTAATTACGCTGGGTGGAATTACCATTACAGCCAATGCTGAGGGCGTGCAACCGGCATGTCAGAATACAATGGAAATCATGCTGAGGGACACGGCAGTAGCAGTAATTCCGCTGATTCCTTTGCCAACTCGTAATGAGGCCCATAATATTTTAGGCTCGAATCTTTGGTCCCAAGCCCTAAATGTATTGATTGCTGGATACAACTGTGTCTTTAAATCTAAATAAACCAGTGGTCTCACCTGCCTTTCCTATCTTAGAGCCCTTAACATGTTCCTACTCCCTTCTTTATCCCCCACAGAATACAAATAGCCGTAGCACTGGTCCTATCTAGGACAGATTCTGTTACAAGTATATACCATTGCATGACATACAATATCTGACGAGATGGCAGACCCTATAGAATGATTCTACTCAGTTACTGATGAAAGCACAAAGGCAGTAGCAGAACCCATAGCGGAGATTAATATATATTATTATTATTATTCGACCAATAGGCTCCATGTGGTAAACCTACTTTGTCAAACATAATAATAATAATAATAATAATAATAATAATAATAATAATAATAATAATAGTAATAGTAATAATAATGTTAATAGTGTTAGTAGCAATATTGATACTACTACTACTACTAATAATAATAATAATAAAAATAATAATAAGTGGATGAGTACAAGAAAGGAGAACAGGAAAGGAAAAAAACAAAATAATATAATAATAATAATAATAATAATAATAATAATAATAATAATAATAATAATAATAATAATAATAATAATAAAAATACATACATACATAATTCGTGCCTGGAAAATGCATACACGATAAATCTGGTGAAAAACAAGAAAATAATCTGTTGCACCAAGAAAGCAACAATAGCTAATACAAAAAAAAGACATTTCCAAAATCGAGGGCCCCTCTGGTAAAACATTGAATTTACCTATAAGGTTACGTAACACTGACTGAAAATACTAACTCGGAAATCCTTACTATTGTGGTATTAATCAAAAAAAGCACACTCTGAAGGCAAAGCAATCCTACATTTTCAGCCCACTCATGGTTACAAGATGGATGAGGGCCTGATTCAGAGAGCATTTTCCATACGGGATTGAGCCATTATAAAAACGCTTCTGTGAATCAGGCCCTTAATGTCTGCACAGGGTATTCAAAGTCAGAGTTGTAGGAATATTGACAGATACACTACATCACTACAATCGTCTACACTGTTCATAACACACATTTCTAATCAATGAAAAATTCATTAACAAATGATGAACACTGTTTTTAGAAAAGAAAACCCTGTGTACTAATTACAAACCTGGCCGATATCTCCCCTCCATTATTAAAAGCAGTGTGACTAAGAGTTAGAGGACTCCATATCGCCAGCTCCACAGGATACTTCGAGCCAGAGTTAAGGGAATGTTGCCAAATACACTAAATCCTTTACCCTTTTGCAAGCCTCCCACATTTAGAATCCTGGCAAAGCTCTCCCCTCTGATTACAAACGAAGCTGAAATTTTCATTCCATTAAGAAAGCAAATAATTTATTAAAGCATAATTAGCAAGTAATGAACACTCCATTAATAAAGGAAACCTCGCCACCCAGCAAACAAACCTGGCAGAACGACCCTCTCCATTATTAAACTCAGTGCAAAAAAGAGCTAAACAACTCCTGTTTATGGATTGTGGACTGAAGGGCGTTATGTGATGGTGTGTATTCTTATTTAGTGTACTATTCCTTTTGGAATGGCCTTTTGATGCTGGTTTGTAAGAGTGTATTAATGATCACTTAACAGACCATTGAAGGATCAGCCCTGATTTAAGTTTTCTTCAGAGAATAAATGTGCATCTATGCGGCAGAACCCCAGAAGCAGAGTGTTCTAAACAAACACTTTGTGGGATGATCATGTGTTCCACAAATCACCCTAGTTCATAAATTGGTCCATGCTTTCATTGTGCCACAATTAATGTTCTGTTGTAATGTGTCTATCTATCTTAACTCTCTTCAGGATATTTGTATGCATGTATGAGGTAGCGAGTGCCCAGAGTACTGGATGCTGTGTGACTGCACTGCTTTGCCTGCGCTACCCTAAATTTTTTAATACACAGTTAGGAACCCTCACAAAGGCATGTATTTTGCCAACCTCTGAAGCCTGAAAAGTATATCCACACAGGCTTGACATGTGGCCAACTTTGCACCACACCTGCATATGAACTGGTCTGCTGTTAAATCTCAGTTACCAGTTTATTGGTATCCACTACAGACAGTAATTTGCTTTCTGACTTTGAGAACATTCAGACATGTTATTGCTCATTTTACTATAGCTGGTAAGATAGCTATAGCCAGTAAAATAGCTCAGTGGGTTTGGGCACTCACTGCTATGATGCGTGTATGATTTGCAGGATGCAGGTTTGAATAGGTCAAGACCAACTCAGTCTTTCATCCTGTGCGGTTGATAAATAAGCACCAACACAGGTTGGGCGATATTGTATGTATATTTGTTCTATAGAAAGCGCTTAGGTGTAAGTGCAGTACAATAACCCATCATTATCATTTGGCTTTGGACGTCTGCTTGCATTCAGAGTAATTTGATAATATGGGCCTATACACACTGATATGAACGAAACATATAGTGATCCATTCTTGAATGAAATGTTTATCACATTACAATGATATTGTGACCATATTTCTCATAGTGTATTTAGGAACCATGCTATGTGATGCCACTTTTCAGGGGTGAAGGTCATGTTCCATCTCTTCCTGTGATATCACTTTGAAAGGGGTCAAATGATATCCCTTCCTGTTATGTCATCAGAGGTCAAGGGTCGTGTGATGTCACTTCCACTACCTCTGGCATTTTGGTGAAATGACGTCCCTGGGGATCCCCAGCATTTACGTCAGCATGAAAATGCATGGTGACACAAATACTGTGGCATTTGTATGACAGAGAGGAAGAGAGGTGACAGAATCCAAATTGCGTTCCGCCCCACATCGCTGCCATACAAATGGACAAGAATTAGCCGTGGTGTCAATGGAATGAGTAAAAGCCTTGCGCAAGGTTCTTACATCTTCCGTTGATGTTGCAGCGCACTTGAAAATGAGCACCTTAGTGTCTACCTTGGATTTACCAGAAGGGTCTGACAACCTGAAAAAAGAAGTCTGAATAATATGCCAAGTCACAAAATTCCAAGCCTAAAATATGCAAGTGATACATTTTTTTTAAAGTAAAGAATATGTCCATGCTTCCTCTTCCTTCTGTGTCTTCAAATCTGATAAGACAATGGAGGACAAAATAGCAAGTGTATTTGTAATAGTACCAATTTGTAACAACATCAGGGAGACCTGTAGGGACAATTAAAAGACCATCAAAACATCTGAAAATACATCTGACACATTCGACAACTGAAAGTCTTGTTTTAAACAAACTGCAATCTAGGAAAGGATTTAACATCCTGTCCGCGAGTATGTGAAGTTTATGAGACTTTTTCTGGAATAATACACATTTTAAAAGGATTTAACTGAAACACTGGGTCCAGGTAAATGCCATTGGCATAGATCAGGCCTGGCTTTATTAAGTATAAATGGTTTGGGTTGCTTATTTGATGAGAATATTAGGAGATAGCTCTGATTTATTTTAGGTGGAAAACAATAACCAATTGGGCCACAGGCTGTTTATTCACCAACTGTGTATAAGGCAGGGTCAGAAGATGTCAGTGTTAGTTTTTAGTTTTCTCACAACCTGGATATAATTCTTTAAGGACATTTTGATGAAATTCAGACTCATACAGTATTTCATGCCTGATTGGCACACAATGACTGTAAAGCCAGTGATGTGTGTACCATAAGCAAAGAAATGAAAATACATCCTGACAGAGTGACCTGTAGTCGTAAGTGCATATCAAACAGTGTGGGAGACAACATTGGACCCTGAAGAACTCTTGATGTCATGGGAACAATTAAGTGGGAAATGGTATTAAGGACAACACAGTGCTTCATATCTGCTATGGTGTGTTTGAACCAGTATAAGGAGGACACAATGATGCCAACCTCTCTGAGTCTCCCAAACAAGATACTATGGTTATAAATGTTAAAAGAAAGTCCAGTGGACTAAAAGTACAAGAAGCAGAGCACTGGCACATCTTAGTCTGCAAGCAGGAAATAGTTGGCAAGGACAGCTACTAGCAAAGGCTATGTGCCCCTGTCTATCCTGCAGCACGTAGTGTGCTTATTGAGAAGCTAAATATCTAGGATATTGTATTGGGGTTCAGGGCAGTTTAATAGCATAAAACTGATAACAAAAAACATACAATTACCTATTTGAACTCTGGGACAGGTACGAGCAGCCCCACTTTAATGGCTCATAAACACAGCAGCCCTACACCATAACCTGGGAAGAAAGTAAAATATGTGTAGCACTGTTTTTATTTCAAAATTCTGAATTTCATAATGTATACATTATGTAAACCCAGCAACAAAGGGCTAGATAATAGTTGCCACTGTTTAGAAACACAGATTCACATTATATTGTTAAGAAATATAAATATTTAGGAGAGGTCATAAGTAGAAAATTGTAAGTGGTCACATCATTTTCCAGACATAATTGTTAGATATATTTTGGGGTTATATCTAGTACTTTGTGGTATTTGGTGGTATATTTTATAGTCCTTGACAATTTATTGTGGTAAACTTGTTGGGGTATTTTTATAGTGGTGACACTGATTTCATAATACTGCCTAGTAATTATTTTTACCAGGGTCACTAACAACAAACAAATAATGGACTTCATACACTCTGAATAAATGGGTCATGCTCTCCTGTGATGATTTATTTACAACATCACAGTTATGCCCTTTCAACAAATTTAAAATATGCAATTGAAATACACCATATTAATTCAGCCTCTCTAAGTAAAACAATTCACTGCTGCTACTTTGCTTTATAGATATTTCTTACTTTATGTTTATCTCCCTATAAATGTCACATCAGTGAGACTGAATGCAGAAGAAAATAGACTGAAGCTAAATTACCTATTCAAATTTCTTCTTTATCATAAAATAGAAATGCAGGTTACACAGAATGACATTTACACCCACGTTATAATTCACAAATTGAGTGAACTTTTATGCAGTGGCTTTCAGTGCTCTATCTGTGCCAAGTGCTGCTACATCAACCTTGGCTTCATAAAACGTGGCAAGAAAAATACCCTTTGAAAAACAGCAAGACTTTGAGAAGTATGAACACAATTTCACATGTGCATTTAAATTCAAATCTCTAATGCAGCACCTAAAATTAACGGAACTATTTAAGGTACTACTCACTCTACTCGCCCCTCAATTAACTTGATAAATACCACATTAAGCTTGCAATATTCCCTGACTCAGCTTGGCAGTGTTCCAGGGTCATCCACAGCTAAGGTTGCTTGGAACCTCGCAGCTCTGCTAAAAATTGCCAACAATGGGAAGAAACAGCTTCAGCCTTCGCCCAGCAGCACCAGCCCTCTGCTTCCTTTGTCAGTCAGTGCCAGAAGAGGAATGCCCTTCTACTCTTCCTCAAAACCCTTTTTATGAAACCCCTTGTTAATCACGAGCACCACCCCTTGTCCAGCACATCCGACTAGAACACCACGCGATCTGCCTTTCTCATTATGCTAACTGCATTGCTGAAGAGAGAAATGATACATCTCTCTTGCGCTTCCTGCTCTAATACAATGCCATGTTTTTAGCAGAATGGATCTTCACATTTTTCAGTTTACCACACAGCGCAGATTCAGCCAGCACTTTTAAAGTTCATTGTCCTTCCCATTTTCAGAGAATTATGCATTGGCTCAATCTGCATCCAGTTTATTTCATCACAGCCTACTTTGCACTAAATGTTATTATGGGATTCGGTTACATGTTAAATGGGGTTGGGTTAGTTAGTGTGTTAGGTTATTTTAGTATTATCTTCAGTGCAGCTCAGTTCATTGAGGTACCATCATGGAGCAAAGTGATTATTTTCTAGCATGTGCTCTGTCCATTGACATCTGTTTAAATTCAGCCTGAGACTCATACTCTTGAGTCCACTGATGGGTCTCACACCCTTGGCCCGGGCTGAAACTCAAACCCTTGCTAAAAAGTGAGTGTGAAATGCAGAGTCCATATGTTGAAATGCAGAGACTAAATGATGAAATGTGGAGTCTATAGTAGTACACTCCCTCTTTCAACAAAGGGCTAGATGACAGTTGCAACTGTTTATAAACACAGATTCACATTATATTGTTAGGAAATATAAATATTTAGGAGACGTCATAAGTAAAACATTTAACTGGTCATATCATTTTCCAGAGATAATCCTAAATTATTCTCACTGTACATGAATACATCAATTATATTTGAAATAAATATAAGGAGGTTATATTTAATAACCTCTTATTGAAGCTCATAAAAGCCAAATCGCAGCACTAGTCCTTGACAGAGCTATTTGAAAACTCTGCTTTGTGCTTTGCCTGAAGAAACTAGGGGTTGGATTATAGACAAAAGGGTCCTTGGTCTGGGACCCTTCATACACAGCAAAATATCTAAATGTTGAGTTAGAGCTAACCTCAAGGCAGTTACACGTGAATGCCAGTGCTACTTTATTTGGAGTGAAAATACTAAGCCATAATCAAAAAACCTCTTAACACATTGTGAAAAAAACATTTACACTCCGATATTGATCCCGAACTCCAAATATTCTGAAATCCTTTAATCATAACCTTCGTTGAACATCAAGATCGTGGTAACACAAATACACCAATTTACCCTCTACTAGAGAGATTGGAGACTTTAAGAAAATCTGCGTACATCTTGAACTAATATCCTTCCATATTGAATGTTCCAGGGTGCTTCCAAAGGAACCAAGAGTAGCTGCTTATGTCACACTATTTCCTTGTTGAGTTAGCTCCTGGGAATCTATGAAACAAATGAGCCTCATTACAAGTATGGCAGTAAGGCAACAATGGCGCCCGTATTGCTACTGGCACCATTGCTACCGTACTGCCATACCAGGAGCTCTGCTCGCGGGTGCCCTTGCAGCCACCAGGTCTGACCTTGTGGCCCTACCGGCACCCGCAAGCAGAACATGATGGTAACACCAGTATCGTTATTAACGGTACTAGTGCTCCCAATCTCCCCATTCCCATTGAGCCCTATGGGGCTCAAATGGGAATGGGGATGTACCAGGCCCGGCACCCGCGAAAGGGCAATTACCCGGATGTGAGTTTGGAGGTAGCCTTGCCAGTTTTACATTTCCCTTCTTTGCTATTGGCATAACATGAGCGCTTTTATAAACATTAATGTTTATATACATATATATATATATATATATATATATATATATATATATATATATATATATGATTATGATTGAAATCGTCAAATTGAATACATTTCTTTTTTCATGACTAAACAATTGAAGAATATTGCATAAATCAATATTATACTAAATAAAAAAATTGCAAACCTGCCATCTGGAATGAACACCACATCCTTTTATGTCTTCTTTCAAGTCCAAATATATGCGAATGACCATTCTGACTGATGTATTGTCTGATAACTTTATTTCAATTGAAGGAACTTACTCACTTCATAAAGGATTTCCAATTTGTGTTTTGTTTTACGGTAGTGCACATATCCATACACTGACAATTTATCCTTGGCAATTCAGGGGAATCATGTGGATTAGAGAAGATCACAATTTAAAATGTATGCAGATAATTTCGATTTAGATAGATGTATGGCTTTTGTTTAAAAGTTTCTCCTTTTCTGTTACTTTTCATGAGTACCAGGAAAACAACATAGATGGAAAAGTGATGTTTGATTTTCTATAGAAAACCAGGTGTAGAATGTATTTTGAACAATATGCTATTGTCTTTTAATCTCCATAAAATAATTCCATCCCAGCACTCTATTGCAGGTGAAAGGGAAGCTTGTTAGGTGCACACATGTGATCAAGTTTCTTACAGGAGAATCATGGCTTGTAAACCAACTTTAAATGTGTGATGCCAGATGCATTGTGAGATCACACATATAGCTAGATTGTTACTCCTGTCATAGCCTTTGGAATTAATGTATTTATTTGGTTCTATATAGGTAATTACCGTCTGCAGTCAATTCAGTTATTACTATTGAACCACATATTTTCACATCGATATACTCTTATTTTGCTTATTTTGAACATTGTTATATATGAAAATAGGATTGCACAGCACAGCACCGAAACCACCCTACTCGATCTTCTAACCATATCTTCAAACCAGAATGCTTAATATCTTGAACAGAGGAAAGGCTAGCATGCTAGTACTTTTGGACTTGTCAGCGGCCTTTGTTTTTTTAGACCATCAGAAACTCCAAGAGGCCTTAGAAAAATCTGTCAGCTGTTCTCAGGATGCGAGAGATTGGGTGTACTCTGTTCTTGTGGAATGGAGCTCCAAGATCCACTGGGGTGACCAGTCTTCCTTGCCTCGTCCTATCAATTGTGGAGTACCCCAAGGGGCAAGTTTGTCCCCCCTTCTGTTCAACTTGTACCTACGGTGTCTTTGCACCATTCTTACCAATTTAGGGGTGTTTTTCACCAATTTTGCCGATGACACCCAATTAGTAATTGAACTGAGCAGGTGTCACAACTCAGATAACACCAAGATTGCCAATATTTATAACACAATCAAGGCTTGGATGAAGGCAAACTGGCTCTGTTTAAATGGAAGCAAGACTGAGCTCATGATTTTTGGTTCGTCTCAGGCTAGGGCCAAACTTGACTTCGACTATGCTTCCTTCAGTATCAGAGACTCAAACATTCTGGTCTCTGATAAGGTTAAAACCTTAGGTGTTTATCTGGAGGCATAACTTGGGGCTAAAGCACATGGGTCCTATTTGAAGAAAAACTGCCAATACTATCAAAAGTTGCTCAAATGTATTAGAGAGGTTGTGAGCGGAAAAAAACCGGTGCCACCATTGCTAGGGCCACAATCCTCTCAAGGCTGGACTACGGTAACGCCCTACTGATTGGAGCTAAAAGGGATGAATCGCGCAATGCCAGACCATTCAAAATAACGTGGTGAGAACTATTAGAATGAAAACAAGACAAGACCATATCTACGAGGACAGAAAAGTCACTCCACTGGCTAGCTGTAGAAGATAGTATTGACTTTCAAGCTGTGACCATCGTACATCACTGCCTCTACGGCTCGGCCCCAGCTTGTTTGAAAGAACAAATAACACTATATGAACCAGGTCGGTACCTGATATCTGAAGCTCAGGGGCTGGTGAGAATCACACGTGCTACAAGAGCAAATGGACTTGGATGCTCTTCTGCCTCAAAAGAAGCAACAAAGTGGAATGGGCTCCCGTGCAATCTAAGACTAGAATCAAACTACTTGATATTGAGAATTAAACTGAAGACACTTCTATTTAAATAAATGACTAGCCTATTGTGATTACAAATATGCTCTCCTGTCCTTACATGTTTGTCTGTGTCTTTTTGTCCGCGCCCTGATGCCTGCAGGCTTTGGCGCGTTACAAATAAATAAAATAAAATAAATAAAACTCATGAGAAGATCCAATAGCTTTGCCAATAAAAATGCCCTGCCACAATATGAAAACATGTCCAAACTGGCTACACCAAAATGCAAGTTTATCCAGGAAATAAATCATGCTTGTGTTATCATAGATGCTCAGTAAAAAATACCATGTCAAAGAAATAGCTAGACTGGCTGCACCAACATGCCTGTCTAGCCTGGTAATAACACTTATCATGCCTGCTTTATCAAAGATGGCCGGTAAAAAACATCCTGCCACATTAAGAAATGGCCAGACTGGCTTCACCAAAATGCCATTCTACTCATATAATAATACTTACCATGTTTGCTTTAGCAAAGATGGCCAGTAAAAGTCTAATTCTTGTAATAGGGCATATACCACCTTGCAGTACCTTGTAATATTGCTTCCTCAACTGTATTTTCACAGTGTTCTGTAAAATAAAAGTCTCCAAACTCATTTAGAATTATTACAGAATCAAGTACTGTAATTTTTCAGTTTTGAACACAAGCATCCTTTTTTTAAATTGTGCCAATAAACACACATTTGAATTTATACCGTGTGTGAACTTGCGTTTGGACAACAATGGTTAAACTATCTGCATTGCACCTTCCATGACTTCATTCAAATAGATGTACCTTGAACAGATGAAGTGCCAAGGACGAGTATGCTTGTCCTTTTTTGCATAATAGCCTGGCAGTTAAGGGGTTAATAATTGAAAAAAAATGAAGAATTGAATTTATCATTTTGTTAAATGAATATCTGTACTATAAATAAGGACACTTCTGAGACAACATTGACTGAAAGTTGTTAGGACCACTTGTTTAGGCTTGAAAGTATACTTAAGACACCTTAGAAATCAAAATCTGTCAATATATAATGGACATATGGAAGATTTTATGTACTTTGTTGGTGGCCAGCTTGATACCATCAGGATACCACAACACACAAAACATACAATGGAAACATGCCACTTTTTCATCTAAAGCCAATTTCTGATGACACCAAACTAGTCCCACAGTACAGAATCAATCTCTTTTCATAGTCCCGTGTTTTTTTTTTTCCAAACATTATCTATCTTTTAATGGACTATTTCATTGGATCTATATAATTGACCACAATAAAACACGTTCTCACAAACTTGTGATCTTGCACACGCTCTATATAAGGAAATGTCTGTAACAGTGGTTTCCCTTGTGCCACCTACCATCCTCATATCACCCAAATCCCCCAAATCTGTTAAATGTGTTTTACTGAATGATATCCTTTCTGAGTAATTTCGCAAACCACCCCAAAGCAAGAATGACACAATTATCTATTTCCCGTAGGAAGAGCACTTATTTGGGTGGCTTATAACTTTGCCACTGTTCGACTAGGCTTTCCACAAAATATAGACCGAAAGAGGGTTCATTTTGAAACATTTGTTTCAGTTTTGTCAAGGCGGTGCAGGATTATAGGGCGGTCCCAAATGTTCAAAATTCAGACTGATTTGAATGGGAAAAAGTTTGCTCCACCTACAGTTCGAACTGCTGAACCCACTTTCACCAAACATGTGCGTGAAGTAAAAGTCTGGACCCATAAGCATGCTTTTGAAAATTTAGTGATATATAATGTTGATGCTCTGTGCCAATCAGGGAGTTGCATAATGTTTGCAAACATTGCGTAAAAGTGCTCATTGGTCAATCAAGAAACATGAGGTGTGTTATACATGTTGAAACAGATGCCATGTTGGAGTGCTGAACATCATCTGTTGTCCCCAAAACTCTCATTGAGAAAATAGTCAGAAGCACAACATTACATTTGTTTTACATAGGCCTCGAAAAGTGCAAAAAAGAGGATATGATATGCGTCGTTCTTTACTGCTTTCCGAGAACATCTCAGGTTTTCGTGAAAATTGCTGTGATGTTTGCAACGTGACTAATATTCGAGGGCATTACATGGCCACAGTAGTGGCCATGTAGTTATGGTTAAGTTGGTGTTTCCATAGGAAGAGCACTTTTTGGGTGGCTTATAACTTCGCTCCCACTGGACGAATCCTCACCAAACTTTGCAAAAAAAGTATATGGCCCACTCTGAATTTTTTTGCACAGTTTGGTGAGGATTCATCCAGGGGGGGGGAATTTATAGAGGGGGTCCCAAAACTTTTTTTACCTATAGACTGAATGGGAAAAAATTTTGCGCATGGCTACAGCCCGAACTGCTGGACGGATTTACACCAAATTTGCGGCAGGAGCGGCGGCCTGGTCCTGAAAGCGTGCTTTTGCAAATTTGGTGTAAATCTGTCCAGTAGTTTTTTTTAAAAATGACCAAAATGTAAGGCAAAATAATTTGTGATATCTGTGTTAGCTTCGCGGACGGACTTCCCTGTTCGCTCCGCGGACAGCACCCCGATTGGCCCAGCGGCTTGCGTCATGTCCACGGTCATGCGACGTGTTCGCTGATTGGGCGGCGTGGTGTGTGATGCGCATCAGATTTTGTGTCGCGCCCGCCATCTTGCATTTGCGGACGTCCGCAAACAGTGGGGTGAAAGTTTGTTCAAAATGTGTATTTAGTAGACTGTGTTGGTGTGTAGAAGTCTTTGGGGAGGATGGGGGAGTATAAGATAGGTTTAAAGTTGTATTTTATTTATGTGCTAGACGCTTTTGTTGTGTTCGATTTGTCTGCGGACAACACGGCTGTTCTGGAATGTTCGTGAATAAACAGAATGGATTCGGTGTCAACTTGAAAGTGTTCTACGAACACTCGTGGGGTCTTGGAATGTTTGCAGGGGGTGTCCTGGAGATGTTGTCTGTATTGTTCATTGGCAAGGTGAAAATGTTTTAAGAACAATCGCAGTGTCCTGAAATGTTCGTACATAAATAAAATGGGGGTGTCCCGAGGACACTGTTTGTATTGTCCTCTGGCAAGTTGAATGTGTCCTAGGATCTTCCCCCTGTCCTTGCATCTATGGGTGTGATATGCTGCGGTGGTTGTGGCCAGGGTATAGAATGTTGGCCATGCACCCAAATGGCCATGCACCCAATAGTGTATGCCCTGGCCACAAACACCGCAGCATATCACACCCATAGTGGCTTTTAACTTTGGGACAAAAACTAATTTATAAGGAACAATGTTATAAGCTGTGGGTGTAATATGGTGCGATGGTTGTATTTATCTTGTTATACGTACTATTTGGTTTAGTAACGGGAGTCCATGTTTTTCTTTTTCATTTCTGTAACAAAAGAAAATAGCATGTTAGTATTAGTATTTTATAATGACTTATTACATTGCACAATCAACATTTTCTTCTTTTTATTGACCCTCATATTTAGTAGATTTACAAAACAGAGTACTGTGCAATTTGCAAAGTTTCTGTCTTTGTTGCTAAAATCATTGGGTCTGTGGGAGAAAAGAAATCCATGTTGGATTAAAAAAAACACCCTTTTTCTGTTATGCTACAGTTCATTTATTTGTTTGTTTTCCGCGTTTACATGTTCTTTCTGCCTAATGCTTTATGCATTGGATTGTTTCAGTTTTTGTGAGCAGTAAGATATTAGGTATTTGTTTGGATATTGTAAAATTTTGGCCCAGTTAGATACCAGTAGGCGTATTCTAACTGTTTATGTTTTGATATAATTTCGTGGTATTGATTTATCTGTTTGCATATTTGTAAATTTTGGGACAGTTAGATACCAATTGGCGTATTCTAACTGTCTATTTTTTGCTCTATTTGAGTGGTATTAATTTATCTGATTAGTTACTGTAGAATCTTTGGGCAGTTAGATAGGTTTTGAAATATTGTGACACTTTATATTTTTTTACTACAAGTGTACTTAAGGTTTAAGTACAGTTCAGTTATCAAATTTTGGTTTTAAGAACATTCAATACGCGTTTGTAAGATTAGCTGGTAATCTCTGCTTTAGAGTAACGGTACTATCATTACATTCAAACCATCCACATTTTTTTTTTTATATATGCAGTGTAGTGCCCTGAGTTGGTTGTGGCTCCTGCGTGGTAGATTATACCTATTGTTGTGAAGGTTTTCCTACCAAGCAATATTTGACCATGTGTGAATCCAGTCAGCTTGCAGTTGTTTTTAGTACCATCTGCATTGTAACGCAAAATCATTAGTATTACGTATTTACTATGTGTTTGTATTAGTAAGGTGGAGCGATTGCAGGTAGTACATCATCTGCCATGGTTTGCATTTTGTACAAGTTGCTGAAATGCAACGGATTCACAGTTAGGTATGGATACATACACAAAACGTTCCTTAGGGATTTCCTCATGTTGCATATTGTTGCATTGTAACGTAGAAGCATTAGTATTACATATTTACTATGTGTTTGTATTAGTAATGTGGAGCGATTATCCGAATTGCAGGTAGAACATAATCTACTGTGGTTTGCATTTTGTACAAGTTGCTGAAATGGAACGGATTCACAATTAGGTATTGATATATAGACAAAGCGCTCATTGGGGATTTGTTCTTGTGTCACATTGTTGCAGAGAGTGCATGTATGTTTCCACATGTATGAAATCTGGAAGATTTCATTTATAGGTATGTTTTTGTTTTCCAGTACTAATAGTAAGTACATTAGAAATTCTTGTGGATCTTCCTGTGCGTTTATAGTGAATTTCACCATTCCAGCACAGTAGTCCAATTCTCGTCTTATTCCATGAACAGTATACGGGGTGTCAGGATTGTTTTTTGCATTTCTATGAAGTACTAACATTTGCATACACAATGGGTCTCTAAAGTGTAAGTAAATGTTGTCAACAATTGCTGGTATTTGAAATAGAATATTGATTGCTACATTTGCGTAGCAACTTACACCTATTTCATTTATAAGTTTAAATGGACCAGGTAGTTCTGTATCTGAGTGATTTTTTTTTAGTTTGTCTTCCTTCTTTGACGAAGTACTTGGTTTACTTTCCCTAATTGGTTCTATTTTGCTTGTGGTACTTGATGAAGTTTTAGTTTCTTTTAGTCTCTTTGGAGGATTTGCAGTGACATCCTGTTGCATTTCTGTTTGATTTAGTTTTCTTTTAGAACATTTTCCTTTTTGTGGAACAGGATATGTTTGTAGATGGGGGGTGTATAGTGAACGAAGTCTATTGTATTCTAAAATGAAAGGAATATCAGCGTTTACTTTACTTGCATCAAAGTTTATTAGAAATAGACCGTCAATTGTACGTAGGCGTGACAGTGCTACGTAGCTCATGCCTTCTTTAAAGACTGTGTTACCAATGTCTATCATGGCTTTGTCTAGAGTAAGACCTTGTGATTTATGAATGGTGACTGCATATGCAAGAGAATTTGTCAAAGAGAATATTGACAAACTGAATTTTGTTGTCACGTGGGTATGTTTGAAAGCCAACAACTGTACCCAGTGCTCCATTAACTAGTCCTTGGTCCACGTCAAGGTTACGTTTAAGCATTACTCTGCAATTTAAGGATAATTTTAATATCTTTTCCAAGCCTGCTGTGTTTGAGATTGATTTTTCTAAACTATTTAGTCTTGCTGTGGCTTGGTCACACATGGGGGGTGTCATTCCATGTCCATCTAGTTTGTCTGTGGCGCTAATTTCCATAATTGGTTGAATTTCTTTGCTTAACATTATTTCATTGAATTTGAAACAGCTTGCATGAGTTGGCATTAAGGCCATACAATTGACATTTTTGTGGGCTAATTGTTCCATAACATCTGTAGCACATACATTATCACCATAAAGTGCATGAATGTGCCGGGTTTTCAATATTGCTTCTGCTTCTCTAGAAAGTATACCAACTCTGATACTTTTTAAGATGTTGGCATAAGTGAGATCTGCAGATTGGCGCATGTTTTCTGTTAATTCTCTGTATTGGAAATTTTGCCAAAGGTTGACATTTCCAATGCTGCCAACAGTTTTACGACAGAGTTTGTGTCCTAATGTTTTAAAAATAGGCTCACCTTTTACAGGTGTTAATTGAAGAAGATCTCCGAAAACAATGATGTGTTTTCCTGCAAAGAGCTCTTCATAGTTTGTTTTGAGTACTTCTTGTAATCTGAGGTGAATCGAAGCCAACATTAGGTTGGACACCATGCTCACTTCATCTATTAGTAGCATTTTCATTTGTTTCAATACTCTGCGTACTTCCATTGCAGCTTCTGCAGAAAGTTTGTAATAATCTAACTTGTTTTGGTGTTCTACTGGCAGGAGTAGTAATCGGTGTAAAGTGACACCACCTATGTTGTAGGCAGCTAAACCTGTGGGGGCAGTGACAACAGCTGACAGTTTGTTGTTTGTCAATTGTTGAAGGAACTTACTGATGATTTTGATTAGGAATGTTTTGCCAGAACCAGCTTCACCACTGATATACAATAGTATAGGTTTGTAATTTTGGCAGGTGCATTCTTTGTTTTCATGTTGCACACCATGTGCAATTTCTTTAGTTATTTCTTGAAAAATGCTATGTTGCTCTTTGTTTAGTTTTGATTGTAGTGTAGTTAAGTCTTCTTTATCTTCATAGTGACACATGGTGTTGTCTACTTCTATCATAGCTATTTCTGCCTCATTTGTTATTAGTGGTTCTCCCAGTGGTTCTTGGCTTCCTGTGACAGAAGGTTGACTACTGTCAGAAGTGTCCTTATTTAGTTGGGCCTGGAGTTCCTCTTTGTGTTGCTGCTCATTATGCAACATTGTTTTCTACTGTGCAAAGTTTACATCAGTTATACTGCTTTCATTGGCTTTGAAAGCGTCTTCATATGAGTCATAGGATCTAGTATTTCTTCTTCTTTTCTCCATGGTTTGAAGAGTTGTAGCAAGGGCATGTAGTATATTTCTTTATGTTGAGGAGTCTTTAATGACAATTTGATGTGATTAATTAAATTTGGTTTTGTGAGTTTTACTAAGCTGCCATCACAGTTTGTCACTTTGTATTTACGGTTTTGCTCATCAGGTTTTATATTATTTTTGTATGTGTAGTTTTGGGCTATGTGGTATAGACACATGGTTTCCAAAGTGGTACTCCTGTTTGGGTAGTATGTGTCCAATAAATTGTTTTTTAAAATGTCTTGGCTGTTGGGATCATGTTTGGCTATTGTTTCTATATCTTCGTATGATTTTAGAACTCTTTTTCTAGATTTAGCTGGACCAAGACTTAGCCATACTATATTTGCAGATTTACCATACAATGCAGTACCAGTTAATCGATCAGCTGCTTCATAGGATCCACATTCTCTATGGGACAGCATTTTTATGCCCAAGCTGTATAATTTCTGAGACACTATTTTATCTGATGACAGGTCATTCCAGAGGTCTTGGAGCTCAGTCTTTTCTGATTTGGTTAAGTATGCTGTGACATATCGTGCAACTGCTGTAGAATTGTCTGCAATGTACTGCACATCTATATTTGCATTCCACAAGTGGGCAGTGATTGCATTGTAATCATTGATATATTTTTCTTCTTCTTTTCTTTTTATGCAATATGTATTTTTAGGTGACTTACCTTTAACACTATGTCTAACTGAAGACATGAGGTTGTTCACTTGACCTGTATTTGTAACTGGTCTAGGGAAACCAAATCAACATTTGGTATAGTATTTCCCTTTGTTTTTGTATTTGCGACGACAATATTTGCCACATTTGTGTCTTTGGAATTGTAAGATTTTTGCATGAAGATCACTATTTGTGGATTCTGACGGAATTTCACAATTGACATATTTTTCAATAAACTGTAAAACAGTGGCATCACTGTCTTGACCAAATTTAGGAGCATCTTTAATCCATAAAAGCATGTGGACATGTGGCGCTCCTCTGGCTTGGTATTCTTTTCTCCAAGAAGTGTTATTACAAATAAAATATAGCATAGCAATGAAGCGATGGTGAAAATATCTAGAAACATGAACTGGATCCTGAGAACAAAGTTCTCCAGGTGTTAGTATATCTATGTTTGTTTTGTTTTCGTTTGATATGCGTAGGAAAGCATGTAAATCTTCCCATGCATATTCTGCGCAACTTAATGTAACAAACCAAGTGGGTGGGCCAAGGTTTCTGATCATACAACGTACATCTCCATGGCATCGAAACCAGTACTCTTTAGTACCTCGCATATTTGCCAATAGATTTGTAAGATTTGCCTGTAAAACCTCATCTTTTTGTTGAACTTTTTGTAATAATTGTGTGGCTGTCATATTTTGAAAGTGTGATCCTGATTCTAATATGTGTGCAACTCCGTAACATAAAGTTGATAGTTCACTTTCAAAGAGTAGGTGGAATATGTATTCCACATTTTGTCGAAATCTGGGATCTTCAGAATACATTCGTAATGAGCGATATTCTGATGCTGATATTTGAACAGGTCTATCATTGTATCTTCCTCCTTTGCCAGTAGGAAAGAGTAGAGGAAAAGCACGTGCTTCTATACTTTTTCCCATATGCTGATTGGTGATCCTTTTGTTTGACACATTTGGTACGTTTCCAGTGCATCTTCTATGGTGTCATTAGAGTGCAATGGGTGAATTGTATAATGGTCTAAAGTGTTTGCTATTGTAGCAGGATCTAGGAGCTCAAATTGACCAGTTTCTTGTGTCTCTTGAATTATTTCAGTTGTATCTTTCAAGTTTTCTTCAATATTAATTTCTTTGCAATAATCATTATTCTCTTTGAGATATTGCAGGGCTTCTCTAACTTTATGTAAATCTACCAGTTGTTGCCACATTTTTTTGTCTTTTTGTAGGTACTCCATTTACCAAGATAATTAAAGATTGTTGAATTGGACGTTGCACTCCTAGAGTGTGCACATTTTCTTTTAGATCTAATGGTAAATACACTACTTTTCCACGAATACCTTTCACTAATTCAGAGGGAGGTAATTTTGCAGTTTTTGGTTGAAGGCATATTATTGCTTGAAATGAGTTTGGCTGTTGTCAGGTTTGGTAGTGCAGTAACTGCAAAGTATTATGGGGTCAGTTATTTTGTATTTGTTTTCTGCTATAAGGTAGAGAGCTAATTCAAACCATTTAGAATCTTCATTGTCTTCTATTTTGTATGAAAGGTCTATAGTTTTTGTGTTACTTTTATAACACGTTCTGCGGCAACATACACACACGTGGTTTGGTACTTCAGCTGAAGTGCTTTGAAATGTTAGTATTTCTTTTTTGTATGTGTGTAGTGAAAGGTTGCCATGTGCAGATTTGTTACGAAGTTGGTTGACAGCTAATTCATCTTATAAGTGGGTTTCATTTCCAAAATATTTTTTCTGTATATACTCAATTTCTTCTAGTAGGTCTTTTGGTGTACCATGTAGAAGAATGTTATTTAAATTGGCTTGTGCTAAAGCAGGACTTTTTGCATAATACAGTTTATAAACTAGATTTCTTATACTTGCATGATGTGTTGATATCCTTTTGATATCATGGAAGGTTGTTTTGCAAGTAGCTCCTTATATGCAGGCCAACGAATGCCCTTGCAGTCCTGTGTGCTTGCGTACTGGACAAGCATCCATACTTTGCAGTATTTTAATTTTGATTTTGTCTTTGCTTTTCACATATTGATTGAGGAATAGGCGTAAAGATTTGAACATTGTTTTGGGAATGTTACACATTGCCGTGCATGGCCATGTGTAAATTAGATGTTCTGATTCAGTCAAATGGAGGGGTAAATCTAAGTTTTCAGGGCATATTTTTGTAAGGAGTACTTCTTGTTCCATTATGGTATTATTAACTTTTTCATAACCTCAACCACTGCTATGTATGGCAATTGTATTTGTTTGCTTTTGTTTGTACGCTTCTTCATTAAAGTATGGTTCTGTGCTTGTAGTGTGACTCCATTCACCTCCACAGATATTTAAGAAGTTATTTCTGTTCACATTTCGTTTATTGAGAGTCTTTTTTGAAATTTAGTTATTAGTTTTGTTAGTGGTTTAATTCTGTTTAACAAAACAATAAATAAGTTTCTTTTGAGAAAAATTGCACTGTCTATCAACGCTTCTAAGATTACTTTCCTACGATAGGTTTGAAGTGTTGAACCTGGTTTCTCTCCTGTTTTTTTCAGATTTTGAAGGACTTTGTGATGGAACATTTTGGCTAATATACTTTTCTTGGTATGCTTACTTTGTACTATATCAAAATTTATAGAAGAAGTTTTATTTGTAGTGATAGTTGATTTTCTGTTAATAGTTTTTTGGGTCGTTTTACTTTGTGATAGAGGAGGCAAAGTTTTTGCACTAGAAACTTCTTCTGTTTCACAACATGACTGTATTAGCTGTTGTGTTTCAACGTTTTATACAAATTCTGCTATAGATGGGTGTTTATGTTGGAGACTTTTCTTTTCATTCGCTCTACTTCTGCGTCCCTTTCTACGGAGTTGCTTTTTGGTGGGCATTCTTTAGCGTCTGTTGAAAAAAATACAGAAGGTATGGGTTGGGGTTTTCTGCAATGCATGTGTGTTGTGTGCATGATAGTTTGAGTAAGATGATAAAGATGTATGTAATGGTGTGTGATTGTGAATTGGGAAGTTGAACTACTACGGATGGGTATTCTTCAATTAATGTGTTACTAAACTGGGGTTCAGATGACAGACAAAAGTAAGCCGGTGGTGTGGAGAAGAATAAATAATACAGGTAAAGCTAGACAATTAAAACAGTTGTTTGTTCTACAACATCTACATTCTAGCGGCTGAGTTGGGTAATTTGTGTGCCGAAAAATAGGAATTTGAGGGCCATTCTGACAGGAGATCACTGTTTAAGACCGGGGGGGGGGGATTTTTGGTCAGAATGGTGCAGAATCTCTATTTTTAGGCACAGAAATACCATGAATGCACCGTACAGTGCGTGTGAGTTATAAATCAAATATTATGGTAACAATCTACTTACTTTTTTTCAAAAATGAGTAGTTTGCTTCTTAGTTGTTCTTTGTAAATCAAAATCGGCTGCTTCTATTCAGGAGAATGGGCTTCACTGCAATTGTAAAAGAAAGAAATTAGTAATTTGGTTGCTATATAGCACTGTTTTCATTTTAGACATAGATTTTTTTTAAATTGAAATGCTCAGCGCCTTCCTGAAAACCATTAAATCTATATTATGACTAACAGTAGGAAAGAAAATATCTTTAATATGGTTTGTGGAATTCATAATCTACCAACGTATACCACTATTCTTGTAACTAAGCTTTTCCACATAATAGTGAGTCATTGTCATCATAGCTCTCAACCATGTGTGTTGCAAAGGCGGATGAAATCATCTGTTTTTGTTTTTGGCGGGTGAGACGCCCATTGGAATGAATGGGCGTGCAGGAGGCTTGGCGGGTGAGTCAGTCCTTTACAAGGCGGGTGACACCCACCAAAAGCGTGTGAGTTGAGAGCTATGTGTCATAGCCTGCTTTTGCACGTAACAGTGAGTGAATGTCATAGTCTGCTTGTCCTATATAAAAGTATGTAAGTACTTATATAAACGAAAACAATTAAAACCAATTATGTGTTTGTACAAATATTATTGTTTGAGATTTGATCATAGAGTGTGTATGTTATTTTGTGTGATTATATGTTGTGTATATATTTTATTTCAAAAATGTTAGTTTAATAGTATTTGCATGTGTGTGTGTATGAAGAAATTAAACAATATAAAGGTTTGTAAGTGACAGGTCATTTTAGGACAATGAAACAATGATCGTCCATTCATTTTTCAGATTATAGATGGTAAAAGTTGGTTAGAAAATGTGTTCATGTACTGTGTAGAAAATATGCATACCTGTACTTTCTGTTCATGTATATGGATATGGACCAAGCTGCAAGTAGAAATATTGGAGATTTGTATAGTATTTCTCGTAGATCGTGGTTGTCAATGGTATGAGACTTGTACTCCGAGAGATACACCGTACATTTGTAGTGCTGCTCTATGATGATGCAGTTACATGTAGTGTTATTGGATTTGATATGTGGATGGTCATGTGATTGCTTAGCTACATCCAATGAGGGAATGGCACAGAGAGTGAAATCGAAATGGTAGAAGGGCTGTACATGTTACGATATGTTCGCGGACATGGCGGTAGTTCTAGGACACCGCATATTACATCCAGGGAATTTGGGGAGGGGAGGTATGGAAATGAGATTGGATGAAGCAAGGGATTGGTCAGTAAAGTTTAGTGAGTGTGTTGTGCTAGGAGAGGTTTTCTCAGATATTGTTTTTGCAGAGAGAAGAACAGATAGCTATGGCTGAGTGTTTCAAAACACAGATTGTATGGATTTTGGGAGACTCGTGGATTCATTCGTTGAAGGTGCATGCAGAAAGCTGTGGAGTATCTATAGATCTTGGATTCCCACATGTGGAAGTGCACTGGCATGGAGTGCGTGGAATGAAGTGGTTGGACTTGCTACCTCTCTGTGCAACTTTGAAGATAGAGGAACATCCAGACATAATTGTAATTCATTGTGGAGGGAACAGTTAAGGACATATGTCTGGAACTCTAAAATAATTTTTTCACGGATTGCGCAGAGACAAGTGTGGCTTTGTTCTTTCTCATGTGGTCCACAAATGGAGAAAGTAAGGCGTAATGTTAATAAGGCTGTTTGTGCCTTTCTAAGAGATTTTGGCATGTCCTCGTTTAACAATGAAAATATTTTGTTTCGTAGTACATACATTTTTCGCAAAGATGGAGTCCATCTTGCTTATGCTGGCAATCAGATTTTCTGAGAAATGTACAAAATGTATTGCGACCTTTTTTAGAAATACAGCATTCGTTTTGAAGTACGTCTTACGTAGTTAAAATGTTTTATATTCAAACACTTCCCAAAGGCTCTTTTCAGAGCCACCACTTCCTGTTAGAGAAAATGCATTGGTTTCAATAGGGTAGCAATGCAATTGTTTTTCTGTTCGCGGACCGTCCGCGGACTTTCACAAAATGGAAATGGCTATGCTTTATGTATCTTCACTTCTATTCTTTAACTGTGAAAGGCGGCTCTGAAAAGAGCCTTATTTTTTTGGGGGATTTTTGTTATTTTGTATTTTTTTGTTCTTTTTTGTACACGACACACTAGGAGAGGAGGGAAGGAGGTAAAGGGAGGGGGACACCAACCAAAGGGATAAGAATGGGCGAGCTGAGAGAGGAAGATGTAGAGTGGGTTTTATTTGGGTATTGAGCAGGTCTTCTGGTGCTCTGAGACGATCGTCTCAAAAGCACTCCGAAGTCGCCCTGCAGAGTACTGTGTCACAGTACACACATACAACTGTGACCCTCGAAAGGTAAGGGTCATCAGAATTCTGTATGGCCTGTGAGGCAGCTTGAGGATGACGCTGTCCCACAGAGGTGTTCCTTGTGGTGACAGGATCAGGAACGGAGGATGAAGTAGAGGCAATCAACCTACTACACTTCTCGCAAGGTACAACCTTGCGAATGGCCCCAGTGTGGAATGAGCGCAGGTGTCGCTTCATGGTAGTGGTCCCAAAGCTATACGAACCATGCTTCCCGCGACTGAGTACCATTTTGCACTCATTACAGGTGACAAGGTTCGCATGAGACTTACAACCGTTTCCATGACCGGTAAACAACCGCCACACCCAAGATTCACGCCGACGGCGGGTAGTAGGGATTTCCTCTACCTCATTCTCGTCATTCTCTTCTTCCTCCTCTGTATCCTCACTCCTGTTCCCCTCTTCAGGCCCTTGGGGAAATGGTGGTGGTGGAGGGAGTGGGGGTGGTGCTGAGGCAGATGTAGCACCATGTGGTAATAGTCGAGCCATGGATGTCATAGGCTTGGAGATGGAAATCTCAAAATCTGCAAAGTATGCAGCAAAATGCAGTGTGCTCTGTGGAATAGTCAGAAACACAATGAGAATGCGCTCTAGGGCGTGGTCTTCTATCGGGGTGCTTGGCCGCGGGTCGCGGACATGTGCGCCGTCCGCAAAACAGATCGAACATCAAAAAAGGTTCAAAAAGTCACAAAAACTATGTGGAAAGTTAGGATTGGAATGTGGGATTTGTGGTATGGTGATTTTTTAATGAGAAATATTGTGGATTACTTGGAAATGTACTTTTAAACTGGTCAGGGACACGAACAGTGTCCGCATTCATAGCAGGAGATGAGCGTTGGCGCGGTCACATGATTGTTTTGTGAGCATGTTCGCTAAGGTAGTGGTCGTCCGCAGGACACCCAATGTACGGACATTGTTTTGCGCATGCGTGTTGATGTTCTGCGGACAGTGTTCGGGTCCTGAACTAATTAAAAGTGTGTCACATGTAAAACGAACTGTTACGGACAGCCTTTTGTTCTTAGCACAGTTTTATTTATTTGCTAAAAATACGGACAGACATAGCGTTTGAAGCACACCTCCATTTTCGTTTATTTACGAACAATTCAGGACACCACAAGTGTTCTTAGAACAGTTTCTGCTTGCTATCGAACACTACAAATAGGCATAGTGTTCTTAAGGACACCTCCATTTTCATTTGTTTACGAACATTTCAGGACACTACGAGTGTTCTTAGAACATTTTCAACTTGCATGAGAACATTGCGGACAGATGTAGTGTCCTCAGAACAGTTACATTTTCATTTCTTTAAAAACATTTCCGAACAACCGCGGTGTCCGTGGACACCTAAATTTGTTTTATCACAAGGAACTGAAAGTAATTACAACACAATATAAGAAAAGTAACTTTATTTCATATATATATACAATTATGACTGGGAAGGTGGGGCAGAAACGGAAACAAAAACAGGAGAATTAGGGATTTCTAGATAACTGGGATCAGCTGAAGAAGGGAAGGAAATCTCATCGAAACGCTTGGGTCCATAGACAGGGTTTGGGGTTAACTGCGTGCGATAGGGTGAGGGGAGACAAGTGCAGGTTGGACAATGGTGTGCTGTTGGGGGTTTCACATAATTTTCCACAAAGTTTTTCAAATCCATAAAATTTTGCATAAGGTCGTCCATTTTTTGATTAATCTGCTGTAGAGTGATATCCTCTGATTGTTGTTGTGAGATGCTTGGAATTTTTGTATGGTCTGTAATAAAAAAAATGCATAGGTTAAATGTATACAAAATAATATTTATTAATTGGTTTATATAGTAAAGTGTGTACCATCAGGTGGACAATTTTCTAACATTTCCTCTTGTGGGAAATGCTCCTCTAGCCAGTCGAGAGTACTACACATTTCTGTGAGAAAACAAAAAAGTAATATGTTTTTTTTTCTAATATAGAAAGTTTATAAATATATGAGTAAAAAGAAGTGCACTTACTATGTCTGGTGAGATATGTAATCAGTAGTGTATACGTCTGGTCTTGCTGTTGGTTGTGGAGCGTCTGTGAGGTAATTATGGTGGAAGCCACTTTATCTTCTTTTGGTATATTCCATTTTAAAACATATTGTATTTACATGAATGGTTAGTGTGTTACATATATGGGTAACATTTTTTAAGTATTACTACATATACTTTGTATGTGTGCTGCTTTGTGAATTTGTTAAATGTTCCTATGTTATGATATAACTATTACACATACCTCCCCAGAGTTTTTAGGTGGTGGTACTGTGTGATGTTTTTACCCATGCATCCAAGCCCTACCATAAAACTGTGCAGTACTGGCATGGAAAACATCATGATGGCCAGAACTCCCCAGAGAGTGCACAGGGAAAACATGAAGAATAGGCTGCCACCCATTTTTGCCTATGTTGTGAGCACAGGAGGGCACTGCCTAAAACCACCATTGGGCTACACACACAGTAGCCTGAAACCATTGGGAATGGCAATGCTGATTGCCAAAAAGCAACTCAGAACTGTGGGGAATTCATTTTCTTAATCCCAAAAATGGTTGCAATACCGGTACTCACCACTATCAGAAAGCCTGCGTTTTAAAACCAACAGACTTTTGTGTAAAACTGAACAGAGGAACCCAAACCAGACCAAGAAAGACTTGCTAAGAGGTGGATACAATGTAAAACTATATTCTGAAATGACTTGAAGGAAGTAATTATTTAATGCATAGGTAAAAATTGTAAGTTTGATTTAAACTGGGAACTAAAGTGACATTTAGCTGAATTCTGCCTGACAACTACCCCCGACAGGAGAAACCTGCTCGGCCACTATTCCCAAGCCTAGCTGCATCCTGCTTCCCCACCAAAAGGAGGTGGCACCTATCTGATTGAATTACCTGGGGACTGCAGGAAACTGAACAATGGACTCAGGCAAATGTTATATTGGGGGGGCTGTAAAGTGGTTTCCTCTTGGGAGAAGTGGGAGGAGAAGTGCCTGTGAGAGCCAGCTGAGCATGGGGGAAGTGGATAAACCAGTTCTTCCACCATGTGATGTGGGAAGCCACACCCCTTTTTGACCAGGGCATAAGTTAAAAAGATAGATAACTCATAGTGCGGACTGGTCAAAATTATATAAGTAATATCATTATTCTTGTGATTTTTCTGTGCACGTTTTAAGAGGCGTTAGGACCCTGTGGTGTATTCTGGGGGGTTGCTAGCGGAAAATAGGGTCTCACTCCAAATGTCTGCATGTTAAAAATCTGACACTTCATCAATTAATGTCCATACTCCTTGCGCACATGTGTGTAATTTTTGGTAAATGTCCAATATTGGTAAACCAGTCAAAAAGCGCAAAATGTTGTCATTTTTGAATGCAAGCCCCCAGGAAGATCAGAGGCGGACAAGCATGGACCATAAGGAATATATAATGTGTACATGTAATTTCAACAAATTGTGTATCTGGGAAATATGTATTTGAATCAAATATAGATTTGTGGGCAAATTGGCCAGGGGAGGATCCTCTGACCCATAAACAGACCTCATCATGATGACAATCCATTTCCTTCCCCCAATCATGGGACAGGGGAGAATTGCGCCAATGACAAGTAGAGAGGGGCAGGCTCAGTTATGCCACGCACACACCCACTTCCAAAACACATAAAAAGAGACTGCTGGGACAGGTAGAAGATTCAATTCCATTTTCTGCGGGACGCTCTGCCGGGAGACTCCAGACTTCACATCCATCAATCTCCAAAGACCAGAACTTTACTTCAGAACTTAAAAGAAGGGCCTAAACCCCCAAACTGAGAACTCTTCTCAGCAGGCCTCAGTATCCTTAAAATCATTTGCAAACTATTCCACAGCCGGGCGAGCTGTCTGAATTCTTTTGCCAAGAACTTTTGCCAGTACCCAGAAAGCAGTGTTACATCCAGAATCCACTTGATCTGGACCGGAAAGCAGAGCAGTATCCAGAACCAGAGGCCGCTGTATCCAGAGAGGCTAGACCAGCAGAGCAGAGCTGACCCAGACCGCAGTGAGCAGAACCAGAGATCCAGATCGCTGTGAGCAGAACCGGAGCCTGATTGACCCGCCGAGCAGACAGAACCGCCGCCGGACGTGTTGATCAGATCCGTGACGAGGCCTAGTTCAAATTTATATTGTGAGTATCTAGCAGAACTGTGCAGAACCAATCTCTTAGTTAAAATAATCTAATTCAAACTATTTTAACCTAAGTAGAACTGCCTCCTTGTAATCCTGTCATCTGTCATTCTAAAGCTGCGAGCTGTCATCTGTCATTCTAAAGCTGCAAACTGTCACCTGTCATTTTGAGTTTTACTTTAAATCCGAAAATCTACCTTTATTAAATCGTCCGTATCTCTGGAACCGTATGTCGTAGGAACGTAATTTTTAAAGCTGAGATGCTAGGCTTTCCAACAAACCTAGAACCGACTTCCTACTCCCTATACTTTTTCCGCAATCGCGATTTACGCACTCGCAAAATTTACCGCGATTTGCGATTTTGGCTCAATTTCTCCTCTTGTCAAAATAGCAGCTCCATTCTTTCCTTTGTTAAAATCTGTTTGCAACCTGGTAATAACTCATAGAGCATTGCTAAAGTGAGCCTGAACTAATACCAACAAGCATCTCTCACTCACCCTGAATCTCTAGAGGGAATTAAAATCAGTTAGCACATTTTCCCATCCATTGCCATCACATTTAAAAGCATTTTGGGCCTGTGTTTTAAACTTCTGCCTGTTTCCTCTAAGCTTGCTGTGGGGGGGGGGGTCTGAATTCCGTATTGTATTTGATTGTATTCCCGAAGACTGTGTGTGTTACTTCCATCTCCTTGCATTGCATATAGGAGGGGGTTAATTGCCACCAGGGGAAAAGTGATTACATTGTCTTTTGTTGAAGCCATATCAAGGTTATTTGCTGTACTGTATTTTATTCCACCTTGCATTTCCTTGAAACCATAAAGCATTTGCAGCTACCTCATCCTCTATACTACTCCTAAGTAATCAAGTGTACCACTGTAACATTACCCATTGTGGATCCACATCATATGTCTCAGTGTACTATCAGATATTAATTTATTATAAAAGTGTGATAGATATATATTGTTGAATTGTCCAAATAAACCTTTTAAATTTGCAAAACAAACCTACTTCTTGGCTTAGTGGGGTCAGGGGGATTCTAAGAGGGGGGTGTTATACAAGGGTTGTCATCCAGAGTACTGAACTGGACATAAAAATACATCAATAAGGGTTTTCCTCAGCATCCCAGACTAGGCGTTGACTTAGCTGTGGTGTTGAAGTGAAACCGCTTAACAAAGTGGGGACTCATAGCCAGAGATTCTGGGTTAGATCTATCACTTGTGCAGATTAATACAGTGTGCTAACTGACAGGAGACATACATCCGGTCGGATCACCACGCTGTGTTATGCTGTAAAGCACTCCTCAAAGGAACGCTCTAAGGAAACAGTCTGTTTTGCAAAAATAAAATACAAACATCTGTAAGTCAGGAAGGAACTCAAATTCCAGAATGACGACACTGGTAGACATCAAAATAGCCAGAGAGCACTTCTTACATAAGCTATTTATGAGAGGTGAGTGGACTCATCAGGAACAAACGGTCTGGTTGCAGGCAATCACGCAACAGGTCAAAGAAACAGGGTCAGATGCATGGAGAGATCAGGGTCCCCTACATGTGGCCCTGAGTGAACTATATATGGCCCCTAAAGCCAAAGATGAACATAATAAGATTGCCAGGATAGCGGTATATTTGTAACTATATATGGGAGCCATGCAGAACAAATGTGCTAAAGGCCAAGATCTGGCAAATAGGCAACAGATGGCGTTAGAGAAGGCCCAATCTGATCTGGACTCTTCTGAGCAGAGGCTGCTCAGGAGCCAGGAGTCAGAAAAGGACAGCAGACAGTACATCACTAAAATGAAGGAGGATATGGATGTGCTGCAACAGGAAAAGGCGGACCAGGATACCAGATTTCTGGCCTTGCAGAAGGAGTACCAAGAAGGTTTGGACTCCCTACTGCAGAGCCAGAAAAAGCTGGAGCAACAGTTAGACTTCAATAGGACATGTGCTGAGCAGGTAGTCACCCTGCAAAGCCACCTAGACAGGGAGAAGGCAGAGAGCAATAAACTGATTTTGAAAGACCTGAATACCCAGGCAGAGTTTGACCAGGAGCGCCAGAAAGCTGGTGCCTTCCAAAGGCAAAGGGACGACCTGGCGGCACAGATGCAGGTCTCTTAGTCAGGAAAGGGATACCTTAGGCCAGGAATTCTGCCACTTAAAAAGGAAAATGGAAGAAAATCACCTGGCCCTCCAGGGACTGGGTGACCTCCAAAAAGAACACCAGAACTTGTAAGAGCACACCAGGAGGGTGGAGGATGCTCTGGCAAGAAAGGAGCGGGCCAATAGGGACACAGCTCAGGAGGTAACCCTCCTGCAGCAAAGACTGGCCCAGTACTCCAGGACCAATCAGGAGGCACAGAGAGAGAATGAGGCTCTCTGCCAGCACAATGATAGGCTCCAGCAACAGGTAGCGATGCAGGAGAGACTGATAGAGTCTAGTAAGGCCTTAACTGAGGAACTGAAAGCACAGGCTCTTGCATTGCAACAGGGAACAGAGGCGGATAGAGATGAGGTTCGCTGGGAAAGAGAAACTCCTGAGCATAACCTCGGGAGCCCTAGTACCAGAGGCCTTCATCTCTCCCAGTCCCTGGACTCTGCCACCCCCATGTCCCCTCGCGCACATGAGCCCAGGGCCACGGTGATGGCAGATTACTATCCAGCTAGAAGTATGGGGCTCATAGGCAAGTACCTCCCAGGAATGGATGGGCGGGCATCCGGGTATGGGCACCCAAGCACAGTGCAATTTAGTGGGGAACCCCAGGAGAGTAGGCCCATTAAGGGCATCCTGAAAACCTCTGTCCAGTTAGGTCAGTGGGGGAATACCCATCAAATCCTGGCAGCAAGGAGGGATCTGAAGACTCCTCTGAGCATCACAGGACACAGGAGTCCAGGTCCCCACATTCTGCCAGCCATTCCCAGGCTCGCAGAATCCGGGAAAACCTGGAAGATCAGACGGGCACCTCTGGGAGCAGTGCTTCTGTGTCAGAGGATGAATGGACCAGGGTTACCCGAACCAAAAAGGCCAATAAGGCAAAAAGGGCCTTGCTTAAGGACCCATTGAAACAAATAAAGGCAATAAGGAGTGTCATCACGACTTATCATAAGAACGCCAAGTTTTCTGTTTGGGAACACTTGGAGCTCTATGAGCAAATGATGGAGACTTTCCATTTGAAGGACAGCAGTAGCTGCATCCAGTACGTCAAATGGATCTTCTCACCAGAATACTCCAGTTTCTTTGCAGGGCTGGAGGATCAAAACCATTCAAGGTGGTCCACATACAGGGCGGCCATCTTGAAACATTTTTCTGTGCACAGAAATCCTCAAGAGGCTCGCAAGGCAGCCTACAATTTGCAATGTGGTGAGGATCAGGCCCCACAAGAGTTTGTGCAAGAATTAAAGCGTGCTTTTGCGCAGACCACCAGAAGAGTGCGCACGGATAGCAGATAATTTATCAATACGTTTTTCCATGCCTTACCCAAATAAATAATGATCCAGCTCGTGAGAGATTTTCATGAGAAAAGATCTTTAGACTGGGTCATTGAACAGGCTATCCGGATCTATGAGGTGCAGAAGTCCAGCGAAAATAAAAATAATGGGCCGAAAAACCCCAAAACCAACAGCACCCCTGCTGCTGCCAGGTGGCAGAGGTAAAGGGTGCCCCCGTTTTAGATTTGGAGATGGGGGGCCTAAAAACCTGCCTGCACCAAATAATTTACAGCCCAGAAGGCCCTCGGGCCAGTCACAGACAGGGAGCCAAGGAGGTAGTCCCACAAATGGGGTCCCTCGCTCCCCTGATTATGTAAGTCCCCGCTACAAGGGAACCAACCAATCCTGGGTTATGTGTGGACTCCTCCAGCCCAAGGGGGTGGATCCAGCCAAGCACCTGACCCGGGGAACTTCCCTCCTAACTTCCCCCAGGAGGGCAGAAATTCACCAAATCCTGGGCAGAACTTTTTCCCCACGTATCCACCCAATTTCCAGACCCAAAATCATCCATTCTTCTTTACCCAATTCCCTGAGCCCAGACAACCTAATCCAGGAGAGGGGAGGCCAAGGGTGGAGGGGTACCCAAATCTTCCCAATCCGGGGTATTACCAGACAAGGGATAGATACCCTTCCCGGGATCAGCCCAGGGGAGAAAATAGAGCCCCGTATCAGCCTGAGCGGGTTTCACAACTTGAGCACCAGGTCCAAAATATGGCACGAGATCTGGGTCACATACTGAGGACTCAACAGAACCCTCAGATGAGCATGCCACCGCAGAATGCCCAAAACTCTGGACCTGGTGCTCCAGAACAATGACGGGGGCAGCACCCTGATAACCCACCGGTTCCCAGGGAGGAGGCACAAGGGGAAGGGGGGTGTAAAGCCTTGGAGGAAGCTTCCTTCCCAACTTGTAAAAAGCCCCTGGAAAGCCAGGAACCGGAAACAAAATCTCCTGCCCCTGAAAGCCTGCCTCCCAAGGAGCAGAGGGGGGTAGGAGAAACAAAGGACCCAAACAGACCCACTTTGTGGAGGAGGTACAGGTCTTCCAATTTGAGGGAGAGGGATCCTCACAAGATCCTGGGAAAAGGATCTTCTCCTTCAGAGATGGGGGAACTCCTCCCAAGGAAAAATGGGTCCCAAGGGATGCCAATTCAGACTGGGGAGATGTGGAGACCGAGCTACCGCCACCCATCATTTCATCCCAGAACCGACAATACCAAAATCCCATAGGTCAAACCCATCCTGATGACTGCCTCCAGAAAGTTAGCCCACCAGTTGTCCAAAAATGTGCAATATCTGTGCCCCCTTGAGGAGAAGGAGGGAAGATATTATGCCCCGGTACAAGTACAGGGGTAGGGTACAATTTCGGCACTGGTGGACACTGGATCCCAAGCTACCCTTCTGTCCAAAAGGGCCTTTGATGAACTAAATGCAGGAAGGGGGGAGAATTACTGTATTCCTCTCACCTCTCTTCCTGGACAACTGCAGAACTTTGACGGGAAGGAAATTCCTGTCGAGGGGACTGCAGATTTGGACATCAAAATTGGGCGACACAAGGTGAAACACCCGGTCATACTAGTGACTCCAGAGGGCACCCCTTGTTTACTAGGGAACGACTTCCTGAGAAGGTTGTCACCCCTAATAGATTGCGTAAACAAGGTCCTCTGGACCCAGACTAGCCGACCAATAAAATTAAAACAGAGTGTCAACCATGTTAGTTTAAATGGCACCTGCCACATGGTTGAACAAAAATCTGACCAAGTAGAATTTCACTTCCAGAACAACCAAATTCCAGATGTGACAGTAATAGCAGTAGGACAACAGACTGGTGATGGGGGGTCCACTCTATTTCTGAAAATCAACCTTCCTTCCAGTTTAAGGTGGTATTCCACACTGGAAGGAAACACTCTGAAATTCTTTAGCAATCCACAATCGGACACTCCCACTCCTATAGTCCAGAAAGAGGTGAAATCAGCTCAGAGCCTGGCTGATATTCAGCAAATTGGAGATCAGTTGTTCATCCCAGTTCAGTTGAATGATGGGAAAGACTCTGTTCTCGCTCGAGTGTGTGTGAACAACGGTAAGAGCTTCATCAGCGAAGTCATGTTCCGCCAACCCCCAAAAGATCACGCCATTCCCACATTCAAACTGATAGACAAATGGGAAATGGATCTGGAAACACCCAATTCCAAAAATCTCCTGCCAAGCAGGTGTATGCTCAAAATCTCCATTGGCAATAAGAACATAGTCCATAATTGTTGGGTCGTGCGAGACGTCACTGCCGCCTTTTACTTAGGGAGTGACATTCTCAATCTCTTCGCCATTAGTTTGGACCTAATAAACTTCAAAGCTTGGTCCCGATTAGCGGATAATCCCATGGGCTTTGATGATCCAGAAAAAGCATTTAGGTCGGCTCAATTGCTACCTTATGCAGTTGAAATTCAGATTAAAGAGGAAGTCACCATCCCAGAAAGGACCCAACAATTCTCCCTGGAAGTGAAGGTTAAAAAAGGACAAAAATTGAAAAACCCTGATGCTTACATACATCTAAATGCTTCTCTCCAACAGCAAGGGTTGGGGGTAAACCCAACTCCATTAGTCAACATAGAACATGACACCATTCCAATAGAGGTGGATAACAGCGACTTAAAGAGCATTACTCTAGCCGCAGGCACCATTATCAGAATGGCGGTTGATGACCGACATTTTTCCATTGATCTAGGAAATGAACTGTTAGGACCAATCCCCAAGGACTGTTTTGACAGTGACAGTGAGGACAATACAACACCAGACAGGATTTTCACCCGGCATGGGGGGAACTTCCTGGTGTACTTCTTGCCCTTATGGTAAGGAAGATGTGACTTGTGACTTCAGGAGGGATGAGGTGATTTTCCAGGTCCATGAGGGCTGCCTTTCCCACCTGAAGCCTCCAGCACAAATCAGCACTCTGACCAGGGTCTTCTCCAGCCTGGAGGAGGCCGCTGAGATAGCCAAACCAGAAGTCTTTCCAGGCTTCAGGCAGATGGTGGAAGAGAGAGTCAACCTAGCTGATGCCTGCGTGACTCTGGAACAGAAGCAAAAGTTGAGACAAGTTTTCTTGGATTTCCAAGATCTCTTTGCGGTAGACTCATATGACTGTGGTCGCACCGACATCCACACCACAACAATTCCCACGGACCCTGGAATGACTCCAGTGTTTGTGAAGCAATATCGTTTGCCTCTCGCATCCATGGA